>NC_056755.1:26537500-27270000 GCF_018687715.1 Carya illinoinensis | reverse complement strand
AGTGCAAATGCCTGCAAACAATCATTGGAAAAGTTAAATGGAGTATCTTTGACCAAAAGAGAACAAAAGGGTTTAACAATCTTAGAAAAACCTTGAATAAAACGATGATAAAACCCCGTATATCCCAAGAAACTTCTCACGCCCATGACCATGCTAGGTGGAGGTAATTTTTCAGTGACTTCTACTTTGGCTTGATCTACCTCAATGCCTTTGGAAGAAACTTTATGTCCAAGTATAATTCCTTCCTACACCATAAAATGACATTTTTCCTAATTAAGAACAAGGTTAGTTTCTTCACAACTTTGTAGAATTAAAGATAGATTATTTAAACAATTATCAAATGAAGAAGCAAAGAGAGAAAAATCATCCATAAAAATTTCAATAAACTTTTCCACCATATCCACAAAAACCATCATACATTGTTGAAATGTGGCTGGGGCATTACACAAACCAAAGGGCATCCTCCGGTAGGCAAATGTTTCATATGGGCAAGTGAAAGTGGTCTTTTCTTGATCTTCCAGTGAAATGTGGTTTTGATTGTATCCTGAACATTTCATCAATGAAAGGAAGTGGACAGTGATCTTTTCGTGTGGCATCATTGAGCTTGTGGTAGTCTATGCACACTCTCCAACCCGTGACCATTCTTGTTGGGATGAGTTCATTAGTTTCATTCTCTACCATCGTCACTCCTCTCTTATTGGGCACTACTTGCACCAGACTTACCCATGAGCTACCAGAAATAGGGTAAATAATTTCGGCATCCAACAATTTGAGAACTTCCTTTTTTTCAACTTCTTGCATGTTTGGATTAAGTCTCCTTTGTGGCTACACCGTAGTCTTATAATTGTCTTCCATTAAAATCTTGTGCATTAAAAGCGAAGGGCTCATTCCCTTAATGTTGGCTATAGTCCATCCCAAAGCTTACTTGTGAGCTCTCAAAACTCGTAGTAACTTCTCTTCTTCAAGACCTATCAAAGATGAAGAAATTATTACAGGTAAGAAGAATCATGTTAATAAGCATATTTAAGATGAGAAGGAAGAGGTTTGAGTTCTAAAGAAGGCCCCAATAATGGATGGCTTTTATGGAGTAGTGGTTTTGCCCAATGTTATATTTTCCGACTTCCCTTTAGGCAAGTAAGATGGAGATGCTTCCAAATAGTGTGCACAAGTGCTTATCTTGGAATTTTTGAAATCAGACTTTCCAGATTGAACAAGACATGCCTCAAATGGTTCCTTAGGATAACTCTCTTAAAAAGTTTCTACCACAAGTTCATCAATCACATCTATGTTGAAGCATGTATCGGTTGTTGATGGATATTTCATTGCCTCAAACACATTGAATGTAACTTATTCATTTTGTACCCGTAGTATTAGTTTTCCTTGTTGCACATCTATGAGAGTTCTTCCTGTGGCTAAGAACGGTTGACCAAGAATAAGTGGGGTTTCTCTATCTTCCTCCATATTTAAACCAATAAAATATGCAAGGAAAATAAAGTTATCAACTTTAACAAGAACATCCTCTACTACTCCTCTTGGTCATTTGATGGATCCGTCCGTCAATTGAATTGAACCGGTAGTGGCCTTGACCTCTCCTATCGCCAATTGTCTAAAAATAGAAAATGGCATCAAATTTATGCTAGCACCTAAATCACACAAAACTTTTTTGAAATAAGAGTTTCCAATAGTGCAAGGAATAGTAAAACTCCCTGGATCTTTAAGCTTTGATGGCAACTGATTTTGAAAAATGGCGGTGCACTCTTTGGTCAACATCATGGTCTCATACTCTCCTAATTTCCTCTTGTTTGATAGAATCTACTTCATGAACTTCACATAACTAGGCATTTATTCCAAGGCATCTGCAAAAGAAATGTTAATATGTAATTTTTTGAAAACATCAAGGAACTTAGAAAATTGTTTATCAAACTTATTTTTCTGAAGTCTTTGAGGAAAAGGTATAGGAGGAACATAATGAGAAGTAAGAGATGAAGACTCAGGAGGATTTCCTAAGTTTTCCACTGTTAGGCTCGGAATAGGGGTGGGCGATGAGGCTCTCACAATCATCTTCTCTTTTCCAGAATTTTTCTCTTTCTCTTCTAAATTAAGCTCCATTCCACTTGTTAAAGTAATGGCCTTCACTTGCTCTTTAGGATTGTTTTTTGTGGTGCTTGGAAGTGATCCTTGAGGCCTTTCATACATAAATGTTGCCAATTGACCAAACGTCCTTTCAATGCTCCGCATAGTGTTCTCATTGTTCTTTAGAGCAATATCATGTTCTTGAAATTTAGCATCCACCTTAGCCATAAATTGTGCCATTACCTCCTCCATATTCGGCTTCTTCTCTTGTTATTGATTTGGAAAACATGGTGGATGCTTGACAACATTTTGGGAGTTGCTCCATGAGAAATTTGGGTGGTTTCGCTATCCTGGATTGTAAGTGTTGGAATAAGGATTTCTTTGTCATTGGTAATTCAACACAAAGTTTGCTTGCTCTGAACTATTGTTGGTGAATGGATTTCCCACTTGACAATCTTCCCCCTTATGATTTCTTGCACAAAATTCACAAATTGCAGTAGTAGATTGAATGGAACTCACTTTGACATTGTCTAATTTCATAGATAAAGCCGTTACTTGAGTAGCTAAAGTAGATAAAGAATCAATTTTGTGAACTTCCTAAGTTCTTTTGTTGTCACTCGATCCACTGGCCATTGATAATTGTTGGTTGCCATCTCCTCCACCAACTCATATGCGTCTTGTAGTGATTTCTTAGTCAAAGTCCCTCCCACTGCTACATTAATCATTGTATGTGTTGTAGGCTGCAAACCATTGATGAAGGTTTTCACTTGAATCCAAATTAGAAGTCCATGATGTGGGCACTTTCTAAGCAATTCTTTATACCTCTACCACACTTCGTAAAGTGACTCCATATCAAATTGGACAAAAGTGGTGATATCATTTCACATCTTCACAATTTTGGCTGGGGGATAGAACATTGCTAGAAATGTTTTAACCAAATCGTCCCATATAGTTATAGTTAAAGGTGGAAGTGAGTTTAACCATGCCTTTGCATTGTCTTAGAGGGAGAATGGAAAGAGTCTCAATCTAATAGCATCATCAGAAAGCCTGTTATGTTTAAAAGTATCACATAACTCCAGAAAATTAGCTATGTGAGCATTTGGATCATCATGTGGCATGCCACTGAATTACATCATCAAAGACACCATTTGAAGAATAGTTGGATTTATCTCAAAGTTATTGACTTGAATGGCAGGCCGTCTAATGCTACAAGTAGCTCCGGTGACTGAAGGGATAGCATAATCTCTCAAAGTCGTATTTCCAAGTTGATCTTCCATTGTTTCATTCTCGGTTTTGGAATCCTCCTTCTCCTTGCTCAAATGAGGGAGGGTGCATTCAATTTCAGGGTCAAAAGGTTAATAAATCCAAGCTTTGAGTACATCTCATGTACAACTTGGGAATCTTGAAAAGAAAAATAAAAACAAAATTAACAATCAAGACTTAGAAAAAAAATTCAAATTAACTTAGAACTAGTTGGTATCAAAAGTAATAGAAAATAAATAGTCCCTGGCAACGGCGCCAAAAACTTGCGAAATTTTGCAAGTGCACGAAATTGTACCAAGTAATATAATGATAAGAAAGATGTTGAACCCACGAGGACTATTTGCCTATTAACTATTGAAATTGTTCTAATTCTAAGTTATTTGAAAATAAAGAAAAGTGGTGGATTTTCAATTAGAAAGTCAACAACAAATTAAATGAAATCAACAATTGAAGAATTGACCAAACACTTGGAAAGAAGAAGATTTTATCCAAGAAGAAAACACTAAGGCATCCGACTCTCCTAACCAATCCAATCCCAAATCCTAACCATACTATCGATCAATTATCATCCTATTTGATGGCAAAATATTCTAACTTATCTAAGACCCTTTCTCGAGTAGAATTAGAATTACTCAACATACGATAACCCGTGATATGTCTTGATATGAACTCCACCAACAATTGTGATGAAACCTGATAACAATGATGGTTTGGAACCCCAAGATCGTGTAGACAAGATTTGTTGAGCCTTGACTCGTCACCTAACTAGATGAAAACCAAGACTACGAAGGATTGAAACGCCACACCAAGAAACCTAATAATCTCTCAAGAATCAAGGTGATAAGTTGGTTGTTTGAATGCCACAAGATTAACTTGATAAGTTCAGGAGTTCTTTCAAAAACGAAGAGGAACACAAGACCTCACAATGATAATAATTTTCTGAAAACCAAATCTAACTACAAAGTTTGTACAGCCCATGCTATATACTTGGAACAACCCTCCAAAAATAGGAAAAGTCATAACTCAGCTTTAAAAGCAACACAAACATCAATATAAACAAGTCCTCACGTTTTTAGACCTCTTGGACTTCTAAAGGTAGCAAAAAATAACTACATGACTAGATTCAATGTATTTAACATAACCAGCCAAGACCATCAGCATTCCCCTATTTAATATCCTTGAAACTCACAAGTTCACACTCTTTAATGGTCAGACCATGCTGGTCAAGTTTTTGCATGCTAATTAGCCTCTTCAATTGTTTTGATGGCATGGACTAAGCCTTGATTATTATTTGAGCCCATCTTGGTCTTTCTAGAATTAGCCCAATTCTCTTGGATTAGCTCATTTAGTGCTTCCTTAAAACGTTAGGCTCTCAGTCTCGTAAGTGGGTCACTAGGAAGTGACAAAGGGTCTTGTGCAAATTCAGCTCCATTCCCACGTGTATGATCAGCATGTCCAGCTCCATGGTTTGCATCAATTGATCCATCTTATCCCTCACTTCCCCCAATACCAAATTCAATCTTTCAAACTTTTGTTGCATGGACTGCAACACAAAGTTTGAATTGTCTGCCATCCCCTACGATGATGTGTGAGACATTGTAATGCGTTGCACAAAAAAATGTTAGTGTAAAAATCTCACACACTCCCTTACGTGTTTATGCTCGAATAATGACACTCCACTCGTGTATCACTTTTAATTGGCTTTTTCCCGATAATGATCTCTAACTCTTTTGCCTTTTACCTCAAATTTTTCCCACTCAAGTTCTTTAAGAACTAATTAAATTCAATCAAGACAATACAACCTTGTTTTATTCCAACTAGTAATTAGGTCGAAGAACAAGAACAGAGAAACACGGAAGGAAAAATTATGATCGTTTCTTATTCTCTTGATGACTCGTTTAATTTCTTAAAAAATGTTATCCTTCAAATACCGAAGGGTACTTCAGGAATTTCGAGAAATAAACGTTTCTTATTCTCATGATGACTTATTCAATTTCCATAACTCCTTCAATTTATTTATTCCTAAACAAAAATAAACAAAATAAATAAAAACTCTAATAAACAAGAAAATTAAACACAAATTAGCATAAAATTAAGAATAAAAGTATGACAAAACTTATATAGAAATTAAGCACATCAAACACCCCAAAACTTAAGATTTGCTAGTCCTCGAGCAAAAAGAAAAGAGAACAAAAAAATTAAACAAATAGAATAAGTTGATTTTTCACAATGATTGCCTCATGGATTGCATAAAGAAACTAATTCAAGGAAAGTCTAAACATTTAACAGGTTTTTAGATTAATTCAAGAGCATGCTTAGGCTACAAGAAAACCTTTGAGTGTGTGTGTGAGTAACTAATCTCAACTTGCTACTCTATTAACTCAGATCAATTTATGCAAACTCGATTGAATTATGAGTGATCTCTATGAGAATGAGATTCTCGTACTTCATATGCCTATTTTTCAAATCAACTCTCCACTAATATAGTACAAACATGCCACCAAAGATCAAAAGGTCTTAATAAAAGCTTGTAATGTTTGGCTTAGGGTGATGGCAAAAGAAACAATTGGTATGGAATTCAAAGCAAGAAAATTCAACACAAGCTTCAACAATGAAGAGAGAGACAAAGTTTTACATTTATTTCCTATAGCAACTTATTAGAAATTTATTCATTTGTTTTTCCCACAACCCCCAAACTTGTTTGTTTTTTTTTTTTTTTTTTGTAATTCGGGTTGTATTATTTGTATATTTTTTTTTTCATTTTGTTATTTAATTATTTTTTTATGATAGAATAACAAAACTTGCTCTTGCTCTTTTAATTCTTTAACAAACTTTTTCGCTTCTCTAATGACTAAGCAAGTAACAAATTTTCTTGAAAATGTAGGATGATTTTTTATGGGTTAAAATGTGTGGTAAATGTGGGTTAATGAAAGAAAAATGGCACTTGCCCCTAAACTTAAAGAACACATTGTCCCCAATGTGAAGAATCAAAAGAGATGAAAAATTTAAAGGATAAAAGTAAACTTCCCTAAAAATGTTGCATGAGTGCAATGCTAGGTATGGGGAATATTTGAGGCAGTCATTTGGGCGCTGCGGTGTCCATTCTTGAGTGTGTGCACCTGGGTGTGTTTCAAAGGAATGTTGTGGAAGGCTCTTCTAGTACAACAGCGTGGAGCTACATTGCTTGAAAATTGAGAGCATGAAAAATAAAATAAAATTGGAATAATCAAAAAAATAAATGAAAACAAAATAAAATAACTGAAAGAAATTTGGGTTGCCTCCCAAAAAGTGCTTGGTTATAGTCTTTAGCTTGACGTTTCCCTCTTTGAATCACTGATCAATCAAATCAATGAAGGCTTTTTGCTTCTTGAAATCTCCTTCGAACTAGGGCTTTAGATGTTGACCATTAACTTTGAATGTGCCTTTTGAGTCACGGCACCATAGAAGAAAACTCCTGTTACCGTGAATGATCCTGACTATTGGGATTGTAATTTTCAGGGAAGAGGCAAAGTCTAGAATTATAAAGTAGAACTCTTTGGCCAATTTCAAAGTTTCTCTTGAGAATGTGTCTATCTTGCCATCTCTTGGTTCTCTCCTTGAATATGCGAGTATTCTCATAGGATGCATGCCGAAACTCATCCATCTCGTTGAGTTGTAATATCCTCTTATTACCTGCAATTGGAGTTTTGAAGGCTGTCCGGTATGCCCATAGTGTATCGTCTAACTTTTTCGACCATTCCTTGAATTGCTCACAGGTTTCTCCAATATTCGTTTCAACTCTCAGTTGGAAATTTCTACTTGTCCACTAGTTTGAGGATGGTATGGACTGGCAACCTTGTGTGTAACACCATATTTGCTCAAGAGTGCCTCAAATTGCCGATTGCAAAATTATTTTCCCCCCATCACTAATTATTGCTCTTGGAGTTACAAACCAAGTGAATGTTTGCTTTCTCAAAAAATTTATCGCAACTTTAGAATCATTTGTAGGGAGGGCCATGACCTCTACCCATTTGGAAACATAATCCACATCTACAAAAATGTATTGATTAGAGAAACAAAGAGGGAATGGCCCCATGAAATCTATGCCCTAAATATCAAATAGGTGTTGAACAAGTATATTATTTAATGGCATTTCATTTTTCTAGGAAATATTACCAATCCTTTGACATTTATCACAAGAAGAAACAAAAGCATAAGTATCTTTAAAAATGGTGGGCCAATAAAAACCTGATTGGAGCACTTTAGCTACCGTTTTGTTCACTCCATGGTGCCCACCAACCTCTAATGAATGGCAATGTCTAATGATCGACTCTATCTTTTCCTTAGGTACACATCTCCTAATCACTTGATCACTACAATGCTTGTAGAGGAAAGTTTCCTCCCAATAGTAGTGCTTGACCTCCGAAAAGAATTTCTTCCTTTTTTGGTATGTAAAATCTGGATTGATTACAAGGCTTACCAAGTAGTCTACATAATCTGCATACCAAGGAGCTTGTGTTAGAGATACAACAAAGAGTTATTCATCCGGGAATACCTCATTTATTGGAGAAAGTGGGGCTCCATCTTTCATAGTGTGCTCAATTCTAGAGAGATGATCGTCTACTTGATTTTCGATTCCCTTTTTGTCTTTGATCTCCAAATTAAATTCTCGTAGGAGTAAAATCCACCTAAGTAACCTTGGTTTAGCTTCCTTTTTAGCTAACAAGTATTTAAGAGCAGGATGATTAGAGTAAACAATTAATTTTGACCCAATTAAATATGATCTAAGTTTATCAAAAGCAAAGACCACGGCTAACAATTCTTTTTTCATAGTAGCATAATTTAATTGGTTATCCATCAAGGTACAACTCGCATAGTAGATAACATGGACAACCTTGTTCTTCCTTTGTCTAAGCACAGCTCCTATTGCGTAATCACTTGCATCACACATCAATTCAAATGGAACTGCCCAATCCGGTGCACATATTATTAGGGCTGAACTTAACTTCTTCTTCACAATTGCAAATGCCTACAAACAATCATTGAAAAAGTTAAATGAAGTATCTTTGACCAAAAGAGAACAAAGGGGTTTAACAATCTTAGAAAAATATTGAATAAAACGACGATGAAACCCTGCATGTCCTAAGAAACTTCTCACGCCCTTGATCATGCTAGGTGGAGGTAATTTTTCAATGACTTCTACTTTGGCTCAATCTAACTCAATGCCCTTGGAAGAAACTTTATGCCCAAGTACAATTCTTTCCTGCACCATAAAATGACATTTTTCCCAATTAAGAACAAAGTTAGTTTCTTCACATCTTTGTAGAGCTAAAGATAGATTATTTAAACAATTATCAAATGAAGAAGCAAAGAGAGAAAAATCATCCATAAAGATTTCAATAAACTTTTCCACCATATCTGAAAAAATGGCCATCATGTATTGTTGAAATGTGGCTGGAGCATTGCACAAACCAAAGGGCATCCTTTGGTAAGCAAATCTTATCAAATACATCCAGTGCTTACTACGTATAGTATCCATTCACATGCATACACTTATATAGTTGGGGTGCTTAAAAAGGGGTTGCCAAGAAGGGTCATTACATACTTATACTTGAAAACTTATACTTAGCGTCCTTTCATAAGATGTGTTTTGTGTCGTTTTGTAAAACATCGTAAAGGAAAAGCATTTCATTTTCATTTATTTTGAAAATTGTAGAAGAGTATGAACGTAATACTTACCTAGACTCTATGCCATACTCATTCCATGCAATCCATTCATGTGCATGTCAAATGACAACCTACATGCATACACATAACCTTAACATTATTCTCTATCTAATGCATAAGTAACTATACTAGAAATATAACTATGCTTCACTTGGAACACTCTATGTCCATCCCTGGGTTCTTACGTTGTGACGCCCCCCAAATCCCCACGCCCGAACACGGGGAAATCAAGACGTCCGGATGGTGACAACCCGGGTCACCATCCCATCGACGGGTGACAAGTGTGTGCAAACGCAACAAATGTGCACGAAAGAACATGCAGCGGATAACGAAAGTCATCACTAAGTACCAGAATTTTCTTAACGTAATACAAGCTGTTTAAAACGTACATAGATAAAATATTACAAAAACACAAATACAGCTTTAAACAAATATAACACATAGCATCAGCAACCCGGCGGAGCCGCATCCTCGGGCTCAGCCTCCTCCTCTTCGTCCTCTAACTCTGCACCAAAAGCTACGGAACCAAAAATGGTACCGCAGGTAAGTAAAACCCAAACACTACCAGATAATAACACATATAGAGCTCAAACAATATGCATGAACCATGCCCAATGCACAAAACCCAAAGACACAGTTTTCCACACACGCCAAAAACCCATTTGGCCCAAAAACACATCTTTTCCGGAAAACACGCCAAAGTCACATTTTATCCGTATGCACCATGACCTCCCCTAGGGGTCATCCGCACACCCTGGCTCCAGTGCCACACCGCAGAGTACCACCACGCATGTGACACCTAACGAGCGATGCCCAGTTCCGTGCCCCGCACGTTCGTAGCCAAGCATCCTCTAGCCCTCACCAGCGAAGGGCCACGGAGTCGGTGCGTAGAGCGATGCCCGGTTCCGCGCCCGGCGCGTTCGTAGCCAAGCAACCCCTAGCCCCCGCTCCCGTAGTCTAGCGACAACTCAGGGAACATCACTCAGTTTATTCCGCTCCCGAGTGACCAGAGGAGCTCCACCGGGATAATACCCCATCCCGGCTTGGGGTCGTGATACACACGCACCCGTAAGACCACTTACGCCAATACATAGGCTTTTCACACATATACAAAAACACACGTGCATGCACCATGTAATGCCATAACAATGCATAATAAATTAATCCAACAACATAAAACAATAAAACAAGCAACTCCGTCCTCCATCCATCCGACCCCCGAACTCCTCGGACTCAGTCCGGAATCAACCAACCAGCAGATTAAAATAATTGAATGAGCAATATATATTTAAATCTGAAAATAGGGTTTGGAAAATACTTATAGCGCTATATGGCAATTTTAGAAAACACGCGGCGTTGCAAACGGCGCCGGAAAAGCAACGTCACAGTGAAAATTCACTGTGGCCGTGGGTTGTGAAAAACCCACTTTTGAACGGGGACAAACTAGGACACGAAATTGATAGGGAATGGTCTAGGGATGATTGTGAAGCTATTGGAAGTGGTGGTTGGCCGTGGGTGGCGGCGGAATCGCCCGAAATAGGCCGGAAGATGCAAATCGGAGATCAAGCTCGTAGGAGCTGTTCCGGTGGTCGTTGGAGGCCGAAAATGGGTGGGTTAGGAAAGAAAGGGACCGGTGATGAAGTGGTGAAGAAATGGTGGCCGGAGGTGGAGCGACGGCGGCGGATCGGACGAAAAACCGTGGGGCTTTGAGGAGGATTTCCGGCCAAACGGCCGGCCGGCAGGGGGAGATATTTGGTGGGAAGGTGCGCCGGAGGGAGGGGGTTCGAACGAGACCGGTGGTGAGCCAAACGGTGGCCGGACGGCGGCGGTCTGGGCTGAAGAAGATTCCGGCCGTGGGTGAGGAGAGAGAAGAGAGAGAGAGAGATCGGGGGGGTGCTCGAGCCAGAAGAGGAAAAAGAAAAAAAAAGAAAAGAAAGAAAAAGAAAAGAAAGAAAAAAAGAAAGAAGGAAAAAGAAAAAGAAAAAGGAAAAAGAAGAGAAAAAGGAAAAGAGATGTAGGGAAGAGATGAGGTCCAATCCTCACTCCGGAAAAACAAAACAAACCGCCGAAAAGGGATTAAAAACCACAAAACATCTAAAAGAAATAAAACACCACATCAAATAAATTAAAAAACTAAATTTTAAAATGCAAATAAATTAAAATAAGTAAACTAATATATTAATTAAAATGAAAACAACCATTTCAGCGAAAATACACTCAAAAGCGGGTCATCACATACGTGCTATGTACAATGCTAAAACCTTTGGAGTCCATTTGCCGTCACTACCTTCGTGTTTCACCTTGGGGTTAAGATGTTAAAATCTTCATCGTACTCTTCTATTAACCCTATTCTGATGCATGACTCAGACCAACTAAGTCACGCATCCCGATCTTAGACAACATACCAATACTACCTTCATGCTTCCTAGCCCATACTCAATCCTCATTCCCAACCATTTATGCCACATGACTTTAAGCCAACTCTGAGGCTTAAACATCATGTAACCAATCTTAGGACAGATTACCCATTATATATGGTAAATCCGTCCAGTACACGTGTCTCACCAAATGCACATTTACCTTACTCTTTTATCACCTAAGACCAACTTATAGTTCGATGAACGCCCGCTTGTATAAACCAGCTCCATACTTATAACACCCATCCTTGGGGTGGGTCATTTAGAAAATGATTTTAATAAAATAGACGGGAATTACGGTTCCTTTTGGAATTTTCTTTCCTTTCGTGCCAGAATACAAAATACTCCATGTTTATAAATAAAAGTTATTTCTTAATTAAAAAGGTTACAGTGAAAAATATTAAATTTCATAATTAAAAGTCTCTTGTACAAAATATCATGCCTAGGCTTTCGTGCTCTTCTCCTTGGGATGTGCTCGTCTTGACACGTCATGCTCATCTTGTCCCTGGGAGGGCACACATAAAACTAAAATGAGTCGATGACTCATAAGCATTACTTTATACAGTTAAAATATAATAATATAGGTTTTCAGTCATAAATTCATCACTCCATACTTATCATGCATATACATGCGATTTGTTTTAAAATGTTGCAAGGTGGGGTTTTTCTTTAAAAATGTTTTCTTCTCGTAAAACTATTCCCATGCCTCACTAGCTTCATTTCTTAAAGAGTCTGTTCATGCATACATCTTTTCTTACATACATTCATGCATACATCTTAAACAAACTTATTTCTCTGGAACATGGTGCTTTTCTTCCTGGGCAAAGTATCTTTGAAAATATTTCTTTGGCCCAAGAAATGTTACACATGCTGAACAAGAAGGTCAAGGGTGGTAACATCATCATCAAAGTTTATATGGCAAAGGCTTATGACAACATTGACTTGGATTTTTTAATTCATGTTATGGCTTCGTTTGGGCTTTCTATGCAGCTCTGTGATTTGATTAGAAATTGTATCTCCACTCCATGGTTTTCTATGGTTTTGAATGGCTCGACAAAAGGTTTTTTTGCTAGTGGACGTGGCTTGTGTCAAGGTGATCCTCTTTCGCCATACTTGTTTATTCTCGTCAAAGAGGTGCTCTCTAGATTGTTAAAGCAGAAATTTGCTAGTGGTAATATTGTTCCTTTCTGATGATATTGTGGGACAATATATGCTGATGATATTGTGTTGTTTGCTAAAGGAGGAAGATCTTCGCTTCAAGCAATCCGAGATGCTTTTGCGTTATATGAAGAGTGGTCTGGTTAGGTGGTGAGCAAGGAAAAGTCCTCCATCTTCTTCTCTACACATGCTTCTGCTGCTCACAGAAGGAACTCTCTACTTTTGACTTCTTTCTTTGAAGGTTTTTTTTTGTTAGATACTTGGGGGTGCCTCTTATGGTAGGCCGGTTGAAAATCTCGCATTTTGATGATTTATTGAATTGCATTTGATGGAAATTGGACGGATGGTAGAATCGATTTTAATCTTCTGGTGCTCTTCTTCTTTTATTGAGGCATGTTCTTGCTAGTATACCAATTCACTTGTTCTCTGTATTGCATGCTCCTAAGGCTGTTATGGCAGCCATAAGTCACCTGATGAGCAATTTTTTTTTGGGATCCTGGAATGGAAAGCAAAAGCGTAAATGGGTTGTTTGGCACAAATTTTGCGCACTGATTAAGGAAGGGGGTTTGGTCTTCGAAAATTAGAGGAAGTTCAAGATTCCTTATTTATGAAGCTTGCTTGGAACTTACTGACAGGTAATTCTTTATGGGCTAATTTTTTCAAGCATAACTGTGTTAAACTCAGCATGTATCTTTGGTAGATAAACGAAAGGGATCTTTATTTTGGAAACATACTGTGGGAATGGTTCTGAAGATTTTAGGCAATTCTTGGTGGTGGGTTCAGGATGGACATGTCTCTTTCTGGTGAGCTCCTTGGCTGAAATTGGGAATTCTCCTAGATCTTATTGTGAGATATCTGCTCGTCCTCTTCTTAAAGTAAGGGATTGTAGGCTTCAGAATGGTTGGGATGTGGACTTGCTACATAGCTTGGTAGGGGAAGCCAAAATGGAGGAAATTCTGAAGTACCTAGGTGAACAAAAAGATGGTGCAGACTTGTTGATTTGGAAGCCAAATCTGAATGAGGAATTTTCATCTAAGTCGGCTTGGGATTGTATTTGTGTTTGTGCACCAAAATCTGAATGGGCTTCTTGGATTTGGCATTCAGCGCTCCCAAAAAAATATTCAGTCACCATTTGGCAGGCTTTTAATTTTAGCCTTACTGTTGATAGTCAAATCAGTTCTCTGGGCATTCCTTTGGCTTCAAGATGTGAATGTTGTACTCAAGGGTGCATGGAAGATCAAGATCATGTCCTTGCCAATGGGATGATTGGTGTAGATATTTGGAGGTGTGTATCACTACAGCTGGGGATGTCGTATGACCTGAGGAGATCATGGAGAGCATCTCTGGAATTATGGTTTGGGCGAGCTGCTCATTTGACTCAAAAAGGTACATTGTTTGCTCTTCTTCCTATAATTGTGACTTGGTCTCTTTGGGTTTGGAGATGTAAAGCATGTATGGAAGGTAAACATAGCTCTGGGGGCTCCTTATGGGGCTCGATTAAGGCTGCTATTGCATGGGTGGGAATTTGCTTGCATGCTAGCAAAATGATGAATGATGGAGATGAACAAGTGTTGAATTTCTTCTCTATTCCTGTTAAACCTGTGAAGAGACCAAGGTATTCTCTTGTGAAATGGATGAAACCAACCCCAGGTTGGTTTAAATTAAATGTGGATGGGAGTTCTTTGGAAAATCTGGGTCGTATGGGTGCACGTGGCTTAATTAGATATGAGAAGGGAGATCTTATTTGGGCTTTTGTGAAAGAATTGGGGCATGGCTCTAATAATGAAGCAGAGCTCGCTTCACTTTACTTTGGTCTTCAATATTGTAAGGATTTGGAACTTAGAAGAGTGGAAATTGAACTAGACTCTTTGTTAGTGGTCCATTGGATAGAGAAAGGGAGATGCGGTATATGGTGCCTTGAAGATTATTGGGAAAAGATACAAAATTTTCATACCTCCTTGGAAGTTAAGGTGCGACATATTTATTGAGAAGGTAATGTAGGAGTAATTACAATGAAGTGCTGCATTTGATTAAAGGGATTCTAAAAGTTGATAAAATTGGTCTCCATGCTATCCACCTTTAGGAGGCCAATAAGGTGCTTTTGGATAGATTAAGAGTGTCAGTTGTTTCTTTTTGTTCTTGATTTTTAGGCTTGTTAGTTGCCGACTGTTTTGGTTGGTTATTGGTTTGTCCTTTCTGACACTTGGTTTTGGGTTATTTTATAGCGTTTTTTCTCTTGTAAACCCCCAAGTGTAATGATGTTACCATGGTATTCCTCCACCACAAGTGAGGGTTAATTAATAAACTTGGGACATGGCTACTATGTGGGTGGCTACTGGCTCTTCTTAATTAAAAAAAAAAAAAAACATCTTTTCATACGTACATGCACTCTTTCTTAACATACATGCATACATTCTTTCTTATCGCTTTCATTAGCCGTTGCACACTATTGCGCCCCGTGTGCGAGGGTTAGTGGTCTTTTCGACCTGATTCTGCCCATGGCCATAGGTTGGAAATCCATTCCGTCAGGGTGCAGCACTGGGTGCACTACTAGTACTACTTACTCGGCATTGTAATCTGCCCAGTCCATTCCTTTGGTACCTTTTCCATTCCATTCATATGGCCATTACGTATTTTCATACATTAAGCATTCAGTCCATTCATTCCTTTTCAGTCCTTTCATTCCTTTACAGTCCGTTCAGTCCTTTACAATTCTTACATTGCTTTCATTCAGTTCTTACAATTCTTAATAGTTATTTACAGTCCTTCAGTTCATTTCATTCATAAAGTCATTTTAAAAGCTCATTCATAAAAGTCATTTTTAAAACATCAGTTCGTGCATCTTTTAAAGTATCAGTTCGTTTCCTTTCGTGAACATACATACAATACGTACCATGTATAGCATCCATCCACATGCATACATTTACTTACTTTGGGTGTGTGAAAAGGGGCTGCCAAGGAGTGTCGTCACGTACTTATACTTGAAAACTTATGCTTAGCTTTCTTTTTCATAAAACATGTTTTGTAAAGAAAAGCGTCAGTTCGCAAAGCATTTTAAGGAAAAAGCATCTCGTTTTCATCTTCTTTTATTTAGGAAAAACTCTAGAAGACTATGAATGCAATACTTACATGGACTTTATGACATACTCATTCCATGCAGTACATTCGTGTGCGTGTCAGACGGCAACCTACATGCGTATAGATGACCTTATATCATTCTCTATCTAATGCATAAGCAACTATAGTAGAAATAGAACTATGCTTCACTTGGAACACTCTCCATCCATCCTTGGGCTCTTACATGCCATTTACTATGCTAAACCTTCAGGGTCTTATTCCTTAAAGTGAACCTTAGTAAGTCACCTTAGGGTTAAGACACTAAAACCTTCATCTTATTCTTCTATTTCCACATTCCAACGCATGATTCCGACCTACAGAGTCACGCATTCCAACCTTAGACGATATACTCATCACTACCTTCATGCATCGTAGCCCATACTCAATCCTCACTCCCATCCATGCATGCCACATGACTTTAAGCCAACTCTGAGGCTTAAACATCATGCAACCATGCTGAAGGCAAATTACCCATTACATATGGTAAACCTGTCCAACACATGTGTTTCGCCAGAGGCACATGTACCTTATCCCTTTTATCACCTAAGACCAACTTATTGTCCAATGAACGCCCGCTTGTATAAACAAGCTCCATACTACAATACCAACTTGCTCAGACCAAGTCGATAGGACACTTCCTACTTCTCGACCCTGTACAAGTTTATCCCGAGACATAATAAGAGGACTGTATCCACAAATGCGCCTTTGTCACGTCACGTAACTTGAGACAAATCCAGAGTCATGGTAAGATGCCTGCCAAGCTTTCACTGCACTACTCTTATACCTTTCCACCACTTCACACATAATCTCAGCCATAAGTCAATCACAAGGTGACACCTATCACCTCAAACTATAGGCCACGTCATGACTACTTCAGGACACTGTTACACAGTTCCCAATACTACACAATACATCCTATGCTCCTCAACTACACAACCATCATTTTATATGTGACACGCCTTACGGTGCATCGCTACACAATACAGAGCACACGCCATGTGTACTCTCTTCCTCTCACACTACTCCATGCATCACTACGACGCACGTCACACGGTGCATCACTACACTACATGGAGTACGCTCAATGTGTACTCCCTTCACACACCATGCCGCATCACAACTACAGCATACACATCTCGCCCACACTTCACAGCACAATCCACAATACTACATGATTATGTCCAACACTTTGTTACATAGGCACACTTCACTTCACAACTACGGAAACTCCACAATTACTAACAACACAGTCTACAGTCCAACCAACCAACTAACATATATCATAAATAATGAGAGATAGAGGGTTATACCATCAATGGGATAACCCGTGCATCGCTCACTGCCCATCACGATCAAGGCGTCGGAGGAGTCATATGTGGCGGTTACTCACGTACAGTGGCTTTCCACCATGTAAAGTGGCGGTTTGAGCTTGGGAATAGCTAGCCGTGGTCTTGGAAAGGCTCAAGGTGGCCTCATGGCCATTTGCAACGTTGTGATCCTTAGAAAAATACTTTATAGCGCTGTAAGTATTTTTCAAACTCTATTTTAGATTTAAATATTTTTTTTGCTCTTACAATAAATTATTTGACTGGTTGGTTGATTCCAGATTAAGTTCGAGGAGTTCGAGGGTCGGATGGATTGAGGACGGAGTTGCTTGGTTTTGCTGTTTTTGTAATTGGTTGGTTATTTGTGCCTTGAGGCTTGCATTACATGGAGCATTCGTGTACATTTTATTTAATTTGAGAAAATCCTGTTTTATTCGTGTAAATGGATTTTCGGGTGTGTGTGTGTCACGACCCCAAGTCGGGATGGGGTATTATCTCGGTGGAGCTCTTCTGGTCACTCGGGAGTGAATAATACTGAGTGACATCCCTTGGGTTGTCGCTGGGCGACGACCGGATCGTATGATACGGTAATGCTCTCGTGTCGACTCCGTGGTCCCTAGAGTGGCGGGGACTAGAGGATGGCCTGGTCCAGGGATGTGCTGGGCGTGAGTACTAGGCATCGCTCTTTTAGGTGTTACACGCGTAGTCGTTACATGTGGTGTGGCACAGGAGCCAGAGTGTGCGGATGATCCCTAGGAGAGATCATGGTGCATGCAATAATTGGATCGATTTTATGGATTTCAGATATGGGCCGTTTTCTAGGAAAATGGTGAGGTTATGTTGAGGCTTTGTGATCCATTTTTTTGGAAAAATGGCAAGGCTATGTGATCCATTTTCTGGGAAAATGATGGTTTCTTGTTTTGGGCCATTATCCGGGATAATGGCAAGGACTGGTTTTAAAGGTTATGTTTTTGGGCCAAATGGGATTTTGACGTGCGTGGAAAAATGTGGTTTTTGTGGGACATGTGCATTTGCATTCTTTCATGCATATTGTTGAGTTTAATATGTTTTTATCTTGTGGCGTTTGGATCTTACTTACCTGCGGCACCATTTTGGTACTATAGATTTTGATGCAGAGATTGAGGGGGAGGAGGAGGCTGAGCCTAAGGAGGCGGCTCCGCCGGAGTATTGATTTGGAGTTATGCTTTGTGGTTGGTTTTGAAACGATATTTGTGGCTTGTAATATTTTATTATGTATGTTTTGAACGGTTTTGTATTAAACAAAGAAAAATTATGGTACTTAGTTACATGACTTTGTTTATCTGCTGCGTGTTTTCTTTTGCACTTGTTGCATGTACACACACTTGGCACTTGGCGATAGGGTGGTGACCTGTGATGTCATCATCCGGACGTCTCGATTTCTCCGTGTCCGTACGTGGGATTTGGGGGCGTCACAGGTGGTATCAGAGTGGTTCGGCTCTGGGTAAAACCACATGTCCCATAGGTGGAGTTCCAAAAAGTTTTAAAAGGTTGAGTTGATATTATCTTGATTATTTAATTTGAATTGTTTTTATTTAACTTGATTCGATTTTATTTGATTTAATTTCATTTGTTTTGGTTTGGTTTGGTTTGATCTTATTGGAATTGGAAGTATGTTGTTTTATTTGTTTTATTTATTTTGACTTGTTTTGTTCGGAGTTGAAATTGGGGTTAAGGGTTACGCTATGGCAGGAAGGCGGTATAATCGAGGATACTATTATTAGGCATGAACATTTAGTGTAGTAGGTTTGAATTTTTAGCATTGGGGTTTGCTTGTATGATGTTGAGGTCTGAAGGGAATGTCATGGTTTAGGCAATCTTTGTAAGGTGGGAACTCACGTAGCAATGAGGAGAGGAATTAGCTTTAAGTCGCTTAAGATGATTGAGGTCAAAGTTTTGTAGAATTTATGTAACGAGGTTACAGGATAAGAGAGTGTAGGTTTAGCGAACTTTAAGGATATGTTTAAGGGAATTTTATTTAAGGTTTGGGGCCTTATAGATTTTAGGAAAATAAGTTTATGGTAATTAAGGTGTTAGTTCGACAAGCTTTGGGGGAAATAATTAAATTTCAAGTTTTAGATTTCGTTGATTCGGATGGGTAATTTGGTGGCAATTGGGGCTTTAGATTTTACAAGCTTTTAAGGTGAATGTTTTGGATTAAAGCCACTAATCTTGAGAATTTCAGAAGATGATTTATTATCCATTAATGTTTTAGAATTTGAAAGATTTGGGAGTCGATTTTTCTATTATGGAATGTAAGTTCATTAATCTTAGAAGTTCTACAAGATGATTCTTATTTGATTTAAGGTTTTAGAATTGCAGAGTTGAAGGACTGATTCATAATAAGAATTGAGTTCTTAGTTTTACAGACTTAGTGTTGTAGCTTGATCTACTCTAGTGAGTGATTAGTTTGTAACCATTAAAATGGGGTTGATTAGAGTTGAGTTACTGATATGAAAATTTTTCTAGAGTAGATTTCTTTGAGGATTGGAGGTAATGATCTAGTTCGTGTATTTCTTTGAGGATTGAAGATATCGAGCTAGTTTAGAAAATAATTATTGTTAACTTGAGGTTGTAGTAGCAGATCTTAGGAAATGATTCTATCGATTCGAAAGATATAGGTCCATCAGGGTGTTGGAAATAGTAGATTTTGTGTTGGTATTGAATACGATTGAATTTGAGGCTATATGATCTGTAGACTTTTGGGAATGGATTCTTAGCAGGTTTAAGGTCATTCTCAGTACCAAACTTTAAGCAATGGCTAGTTGTTGATTTAAGGATATAAGTTGAGTAGATTCAGGAATAATTCTTGTTGAGTTGAGGATATAAGTCTAGATGATGAAAATGTGATAATGGATCACTTGTACGTTTGAATGATTTTTGGTGTTGGCTAAGAATGCATGAGATCGATGAGTAGTAATGGTACGTGTGTATGGATTTCGGAGAGTGTTGGCCCTAGTCTCATCTATTTTTGGCTTGGTAGGAGTTGAAGAGGAATCTGTGTGATAATATTAAATTCAAGAGATTTTGGCTTTGAGTTGTTTGGTAAGTTGAATGGAATGTGCAGTCGAAGCGGATTACCCATTGGGATGATGGTTTGAAACAATTGTTGTGTTTATCTTGAGAATTAATTGCGACTTGAAGCCATAGGAATTTAAATTTGTGAGGCTATACTTTTCCTTGGAGATCAAGTATCCAGTTGGGAGAATTAGGGATATTGTTAATTAACTTGAAAAGAGATTGTTAGGTCACCATGTGTGGTGTATGAAGTAATAAATCTTGGAAGTTGAAACTTATGCATCAATGGTGGGTAGCATAATCATATGTATGAAGTAATAAAGCATTAGGATCCATGAATGTTGTTTAATAGTTTTTGATGGATTGAAGATTTAACAGTATGGCCTGTCTTGAGATTTATTTGTGAAGTGTTATTGAAGGAATTAGTTGTGCTAAAACTAGAGTTTTTGAGAGTACAAGTAGGTGGGTGAGTTACCAAGAGTGTTTCGATTATGTCTAGGTGAAGTCAATGGTATTTTATAGTGAGTTAGTTATTGCAAGATTAGATGTTATTCAAAATATAGGTAATGAGCTTGAAGTGTGGGATATCGGATAGAAGTTATAGGCGCTCTCGTTGGTTGGCCGGGAAGGACTTGGGCCTTTTGGATATGTTCCTTATCATTAGAAGAGACATGTGTATTTTGGGATGTTGATTAGTACTGATTTGTGTTATCAATCAATGGAAGTATTTTTGCGGAATGTTGATTTTTGATTAGGGCAGCGATGGTCAACTGAGGAATGAGTGGAGATTTGTGGTTTTTGGAGGTATATTATTTTCTATGGAAATGTGGTAAAGGTTTTCTCGTGATTAGGTGTGGATTGAGCTTGTACTTGATGATGTTAATTTATGAGGATATAACCTTTATGTATTTTGGCAAGTTATTAGAGTGCGCGCGAAAGCATGATTTTTGGAGATACATAGAAATTCAAATTTTGTATTGATTTTAAGGAATTAGTAGTGATTCGAAGTTTTAATGGGAGATTAATCGTTGGGTCGTGGAAATTTTGTTTATTGATGGTTAACTTTGGAAATGGCTATTAGGTTACTAAAGTTGGAATAGGATGAAAGTTTGGAAGGTAAAGTAGAGACGTCGTTGATATTAGCAATTTATGGTGTGAAGATAATAACTATTGGAATTTGTTGGGAGTTGTTGATGATATGTATCTCTCAAATATGTTCGGAGTTGTATCTTGTATCTTATTTTGGCGCTG
The DNA here is from genome assembly GCF_018687715.1 of Carya illinoinensis. NCBI lineage: Eukaryota > Viridiplantae > Streptophyta > Magnoliopsida > Fagales > Juglandaceae > Carya > Carya illinoinensis. The sequence continues at coordinate 27,248,633 of NC_056755.1, read as the reverse complement.
ATGTTTGACCTCACAAATTTCGAGGACGAAATTTCTTTTTCAGGGGGAGGATATGATACCCCGTTTTTACGTGTATTTTCACTGAAGTAGTCTTTTAATTTAATTAATATATTGGTTCTTTTATTTTAATTTATTGTATTTTAATTGGATTTATTTTAGTTTGTTTTTTGGTTTAATATTATGTTGTTGTTTTTATTAGTTATTTATTATATTTTAGATTGATGTGGTGTTTAATTTATTTTAATCGTTTTATAGTTTTTAAAGTTATTTTCTTTGGATCAGTTTCTTGACTCAAGATGTGAGAACTGGATCTCACTTTCTTTCCTTCATTTTTCTTTTTCCTCTTTTTCTTCTCTCCTTTTCTTCTTTTTTTCTTTTTCTTTCTTTTTTTCTTCTTTTTCCTCCCCTGCTTTCCCCCCCAACGCGTGCGACCCGAACTCCCCTCTCCCTCCGTCCGTTCCTTTAGCCCACCTAGCCAGCGCCACCTCCTGCCGCCGTGACCCACCTCCACCTCCGACATGTCCCTCCCACACCGGCGAGCTCTACTACACCGGTGGTGTGCTACACCGGCCACCCAATCTCTCTCTTTTCTCCTAAAAAAATGGGTCTTCTAGCCTTTTTCTCTTCTTTGAGCCACCATACACAGCCAAATTAGCCACCAAGCACCACCAATGGATTCACCACATCAAGGGCTTCCTCCCCATGTCTTTCTTTTCCCCTAACTCTCTCTTTTTCTCTGATGGGTCTCCATAGCTAAAGTTTCGGTTGCACCACCGTACGCCTCCGTACACGGCCACCCATGGTGTTTCATCACCACCATCTTTTTCCTCTCATCACCATGACCTTCTCCAAGAAATTTCATGGCCAACGGAGTTGTGTATAGCCCTCACTCTCCCTCACTCTCCAAGGCCGAAATTAGCTTCAAGTGACCGATCCGCCGTGGTGCGCCGCCACCCACGGCCAAAACTCACTTACATTAGTTTCATAAACATCCTTAGACCATTCTCTATCAATTTTGTGTCTTGGTTTGTCCCTGTTCAAAAGTGGGTAATTTACAACCCACGACCACAGTGTAAAATGCACTGTTACGTTGCTTTTCCTCCGCCGTTTGCAACGTCGTGATCCTTTGAAAAATACCTTATAGCGCTGTAAGTATTTTCGAAACTCTATTTTAGATTTAAATATTTTTTTTCTCTTACAATAATTTATTTGACTGGTTGATTGATTCCGGACTAAGTTCGAGGAGTTCGGGGGTTGGATGGATTGAGGACGGAGTTACTTGGTTTTGTTCTTTTTGTGATTGGTTGGTTATTTGTGCCTTGAGGCGTGCATTACATAGAGCATTCATGTGCATTTTATTTAATTTGAGAAAATCCTGTTTTATTCGTGTAAATGGATTTTTGGGTGCGTGCGTGCCACGACCCCAAGCCGGGATGGGGTATTATCTCGGTGGAGCTCCTCTGGTTACTCGGGAGTGGATAATACTGAGTGACATCCCCTGGGTTGTTGCTGGGCGACGACCGGATTGCACGATATGGTAACGCTGTCGTGTCGACTCTGTGGTCCCTAGAGTAGCAGGGACTAGAAGATGGCCTGGTCCAGGGACGCACTGGGTGCGAGTACTGGGCATCGCTCATTTAGGTGTCACACGCGTAGTCGTTACCTGCGGTGTGGCTAGGGCTGGGCAATCGGGTACCGGACCGGGTATCTAGGTATACCCGGCCCGGAACCCGGATTCTAAATCCGGACCGGACTCTTGCCCAGATACACCCAGGTTAGGACCCGGGCTGGAACCCAGATTGATCCGGGTTTTTACAACCCGGAAATCTGGGTTCCGGCCTAGACCCGGGTTTTTTTTTTTTTTTTAACAAAGCCTGATTCTTAAATTTTTTTCAGCAAAAAAACATTGTGACAGCATTCCAAAAAAATTTCTTAATAAGCCCTGTCGGATCAACATTCATTCCTCATTACAGATAAATCAAACTTCCAAAATGATCAACATTCATTCCTCATTACAGATAAATCAAACTTCCAAAATGACAGCATTCCAAAAAAATTTCTTAATAAGCCCTGTCGGATCAACATTCATTCATCATTACAGATAAATCAAACTTCCAAAATGATCAACATTCATTTCTCATTACAGATAAATCAAACTTCCAAAATGATCAACATTCATTCCTCATTACAGATAAATCAAACTTCCAAAATGACAGCATCAAACTTCCAAAAAATTAAACTTCCAAAATTACAGATAAATCAAAATGACAGCATCAAACTTCCAAAAAGTTAAACTTCCAAAATTACAGATAAATCAAAATGATAGCATCAAACTTCCAAACAATTAAAAATGAAAACTTTACTAAAAGAACTCTAATCTTAATCCCTTTTATAATCTTCTATCAACCTCAAATTCTTAGCCCAATCTTCATCTTTGAAACTTCTCAAAAACCCCATTAAAAAAAAAAAAGGAAAAAAAACCTGCAAGGACAGCAAGGGTAGCACAGAGAAGGCACATGCAACAGCATTTGCAAAAGTAAAAAACCTGCAAATACATGGTTAAAATATATAAACAACAGGACATAATTATATTCTGTGCATGCAAAAAACAAACAAGACTGTTAATGCACAATTATATTGCACATAATTATATTGCCATGTGGTTTAAAGTTCTTGGATGCACAGGAGCTTGCTGAGTAGAGGCAAATATCAAATACATGAAACCATAGAAAGAAGAAATGGCTGATTCGATGTACGTAGTTTAGAACTTCAGCATGTGGATCAACTTCAGTATTTCAATTTCTATTGGCTTATTTGAGCATCTAACCAATACGTAGACACTAGACATGAATAAAATAGGAGCAAAATTTGTACAAAATCTCTTACCTCCATTGAAGATTAACCAAGGATAAACTTTTCAGCATGAATGGGAATGGAGACTCACATCAGCCTCGGTTGAAGATGAAGCTAGATGATCGTCTAAAAAAAATTAAAAATTGAGTTAGACAAATAATAAACCGAATTAGATAGATATTAAAAAAAATATTTCACGTTTCAAACTTACCTTCAAGGTCCATCGACTGTATATATTCTTCCAAATCCCGAATGTTAATTGGTTTGGTCCTTAACCAATTTTGGGTGCAAATGAGAGCTTCAACAGTTTCTGGAGACAAGGAACTCCTAAAAGGATCCAATATGCGTCCTCCAGTACTAAATGCGGACTCCGAGGCAACAGTGGAAATGGGGGTGGCTAACACATCACGTGCTAGCTCAGCAAGGACAGGATAGTTAACGGCATTAATTCTCCACCAATCTAAGATATCAAAACCGAGCGAGTCGTCTATACATGTCTCAGAAAAATATCTATCTAGCTCTGATCTAAACTCCGTAACACACCGTTCCTTAAGAAAGTTGGTAAACATGATCTTAAATTTAGTAGGTGCTAGCTCATTACCAATATTTATATTAGTGCTGCTTGGCCTTCCTTGAGCCACATTAGAACTCCTCCCACTAGCCACACGAAATCCGTTATACTGCTCAATCAAGCGGCCTAAAGGAGTTTAACCCTGTCCTCTATCTTATTCGCCAACTCACACCCTCTGCATTTTTGCAACCAGAAATTCATTGCCATCATTTTATATCATGGATCAAGCACAAAAGCAACATATATCATCAAGTTGAACCTATTTGTGCTACCCCAATACTTCTCATACTTGTTTCTCATATTTATGCCCATAGTACTAGTGATAATATCATCACTCAAGCACATATCATTTAATGTATCCTCAATTGTGCAAAGTTGCTCAAAATAAACATTAGCTGTCACATACAAAGAACCAGAAATGCTCAATGTAACATCATAAAAAACTTTCAGCAACTCCACAAAAATCTGTGCATTTTTCCAATCATTGCTAGTGGGGTTCAAGAATTGGTCATCCACAAACGCATATTGTTCAAAGGCTTGTTTGTGTTTTTCAGCGGTACTTAGCATCAAATATGTAGAGTTCCATCTAGTAGGAACATCCAAGCAAATCATCCTCCCACTAATTTTTTCCTTTACCGCACAAGCCTTGAACTTGGCAAATCTTGAAGGTGAGGATTTCACATACCGGACAGCATCCCTAATCTTTGACACAAAATCAATTACATCCTTCAAGCTGTCCATAACAATCAGATTCAATATATGGGCAGCACATCACATGTGAAGAAATTCACCACCTAGTATAGTACGATCATGGTCTTTTATTCTCCTCCTCATATAATCAACAGCAACATCATTTGAGGATGCATTATCAACTGTGATGGTTAAAATTTTATCAATACCCCATTCATGCAATCCCGAGTTTAACACTCTCCCAATGGTTTCGCCCCTATGGTCAGGAATTTGGCAAAACTTAAGTATTTTTTTGTGCAATCTCCAATTGCAATCAATAAAATGTGCGGTAATGCACATGTAGTTCAGATTTTGCACCGACGTCCAAGTATCGGTGGTAAGACAAATTCTTTGACCATCCAACAATTTTTTTAACTGTATCTTCTCTTCTTTATACAGTTTAATACAATCCCTTTTTAAAGTGCCTCGAGATGGCAAAGTAAATCGAGGCTCTAAATCCGTTACATATTCAATAAAACCTTCATGCTCCACAAGCCTAAAAGGCAATTCGCATCTAATAAAATACTTAGCGGTTGACACCCTAAGTTTTTCTCCATCGTACTTTACTAGGACTTGTGGACTACACACTCTTCCCTCCGCATCCCTCTTAACACTAGAGGATTGACTTCTTCCAACTCCTTTAACTCTAAGAGGGGAAGTTTCACATGCATTCTGGAGGTGGTGTAGCATAGATGAAGTGCCATTTTTGTAGTGGCAACTGTATAGCTTAGCGCAATAATTGCACTGAGCTTTTGGGTTATCGTGGTCAATAGGTTGCATTCTAGTATAGTGTTCCCATACCACAGATTGGTTGCTAGGCTTTTTTTTGGATTTCTTGGGTAAAGGTGGGATGGAACGGGTAGGTTCTTGTGTATGTGTGGATGAAGAAGGGGTTGGAAGAGTCCCAAGCTCCTCTACATCCAATGGAATAGAAGAGGAATTGCCAACCCCTTGGGTTATACCGACATTACAGCTCACAGAATCTTCTTCCATCTGTTAAAGTTACAACAAAAAAAAAAAAAAAAAAAAACAGGAAATTAATTCATGCAGAAAACTCAGTCCAGGTGTCAAGAGTTTTAATTTTGAAGTATGATGTATAAGACGTATTATAGCCTAATTAAGAAGCAAATCATCAATTTATAACTTTCAGCCAAGCTTGGTAATCTTTTAGAAACCCTATAATTAATGTACAGAAACCTATTACATTATAGCCTATTTATTAATTGCGGGGAAGCTTCTTTTTTTTTTTTATCTTCACTGCATGGAAGGCGTGTGCATTTACATATATGTGTGTCAAGGGCTGAACAAAAAAATATATTAATACCGCACCGTTCCAAATACACAGCAAATAACCGATACCCGAATCAACACAATACAACGACGTCGTTTTCGCTAATATATATATATATCACGGTTTTTTGGTGCCTTTTGATGTGTGGTCGGTCCCAAGTTTCTAGTGAATATTCATGCAATTTTATGCAAATTAGCTCTTTCAAAAGATGATACAAGAGATCAGTTTTTAAAATTCTGATTTTGTTTTTTGGTGTTGCAATTTTCAGAGAGAGAGAGAGAGAGAGAGAGAGAGAGTCAGATTGGGGGGGGGGGGAATCGGGACACTGTAGGGTATTAACCCGTGCCAAAACAGCGTCGTTTTGGCACTGGGTTTAGGTTTTTAAAAAACCCGGGTTTAGTTTTTAGCATATGATCAATAATTGAGACATGAAAAAAAAAATTTTTCTAAATTTTTTTGAAAAAATAAAATTAGCATTTTTTTTTTTGTATTTATCCAGACATGGATAAAATTGGTCATTAAAAAGGCAGGTTTTGCATTAAGGCCATCCTCTCGACAAGATAGTACTACCATGCAGACTTGTGCAGTTTATTCAGAGAACCAGAAGTTAGATTTTAGAGAAAAGGAAGAAATTATAAGATATAGAGAGAGGGAAAATGAGGGTAGGTTAGGACTTAGAATCATGCCCAATCATTATCATTCTATACACTTCAGCTTACATTTAGAGTTAGAATCTTCTCCCTCGAGTTGGAGCATATATACGTGGTATACTATAGACTCAGGTTGTGACATATAAACTTCAATCAATTATGATGTGCATAAGGATATAGGCAGGGGCAGAACTAGAATTTAGTGTGTGGGGGTATTAGTGAAGTGTGTCATATGAGGGGTTAATAGTAACCAATATTTAAGATAGTAAAGTGTGTTACCGGCACTTAATATTAACCATATAAAATAGCTATTTAAGGGCAAACTAAATTATTAAAGTTTCCAATCCGAACCTTCACTTGAGCTCCATCGGATTCAAATAAACGATAAAAATTAAGATATAAGTAACTATATATTTGAGATTTTTTGAAAAAAATGATAAAAATTAAATAAACAAAAGATCATAAAAATTATCTATGTGGTTTTATCTTTGCCTTTACTCCTAATTGTTAATTCAACCGTAATATATATGTACTTACTAACAAATCTAATCTAAATTAATAAGTTAGCTAGTGGAAGACTTGAAAAGAAAAGCGTAAATTAATAAATAGATAAAATGATGTTGTAAATTTATCATTGACTATCCTTTTTTACTAAAAACTATAATAACATCAAAATAAATACAACCATCACCACCCCCAATCACCATCTCATATCAAAAGGAAACATAGGAAAGCCAAGCCAAACAAAATATCATTGTTGTTCTTGAGATGGCCCCTTTAAATGAAAGGGGTGCAAAACAAATTTCAACCTCTACATACGTTAGTATAAAGTTCTTTGAATGTATCTGAAGAACCCAGAATCAACAATTGTTGCTATAACTGCTAAAACCAGCACAAAGCCAATCGCAAGGAGAAAGATAAGAGTGAGAGAATAAAAGCACAAAGCCAATTACACCGAGTTCCTTCAAAAGTTTGTCACACTACAACCTGTGATTATCTTCGTACGGCTAAAATCAAGGCTCTTGAAGACATCACACCCAAAATCAGAAACCCTAAACAAATCACACCCAAATCAGAAACCCAAAATAAATCTCACCCAAAATCAGAAACCACACCAAACAAATCACATCCACTAAACAAAACACACCATAAACTAAAGAACCGAAATGAAAGAAGATTTTATCAAAAACTAACCGAAATGAAAGAAGATTTTATCAAAAACTAACCGAAATGAACCGACAGGATGACGGCGACGACGGGATGACGGCGACGATGGGATGAGTGGATGACGGCGAGTTGGCGACGACGGGATGAGGCTAGGGTTTCAGGAAAATTCTTTCAGAGAGAGAGAGAGAGAGAGAGAGAGAGTCAGATTGGCGGGGGGGGAATCGGGACGCTGTAGGGTATTAACCCGTGCCAAAACGGCGTCGTTTTGGCACTGGGTTTAGGTTTTTAAAAAACCCGGGTACCGGATTTAAAACCCGGGTACCGGGTTTTAAATCCGGTACCCGGCCTGGGTTCACCCGGGTTTTAGAAACCAGGTACCGGCCCGGGTGATTTCCGGGCCGGTGCCCGTAACCGGGAACCGGTTATCCGGGTTCCGAACCGGGCCGGAAAAAAATCCGGCCCGGTTGCCCAGCCCTAGGTGTGGCACAGGAGCCAGAGTGTGCGGATGATCCCTAGGGGAAATCATGGTGCATGCAATAATTGGATCAGTTTTATGGATTTCGGATACGGGCCGTTTCTAGGAACATGGCGAGATTATGTTGAGGCTTTGTGATCCCTTTTCTGGGAAAATGGCGAGGCTATGTGATCCATTTTTTGGGAAAATGGTGGTTTCTTGTTTTGGGCCATTATCCGGGATAATGGTAAGGATTGGTTTTAAAGGTTATGTTTTTGGGCCAAATGGGATTTTGGCGTGCGTGGAAAAATGTGGTTTTTGTGGGACATGTGCATTTGCATTCTTTCACGCATATTGTTGAGTTTAATATGTTTTTATCTTGTGGCGTTTGGATCTTACTTACCTACGGTACTATTTTGGTACCGTAGATTTTGATGCAGAAATCGAGAAGGAGGAGGCTGAGCCAGAGGAGGCGGCTACACCGGAGTATTGATTTGGAGTTATGCTTTGTAGTTGGTTTTGAAACGATATTTGTGGCTTGTAATATTTTATTATGTATGTTTTGAACGGCTTTGTATTAAACAAAGAAAAATTCTGGTACTTAGTTATATGACTTTGTTTATCCGCTGCGTGTTTTCTTTTGCACTTGTTGCATGTACACACATTTGGCATCATCCGGACGTCTCGATTTCCCCGTGTCCGTACGTGAGATTTGGGGGCGATGGAACTCCACATACCTAATGCTTAGTATTGCTAAAAAATATGAAAAAACTTTTGTGCTAATGGGAATAAGGGAGTCATAGCTTTTGGTGCCTCCATTTGAAGATTGCTAAAGGCTTGTATTTTTATTAAGTTTCTAAAAGTTTTTTATGATGCCACTTTGAAAATATCCGGCTCATCTTACGTGACATCTAATATGTTATTTCAACAAATTTCTACAATTGAGCTCAATTTGAACAAAGTGGGTCAGAATGAGGATGATATGTTGAGGAGGATAACGTCTAATATGAAACATAAGTTTGATAAATATTGGGGGAACATGAATAAGATGAATATGATAATTTATGTAACTTTTGTCCTTGACCCTCGATATAAGATTACAGCCTTATCATATTGGTTAAAAAGGTGCAAAGGGGATGAATGTGGAGATATAATTGAGGCCAAAGTAAGATTGCTCATGAATTGTTTGATTGAGCAATGCCACAAGTTTCATGGGCTAGATAGTGAAAGATCAAATATAGTCCATTGAAGTTCCTCGAGTATTATTGGTGACAACTTGGACTATTATTACATCTCTAGATCAATATCTTAAGGGGCAAAACAATTTGGTATTTAGCTCGGACGTGGAGAGATATTTGTCGAGTGTGATTGAACCAAAAGTACCCGTTTTTGAGATTTTGGATTGGTGGAAGAGGAACTCATTTAGATATCCCATTCTTGTAGAGATCGCACGTGATATATTAGTCATCCCTATTTCCACCATCACATCCGAGTCCGCATTCAACATCAATGGACGTGTAATAGACCCATACCAAAGCTCATTAGTGTCGGAGGCTGTCCAAGCACAAATCTGCATGTAAAATTGGTTGACTTGTGAACCACTTAGTTCTTGGGAGGTGGAGGAGCATGTAGAAGACGTTGAAATCGAAGGTAAATGCTTATCTTTGTTAATTTTGATTTTTTATTACTAATTTATCCATTTAACTTAACCTCTACATTTTTTTCTTTTGAAGGTAACCCTCTTCTTCTACTTCAGCAACTTAAGCATATGGACTCCCAGTCTAAACAACAAGCTCAATTCTATAATAAGGTTCCCTTTATTTCTGTAATAATTTATTGGAATTGATATTTCTGTAATAATGACCCTCAAGATTCTGTTAATGGAAGTTGCTACGTAATAGAGTATGAAGTTGATGGTGGTAATAGAAGTCCACAACCTAGAGATGTCAACTTGGTAAAGAATAAAAGGTTGAAAGAATTCAAAGAAATAAGCTCAGGTAAGAATTAAGTTTGTTTGGAATGTTCTTGATATCTAGAGATTGAAACCCATTTGTGGAATAATTGCATGCTGGTATTATTGAGGAAAGATTCTACTCTGGCTATTAATTATTTGAGTGATTTCTAACCATTCTTAAATAGCATATTTTTTTCTTTTCTTTATTTTATCATACTGATTCTTTTCAGAAAGGACTCAAGAGTGCTAAAGTACTCTAGTTGTGGGGAGAGACAAAGCAACTCTTGAAAGAGGCCAGCTCCTTGTCAAAGTGAGTGGTTTGGTAACTAACATTAAATTTCTACTTGATTGGGCAGAAGCTGTTTTGAGTGCCTTATTTCTTTTGATATTAGATCAAAACAACATTTCATGATTCTTATTTTAACCATTAATGGCACGTAACTATTAATCACTGCAATCTTGTTTTTCCAAAAGCTTTTCTTACACTTTGCTGCCCAATAAGGATCCTCAACCAGTAGTCGATTGCTGCTTTCAAGTTAATTTGCTTTATTTTTTTAATACAACTTAATATCCTTTATTTTTAAAATTTATGCTTGTTCAGTTTCTATTCATTGTTGTTGGAAAAGTTTAGATTTATTTTTGAAGGAATACTTTAGCCTTAAATAACAATTTTCCTCCATAGAGTCGATGTTAAATATGGATAAAACTACATATCTTTTCTAAAATATCTATGTATTGATATGATTTGCTTCTTTATTGATTACAGGTCATCACATTCGCACAGGGTACCAAGCTTAGGAGGTTAGCAGCTGCCAAGGAGAAGGAACTTGCAAATTGTGAGACTATCTGCATCTTAGCTTATCAACTTTGTAATTGATGCTATTAGCAGCTTATGGAGACTTAGTCCAGTAGAAAATTCTCAAAAATGGTCATCATCGAATCAAGGTGAAAGAAATCCTCCCAATTCCAGATTCAAGATGTGTAGAGTAGTTGTGACGCTCCCAAATCCCCACGTACGGACATGGGAAAATCGAGACGTCCGGATGGTGACATCACGGGTCACCACCCTATCGCCAAGTGCCAAGTGTGTGTATAAGCAACAAATATGCACGAAGAAACACGTAGTGGATAGCAAAGTCATACAACTAAGTACCAGAATTTTTCTTAGTTTAATACAAAGCTGTTCAAAACATACATAATAAAATATTACAAACTACAAATATAGTTTCAAAGCCAACTATAAAGCATAACTCCAACTCAGAACTCCGGCGGAGCCGCATTCTCGGGCTCAGCCTCCTCCTCCTCCTCGAACTCTGCACCAAAATCTACAGAACCAAAAATGGTACCGCAGGTAAGTAAGATCCAAACACCACTAGATAAAAGCATATAAAACTCAAACAATATGCATGAAAGAAAAGCCAATGCACATGACCTGAAAAACCATATTTTTCCACGCATGCCAAAATCCCATTTTGCCCAAAACATATCCTTTAAACATAACCTTGCCATTATCCCTGTAATGGCCCAAAAACCAGACCGTCAGAGCACTGTAGGCGGGAATCACAGGCGGGACTCTACCACCATCCCTACTCGCTACCGTCCCTATGCGTGCACCGTAGGCGGGAATCGCAGGCGGGATTCTACCACCGTCCCTACTTACCACCATCCCTACGCGTGCACCGTAGGCGAGAATCACAGGCGGGATTCTACCACCGTCCCTGCTTACCACCATCCCTACACGTGCCTCTGACTCGAACCAGTCAGTCCAACCGTTCACATATACCATAAATCATTTCTTGCTTACAAGCCCAGTTTCCATTTTACAAACACATGTACATGCATGCAACTATGCGAAAAACCCAGTTTTCCCTTTTTAAACATGAACATGCGTGCACTATACAATGCAAACATCAAGGCACAAATATCTCAAATAAATATCAACATCAACCCAACAACTCGTCCTCAATCCATCCGACCCCCGAACTCCTCGGACTCAGTCCGGAATCAACCAACCAACCAGATAAATAATTATTGTAAGAGTAAAATATATTTAAATCTAAAAGTAGAGTTTGGAAAATATTTACAGAGCTATATGGTATTTTTTGAAAACTCGCGGCGTTGCAAATGGCGGAGAAAAAGCAACATAATAGTGTATTTTTCATTGTGGCCATGGGTAATAAATTACCCACTTTCGAACAGGGACAAACCAAGACACAAAATTGATAGGGAATGGTCTTGAGATGTTTATGAAGCTAAAGGAAGTAAACTTTGGCCGTGGGTGGCGGTGGAAACGGCAGTGGAAGGCCAAAAAGGGGCTGAACGGAGTTGAGCTCATGGGAGCTGCTCCGACAACGGATCGAGGCCTGAAATGGGTGGGTTAGGTCGGCAAGAGGGAGGGGAAGAAGCTGTGAAGAGGTGGTGGCCGGAGGTGGAACAATGGTGGTGGAACAATGGTGCCAGAAAAGCTCAAAAACCATATGGCTTGGAGGAGCTCGTGTCAGCTAACGGTGGCTCGGATGGAGGTGAAATTTGGTGGGGATGTTCACCGGTGGGAGGGAAAGAAAACTGGGTGGGTGGTGTCAGCCACGTTGCGGGAGAGCAGCGGTTCTGAGCTGAGAAAGCAACCAGCAACAGAGAGAGAAGGGAGAGTTGGTGCCGTGACTTCCAGCCATGCGTGGCGGCTAACGGCTGCACGGATGGCCCTAAAAATTGGTGGGGGTGATCACCGGCTAGAGGGGAGTCAACCGGTGGGGGTGGTGCACTGCACGGCGGCGGGACGGCGGTGAACTAGGCGGCCAAAGTTGGAAGGCGAAGGGGAGAGGAAGAGAGAGAATCGGGCCCACGGGAAGAGAAGAAGGAAAAAGAAGAAGAAGAAAAGAAAGAAAAAGGAAAAAGGGAAATAAAAAGAAAAGAGAAAGGAAAAAAAGGGAAAAAGAAAAGAAGGAGAAAGAAAATGAGGTCCAATCCTCCCTTCCGGAATCCAAAAACTGATCCGCCGAAAACGATTTTAAAAACCGTAAAACGACTAAAATAAATTAAACACCACATCAAATAAAATAAAATCAATTAAAATACAATAATTTAAAATAAAATAACTAATATATTAATTAAATTAAAAAAACTCATTCAGTGAAAATACACATAAAAACGAGTTATCACAGTAGTGACTTTGTATTAGTTTCATTAGTTCGGATGTATTATTATTTATTTTGTTGTTTCTAAAGTTATGTTTTGCATTGTGATGTAACAACAATATTATCTATTTTTCATTTTTATTTATTTTGTTCTTCAATTTTGTGATGACCCGCTTTCGCTTGTATTTTCGCTGAAATTGTTGTTTTTATTTTAATTAATATATTAGTTTATTTATTTTAATTTATTGCGTTTTAAAATTGGTTTTTAATTTAATTGATGTTGTATTTTATTTCTTTTAGTTGTTTACGGTTTTTAATCTCGTTGCGGCAGTTTAGTTTTGTTTTCCCGGAATGAGGATTAGACCTCATCTTCTTTTCCTACACCACTTTTCCTTTTTCCTTTTTCTCTTTTTTCTTTTTACTTCTTCTTTCTTTTTTCTTTTTTCTTTTTCTTTTTCTTCTTCTTCTCCTTCCTCCCGCGTCGGATGCGACTCTCTCTCTCTTTACCCCTTTCTCCGTTCGTTTCTCTCTCCGCCCAGAACCACCGCCACCGGCCGCCGTGTGGCACACCGCCCATACCATTCGAAGCCCCTCCCTCCGGCGCACCTCACCACCGATTTCCAGCCCCATCCGGCTGGCCGTTTGGCCGGTAAACCCCTTTAAAGCCTGCACAGTTTTTGGCTCGATCCGCCGCCGTCGCTCCACCTCCGGCCACCATTTCTTCACCACTTCATCATCTGTCCCTTGCCATCCTAACCCACCTATTTTCGGCCTCCAACGACCACCGAAACAGCTCCCATGAGCTAGCTTACGTTTTTGGGAAATCCGGCCTCTCTCCGGCGTTTTCGCTGCCACCCACGGCCAACCACCACTTCCAATAGCTTCACAATCATCCCTAGACCATTCCCTATCAATCCCAAGCCCTGGTTTGTCCCCGTTCAAAAGTGGGTATTTCACAACCCACGGCCACAGTGAATTTTCACTGTAACGTTGCTTTTTCTCCGCCGTTTGCAACGCCGGATGTTTTCTAAAATTACCGTATAGCGCTGTAAGTAATTTCTAAACCCTATTTTTTCAGATTTAAATATATATTGCTCGTTCAATTATTTTATCTGTTGGTTGGTTGATTCCGGACTGAGTCCGAGGAGTTCGGGGGTCGGATGGATGGAGGACGGAGTTGCTTGTTTATTTGATATATGTTTGTTGTTTATTTTTGTGCATTGATATGGCATTACATGGTACATGCACGTGTGTTTTTGTTTAACTGTGAAAAGCCTGTTTATTGGCGTAAGTGGACTTACGGGTGCGTGTGTATCACGACCCCAAGCCGGGATGGGGTATTATCCCGGTGGAGCTCCTCTGGTCACTCGGGAGCGGAATAAACTGAGTGATGTCCCCTGGGTCGTCGCTGGGCGACGACGGGAGCGGGGGCTAGGGGTTGCTTGGCTACGAACACGCCGGGCGCGGAACTGGGCATCGCCCTACGCACCGACTCCGTGGCCCTTCGCTGGTGAGGGCTAGAGGATGCTTGGCTACGAACACGCGGGGCGTGGAACTGGGCATCGCTCATTAGGTGTCACATGCGTAGTGGTACTCTGCGGTGTGGCACTGGAGCCAAGGTGTGCGGATGACTGCTAGGGGAGGTCATGGTGCATACGGATAAATATGGTTTTTGGTTTGAGACGGTTATAGAGGCCAAATGTGACTTTTGGCGTGGTTTTTGGAAAAGATGTGTTTTTGGGCCAAATGGGATTTTTGGCGTGTGTGGAAAATTATGTTTTTTGGATTTGTGCATTGGGCATGCTTCATGCATTTTATTTGAGTTCTATGTCTTTTTATCTGGTAGTGTTTGGGTTTTACTTACCTGTGGTACCATTTTTGGTTCCGTAACTTTTGGTGCAGGTTTTGAGGTTGAGGAGGAAGAGGCTGAGCCCGAGGATGCGGCTCCGCTGGGTTGCTAATGTTATGCTTTGTATTTGGTTTTAAAACTATGTTAGTGTTTTGTAATATTTTTTGTATGTTTTGAACAGCTTGTAATACGTTAAGAAAAATTCTGGTACTTAGTTATATGACTTTCGTTATCCGCTGCGTGTTTCTTCGTGCACATATGTTGCCTTTGCACACACTTGGCACTCGTCGTTAGAGTGGTGACCCGGGTTGTCACCATCCGGACGTCTCGATTTCCCCGTGTCCGTGCGTGGGGATTTGGGGGCGTCACAGGTGGTATCAGAGCGGTTTGGCTCTGGGTAAAACCACATGTCCCGTAGGTAGTACCAGAATGCTTTTAAAGTTGTGTTTTGAAAATTATGTTAAGTAAGGTTATTTGATTTGTTTTAATTGTTTTATTTGTTTTATTTGTTTGAGCTTGTTTGTTTGTTTTTATTTATTTGGTTATGTTTTTGCAAGTTGGTTTCTTTTGTTTTCTGTGATGTGGTGTTGGTCTGTGGTTCTGTTTTTGTTTATTGTTGGTTTTATTTGTTTTTGTTTTCTGAAAGGGGGTCAAAGGTTGTGGTGACAGGAAAAAAAATGGGGAGACCAAGGAAATCTACTCAGGAGCCACGGGACAATACCTCAAGGGATGACTCCATAGCCGAATCAATACGGCAGATGACGGAGTTTATGCAGCAGAATATTAGGCCACAACAGGCAGGGCCTTGGCCACAAGGAGGACCTTGGCCACCACAAGGGGGTCCCTGGCCACAACAAGGAGGGCCTTGTCCACAGCAAGGAGGGTTTTGGCCACAACCAGGAGGTCCTTGGCCACATCAGGGAGGGCCTTGGGTCCATTAGCATGGTGCAAGCCGGATGCACCTATGAGCGCTTTCTAGCGCACAGAACCCCACACTTCACTGGAGAAGAGGATCCACTTCAAGCTGGAAAATGGATCAAAGATCTGGAAAGGACATTTGAGGTGTGTGGATGCACCGAGGCATAGCAGGTACTCTACGCCAGCTATCTCTTGCAAGGCACCGCGTCCGATTGGTGGGATACCGAGAGGGTGATGCTGGAATCAGAATTGGGATCTTTCGCTGCGGTGACCTGGTAGCGCTTCAAGATGGAGTTTAATGACTGCTTCTTCCCCGCAGCGGTAAGGAAGCAAAAGGCAAGAGAGTTCTCAAATCTGGTCCAAGGGGGCGCGACAGTGGAACAGTACGCCCGGAGATTCATAGAACTTGGCGATTTGCTCCTTACCTTATCGCCACCGAGGAGATGCGAGCTGATCGTTTTCAAGAGGGACTACGTCATGACATACGCCGTATGGTGGTCAGCCATCGGATATCCACCTTTCAGGAATTAGTGGATTTGGCCACCCTTGTGGAGTGAGAAAACAATCTGAGTATGGGCTCCCCTCCAGGGCATAAGAGACGGAGTTTTTCTGGTGAAGGAAGCAGCTCGGGTTCACCCTAGAAATTTGTTCAGCGGACCGAAACTCGACCTCAAACGTCCTCAAGTGTTCGTATGGGAGGACGGGTACCAATTTGTGGAGCATGCAATAGAGCTCATGAGGGCGAGTGTCGGGTGAGTAGTGGACCCCAGTGTTACCGGTGCGGCCAAGTGGGACATATTGCTCGGGATTGCCCCGTCAGAGTTCAAGGAAGTCGTGGAGGTAGACACGGTGGTAGAACCAACCCGAGACAAGTAGTGCAAGCCCGGGTTTATGCTGTCACACCCGGAGAGGTGGATGATGAGGCGCCAGCGACCCATGATGCCGACCCATGATGCTGGAGTAATTACAGGTATGGATTAATTTAATTTTAAGTTGGATTTAATTTTGGTGTATTTGGTTTCTCTTTTGTTTTTTTTTTTGGATTTCATGGGTTGATGTGTTGGTTCAGGAAGAGTCCGTTTGTATGAGTTTTATGCTTGCACTTTGTTTGATTCCGGTGCGTCGCAGTCGTTTGTATCTTCCACGTTTGCTCGGGTGTGTAATTTGGTTACGGAACCGTTGCCGAAGTCTATGGTAGTGGCTCTACCCAATGGTGAAATGGTGTGGTGTTCCAAGGTTGCTTTGGGATGCCCGTTAAATTTTGAGGGAAGGTTCTTGGATGCTGATTTGGTGGTGTTCAAGCTGTTGGGTTTTGATATCATCCTCGGGATGGATTGGCTATACCGATATTCTGCGAGTATTAATTGCAGAAGTCGGATAATTAGTTTTCAGCTTCCAGATGGTGATTGTCTGGAATTTGCAGGGAGTAAGTTAAAAGAAAAGCCGATAATTATATCGGCAATTCAAGCAAGAAGAGAGATTGCATGGGGAGCGGATGCATTCTTAGTTTAGATGGTGTCCACGCTCTCCAAGGAGAAGTCTTTGGCAGACATTCCAGTTGTGGAAGAATTTCCCGATGTGTTTGTGGACGACTTGCTCGGACTACCCTCTGTGCGGGAAATGGAATTTATTATAGACTTGGAACCTGGAGCGGCTCCTGTGCATAAAGCTCCTTATCGCATGGCACCGGCTGAATTAAAAGAGTTGAAGACTCAGTTGCAAGAGCTGGTAGAGAAGGGATTTATTCAGCCTAGTACTTCACCGTGGGGTGCACCAGTTTTGTTTGTTAAAAAGAAAGATGGAACCCTCCGTATGTGCATAGATTATCGGGAATTGAATAAGGTGACCATCAAAAATAAATATCCTCTCCCGCGGATAGATGATTTATTTGATCAGCTTCAAGGAGCAGCCGTGTTCTCTAAAATTGATCTGAGGTCGGGATACTACCAGCTGAGGATCAGAGACAAGGATGTGCCTAAAACTGCTTTCAGGTCGAGGTATGGGCATTATGAATTTAAGGTGATGCCGTTTGGATTATCTAATGCCCCTGCTGCTTTCATGGATTTAATGAATCGAGTATTTCGACCTTATCTGGATTCATTTGTGGTAGTATTCATCGATGATATTCTGATTTATTCCCGAGATGTTGAAGAGCATGTGTATCATCTTCGTCTGGTACTTGGGAAATTGAGAGAACACCAGTTGTACGCCAAGCTCAGCAAGTGTGAATTCTGGTTGGAAGAAGTTAAATGTAATTTCCCGAGACGGAGTGGTTGTTGATCCTAGTAAGGTAGAAGCCATTTTGTCATGGCAGCGCCCGACTACAGTGCGCGAGATCCGGAGTTTCTTGGGACTGGCCAGATACTACCGAAGATTTGTAGAGGGATTTGCTCGCCTATCCGGACCTCTCACAGCTTTGACTCGGAAGAATACAGAATTTGTTTGGTCAGATAAGTGTGAGAGAAGCTTCCAAGAATTAAAGAACAGGTTGACGACGGCACCAGTGTTAGCGCTCCCAGAACCGCATAAGCCTTTCGTAGTCTTCAGTGATGCGTCTAAGTTTGGTTTGGGTTGTGTCCTTATGCAGGAAGGACGGGTTGTTGCCTATGCATCTCGTCAGCTAAAGGACCATGAGAAGAATTATCTGACGCACGATTTAGAATTGGCTGCGATTGTTTTTGCTCTCAAGATCTGGCGGCACTTCTTGTATGAGGAAGCTTGTGAGGTATTTACTGATCACAAGAGCTTGAAGCATTTGTTTTCCCAGAAAAATCAGAATATGAGGCAGAGGCGATGGCTAGAGCTAATCTGTGACTATCAGTGTGAGATCAAGTACCATCCGGGGAAGGCTAATATAGTTGCTGATGCTTTGAGCCGGAAGTCGCACTTAGAAGATGAAGTCGAGCCGTCAGATTTGGATTCGTTGCTTTGTGGGATGAGAAGGCTCCTTATTGAGAGTTCGCAGCAAGAAGAGATTTTATCTTCAGTTCTGGATATTCGGGTGACCGATTTTGAAGAATTGAAGACTCTTCAAAGGAAGGATCCGAAGCTGCTGAATATCAAAAAAAGAGTCAGAAAATCTCGAGGGCCGTTGCATTATAGCATGGATAACGATGGGATACTTCGGTTTTGAGATCGCAGAGTGGTCCCCAAGGATTCGGAATTCAAAGAGCGGATCATGGCAGAAGCTCATGCAGCCCCTTATTCAGTTCATCCCGGCAGTACAAAGATGTATCGGGACTTGAAGAAAAATTACTGGTGGGATGGAATGAAAAAGGATATCGCCCTATATGTTGAGAAATGCCACACATGTCGTCAAGTGAAGGCCGAGCATCAGAGACCTGCAGGTATGCTCCAACCCCTCCCTATTCCCGAGTGGAAATGGGATGACATCACGATGGACTTTGTAGTGGGTTTGCCAAGAACGCCTAGTGGGAAAAATTCTGTTTGGGTGATTGTTGACCTGTTAACGAAAAGTGCTCATTTCCTGCTTGTTAATAACACCGACTCTTTGGGTAAGTTGACCCGCTTGTATGTCAAGGAGATAGTGCGGCTGCACGGCATACCAAAGAGTATAGTGTCAGATCGAGACCCGACGTTTACGTCGCAGTTCTGGAAGAGTTTGCAGGTAGCTTTGGGTACTAAGTTGAAGTTCAGTACTGCATATCACCCGCAGATAGACGGCCAGTCAGAGCGCACAATACAGACCCTTGAAGACATGTTGCGAGCATGTGTCATGGATTTTTAAGGGAGTTGGGAAAACCATCTGCCGCTCATCGAGTTTGCATATAATAATAGCTTCCATGCGACTATTCAGATGGCTCCCTATGAAGCTCTTTATGGGAGGAAGTGGAGGTCGCCCTTGTGTTGGGATGAAGTTGGGGAGAGTAGGATAATTGGACCCGAAATAATTCAAGAGATGCAAAGCCAAGTCCGGATCATCAGAGAGAAAATGGCGGCAGCTCAGAGTCGCCAGAAAAGTTACGCTGATACTAGGAGGAGAGTGTTATCTTTTGAAGTTGGTGATTGGGTTTACCTTAAAGTCTCTCCCATGAGAGGTGTTAAGCGTTTTGGTAAGAAGAGGAAGCTAGATCCGAGGTATGTTGGCCCTTTTCAGATTCTGGAGAAGGTAGGGTCCGTCGCCTATAGAGTTGCTTTGCCCAAATATTTTGGGGATATTCATGATGTCTTCCACGTATCATCCCTGAAGAAGAGCTTTGGACAGCAAGAACCACGCTTCGTCGACCCAGCGGGTATTCAGTTGCAACCGGATCTCACTTATGAAGTTGTTCCGTCGCAGATCATGGATTGGAAGGAGCAACAGTTGAGGTCCAAGACGATACCTTTGGTTAAAGTGGCTTGGGGAGATCCGTTAGCACAAGACTTCTCTTGGGAGCGAGCAGCGGACATGAGGGAGCAATACCCGTACTTGTTTGAAGGATAAAGGTGTGTATCTTAATCTTGGTCACAGATGGTTTGTGTGTTTTTATGAGGCTTCTTTAAGTTAGTGGTTGATCTTGCAAATTTCGAGGATGAAATTTGTTTTTAAGGGGGGGAGGATGTGATGACCCGCTTTCGCTTGTATTTTCGCTGAAATGGTTGTTTTAATTTTAATTAATATATTAGTTTATTTATTTTAATTTATTGCATTTTAAAATTAGTTTTTAATTTAATTGATATTTTATTTTATTTCTTTTAGTTGTTTACGGTTTTTAATCTCGTTGCGGCGGTTTAGTTTTGTTTTCCCGGAATGAGGATTAGACCTCATCTTCTTTTCCTACACCTCTTTTCCTTTTTCCTTTTTCTTTTTCCTTTTTCTCTTTTTTCTTTTTTCTTCTTCTTTCTTTTTTCTTTTTTCTTTTTCTTTTTCTTCTTCTTCTCCTTCCTCCCGCGTCGGACGCGACTCTCTCTCTACCCCTTTCTCCGTCTGTTTCTCTCTCCGCCCAGAACCACCGCCGCCGGCCGCCATGCGGCACACCGCCCATACCATTCGAAGCCCCTCCCTCTGGCGCACCTCACCACCGATTTCCAGCCCCATCCGGCCGGTCGTTTGGCCGGAAAACCCCTTTAAAGCCTGCACGGTTTTTGGCTCGATCTGCCGCCGTCGCTCCACCTCCGGCCACCATTTCTTCACCACTTCATCACCGGTCCCTTGCCGTCCTAACCCACCTATTTTCGGCCTCCAATGACCACCGGAATAGCTCCCACGAGCTAGCTTTCCTTTTTGGGAAATCCGGCCTCTCTCCGGCGTTTTCGCCGCCACCCATGGCCAACCACCACTTCCAATAGCTTCACAATCATCCCTAGACCATTCCCTATCAATCCCAAGCCCTGGTTTGTCCCCGTTCAAAAGTGGGTATTTCACAACCCACGGCCACAGTGAATTTTCACTGTAACGTTGCTTTTTCTCCGCCGTTTGCAACGCCGGGTGTTTTCTAAAATTACCGTATAGCACTGTAAGTAATTTCCAAACCCTATTTTTTCAGATTTAAATATATATTGCTCGTTCAATTATTTTATCTGTTGGTTGGTTGATTCCGGACTGAGTCCGAGGAGTTCGGGGGTCGGATGGATGGAGGACGGAGTTGCTTGTTTATTTGATCTATGTTGGTTGCTTATTTTTGTGCATTGATATGGCATTACATGGTACATGCACGTGTGTTTTTGTTTAACTGTGAAAAGCCTGTTTATTGGCGTAAGTGGACTTACGGGTGCGTGTGTATCACGACCCCAAGCCGGGATGGGGTATTATCCCGGTGGAGCTCCTCTGGTCACTCGGGAGCGGAATAAACTGAGTGATGTCCCCTGGGTCGTCGCTGGGCGACGACGGGAGCGGGGGCTAGGGGTTGCTTGGCTACGAACGCGTCGGGCACGGAACCGGGCATCGCCCTACGCACTGACTCCGTGGCCCTTCGCTGGTGAGGGCTAGAGGATACTTGGCTACGAACACGCAGGGCGTGGAACTGGGCATCGCTCGTTAGGTGTCACATGCGTAGTGGTACTCTGCAGTGTGGCACTAGAGCCAGGGTGTGCGGATGACCCCTAGGGGAGGTCATGGTGCATACGGATAAATATGGTTTTTGGTTTGAGACGGTTATAGAGGCCAAATGTGACTTTTGGCATGGTTTTTGGAAAAGATGTGTTTTTGGGCCAAATGGGATTTTTGGCGTGTGTGGAAAATTATGTTTTTGGGATTTGTGCATTGGGCATGCTTCATGCATTTTGTTTGAGTTCTATGACTTTCGTTATCCGCTGCGTGTTTCTTCGTGCACATATGTTGCCTTTGCACACACTTGGCACCCGTCATTAGGGTGGTGACACGGGTTGTCACCATCTGGACGTCTCGATTTCCCCGTGTCCGTGCATGGGGATTTGGGGGCGTCCCAAATTTATTTTTTAAAAAAACTTTTAAATAGTGTTTAAATTATTTTTTAAAAAAAGTTTGGGCAATTTAAACATGATACAAATTTTGTAAATCTGGGTAATTAAACATGATGTTGGCAATTTAAAGTTATAAAGTTTTTTTTTTAAATATATTAAAAAACCTGGATTCAATCTGGTTATATCCTGGATATCCAAGTTTTAAGCCATAAAAAGTTAAATGTCCGGATATCCAAATTGAATCTGGTTATTTGCCCGAATTTAATCCAAGCGTATGGTTTTTTGAATGCAGATCTAGATTTGGATCTAGTTGAAAACCCCTAAGAAATCACCTCATCACCCTCCATACCTTACAGTTGCATGAGGCAGTCCTTGCCCCTCACTATTCTCCACTTTATGTGGCATAAGCACCTCCAATCAAGGAGCATTCAAGCCCACACCTTCCCCCTCCAGAGGTCTAAAGTTGTGCAAGACACATTCCACTCCCTTCTATCACTTCTTTACC
This sequence comes from Carya illinoinensis, assembly GCF_018687715.1. Lineage (NCBI taxonomy): Eukaryota > Viridiplantae > Streptophyta > Magnoliopsida > Fagales > Juglandaceae > Carya > Carya illinoinensis. The sequence continues at coordinate 27,226,177 of NC_056755.1, read as the reverse complement.
CCATTCTTAGAGAGAAACCCAAAAGAGCTCTTTCGGGTAGATTTCTAGATCTTTTTGCGTAGAGATTTTTGACAATTTTTAAATATTTTTTCACAATGATTCCTTCATAAAAGTTGTTCATATTTGTATTTATTTTCTGTGTATATCTTATTTGTGGTCATTTAATACATAAAAAGTATTTTTAACCATGTAAAGGTCATTCTGGGTGTGAAACTGGAGAGTATGTTATGTTTTGAAATTTTTGACCAAGCTAATGGACATATCTTGATCCAAAAATTTTATGGATTGTTTTTAGCATGTGTTTATGAATTTCATTGAGGTTTTGTTGCAAGAATAAAGTTTTTGATGATAGATTTCCTTAGATATAGAAATTTAAAAACTGGAAGTGGAAAAACTGTTTTTGTTTTGAGAAAGTTTGAATATTTTGTGGTCTAATCTTACTTCAAAAGCTTTGATATTTTTATGATGATCCTAAGCCTCTTATGTGTATGTTAGAATACTGTTTTGAAGATATTTAATATTAGTTTCAAAGATATGACTTTTCTATGCAGGAGGATTTCGGTTAGACCTAAGATTTGATGTTTTTGGGTTAGATCTAAGTTTTATTGATTTTTAGCCATGTGAAAGTTTGATGGTTGCATCTTCTTTAGGAAATATTTTTAAACTATGTGATGTTTTAGTTTGAAGATCTCATCTTTTTAAGTCATGGATCAAGAGATTGATCAAAGTTAGTTGAGACAAAAGTTTCTATTTTTGGACTATGTGTAAAACAAAAAACTCCAAGTGTTGTTTTATGATTTTTTGTGACTTTTGTTTGATGGTTTAAAAAATGGTTGATCTTAGAATGATGTTATGAATATTTTAGAAGTAAGATTTGATTTTTTTGAAATTCTTGGCGATGTTTTGATTAAGGTCAAAACTTATGATTCAAGGGTTTGCTTTATTGTTAAGAAGTTTGGGTCTTTTTACAAAAAGTTTTGTGTTGATGATTAGTTTTTTCTTAATGGATGCTTTAAGTATGGTTTTAAACTTAGGTGTGGCACCCTCAGCCTCGACTTGGGATTTGGTGGTGGCTGAGATGTCGGGACGTGCAACACAAGGCTACATACCTCTCGTACATGACAGATAATATGCAATGCTCCTAGATATTGTAGCAGTATGCAATAAACGTTCAGTGGAAAACAGTAAAAGGTAATGAGAAATCTAAGCAATTCTGTAGGCAATTGCAAAGTACATGGTACAAAAAAAACTTTTATCCCAAAACCTTGTCCCAAATATCAAAATCCATAACAAGAGAGTTCCAAAACATAATCAGAGTTTGTAATTCCCAAAACACGAGACCAAAAGGTTTTTCTCTCTCTCTCTCTCTCTTTTTTCTTCCTATAGTAGTTCATCTTTCACTCGCTTCTCTGAAGCCCGATCCTTATCCTTATTATTGAGGCATCGGAACTCCTCAATAAACTGGAGGATCTTAGAGATCTCTTGATCTATAGCCTCCAAGTGCTCCAAAATAGTGGGTTTGGGTCTACTGATGTTTATCTTAGGCACAATCCTCTTCGGAGGAGGGGGTGCCATTCTCTTCCTCTTGGTCATTGTCGTTATCCTCTATTCCTATAACAACTTCTACCATTCTGGGAAAGGAATGAAGTGAAAAAAATGCGACAATGAGATTTCAAGAAATCTCAGTAAGTAATCACACAACATAACATAGTTAACACAAGCATACAAGAGGTATATCATGGAATGCATCGATGGATATGGACTTAACTTATAATTGGGACTGAACTGAGACTCATGCTTTGACCATTCTTTTCACTTAAAACAGAGACTTAGCTTTGTTGGAAAAACATACTTTCATCATCTTTTCATATCTTAGTTAATCACGTGATCCGGAACATATCATATTAAATGATTCATATCATGTGATCCATAACATGTCTATCATGTAGGCTAGTGTTCTTGTTCTTATATCACTTGTGGACACATCACGGCTCCCTATGCACCGTGTGTTCCTGCTAGCACCACCAACGGTCTATACACTGTGGTGAATATGTCTTAAACATATTCATATCGTAGTAACACGATAGTACTTCATCGAGTTACTTGCCTTAGTCATGGCACCCACTAGCGTTAGGTGCTATCTCGCTCCGGCGTCCTTTAAAAAGAATCAATTCGAGGCACACCTAAGGTTCTTTGTCAACCCAGGGGTTACCACTCCATTCTTAAGCACTCCAGAGTGGACAGAGGAGTTCCACTAGGACATTCCCCTGTCCTAGCATTTTGGATCGTGATAAAACTTTTCTTTAAAAATGTTACTTTATTTTCAAAACACTTTTTGTTCTTGAAAACGTGTTTCTTTAAAAATCACTCATCTCAAATGCATGTGACATGAGACTTAAGACATACGTTCTTATACTTGACATATGACACATGAAATGCCGTGCATGAAATAATCAAGCATAACATGTTTGATTCATGTCATGATAACATAGAACACATGAGATATCAAAATACATACATGGAACTATAACATTAAGCCTTGGCCGAAACATACTCTCATAAAACCATGAAAGATACTCATTTAAACATGCTTCAAACTTCATCCAAGATACTTAGAATTCATGATATGGTAAGACAAGACATGAAATCATGGCATTTGAACAAGATCCGAATCACTCAAGGCATGGTAAAACCGAATCATCAAGGATCTTAAAACCTCAATATCTTTTTCCTCAAAACCAAAACATGTAAGGCATTTTATCACCATTTTTCATCATAAAGCGATTCATATTAATCATTCCATATTCATATTTCAAGATTATGTAAGAGTATTCAATCAAGCAAACAAGAATAGCAACCAAAGTCATATAAACAAACTAAGGATTTACACAAAAGTATACATGTATTAACAAAAGGTAAGTTGAGTATATACTTACAAAAGTCCAATGATTAACAGTAGCAAAAATCTAGAAATACAACATAGTCTATTAGAAATCAATACACAAAACCCTAGATTTTGAAAATATGAGTGAATGTGAGTATAGGGTGTTTTTGAAATCTTTTTCTCAAGTCCAAATGGCATCCTTCGATATGCAAAGGTACCAAATGGACATGTAAAAGTGGTCTTTTCTTGATCTTCAGGAGCAATCTCAATTTGGTTATATCCAGAATAACCATCTAGGAAGCAATAGAATTTATGGCCCGCTACACGTTCAATGATTTGATCCACGAATGGTAGGGGAAAATGATCCTTTTTGGTGACAGAATTCAGTTTTCTGTAGTCAATGCACATACGCCAACCAGTAGTAACTCTAGTTGGGATCAATTCATTATCAACATTCTTAACTACAGTCACACCAGATTTCTTGGATACCACCTGCGTGGGACTAACCCATTTGCTGTTAGAAATAGGGTTAATGATCCCTACATCCAGAAGTTTTAACACCTCTGCTCTGACAACCTCTTTCATGTTGGGATTCAGTCTACGCTGGATCTCTCTAGAGGGTTTAGAATTGTCCTCTAGATAAATCCTGTGGGTACAAATCAAAGGACTGATACCTTTGATATCAGCTATGGTCCATCCTATTGCCTCTTTGTGTTCAATGAGAACACCAATCAATTTGCTCTCTTGAATTTCATCCAGTTTTGATGAAATGACTACTGGTAATGTCTCTGCTTGACCTAAAAATACATATTTGAGATCAGCAGGCAGAGGTTTCAAGTCGAGTTTTAGTGTTTGCACACTTGAAGGGAGAGACACGACATCATGAGGCGGTAATTCCTCAAAATGTGTTCTCCATTTATCAGTGTCCATTATAGGAGTAGATTCTAGCAAAAAATTTATAGATGCAAGCATAAAATCATCATCAAAATTTGTACCATGAACCAAACAAGCCTCAAGAGGGTCAGAGAAACTTGAGAAATCAAATTTATTTTGAACAAGAGTTTGGATCAGATTTACTTCATGCACATCATCATCATCGCCAAGTTGTTTACAAATATTAAAAATATTCAACTCCAAAGTCATGTTGCCAAAAGAAATTATCATCACACCACTCCTACAATTTATTAAAGCATTTGAGGTCTCAAGGAACGGCCTACCCAAAATTATAGGAATTTGAGTGCAAACATCAAAGATAGGTTCCGTGTCCAAAACAATGAAATCCACTGGGAAATAAAATTTGCCTACTTGAACTAACACATCCTCAACTATCCCTCTCGGTATTTTAATTGATCGGTCAGCAAGTTGGAGTGTTATCTTGGTGGGTTTAAGTTCACCAAGACCCAACTGCTCATATACCGAGTAGGGTAGGAGGTTAACACTAGATCCGAGGTCAAGTAAAGCTTTTTCAATTTTAAAATTTCCAATCACGCAGGAAATTGTTGGACAACCCGGGTCTTTGTACTTAGGAAGAGAATTGTTCTGGAGGATGGCGCTTACCTACTCAGTGAGGAAAGCCTTCTTCTGCACCTTCATTGTATGCTTCACTGTGCACAAATCTTTCAAAAATTTAGCATACGATGGAATTTGTTTGATTGCATCCAACAAAGGAATGTTGATTTTTACTTGTTTGAAAATTTCAAGAATATCAGCATTTTGAACCAACTTGTGAGAATGTTGCAATCTTTGGGGATGTTGCAATCAGTATTTGGGGCTTTCACAGGCATATCTAATTCAACCTTTTCAAGTTCACTATCACTCTTGGAATTTAAAGAGTTGTTGGTCTCATCAACTTTCGTTGTTGAAATACTCTTATCAATTATTTTTTCACTGCATAGAGTGGTGATGGACTTGGCATGTTCAAATTTTGAATCAGAAGGATTTGAATTTCTTACCTCAAATTTACCTTTGGGATTCGGTTGAGGTTGAGCAGGAAACTTATCCTTTTTTTGAGCATGCAATGCAGATGTCAAGTCACTAATAAAACTTCTCATCTCAGTAATGGCCTGCATTGTCTAAGTGTTGATATTGGCTTGTCCCTGCATAAAAGTCTGTAATATCTTCTCAAGGGCCATCTTATGTGGAGCCAAAAACTTGTTGCGTCTAAACTTTGACTCAAATTAATGAACCAAAAATTTAGTGCAATTTTACCTGCAAGTATACAGGTGTTGTAGTAACTTACAGGATCGAATCCACAGGGATTGACTTTTGTGATAAAGAAAATAAATTCAGACGATGAAATGAAATTATTAAAAGAAATGTACAATCGAATATAAAGATGAAGACTTGTAAACTAAATGAATCAAACTAAAATGACAACATGAATTGATATAGAGAAAGACTAAGGTTTCAATGATCCGTCTAAAAATTTATGATATTGTTTTCGATCGATTTACTTCAATTAAACTAGAATAATGATTCTGTTTAATTGGAAGATTTAGCATTTAAGATCAAGAAAAATAGTTTCTTATGATTGAGCATGAACGATTGATGATTGAAACATTCATAAATCTATTTGAATATCACATGGATTCCTCAAGCATTCACTATATTCGAAAATCACAATGAATCAAGATAAATATATAGATAATCAAAATATCCAATAATAAAATCCTTCAATCGACCAAGCTGGTAGAATAAATTTTACGTGGATCCGAAAATAATATTTAAATCATTAAACTTCACCTCTCACCTTAGTATTAAAATTTAGCCATATTTATTACAAGTACTATAGAAATCACATAAATATTCTTCATTAGAAAACTAAAATAAAACATAAGAAATACTAAGCAACAATTTAGCAATAACAAAATTTGAAGTCCAGTTGATACAGAGGAATAAATCCCACGCAATCAAACTAATCCCAATCTTTTTCCTTTGGAAACGATATTCCCAGCTCCAGTCGACTTCTCTTCTTCTCTCAATACTTTCCCTCTCTATGTCCCTCTGAAAAAGTAAATAAAATCCAGTGTTGCCTCCAGAAAATTCAAGAACCAGCATACATCAACTCCAACTCATGCATCGACTCTTCCAAGAGAATAAACCCACGGACTCTCCTCACGTCTTCTCTCAATACTCACCCGTTTAACTCATTCTAGAAACTCCCCAACTCTCTCACCTTCTCAGCAAAGAAAAATCCACCGATTAATTCCCTTCAATCTAATTAATCCCAACTCACCACTCACCGACTTCCTTTCTTTCTTTTCATAACACAACTCTTTTTTCAGTTCCAGCACATCAATCCTAGCCTACTCCTTCTTATAATCAATTCTCACTCCCTAGACGTCTCCCTCTCTAATTCTGGAAACTCCCCACCGATTCTACACGTCTCTTTCTAATCATGCACCCACCGACTCACTCCCTTCAACTCCCTCTACTCTCAACCAAAATAAACCCCAGCTAATTAAATGACTCCAGCCAATTCCTTTCAACCCCTGCACCGACACAACCCCTCAATGTCTCTCCACTTCCCACGTTCACTCTCCCTTGGTTGAAAACTTAAGCACGGCAAATTAAAACTCCAATCGACTTCCTCAATTTTCCTACTCAACTTTAACGTCCCTGCCTTATTTTTTTTTTTTCATCCAGCTATATATATAGCTGCCTCAAGTTGGTGCTGCCAAACTCCTTCCTCCAAGTCAAGCGCGGCACGACACTTCCTTTTCCCCACACATCTCCCTCTCTACAAGTCAAGTACGGCTCCTTCTCTACTCACCCACTCTCTTGTACCTACTGCACCATCCAGTAAAATATATATATATATATATATAGAGCTGCCTCAAGTCGGTACCAATCTCCTCCAATCCCAATTCACTCCTCATTATAGATTCAATGTAAAACTCCCTCCAATCCAAGTATTGCACGGCACCTCCCTTTTTAGACTTTAACTTCGCATGTATTTGTCCACTGCAAAACATTTTCTTCATCGCATGTCTTTATAAACAATCAAGATAAGAAAGTCACCACCAAAAAATCATCTTCAGTATCTTTTTTTTTTTCAGCTGCCAAGTACACTTCCTTCTCTTCTGTGACGCCCCCAAATCCCCACGCACGAACACAGGGAAATCGAGACGTCCGGATGATGACATCACGGGTCATCACCCTAACGACGTGTGCCAAGTGTGTGTATAGCAACAGATGTGCAGAAAGAAATACGCAGCGGGTAACGAAAGTCATGACTAAGTACCAGAATTTTTCTTGTTTAATACAAGCTATTCAAAACATACATAAATAAATATTACAAAACACAAATATAGTTTTAAACCAAATACAAAACATAAACTTCAACACCTCGGCGGAGCCGCATCCTCGGGCTCAGCCTCCTCCTCCTCATCCTCGATCTCTGCACCGAAGTCTACGGTACCAAAAATGGTGCCAGAGGTAAGTAAAATCCAAACACTACCAGATAAAAACATATAGAACTCAAACAATATGTATGAAAGGATGCCAATGCACAAAACCCATAAAATCATATTTTTCCACACACGCCAAAAATCCCATTTGGCCCAAAAACATAACCTTTCCAAATATCACTCCAAACGTCACATTTGGCCCATATCAAACTCAAACCGTTAATCAATTAATCTGTATGCACCATGACCTCCCCTAGGGGTCATCCGTACACCCTGACTCCAGTGCCACACCGCAGGTAACGACCACACATGTGACACCTAAACGAGCGATGCCCAGTTCTGCGCCCCGCGCGTTCGTAGCCAAGCATCCTCTAGCCCTCGCCAGTGAAGGGCCACGGAGTCGGTGCGTAGAGCGATGTTCGGTTCCGCTCCCGGCGCGTTCGTAGCCGAGCATCCTCTAGCCCCCACTCCCTTCGTCGTCCAGCGACAACTCAAGGGACGCACTCAGTTTATTACGCTCCCGAGTGACCAGAGGAGCTCCACTGGGATAATACCCCATCCTGGCTTGGGGTCGTGATACACACGCACCCGAAAATCCACTTACGCCAATAAAACAAAATTTTCTCAAATTAAATGAAATGCACGCGCATGCACCATGTAAATGCGATTTCAATGCACAAAACAATCAACCAACCATAATTTAATAAAACAAGCAACTCCGTCCTCCATCCATCCGACCCCCGAACTCCTCGGACTCAGTCCGGAATCAACCAACCAATAGATAAATATTTATTGTAAGAGCGAAATATATTTAAATCTAAAAGTAGAGTTTGGAAAATACTTACAGTGCTATATGGTATTTTTAGAAAGCTCGCGGCATTGCAAACGGCTGAAGGAAAGCAACGTAACAGTGAAATTTCACTGCGGCCGTGGGTTGTAAAATACCAACTTTTGAACGGGGACAAACCAAGGCTCGGGATTGATAGGGAATAGCCTAAGGATGTTTATGAAGCTAGTGGAAGTGGAGTTTGGCCATGGGTGGTGGCAAAAACAGTGGAGGAAGGGCCGAAATGCCCAAAACGGAAACTAGCTCGTGGGAGCTGTTCCGGTGACTGTTAGAGGCCGGAAATGGGTGGGTTAGGACGGCAAGGAGTTGGTGATGAAGTGGTGAAGAGGTGGTGGCCGGAGGTGGAGCGACGGCGGCAGATCGGAGCAAAAACAGTGAGGCTTGATGGGCTTTTTCTGGCTAAACGATGGCACGGTTGGGGATGAAACTTGGTGGGGTGGTTCACCGGAGGGAGGGGAAGAAAATGGTGGGGGTGGTGTGGCTCACGGCACCAGAAAGCTGCGGCCCTGGGTGGCTGACTGAATCGGCATGACGGAGAGGAGAGAGAGAGAGCGCACGGGAGAGAGAATCGGGGAGGGAAAAAGTGAAAGAAAAAAAAAAGAAAGAAAAAGGAAAAAGAAGAAAAAAGAGAAGGAAGGAAAAAAAAAGAAAAGAGAAAAAGAAAAGATGGAGCGAAGAAATGAAGTCCAATCCTCACTCCGGAAAACAAAACAGATCCGCCGAAAACGAGATTAAAAACCGTAAAATGACTAAATAAATTAAACATCGTATCAAATAAATAAAAACCAATTAAAATACATTAATTTAAAATAAATAAACCAATATATTAATTAAATTAAAAACAACCCTTCAGTGAAAATACACGTAAAAGCGGGTCATCACATCTTCATTCTTCTCAACTTTTAGTCAAAAGTTCCAACTGGATCCCATTTGAATTTTATTTAAGCTGAAAATAAGAAAAAAGAAATAACACTCAAAAATAAATTAAAAGAAAAATAGATTATCAAAAATAAACTATATATGTGAGGAAATATTATCCCATTAAATCATAGTTATAAAATTAAGCATAAACATGATATCAATCAATTAAAAATCACAACTCATATTTATGCTTATCAACCATTTTTCTATCTAAAACCAATAATTGTGTGACGAAGAATTTAAAATACATTGGTTTTAAATAGCTAAACTATGCAATATTTCAGCTCAATCATTTCCTATGCTCAAAGTAACAAGAGTATTCGAGTTTCTTCTAATCTCTAGGAGTGAAACCCTAACTTTTATTTTTTAAGCAAAAACCAAAACCTTAATCTTTACAACCTTGTGTTTCTTTTATTCAAAACCCATAGTCCCTGCATTCTGTTTCCAACCTCTTCTAATAGGAATACCAAAGATAGTGCCAAAAAAGGACCATATTTTTTTAGGGAAATCACCCTCAAAGATCACATGATTCATATCTTCAATATGACCTACAATACAACAATCACATTTGGAAGCAAGAGGAATACCAATACATTGCAATCTATTACCCACACTCAAAGCCATATGCCAAGCCCTCCAAAAATGTATAGACATTTTTAACAGAATACATTTATGCCAAATCCAAGTATGCCAATTAGAAGAAGATCCCCTAACACGAATACAGTTCTAGGTAGATTTAGTAGTGAACCTACCTATCTCCATGGGAGTCCAAATCAGAACATCCTTTCTAGAATTAGGCCTTGATAATGAGATTAAAATCTCATTAACCTTATCCCACCCTACTAATCTTTCTAACATATCCACATCCCAACTGTCTGATAATCGACAATCTTTTATTTTAAGCAATGCTGAACCCACTAGGGACATCTCATTTATTAGCGGGCCATTATCCCTCCATTTATCATACCAGAGAAAAATATCTTCTGCTCTAATCTTCCATTTCAAATTATTCAACAACAACGGAATACAATTTGCAACCATTCTCCAAAACCTAGACCCTTTTGAGGCCTGAATTAGGCACCAAGGCTTTGATCCCACATATTTTGCTTTGAAAAAATTAGCCCATAAAGAGTTACCTTGAATAAGGTTCCAAGCAAAACGCATATGCAATGCTTTCTGACAATCTTGAAGAGCCCACAACTCGAGCCCCCCTTCTTCCACAGGGTTGCAAATATGTCTCCATGCCACCCATTTTCTTTTATCCTACCCATCTAATTCTCCCCAAAAGAAAGAACTCATCAACTTGTGGATCTTAGAAATGATAACTTGAGGGACATGTAAAACAGCAAATAGATGAATTGTCAGGCTGGATATAACATGTCGTAACAAAATGAGTTTTCCACCAGTAGATAGCAGTCACATTTTCCAACTGGTGATTTTTTGCCTCACTCTATTCATCATATCTTCTAAATGGGCCTGTTTAAGTCTTCCCAAAATAATCAGCACACCTAGGTAGTTGAAAGGGAAAGTCCCCTCCCTGAATCCAGTACTTCGTAATAGTCTCCGCTTTCTTCTAGAGGAAATTTTGTTCGAACAATATAATGTCAATTTTTGTATATTGATAACTTGTCCCGACCACCTCTCATATTGGCTCAAAATTTGCTGAAGAACTCAAACCGATCTCTAGCTACCATTGGAAAAAATCATGACATCATTAGCATACATCAAATGAGAAACAATAGGTGTACCTCGGGCTTGCGAAAACAACCCAAATTTGTGCTCATGGACACCTCGGGCTTGGACCTCTTGCTGAATGAAAAATAAATAAGGTGACAGCAGATCACCTTGACGAAGACCTCGGCCTCCCGGAAAGAAGCCCTTAACTGTACCATTCATCATGACCAAATACCAAGGGCTAGAAATACAAAAATGCACCAAATCACAGAACTGAGAAGAAAAACCAAATTTGCACAAGACTTTGATTAGAAAGGCCCAGTCCACACGATCATAAGCTTTTTTCATATCTACTTTTAGCATAATATTACCCCCGTGAATTCTTTTATTAATGGAATGAACCATTTCCTGAGTGAGACTAATGTTCTCAAAGATGCTTCTTCCAGGAATAAAAGCACCTTGCTCTAGAGAAATCAGGCAAGGCAATAAACCTATTAATCGAGATACAATAATCTTGGAGCAAATTTTATAAAAAACAAAACAAAGGCTGATGGGGCGGAACTTATCAAAACTTGTAGGTGTAAAATACTTTGGTAGATTTTTTGACACGAAGAATTCCAGCACTACCTTCCACACATCAACTTTAACAATCTCCCAATAAGTTTTATAGAAACCCGACCTAAATCCATCTAGGCCCCATGCACTCTAAGGCGGAATGGAAGACACAGCCTCAAACACTTCCTCCATAGTGGGAAGACAAGTGAGGGAGGCATTTTCCTCATCTGAAATGACTAGCACAATATAATCTTCCAATCTAGGCTACTTTGCAGGTGGGTCCCCATGAAGAAAAGAAGTGAAATAATCTACTGCCCCTTGATGAATACTTTCTGGCATCTCATAAACCACCCCATTTGACCACATATTAGCAAGGCAAGCATGAAAAAACTTGGTATTCCGATCCCCCTCCATCTGCCATTTTAACTTAGCCATCTGTGCCAATCTCACCTCTTCCCGACGTCTCCAAATAGCCAAATCCAAAACTGCCTCATGTAATTCTTTTCCCAAATTGTCTTCCTAAGATAATTGCAGTTGTTGCTCAATCTCCTCAACCTGTTTTTTAAGAGCATCAATACGACTCAAAGTATGGCCAAAGACCCTTTTATTCCATTCTTGAAAAGCCACCTTTGTCATCTTTAATTTTCTAGTCAAAGTATGGATAGCCGACCCATTCACACGGACCTCCCAAGCTGACCGAACACAATCTATCATGATGGTCCACCCACATCTGATGGAAACGGAATAGAGCTAGGCCATTAGAGAAAGGATCCTACATAAATTCAATGAACATGGAAGCATGATCTGAAGTCGAGCGCGGCAGATATGAACAAATAGCATTAGGAAACAAAGCAAAAAAGAACTATCCATGAGAGCACGATCAAGGCGCGCCCAATAACGAGCAAGCCCTGCTTGCCCATTACACCAAGAAAAAGCACTCACTTTCATCGCCATCTCCATTAAACCTCCTTGATGAATCCAATTACTGAACTCCTCTATAGCCATACTAGGCCGAGGCCTACCTCCTCTTCTTTCAGAATCATTCCGTATAATATTAAAATCAGCCACAAACATACAAGAGTTCAAACCAACATTATTAATACTAAGATCCTCCCAAAGGAGACGTCTCTCCTCCAAGGTACACTTGGCATAAATAACTGTAAGCAATAATTTTATATTTCCTTCACCAACCATAATAGAAATAAATTGCATACCCATCTGAACAAAATGCACTGTATGAGTGCTATTCTAGAAAATCCATATTTTGCCCCCTTCACCCTCATTTGAAATGAAGTTATCAAAATTCAACCTTCATGCCAATTAACAAACATATTCTTCTTATATTTTTTTCTTACCTTCATTTGCCTCAGACTTCGTAAGGTAATCTTTCTCCTGGTTGAAAAACTCTGATTGAATTTTTGGCTCCGGTTCCGAAACTATATTTTCAATCTCAACTGGTTCGTCTCCTATTTCATTCTTAATTTCCTCTTCCCCCATCCTCTCCGTCTGCACTTCGAACTGTCCAATCTCCTCACATTGCACCTCCACCAAAGGCGCATTCTAATCTAGGTTTAAACAGCCCATCATCATAGATGATTCCACCAGAGTATCACACGTAGCCTTCTCAACAGTTTTTGTCATCCTCATGTTGCCTCTGTTTTCATCACTAACCTGATCCTTCACAGCCTCTGTTTCCATAATCATCACTTCGTTGCCTACCTGGTCAAGCTCTAAAACATTTTCTTTCTCAGGTTCCACAATCTCCGCTGGTTCGTCTAATATCGGAAGCACCCCCAAGGATTCAGACGAAGGATTTAAATCGACCGTAGCCTTCTCCACGTCTTCCACTAGTCCCTCTTGTTCCTTACCACTGATTAGCATATTTTCCACACTAACAACAAGTGGATTATTTTTCGCATCCTTAGCTTTAGATTCCTCTCCATTAACAGCAATCGGTTGCCCATTCTCCTGCTTATCTTTCTTCCCTTTACATCCATACCCGTTCTGCACAGCATTTCCTTTGCATGTCCGAGCATTGTATCCCTGCATTTTACACATTGTGCAATATGCCGAGAGAGTATCGTAAATCACTTCTTGCTTGTCACTAGATGGTAACCCTGGAGCCCCAATCCAGAAGTGAGAAAGTGGAGGTTTTGCAGCATCAACTTCTACACATAAACTTGCTCCATTCGTTCATGTAGCACACCTGGTTGGATTATCACGCCAAATAAACCTTCCCATTGGCGCCATTAGAATAGTCAAGAAAGCTTCTTGATAAAAATTAGGAGGGAGGCCTGGAAGAGAAACCCAGATCGGCACCCTCGATGGTTCTGCATCTTCATCAAATTTTGGAGTCCACTGAAAAGGTCCATAAAAGCTTCCGTTTATCTCACACACTTCCAGTGATAGAGCCTTTGTAAAATCTGCTTCATTCGTCATACGTACAAAAACATTCCAAGGATGTCGCATGGAAGAATCAAGCGGATAGGGAAGAGGGCCCCCATTAGTTATGAATGAAAGAGTGAACGGCGTCTAAGGAAGGCCTCTGTTTCAGGAATTTTAGCAGAACCAAAAAGTAGAATGGTTTCGCTGACCGTGCAATCTCCTCTTTGGAGAACTGAAAGAAAACCTCACCTTCAACCACCTTAGGAAGCCTAGGTGCAAGCACCATCTCAGGGTTGGGCTGAGGAACGATAGCCACTAGATCGGCAAAGGAGGGCCAACCGGAGCCACCCTCAATGGCAGCCTCACGTAGAGACCAGACCGTGTGGCTAAACCTGCAAACCCTATTGGGTAGAGAGAAAAAGGGTAAAAATGAAAAAATTACGTAATATTTACTTTTACATGTATGGCATCTTATGAAATTTGTCTGTTTCTTGTTATGTCATGTTATGAAATATTGTTTGTTATATGTTATGTCATGTTACGAAATGTTTCTACCTCAAGTAAGTCATGTTTCTCGAGTTAGGTTCAAGTCATGTTATGTGACATCAAGACTTTTGTCCTTTCATATTGCAGTCATGTTTCATCTCAAATATAATTGTGTGTTTCGAGAATAGTTAAGTTTCAGTTATCAATTAATTTGTACCATGGTCAAGGATGATACGCGCTGCTTGGTATTGTGGTCAAGGCTATGTGTTGCCGAGTACTAAGGTAAAGGAGTATAATCTGCAGTACTATAGATAGATAAATAAGTTAAGTTATACTATAGTCAAGGCTATGCAGTGTCGAATACTATGGTGAAGGAGTATAATCTGTCATACTACAAAAAGATGATACACGCTACCTGGTACTGCGATCAAGGCTATGCACTACTGATTACTATGGTGAAGGAGTATAATATGCCGTTATGTTAGGTTATGTTTCAAGTTCACGCTCACGTCATGTTTTAGTTTTATGTTATATTTAAGCTCACATTCATGTTCTGTTATGTTCAAGTTCACGTTGTTATTAAGTTCATGTTCATGTCATGTTATATTTACGTTTATGTTATGCTCAAGCTCACGTTTATGTTATGTTATGTGCATGTTCACATTATGTTTCAATTTCACATTCATGTCATGTTATGCTCACGTTCATGTTATGTACAAGTTTACATTCATGTTATGCTCACGTTCATGTTATGTACAAGTTTACATTCATGTTATGCTCACGTTCATGTTATGTACAAGTTTACATTCATGTTATGTTATGTTCACGTTATGTCTCATGTTCACATTTATGTCATATTATGCTTAGGTTCATGTTATGTTCAAGTTCATGTTCATGTTATATATATTCACATTCATGTGATGTTTCAAGTCTATGTTATGTTTCAAGTTCACATTCATGCTATGTTGCTAGTCCATGTTATGTTTTAAGTTCATGTTCATATCATGTCAAGTCAAGTTCAGTTCACATTTGAGTTCAAGTTATGTCAGTTATGCCATGCTATATGTCAAGTTATACTATGCTTACGAACTTTAATTATGCATTCATCATTTTCCTGCCATGCATGCATCATTAACCTGTGTGGAATTTTCTATTAACTTGCTGAGAGTCATAATCAAATCTCATCATGGTAGTCCCAACTACCATTCCCCCCAAATGGTCGGCGATATATGTTAATATCAGAGTAGGGGTGGACACTGGGAAACTGGAGGAGGTTGACTAGATGTCGTAGATGCGACACGGGGCTTCCAGCTTCCATAGTTAGGGTTTTGGACAATATTCTGACCTTGTTAGTCAACTTACGCAAGTTACTCAATGAACTGGCTCAATGGTGTATTTTGGTAATGTAAATATGGAGTTTGGTCTCTCATGTTATGATATTACAGTCTTTTAAGACCCGTATTGTAATCATGGATGTTTATTTTATTAAATATACAAGGATTACTCATTAGCTATTTGGGATATTATAAGTTTGGTGCATAGTATTACTCAAGAAAAAAAATTATTCGCTGCGAATATTACATAATACTAGATGCATGTTAGGAACATTACATTTTATATGTCATGAACGGGGGTAGGTAACCTTCTGTTGCATGTCTCGATGCTTTGGATATCCATCCAATCTCAAGGGAAATCTGGGGGCGTCACATCTTTCATGTATTAGAACTTGATAAAATTCCATACTTAACCCTATAAACCATGGCATGCATGTTGGGGGTTGTTCATGTTGGTGATGTTCATCTTCATGGATTCAAGTGCTTAGATTGTGAAACATGGTGACCTCAAGATGGTAATGATAATCAACCCAAGATAGTATGTGATCTTGTGTTAATCTTCATATACCCGAAGCGTGTGTGTGTGTGATTCTTTGGACATAGGCTATACATGAGTGTGTGCATGCTTGGAACCAAAACTCATGACACGGTGATGATGTGATAACTCGAGACTTGATTAGAATTGCAACTTTGTTTATTTTCATTGCCTTAGTAATATTTTAGGGCTATGAGAATATATTTAGTTGGACTTAGGCCCTGGTTTTGTAGAATAGCAACCCAAGCCCAAAAGAAGGCCAATTAAGCAAATTGAGGTTCGGCCACCATAAGAAGCCCAAGCCCAAAAACCCTAGATGCTTGTGCCCCATGATCCAAACCCTTGCCACTAGTTCCATGTGTCACACATGAAAGCCACTATGTATCTAGTCTTCATAGTCGGCTAAAGGGGATAGAAGAGTGTTTGGGAAGCCAAAGGAAGGGCTTGCACGCCTACCCTAGTGGGTATGCCACTTGTGATTCATGCTAGAAGCCTTCTAGAAGAAGAAATGACAAGATTTCCTAGGGAAGACCAAGCGGCATTCGGCCAAGCCCCATTTGCACGCCCATCCAAGGTTTTTCTTCAAAAATTGACACATGTCAACCATGCAAAGACCTTCTAGAAGGGATGTGAAGAGACAACCATACAAAATGACAAGTCTACCCTCACTTTTTTGGCCGCCACACCCAAGAGCACACCTACACACGCCCAAGAAGATCTTCTGTGACGCCCCCAAATCCACGTGCACGGACACGGGGAAATCGAGACGTCCAGATGGTGACACCACGGGTCACCACCCTATCGACGAGTGCCAAGTGTGTGTAGAAGCAACAAATGTGCACAGAGAGACACACAGCAGATAGCAAAGTCATATAACTAAGTACTAGAATTTTTCTTAGTTTAAACAAAACCGTTTAAATCATACATAATAAAATATTACAAACTACAAATATCGTTTCAAACCAACTATAAAGCATAAACTCCAACTCATACTCCGGCGAAGCCGCATCCTCGGGCTCAGCCCCCTCCTCTTCCTCGAACTCTGCACCAAAACCTATGGTACCAAAAATGGTGCCGCAGGTAAGTAAAACCTAAACACCACTAGATAAAAGCATATTATAGCTCAAACAATATACACGAAAGAATGCAACGCACATGTCCCATAAAACCACATTTGCATGCCAAAAAAAACCCATTTGGGTCAAAAACATTCCCTTTAAACATAACCTCGCCATTATCCCCAATAATGGCCCAAAAACCAAACCATCAGAGCACTATAGGCGGGAATCGCAGGCGGGACTCTACCACCATCCCTACGCGTGCATCGTAGGAAGGAATCACAGGCGGGATTCTACCATCGTCCCTGCTTACCACCATCTCTACGCTGCGTACACCGTAGGTGGGAATCACAGGCGGGATTCTGCCACCGTCCCTGTTTACCACCATCCCTACGCGTGCACCGTAGGCGGGAATCACAGGCGGGTTCAAAAGGAGAAATGGAAGAAGCAGGGCGCGGGGAGAGAGAAAACGGGGAAGAAAAGAAGAAGAAAACGAAAGAAAGGAAAGAAAAGAAGAAAAAGAAAAGGAAAAAGGGAAAAAAAAAAGAGAAAAGAAAAGAAATGAGGTCCAATCCTCACTCCGGAATCCAAAAACCGATCCACCGAAAACGATTTTAAAAACCGTAAAACGACTAAAATCAATTAAACACCACATCACATAAATTAAAACCAATTTAAAATACAATAATTTAAAATAAAAGAACTACTATATTAATTAAATTAAAAACACTCCTTTAGTGAAAATACACGTAAAAAGGGTCATCACATCCTCCCTCCCTTAAAAACAAATTTCGTCCTCGAAATTTGCAAGATCAAACACCAGCACCAAAAAGATACAGGATACAACTCTGAACATAACTGAGAGATACATATCATCGACAACTCCCAATAAATCCAACTTTGGTAACCTGATAGCCACTTCCAAAGTTAACCATCCATAAACCAAATTGCACGACCAAATGATTAATCTCCCATTAAAACTTCGAATCACTACTAATTCTTCAAAATCAACACAAAATTTGAATATCTAAGTATCTCCAAAAATCATGCTTTCGCGCGCACTCTGATAACTCACCAAAATACATAAAGGCTATATCCTAAAAAATTAATATTATGAAGTACAAGCTCAATCCACACCTAATCACAAGAAAACCTTTGCCACATTTCCATAGAAAATCATATACCTGAAAAAAATCACAAATCTCCACTCATTCCTCAGTTGGCCATCGCTGCCCTAAACGAAAACCAACATTCCGCAACAATACATCCACTGATTGGTGACAGAAACCAATACTAAACAACCTCAAGGCCCCAATTTGAAAACACATAACATCATTCCAAAATACACCTGTCTCTTCTAAAGATAAGGAACATCTCCAAAAGGCCCAAGTCCTTCCCGGCCAACCAACGAGAGCGCCTATAACCTCTATCCGATATCCCACACTTCAAGCTCATTACCTATATTTGAATAACATCTAATCTTGCAATAACTAACTCACTATAAACTACCATTGACTTCACCTAGACATAATCGAAACGCTCTTGGTAACTCACCCACCTACTTGTACTCTCAAAAACTCTAGTTTTAGCACGACTAATTCCTTCAATAGCACTTCACAAATAAATCTCAAGACAGGCCATACTGTTTAAATCTTCAATCCATCAAAAACTATTAAACAACACTCATGGTCCTAATGTTTTATTACTTCACACATATGATTAGGCTACCCACCGTTGGTGCATAAGTTTCAACTTCCAAGATTTCCAAGATTACATACCACACATGGTGACCTAGCAATCTCCTTTCAAGTTAATTAACACTATCCCTAATTCTCCCAACTGGATACTTGATCTCCAAAGAAAAGTATAGCCTCACAAATTTAAATTCCTATGACTTCAAGTAGCAATTAATTCTCAAGATAAACACAATAGTTGTTTCAAACCATCATCCCAATGGGTAACCCGCTTCGACTGCACATTCCGTTCAACTTACCAAACAACTCAAAGCCAAAATCTCTTGAATTTAATATTACCACACAGGTTCCTTTTCAACTCCTACCAAGCCAAAAAATAAATGAGACTAGGACCAGCACTCTCCGAAATCCATACACACGTACCATTACTACTCACCAATCTCATGCACTCCTAGCCAACACCAAAAATCATTCAACGTACAAGTGATCCATTAACACATTTCCATCATCTGGACTTATATCCTCAACTCAGCAAGAATCATTCCTGAATCTACTCAACTTATATCCTTAAATCAGTAACTAGCCATTGCTTACAGTTTGGTTTAGAGAATGACCTTAAACCTACTAAGAATCCATTCCCAAAAGTCTACGGATCATATAGCCTCAAATTCAATCGTACCAATACCAACACAAAATCTACTATTTCCAACACCCTGATGGACCTATATCTTTTGAATCGATAGAATCATTTCCTAAAATCTGCCACTACAATCTCAAGTTAACAATAATTATTTTCTAAACTAGCTCAATATCTTCAATCCTCAAAGAAATACACGAACTAGATCATTACCTCCAATCCTCAAAGAAATCTACTCTAGAAAAAAAAAATCATATCAATAACTCAACTCTAATCAACCCAATTTTAATGGTTACAAACTAATCACTCACTAGAGTAGATCAAGCTACAGCACTAAGTCTGTAAAATTAAGAACTCAATTCTTATTATAAATCAGTCCTTCAACTCTGCAATTCTAAAACCTTAAATCAAATAAGAATCATTTTCTAGAACTTCTAAGATCAATGAACTTACATCCCATAATAGAAAAATCGACTCCCAAATCTTTCAAATTCTAAAACATTAATAGATAATAACTCATTTTCTGAAATTCTCAAGATTGGTGGCTTTAATCCAAAACATTCACCTTAAAAGCTTGTAAAATCTAAAGCCCTAATTGCCACCAAATTACTCATCCGAATCACGAAATCTAAAACTTGAAATTTAATTATTTCCCCCCAAAGCTTGTCAAACCTAACACCTTAATTACCATAAACTTATTTTCCTAAAATCTATAAGGTCCCAAACTTTAAAACTTTGCTGAAACTTCATAAAATCAAACCTTGAAATTTGTTGAACTTACAACCTACTACCTTTTAGACCATTTCATAAACTCCACGGAACCAAAGAAATCAATTATTCTACTTCTCTAAAAGATCACTCAGATCATGCCATTCTCTCCAAGCCTCGATAATATATATAAAAAAAAAAAAAACAAACCACACAAGGCATTCATTATGAAGGATTAGATTAGACCCATACCTGCCATGACTCCAGCATTCTGAGTCTCCGTAACCTCGCCTCCAACGGTACCAGGAGTCACTGCGTACATTCGAGCCTGAGCTAAATGGCTCTGATTAGTTCTACCACTGCGACGAGCTCCACGGCTTTCTTGAACTTGACTAGGGCACTCACGAGCAAGATGCCCCGTCTGGCCGCTTTCGAAACATTGGTTACTACCCAGACGACACTCGCCTCCGTGAGCTCTATTACATCTTCCACAAACTGGCACTCGTCCTCCCATACGCACTCCCGAGGTTGCTTGTGGTTGAGTCCCGGCCCGCTGAACAAACTTCTGAGGCGAACCTGAACTACTTCCTTCACCAGTAAAACTCCGCCTCTTTTGTCCTGGAGGGGAGCCCATACTCAGATTATTCTCTCGCTCTACAAGAGTGGCCACATCCACTAAATCCTGAAAAGTGGATATCCGGTGGCTGACCACCATTTGGCATATATCAGGATGTAGACACTCCTGGAAACTCTTAGTCTGCATCTCCTCCGAGGCGATGAGGTGGGGAGCAAATCGCCCAAGTTCTATAAATCTCCGGGAGTACTGTTCCACGGTCATGCTCCCTTGGACCAAGCTTGAGAACTCTCTTGCTTTTTGCCACCTTACTGAAGCGAGAAAGAAGCGATCATTAAACTCTTTCTTAAATCGTTGCCAGGTCACAGCGGCAAAAGATCCCAATTCTGACTCCATCATTACTCTCTTTGTATCCCACCACTCAGAAGCAGTGACTTGCAACAGATAGCTGGCATATAGTACTTGTTGTGCCTCAGTGCAACCACACACCTCAAAAGTTCTCTCTAGATCTCTGACCCACTTTCCAGCTTGAAGTGGATCCTCTTCTCCAGTGAAGTGTGGAGTTCTATGCGCCAGAAAGCGCTCATAGGTGCACCCAGCTTGCACCCCTCCACTAGGCCCTCCAGGTAGTAGCCAAGGCCCTCCTTGTTGTGGCCTAAAATTCTGTTGCATGAACTCAGTCATCTGCCTTATCGCTTGGGCTATAGAATCATCTCTCGGTGTATCGTCCCGAGGCCCCTGAGTAGATTTTCTTGGTCTCACCATCTTCCTGCCACAACACAACCTTTGACCCCATTTAAGAAAACAAATAAAACCAACAACATACAACCAAAAACCAAAACCAACCCACATAACAAGAAACGAAAGAAACCAGCATGCAATAACATAACTAAATAAATAAAAACAAGCAAACAAGCTCAAATAAATAAAACATGTCAAATAGCAACTTTACTAAAAATAAATTTTTAAAACACTACTTTTTAAAAAAAAAAAAAACATTTTGGTACTACCTACGGGACATGTGGTTTTACCCAGAGCCAAACCGCTCTGATACCACTTGTGACGCCCCCAAATCTCCACGCACGGACACGGAGAAATCGAGACATCCGGATGGTGACACCACGGGTCACCACCCTATCGACGAGTGCCAAGTGTGTGTAGAAGCAACAAATGTGCACGGAGAGATACGCAGCGGATAGCAAAGTCATATAACTAAGTACCAGAATTTTTCTTAGTTTAATACAAAGCTGTTTAAATCATACATAATAAAATATTACAAACTACAAATATCATTTCAAACCAACTATAAAGCATACACTCCAACTCAGTACTTCGGTGGAGCCGCATCCTCGGGCTCAGCCTCCTCCTCTTCCTCGAACTCTGCACCAAAATCTACGGTACCAAAAATGGTGCCGCAAGTAAGTAAAACCCAAATACCACTAGATAAAAACATATTATAACTCAAACAATATGCATGAAAGAATGCAACGCACATGTCCCATAAAACCACATTTTTTAACGCACGCAAAAAGAAACCCATTTGGCCCAAAAACATTCCCTTTAAAGATAACCTCGCCATTATCCCCCATAATGGCCCAAAAACCAAACCACAGAGCACTGTAGGCGGGAATCGCAAGCGGGACTCTACCACCATCCCTACGCGTGCATCATAGGTGGGAATCACAGGCGGGATTCTACCACCGTCCCTGCTTACCACCATCCCTACGCTGCGTACACCGTAGGCAGGAATCACAGGCAGGATTCTGCCACTGTCCCTGTTTACCACCATCCCTACGCGTGCACCGTAGGCGGGATTCTACCGCCGTCCCTGCTTACCACCATCCCTACGCCGCGTGCCTCTGACTCAAACCAGTCAATCCAACCATTCAAATATACCATAAATCATTTCCCGCTTACAAGCCCACTTTTCAAGTTCCAACTCATGTACATGCATGCAACTACACGAAAACCCGGTTTTCCCATTTTAAACATGAACATGCATGCACTATACAATGCAAACATCAAGGCACAACTATCTCAAACAAATATCAACATCAACCAAACAACTTCGTCCTCAATCCATCCGACCCCCGAACTCCTCGGACTCAGTCCGGAATCAGCCAACCAACAGCAAATAATTTATTGTATGAGCAAAATATATTTAAATCTAAAAGTAGGGTTTGAAAAATACTTACAGCACTATACGGTATTTTTTGAAAGCTCGCGGCGTTGCAAAAGGCGGAGGAAAAGCAACGTAACAGTGTATTTTACACTGTGGCCGTGGGTAATAAATTATCCACTTTCAAACGGGGAAAAATCAAGACACAAAATTGATAGGAAATGGCCTTTGTAATAGCCCGCTAGAAATTTAATTGTGAAATTTCTATTGACTTTAGGAACCTCGTGAAGATTCTATAAGTTTTCACGAATCCATTAATCATAAATATTTTAGTCTAACAACATAGTTAGTGTTATTATTTACTATGGTATCCGAAGTGTGTTTTTGATTATTTTAGATAGTTAGAAGTGTCAAAATGTATTATGGTTTGTGCCATTAGACTCGGAGGGTTATTTAAGGTCTTATGGCACAATAACAAATTTTCATATTTTCGGACGAAACGTCTGCTCAAAACTGTAGATATTATTGGATAAAAATATCTTGAGCTAATTTTTGTAGATATTATTGGATAAAAATATTTTAAACTAATTTTGTGGATATTATTGGATAAAAATATTTTAAGTTAATTTCGTGGATATTATTGGGTAAAAATATCTTAGGTTGATTTTTGTAGATATTATTAGGTGAGAGAGTCCTACACTCCACTCTCACTTCGGGTAAGAGAGTCCTACACTTAACTCTCACTTCGGGTAAGAGAGTCCTACACTTAACTCTCACTCTAGCCTCATCTCTTGCATATCTTATCCATAAGTATCTCCAGCCACCCCTCCCCACGAAATTATCTTCATTTACACTTTCCATTGAAAGAATACCAAACACTCTCTCTCGGACATCTTTTAGGAGTTCTTTTGCACGCCCATTTCGAAGCTTTTGTAAGTGTTTTATCATAAAGTCTCCTTCATATAAGTTGTTCCTTTTTTAGTCTAGTTTACGTGGATATCTTATTTGTCCCATTTCAAGATCATTTGGTCAGTCAAATATTATGTAAACTATAGAAAGGTCATTCTGAGAGATAAACTGGAGAATATGTTATAGTTTGGAGTTTTTGACCAAGCTAATGGATAGATATGGGTCCGAAATTTTTATAGAGTATTTTTAACATGTTTATATGATTATTGGTTGAGGATTTTTGCATGATTAAAGGTTTTGATGAAAGATTTTCCTAGATTTAGAAGCTTAGAAACTGGAAGAGGAAAAATAGTTTCTGTTTTGAAAACGTTTAACTCTTTGGTGGTCTAAACCTATTCCAATGACTTTGATAATTTTATTGGAGGATCCTAAGTATCTTATATACATGTTATATTATTATTTTGAAGAAATTTGATGTTAGTTTCAAAGATATGAAATTTTATGCAAAGAGATATTCAAATAAGCCAAAGTGTGGATGTTCTTGGTTAAATTTATGTTTTGGTTAATTTTTAACCATGTGATCTTGAATTAGAAGCTTATATATGTTTTAGGACATCTTTTTAAAACCATGTGATGGTTTGGTTTGAAGATCACATATTTATAAGTCATAGATCAAAAGGTTGATCAAAACAAGTTGAAAACAAAAATCAATGGAAATAGCATATGGGAATTTCGGCCCTATGGAGTTTTAATAGTTGTGATTAGTTTTAAATTTTTCTAAACTGATATTTGAGTTGAGGATAAAATTTACATGAGGCATGTAAATTTTGGTGACTTTTGGAGTTAGTATGCAAAATCCTTAAGTTATGGGTAAAACGGTCATTTTCCTACATGTAGAGAGTAAAATGGAAATTTTATTCTTTAAGTTAGTATTTTCCATATTTCAAGTTATTAGTGATTTAGTGCTAACTTTTAAAATCACTAATAATAGTTCCTCGTGATCGCGCTTGAGGTTTTATAAGAAACACGGAGATCGAGGTAAGTTAGCTTTTAACTTACTAGCAGTCTACTGTGTATGTGTGCTAAGTAAAGGAACTACAGTGTATGTATGTGTGTTATCATATATGTCATGCCATGCCAAGTTATCACGTATTGTCTATTATACAGAATTTATTCTGTCATCAATTTTTATCTGTTACATAATATATTCTGTCATGTATTACTGTATGTCACAAGTACGTCATGCTAAGTATGCCATCTATTACATGTATGTCAAGTCATGAAATATTCACTGTTGCAAGTATGTCATGTTAAATATGTTGTCTATTATATGTTATGCCATGTTACGAAATGTTTCTATCTGAAGTTGGTCATGTATTTCAAGTTATATTCAAGTCACGTTATGTTACGTCAGGGCTTCAATCATTTCGTATTCCAGTCACGTTTCATCTTGATTAATTATGTATAGGGTCACAGAAATTGTGACGCATACACTATGTGAGACACAGCAATTGTGACACGTAGAATACATGGGGCCACAACAACTGTGGAGTATGTATTTAAGCAGTTAAAGAATAAGTTTTCCTAGAATACATAGGGCCACAACAACTGTGGAGTATGTATTTACACGTAGAATACATGGGGCCACAACAACTGTGGAGTATGTATTTACACGTAGAATACATAGGGCCACAACAACTGTGGAGTATGTATTTTTCATGTTAAGTCAAGTTTCAAATCACGTTCATGTCAAGTCAAGTTTCAGAACAAGTTCACGATAAGTTAAGTTTCATATCATGTTCATGTTAATTCAAGTTTTAGAGCAAGTTCATGCTAAGTCAAGTTTCAGATCAAGTTCATGTCAAGTCAAGTTCAGTTCATGTTTCAATTTAAGTTATGTCAATTATGCTATGTTGTACGCCAAGTTATGCTTTAATTACTTATGAATTTGATTATGCATTTATACTTTTACTGTCATCCATGCATCATTAGCTTGTGTGGAAGTTTTTTGTTAACTTACTGAGATTTGTAATCAAATCTCACTTTGGTAGCCCTAACTACCATTCCCCCCGAATGGTAGATCTTGTTACAGGACCTGAAGGAGAATCAGGAGCTGATCAACTAGACACAGTTGACTAAGCAACGGTGTGACATCAATGTTAATATAGTAATTAACGTAAATTACTACTTGTACGATTGAGTTGCATCTCTAGTACTTTTTGGATCATAACCATTTTGGACTAGTGTTGTGATCTTAGTTGTTCAATGAGTTTTTATGTATGAAGTATGTTTTAAGCATTTGGGATATTTTCAATTTGGTGCATAGTATTGCTAAAGAAAAAAAATTTATCCGCTGCGAATATTGCATATTGTTAGATGCATGTTAGGAATATTGCATCTTATATGTCATGAACGGGGGTAGGTAACCTTGTGTTGCATGTCTCGACGCTTCAAATGTCCGTCCGATCCCAAACGGAATTTGGGGGCGTTACAGCCTTGATATGTTTATGAAGCTAAAAGAAGTGAGTTTTGGCCGTGGGTGGCGGTGGAAGCGGAAAAAGCCCAAATCGGAGTTGAGCTAGTGGGAGCTACTCCGGCAACGGATCAAGGCCGGAAATGGGTGGGTTAGGTCGGCAAGAGGTAGGGGAAGAAGCTGTGAAGGGGTTGTGGCCGGAGGTGGAGCGATGGCACTGAAAAAGCTCAAAAACTGTGTGGCTTGAAGGAGCTCGTGGCGGCTAACGGTGGCTCAAATGGAGGTGAAACTTGGTGGGGATGTTCATCGATAGAAGGGGAAGAAAACTATGTGGGTGGTGTAGGCCACACCACCGGCGAGGTGGTTCTAGGCTGAGAAAGCAACTGGAGACAGAGAGGGAAAACAGGGCTGGTGCCGTGACTTCCAGCCGTGCGTGGTCGGATGGCTCTGAAAATTAGTGGGGATGATCATTGGTGGGAGGGAAAGATTTTGGTGGGGGTGGTGTACTACACGGTGGCCGGATGGCGGCGAACCGGGAGGTCGAAGGGCCGGCGACAGTAAGGAGAAATGGAAGAAGCAGTGCGCGGGGAGAGAGGAAACGGGGAAGAAAAGAAGAAGAAAAAGAACGAAAAGAAAGATAAGAAGAAAAAGAAAAGGAAAAAGGGAAAAAGAAAAACAGAAAAGAAAAGAAATGAGGTCCAATCTTCACTCCGGAATCCAAAAACCGATCCGCCGAAAACGATTTTAAAAACCGTAAAACGACTAAAATCAATTAAACACCACATCAAATAAATTAAAACCAATTTAAAATACAATAATTTAAAATAAAAGAACTACTATATTAATTAAATTAGAAACACTCCTTTAGTGAAAATACTATATTAATTAAATTAAAAACACTCCTTCAGTGAAAATACACATAAAAAGTCACATGTTTGCAAGGGTTTTCAAACCAAAAGCCACATGTTTGCAAGGGTTTTCATGTCCATAAATCCTAGAACCAAATGGTATTGGAATTTCCTTTGAATAAAAGGCAACCCGAAACCACACACACTCATGCATGCGGATTAGGGTTTTGAAACCCTTATTCTAATGCCTTGCACATCTCATTTTCAGATTTTTGCGATTTTTTTTCCAAGAAATTTTTGTTAGTCTACACTCAACCTAATTTGGTTAACATATGTATATGCTTGTGTAAATCTTTTATCTTGCTCTCATCTTTAAAAGTTGTTCTATATCTTTGTTTGGATGAATGTATTGCTTCGACTTTTAGAATTTCATGAGAAGATGTCATATGTTTTGGATCCATGAGGAAAAAGAATCACATGCTTATGTTTCAATTTTGCTTGTTGTTGAGTTGATATGTCGTTTATCTTGAAGTTTCAGCTATTGTGCTATTGTATGCTTTGGATTTCTATGACATGGCCATGATTTCATTTTAAATCCACCCATGCCATGATTATGGTCAACGTGATTCAAGTATAGAACATGTTAAATGAAGATTGTCTATATCACATGCCTCTAAAGTTTCAGCCTTGACTATTGTTTAATGCTCGTTGAGATGGCACGTTTCATGCTTCTGGAGGCAATTAGGGTTT
Source organism: Carya illinoinensis (assembly GCF_018687715.1). Taxonomy (NCBI): domain Eukaryota; kingdom Viridiplantae; phylum Streptophyta; class Magnoliopsida; order Fagales; family Juglandaceae; genus Carya; species Carya illinoinensis. The sequence goes on along the minus strand of NC_056755.1, from coordinate 27,198,377 downwards.
CGCTCTAGACCTAGAGGCATTTAGGGTTTCGCTACATGGTGCAAGGCGCCGGCCCTGTGCCTCTGCTAGAAGGGCAAGGCCATGATGGGGTAGAATTGATGCAGATTTCAGAGAGGAGTTCATCGGGTATTGCTGGGAATGAGATGGATGAACCGTTTGGTAGGTGTTTGGTGGATTTTGTGGGTGCAAATCCAGAATTGCTTCCATATGTAAAGATCCCTCTGCGTGAACCAAAGTTTCAGGATGGTGAGATGTTTTTTGTGTTTTCAAAGGCTGAAGTACAACTGTTCGCAAAGCCTTTTCAATTTTCTATGGTCTTGAAATTTTTACATCGATGGCCATCACTTGATCACATTCGTGGGTTTATTAAAAATCGATGAGGCTTGAAATCAGACCCGGTGGTTGGTCAATTGAGAAACCCATGTCGTGTTCTTGTTTAGATGTCAAAAGAAGAGGATTTTATATCTGTGATGGCTAGGGGAAATTATGAGATGCATGGAGTTCCATTTTGTGTATTTCATTGGACTCCAGATTGCATGGAAGATGAGGACTCACCATGGGTTCTTGTTTGGATGACGTTGCCAGGATTACCTTTGAATTATTTACAGGGATCGATGTTGCAAAGTATTAGGAACGAATTTGGGCGCTATCTGAAGAGAGATAATGCTACGGAAAGTGTTACTCATCATGAGGTGGTTCGTATCTATGTTGAATTAGATATTTCTTCTCCATTGTTGCATGCTTTTTGGTTGGGTCCTCCTGGTATTGAATCAAGCCATTTTCAGGAAGTGTTCTATGAAATACTGCCAAGTTATTGTGTTACTTGTCGTAAGCAAGGACATATGGAGAATAACTGCAAATGAGGTCATGGGAATAAAGGGTTTATACAGAAATAGGTTGCGGCAACAGTAAAAGGAAAAAAGATTTTGGTAAAACAAGTCTAGAAGGTGGCGAGCAATTAGGAAAAGGATAGACAAAGTCTAATTTATGATGTGGTGATTGGTGAATCTTCAAAGACTAGATGTGAATCCATTCTGGAGGCCATTCGATCTTGAGAGAATTCAATTGCTAGGGATTCAAAAAAAAATTTATTTGTGTCAGATTTGGGTGTGGTGCATGAGATGTGCGCCATGGTTCATAGATAAGAGTCCAGCCCTTTGCGAACGATGGACATTTCTGCTTTGCGAAAAATCAATGAGGGCAGTCCTTTTTTGAAGACAAACACTTAGATGCCTCAACTGGTTATGCAAGAAGGTCTTGAGGAGTTAAAAAAAGTGGTATGATATTGCAAAGGAAATTTTAGATGAAGAGCATCAGCAACTTGAGGTTCATTCAGGACCTAGGAGTTTGCTAAGAGTGGTCGATGAAGCTTTGGAATTTGAATTGGGTGGTTTGGGGGATAAAGTAGTTTTGTCAATTGAAGATATGGTGGAGGAAAATGTTCTTTGTTGGATGGTTTTTTATGGGGAACTTGAGTGAGAATTAAATGAATTGGCTGCAAAAAGGTTTGATTTAGATCCTAATATGCATGTGCCATTGAAAACATCAAAAGGGGTAAGAAAAGAAAAATCTATTGTTTTTCAAGAGTGATGCACTCGCTCCAAAATTTCTTTTTAAGTTTTTTGATGAATATTCTTTTTTGGAATATTAGGGAAATTCTTTCGTCGAAAAGTAGGCTTCAGCATATTTTAAATAAAAGTCGCCTGTCGGTGGTGGCCATGTTAGAACCTTTTCTAAATTCTAATAAATGTAGTAGATAGGCGAGATGGATGCATTTTCCATCTTTTGTTAATAATGCAAAGGGGGGGGGGGGGGGAATTTGAATTTTCTAGGCGGAGGAACTTTATTTTGAGCTGATTTCTATGTCGGATCAAGCTATTACTAGATGGTTTACTCATGCAAAATTGCCATGTGTTGATGACCTTTGTGTATGCCAATTGTTTTAGAGCTAAAAGAATGGGATTATGGGACTATCTCAGTTTGCAAGATTTTCTAGGGTTGTCGTGGTTCATTGTGGGGGGTTTTGATATTACTCGGAATGATAGTGAAAAAGTTGGTGGATTATTGCAGGCATCTCGGGCTAAAGTTGAATTTAATGGGTGCATTCATGATTGTGCTTAGGTAGACCTTACTTTCAAAGGAAATCGTTAATCTTGGTGCAATGGTAGACTTGCGATAGAAGAATTTGGGCTCGCTTAGATAGGGTGTTGGTGAATATGCATTGCTTGAATTGTTTTGATGATGTGAAGATCACCTATTTACTGAGAACCTCTTCAGAACATGCTCTGATGCTGCTACAATTATTTAGAGATAAAGAGTTCTTTGCTCGGACTTTCAAATTCTTAAGCATGTGAGGATCCCATGAATGATTCCTTCCATTAGTGCAACAGGTTTAGAATGCTAGTGTGGAAGGCTATGCCATGTATTGAATCAGTCATAAATTAAAAAGATTAAAAGGAGTCTTGTAGAAATGGAACAATGAAGTATTTGGTCGTGTTGAAGTTGAAATAAAAAGATTGGAAAATCAAATCATATGGTTGGAAGAAGAAGTGAGCATAAATTATTTAGACCAGATCGAAAATGAGATGCTTGTTTGCAAACAAGATCATTTGAAGTGGGTAATAATGGAGGAAATCTGGCTTATCAAAAATCTAGGATTAAATGGCTTACTGAAGGTGACTCTAATACAAGGTTTTTTCATGCTTCTATGAAAATGAAGAATAGTAATAAAAAGATTGAAAGAATGACACTAGATGATGGGAGCAATTTGGCATCGGTGGATGAGGTTCATGAAGGTGCCGTGGTGTTTTTTCAGCAGCTTTTATCAACCACATACATGAATCTACTTCGTCAGAGTTAGAGATGCTAGTTTCATCAGTGAAGATGGAAGAGAATGAAGCTTTGTGTGCAAAGCCATCTCTAAAAGAGGTAAAAAATTCTCTTTGGTCTATTCCTTCATATAGGATCCGAGGTTCTGATGGTTTTCCAGCGAGTTTCTTTATTCTTGCTTGGGATATTGTTAAAGATGACCTTGTGAAGATGGCTAAAGATTTTTTTGTTGGACAACTTGTTGTGACTTTCTTTGGGGCTACAAATTTGGGCATAAAGGACATAAGTCCCAAAGAAGTTATATGGAATTCTAAGTGGAATTCTATGAAGTTATGTCCTTTGGGGAGGTCAAAGCAATTTTTGGATGGATAATTTGGTGGGGGATGGTCCTCTGATAGCGTCGATTCCGGTGGTTGGAAGTAGTCAATTATCTGTTAGTGATGAAATTGATGAAAGGGGTTCAAAACTTGAAGTCATTCGGGATTTAGTTTTGCTTGATATACTGAAACAGATTTGTGATTTAGGTGTTTGTCTTCGGCAGGGGCAAGATTTATGTGTATGGAAACACTCTATTGATGGCGAGTTCACTACTAAATCTGCTTGAGATATTTCTAGACAACATGGACAAGTCTGTGAGTAGAAGAAGTGGCTTTGGCAAGTTGCTATACTGAAGAAAATGTTATTTTTTTGCTGGCAGGCTAAGAGAAGAGCAGTTCCAGTTGATGATATTATACAATACCTGGGCATTCTGATGGCTTCAAAGTATCACTATTGCGAGATGCCACAAGTGGAAACTCTACATCATATTTTATGTGAGGAGGAGGGGCTCAAATTGTGTGGAATTTTTTGCAAACCTTTGCCCTATGAGGTTACTGCTGATCTAAAATTGGGAAGGAATGTTGAGATTTTGGTGGAAGCGTGCATCTTTAAATTCTCAAGTAGGTTGGCTACGTGGCACTCTTCTGATTTTAATTTCTTGGACTCTTTGGAGATCTTGATGTGCAGCAAGAATGCTAGGTATGTCTTTTAAGGCTAATGATATTATTTGTAATGTGAAATTCTTAATTAGAGATGCTTCTTGTCAATTAAAAAAATTTTGGTCTTTGGAGAAAAATGATTGGTTGGTGATGGAAAAGTTGAATTGTCCAATTGCTCCTATTGTAAATAAAATACCGGTATTAATTAAGTGGAAGCCGCCAGAGAGAGGAAGGGTGAAGTTGAACATAGATGGTAGTTCATGTGATAATCCATGCAAGTCAAGTGGTGGAGGTATCATTCAAAATTCTAATGGGAAAACCATAGCGGGATTTGCAAAATCTTATGGTCATGCTACTAATACTATTGCAGAATGTAGAGCATTACCTGATGGTCTTCGTTTATGCCAGAGGTTGAGATTGCGTGATGTTTTAGTAGAACCGAACTAAGCTGTTATTGTTGGTTGGTTAGCATAGGGAATTTGTAGATACTAGTTTCTATGGGATTATTGGGAGGAAGTCCAGAGATTGTACATGAGTTTAATGCTCATTTTTGTCACATATTTTGTGAAGCAAATGTGGTGGCATATTTTTGGCCAAAAAGGGAACTCAAGGCGTGAATTCAGAATTTTATGGGTTTGATGAACTACAGGGTCACATACGAGGGCTAATTCATATGGATGGATTGGGTATGCCTTATATAATGAAGTTGCTAGTTATTTAGTGAAGGTGTTTTCATGCTGATTTGTATTGTTTTATTTGTTTTATGATTTTTGAAATTTATTTTAGCACCTGGGTTTGGTATTTATTTGTTTGATCTTGTAAACCCTCAGGTGCTTGAGTTTGTTACCACGGTTTTCCTCTCCCATAAATAAGGGTTTATCAATAAACTTGGACAGAAGTCACTTTTGGACATGTGACTATCCTCTCTTCCTCTCTCCCTCTCTTTTTTTTTTTTTAAAAAAAAAGAAAAGAAAAGAAAAGACTATTGATTAAGATGCTTCAATTATGAAACATGTTAAATGAAGAATTCCTCTAATTACATGCCTTGGATGTTTTGGCCATGACATATTTGTTTATGTTCATGAATTTGTTTTGGATGTTTCACATGCCCATGTCAACATGCCATTATTTGAAAATGTTATGATTAATGAGTTCATGCCTGGTATCTCATGTGTCCCATGTCTAGTATGTAAAGGGTTATGTCTTCAGTCTCATGTCACATGCATTTGGTACAAGTTCTTTTTTTCAAAGAAAAGAAATGAGTCAAAAATGTTTTATCACAAGCCCAAATGCTAGGATGGGGTATTGTCCTAGTAGAACTCTTTTGTCCACTTTGGAGTGCTTAAGAATAGAGTGGTAACCCCTGGGTCAACAAAGATCCGTTGGCGTGCCTCAAATGGATCTTTTAGGAAAAGATGCCGGAGCGAGGTAACACCTAACATTAGTGGGTACCATTACTAAGGCAAGTAACTCAATGAAGTACTGTCATATTATTATGATATGAATATGTTTAAGACCTATTCACCACTTTGTATGGACCGTTGGTGATGTGGTAACTAGCAGTAACACGCGGTGCATCGGGGTGCCGTGATGTATCCACATGTGTTATAAGAACAAGGCAATGCACCTACACATGATATGAATCATGTGATATGATATGATATGTTCCGGATCACGTGATTAAACAAGATATGAATGATGACAAAAGTATATTTTTCTGAAATATCAAAGAATTCTGTTACATGTCTTTTGAAAAATGTCAAGTGCATAAGTCAAGTCTTCAATCACGTCATGTGTGACGCCCCTAAATCCCCACGCCCGAACACGGGGAAATCGAGACGTCCGGATCGTGACAACCCGGGTCACCATCCTATCGACGGGTGCCGAGTGTGTGCAAAAGCAACAAATGTGCACGGAAGAACATGCAGCGGATAACGAAAGTCATAACTAAGTACCAGAATTTTCTTAACGTAATACAAGCTGTTTAAAACATACACAAATAAAATATTACAAAGCACGCATATAATAAAATATCAAATACAAGGCATGACATCAGCAACCCGGCGGAGCCGCATCCTCGGGCTCAGCCTCCTCCTCCTCCTCCTCGAACTCTGCACCAAAAGCTACGGAACCAAAAATGGTACCGCAGGTAAGTAAAACCCAAACACTACCAGATAATAACACATATAGAACTCAAACAATATGCATGAACCATGCCCAATGCACAAAACCCAAAGACACAGTTTCCCACACATGCCAAAATCACATTTTTTATCCGTATGCACCATGACCTCCCCTAGGGGTCATCCGCACACCCTGGCTCCAGTGCCACACCGCAGAGTACCACCACGCATGTGACACCTAACGAGCGATGCCCAGTTCCGTGCCCCGCACGTTCGTAGCCAAGCATCCTCTAGCCCTCACCAGCGAATGGCCACGGAGTCGGTGCGTAGAGCGATGCCCGGTTCCGCGCCCGGTTCCACGCCCGGCGCGTTCGTAGCCAAGCAACCCCTAGCCCCCGCTCCCGTCGTCTAGCGACAACTCAGGGGACATTACTCAGTTTATTCCACTCCCGAGTGACCAGAGGAGCTCCATCGGGATAATACCCCATCTTGGCTTGGGGTCGTGATACACACGCACCCGTAAGACCACTTACGCCAATACATAGGCTTTTCACACATAAACAAAAACACACGTGCATGCACCATGTAATGCCATATCAATGCATAAATAAAATAATCCAACAAAATAAATCAATAAAACACGCAACTCCGTCCTCCATCCATCCGACCCCCGAACTCCTCGGACTCAGTCCGGAATCAACCAACCAGCAGATTAATTAATTGAAAGAGCAATATACATTTAAATCTGAAAATAGGGTTTGGAAAATACTTACAGCGATATACGGTAATTTTAGAAAACAAGCGGCGTTGCAAACGGCGGCGGAAAAGCAACGTCACAGTGAAAATTCACTGCGGCCGTGGGTTTGAAAAACCCACTTTTGAACGGGGACAAACTAGGACACAAAATTGATAGGGAATGGTCTAGGGATGGTTGTGAAGCTATTGGAAATGATGAACGGCTGTGGGTGGCGGCGGAATCGCCGGAAATGGCCGGAAAATGTAAATCGGAAACTAAGCTCGTAGGAGCTGTTCTGGTGGTCGTTGGAGGCCAGAAATGGGTGGGTTAGGACGGTAAGGGACCGGTGATGAAGTGGTGAAGAAATGGTGGCCGGAGGTGGAGCGACGGCGGCGGATCGGAGCAAAATCCGTGGGGCTTCAAATGGCTTTTCCGGCCAAACGGCCGGCTGGCAGGGGAAGATATTTGGTGGGAAGGTGCACCGGAGGGAGGGGGTTCGAACGGGACCGGCGGCGAGCCAAACGGTGGCCGGACGGCGGCGGTCTGGGCTGTTGAAGTTTCCGGCCGTGAGGGAGAGAGAGAAGAGAGAGAGAGAGCTTGGGGGGGGTCGAGCGGGAAGGCAGGAGGAAAAGAAAAAAAAAAGAAAAAAAAAGAAAAAAGAAAAAGAAAGGAAAAAGAAAAGAAGGGAAAAAGAAAAAAAGAAAAAAGAGAAAAAGGAAAAAGATGTAAAAAGAAATGAGGTCCAATCCTCATTCCGGAAAAGACGCCGATAAGAGATTAAAAAAAAACATAAAACAACTAAAAGGAATAAGACACAACATCAAATAAATTAAATTAAATTAAAACCCAATTTTAAAATGCAAATAAATTAAAATAAATAACTGATATATTAATTAAAATAAAAATAATTATTTTAGCGAAAATACACTCAAAAGCGGGTCATCACATCCTCCCCTCCTTAAAAACAATTTCATCCTCGAAATTGCAAATCAACCACCAACTTAAAGCAAGCCACAAGAAAGCACATAAACCAACTGTGATCAAGATTAAGACACATACCTTCCTTATTCGAACAAATACGGGTACTGCTCCCTCATGTCCGCTGCTCGCTCCCAAGAGAAGTCTTGAGCTAACGGATCTCCCCAAGCCACTTTAACTAAAGGTATCATCTTGGACCTCAACTGTTGCTCCTTCCAATCCAAAATCTGCGACGGAACAACTTCGTAAGTGAGATCCGGTTGCAACTGAATACCTGCTGGGTCGACGAAACGTGGCTCTTGCTGTCCAAAGCTCTTCTTCAGGGATGATACGTGGAAGACATCATGAACATCCCCAAAATAATCTGGCAAAGCAACTCTATAGGCGACGAACCCTACTCTCTCCAGAATCTGAAAAGGGCCGACGTACCTCGGATCTAGTTTCCTTTTCTTACCAAAACGCTTAACACCTCTCATGGGAGAGACTTTAAGATAAATCCAATCACCAACTTCAAACGACAACTCTCTCCTCCTGGTATCAGCGTAACTCTTCTGGCGACTCTGAGCTGCCGCCATTTTATCTCTGATGATCCGGACTTGGCTTTGCATCTCTTGAATTATTTCAGGTCCAATTACCCTACTCTCCCCAACTTCATCCCAACACAAGGGCGACCTACACTTCCTCCCATAAAGAGCTTCATAGGGAGCCATCTGAATGGTCGCATGGAAGCTGTTATTGTATGCAAACTCGATGAGCGGCAAATGGTTTTCCCAACTTCCTTGGAATTCCAGGACACATGCTCGTAACATGTCTTCCAGGGTCTGAATGGTGCGCTCTGACTGGCCGTCTGTCTGCGGGTGATAAGCAGTACTGAACTTCAACTTAGTACCCAAAGCTGCCTGCAAACTCTTCCAGAACTACGATGTGAACCTCGGGTCTCGATCCGACACTATACTCTTTGGTACGCCGTGTAGTCGCACTATCTCTTTGACATACAAACGGGTCAACTTACCCAAAGAGTCGGTGTTATTAACAGGCAGAAAATGAGCACTCTTCGTTAACCGGTCCACAATCACCCAAACAGAATTCTTCCCACTAGGCGTTCTCAGCAAACCCACCACGAAATCGATCGTGATATCATCCCATTTCCACTCAGGAATAGGGAGGGGTTGGAGCATACTTGCAGGTCTCTGATGCTCGGCCTTCACCTGACGGCATGTGTGGCATTTCTCCACATATAAGGCAACGTCCTTCTTCATTCCATCCCACCAGTAATTTTTCTTCAAGTCCCGATACATCTTTGTACTGCCGGGATGAACTGAATAAGGGGCCGCATGAGCTTCCGCCATGATCCGCTCTTTGAATTCAGAGTCCTTGGGGACCACTCTGCGATCTCGGAACCGAAGTATCCCATCATTATCCATGCTATAATGCAACGGCCCTCGAGATTTTCGGACTCTTTTCCTGATGTTCAGCAGCTTCGGATCCTTTCTTTGGAGAGCTTTCAATTCTTCAAAATCAGTTACCCGAATATCAAGAACTGAAGACAAAATCTCTACTTGCTGCGAACTCTCTATAAGGAGCCTTCTCATCCCACAAAGCAACGATTCCAATTCTGACGGCTCGGCTTCATCTTCCAAGTGTGACTTCCGGCTCAAAGCATCAGCAACTATATTAGCCTTCCCCGGATGGTACTTGATCTCACACTGATAGTCACTGATTAGCTCCAGCCATCGCCTCTGCCTCATATTCAGATTTTTCTGGGAAAACAAATGCTTCAAGCTCTTGTAATCAGTAAATACCTCGCAAGCTTCCCCATACAAGAAGTGCCGCCAGATCTTGAGGGCAAAAACAATCGCAGCCAATTCTAGATCGTGCGTCGGATAATTCTTCTCATGGTCCTTTAGCTGACGAGATGCATAGGCTACAACCTGTCCTTCCTGCATAAGGACACAACCCAAACCGAACTTAGACGCATCACTGAAGACTACGAATGGCTTATGCGGTTCTGGGAGTGCTAACACTGGTGCCGTCGTCAACCTGTTCTTTAATTCCTGGAAGCTTCTCTCACATTTCTCTGACCAAACAAATTCTGTATTCTTTCGAGTCAAAGCTGTGAGAGGTCCGGATAGGCGAGCAAAACCCTCTACAAATCTTCGGTAGTACCAGGCGAGCCCCAAGAAACTCCTGACCTCGCGCACTGTAGTCGGGCGCTGCCATGACAATATGGCTTCTACCTTACTAGGATCAACTGCCACTCCGCCCCGGGAAATTACATGCCCAAGGAATTTAACTTCTTCCAACCAGAATTCACACTTACTGAGCTTGGCGTATAGCTGGTGTTCTCTTAACCTCTCCAGTACCAGACTAAGATGATACACATGCTCTTCAACATCTCGGGAATAAATCAGTATATCATCAATAAATACTACCACAAAGGAATCCAGATAAGGTCGAAACACTCGATTTATCAAATCCATGAACGCTGCAGGGGCATTAGCTAACCCAAACGGCATCACCTTAAATTCATAATGCCCATACCTCGACCTGAAAGCAGTTTTAGGCACATCCTGGTCTCTGATTCTCAACTGGTAGTATCCCGACCTCAGATCAATCTTAGAGAACACGGCTGCTCCTTGAAGCTGGTCAAACAAATCATCAATTCGCGGGAGAGGGTATTTATTTTTGATGGTCACCTTGTTCAATTCCCGATAGTCAATGCACATACAGAGGGTTCCATCTTTCTTTTTAACAAATAAAACTGGTGCACCCCACGGCGACGTACTAGGCTGAATAAATCCCTTCTCTACCAACTCTTGCAACTGAGTCTTCAACTCTTTCAATTCAGCCGGTGCCATGCGATAAGGAGCTTTATGCACAGGAGCCGCTCCAGGTTCCAAGTCTATAACAAACTCCATCTCCCGAACAGGGGGTAGTCCGGGCAAGTCATCCACAAACACATCGGGAAACTCTTCCACAACTGGAAAGTCTGCCAAAGATTTCTTCTCAGACGGCGTGGACACCATCTGCACCAAGAATGCATCCGCTCCCCATGCAATCTCTCGTCTTGCCTGAATCGCCGATATAATTATCGATTTTTCTTTTAATATACTCCCCGCAAATTCCAGACAATCACCATCTGGAAGCTGAAAGCTAATTATCCGACTTCTGCAATTAATACTCGCAGAATATCGGTATAGCCAATCCATCCCGAGGATGATATCAAAACCCAACAGCTTGAACACCACCAAATCAGCATCCAGGAATCTTCCCTCAAAATTTAACGGGCATCCCAAAGCAACCTTGGAACACCACACCATCTCACCATCGGGTAGAGCCACTACCATAGCCTTCGGCAACGGTTCCGTGACCAAGTTACACACCTGAGCAAACGTGGAAGACACAAACGATCGTGAAGCACCGGAATCAAACAAAGTACAAGCATAAAACTCATACAAACGGACTCTTCCTGAACCAAACACATCAACCCATGAAATCCAAAAGCAAAGAATAAACCACAAACACCAAAAATTAAATCCAACTTAAGATTAAATTAAACCATACCTGTAATTACTCCAGCATCATGGGTCGCTGGTGCCTCATCATCCACCTCTCTGGGTGTGACAGCATAAACCCGGGCTTGTACTGCTTGTCTCGGGTTGGTTCTTCCACCGTGTCTACCTCCACGGCTTCCTTGAACTCTGACGGAGCAATCCCGAGCGATATGTCCCACTTGGCCGCACCGGTAACACTGGGGTCCGCTACTCATCCGACACTCGCCCTCATGAGCTCTATTACAAGCTCCACAAATAGGCACCCGTCCTCCCATGCGAACACCTGAGGACGTAGGAGGTCGAGTTCCGGTCCGCTGAACAAACTTCTGGGGCGAACCCGAGCTGCTTCCTTCACCAGAAAAACTCCGCCTCTTATGCCCTGGAGGGGAACCCACACTCAGATTATTTTCCCGCTCCACAAGGGTAGCCACATCCACTAATTCCTGAAAAGTGGATATCCGATGGCTGACCACCATACGGCGTATGTCATGACGCAGCCCCTCCTGGAAACGATCTGCTCGCATCTCCTCAGTGGCGACAAGGTGAGGAGCAAACCGCTCAAGTTCTATGAACCTCCGGGCGTATAGCTCCACTGTCGCACCCCCTTGGACCAGATTGGAGAACTCTCTTGCCTTTTGCTTCCTTACCGATGCAGGAAAGAAGCGGTCATTGAACTCCTTCTTGAAACGCTGCCAGGTCACCGCAGCGAAAGATCCCAGTTCAGATTCCAACAGCACCCTCTTGGTATCCCACCAATCAGAAGCGATACCATGCAAGAGATAGCTGGCGTAGAGTACTTGCTGTGCCTCAGTGCATCCACACACCTCAAAAGTTTTCTCCAGATCTTTGATCCATTTTCCAGCCTGAAGTGGATCCTCATTTCCAGTGAAGTGTGGAGTCCTATGCGCCAGGAAGCCCTCATAGGTGCATCCGGCTTGCACCATGCTACTGGACCCTCCTGAATACATCCAAAGCCTTCCCTGATATGGCCAAGGACCTCCTGGTTGTGGCCAATACCCTCCTTGTTGCAGACAAGGCTCTCCTGACGGTGGATAAGGTCCTCCTGATGGTGGCCAAGGACCCCCTTGTTGTGGCCAAGGTCCTTGTTGTGGCCAAGGCCCTGCCTGTTGAGACCTCGCACTCTGCTGCATAAATTCTGTCATCTGTCGTATTGCTTCGGCTAGGGAGTCATCCCTGGAGGTATTGTCCCGTGGTTCCTGGGTATTTTTCCTTGGTCTCCCCATTTTCCTGTCACAACACCACTCTTGACCCTCCTTTAAGAAAACAAATAAAACCATCATAAAACCAACAAAACAAAACCGACACCACACAGCAAGAAACAAAAGAAACCAGCTTGCAAAAACATAACCAAATAAATACAAACAAACAAACAAGCTCAAACAAATAAAACAAATAAAACAACTATACTTAACATAATTTTTAAAACACAACTTTAAAAAGCATTCCGGTACTGCCTACGGGACATGTGGTTTTACCCAGAGCCAAACCGCTCTGATACCACCTGTGACGCCCCTAAATCCCCATGCCCGAACACGGGGAAATCGAGACGTCCGGATGGTGACAACCTGGGTCACCATCCTATCGACGGGTGCCGAGTGTGTGCAAAAGCAACAAATGTGCACGGAAGAACACGCAGCGGATAACGAAAGTCATAACTAAGTACCAGAATTTTCTTAACGTAATACAAGCTGTTTAAAACATACACAAATAAAATATTACAAAACACGCATATAATAAAATATCAAATACAAGGCGTGACATCAGCAACCCGGCGGAGCCGCATCCTCAGGCTCAGCCTCCTCCTCCTCCTCCTCCTTGAACTCTGCACCAAAAGCTACGGAACCAAAAATGGTACCGCAGGTAAGTAAAACCCGAACACTACCAGATAATAACACATATAGAACTCAAACAATATGCATGAACCATGCCCAATGCACAAAACCCAAAGACACAGTTTCCCACACACGCCAAAATCACATTTTTTATCCGTATGCACCATGACCTCCCCTAGGGGTCATCCGCACACCCTGGCTCCAGTGCCACACCGCAGAGTGACACCTAACGAGCGATGCACCATGTAATGCCATATCAATGCATAAATAAAATAATCCAACAACATAAATCAATAAAACACGCAACTCCGTCCTCCATCCATCCGACCCCCGAACTCCTCGGACTCAGTCCGGAATCAACCAACCAGCAGATTAATTAATTGAAAGAGCAATATACATTTAAATCTGAAAATAGGGTTTGGAAAATACTTACAGTGCTATACAGTAATTTTAGAAAACAAGCGGCGTTGCAAACGGCGGCAGAAAAGCAATGTCACAGTGAAAATTCACTGCGGCCGTGGGTTTGAAAAACCCACTTTTGAACGGGGACAAACTAGGACACGAAATTGATAGGGAATGGTCTAGGGATGGTTGTGAAGCTATTGGAAGTGATGAACGGCCGTGGGTGGCAGCGGAATCGCCGGAAATGGCCGGAAAATGCAAATCGGAAACTAAGCTCGTAGGAGCTGTTCCGGTGGTCGTTGGAGGCCGGAAATGGGTGGGTTAGGACGGTAAGGGACTGGTAAGGGACCGAAGGTGGAGCGACGGCGGTGGAGCGACGGCGGCGGATCGGAGCAAAATCCGTGGGGCTTCAAATGGCTTTTCTGGCCAAACGGCCGGCTGGCAGGGGAAGATATTTGGTGGGAAGGTGCACCGGAGGGAGGGGGTTCGAACGGGACCGGCGGCGAGCCAAACGGTGGCCGGACGGTGGCGGTCTAGGCTGTTGAAGTTTCCGGCCGTGAGGGAGAGAGAGAGCTCGGGGGGGGGTCGAGCGGGAAGGCAGGAAGAAAAGAAAAAAAAAAGAAAAAAGAAAAAGAAAGGAAAAAGAAAAGAAGGGAAAAAGAAAAAAAGAAAAAAGAGAAAAAGGAAAAAGATGTAAAAAGAAATGAGGTCCAATTCTCATTCCGGAAAACACGCCGATAAGAGATTAAAAAAAAACATAAAACAACTAAAAGGAATAAGACACAACATCAAATAAATTAAATTAAATTAAAAACCAATTTTAAAACGCAAATAAATTAAAATAAATAACTGATATATTAATTAAAATAAAAATAATTATTTCAGCGAAAATACACTGAAAAGCGGGTCATCACATCATGTATCAAGTACATGTGCATGCATGCATTCCACGGTTTGCCACTTATATGTTTATGTTAATCATTGTATGTTGTGTGCTTACTTGTTGAGATTTCTCGAAATCTCATTGTGGTAGTTTCCACTACCATTGCCCAACCAGAATGGTAGGAGTTGTGATAGGTACCCTAGATTTCAAGTAACTATGAACCTAGACGGTTCCATAATAGAGGACAACTATACTGTATAGGCTCGTTACGACTATACCACATAAAAGTACACAGACCTGCTTTTTAGGAAAATTTTAGCTAGCATTAGTGGGACTGAGATTGATGCTACGGTCACCAGGCCATCCAAAAATTTAAAATTTTGGTGGAACATGGACCAGTTGTCTACTTTTCTTGAGCAAGCCTTGAAGGCCTCGACTGATACAAAAGTGATAGCAAAGGACTTAAGACTGTTACCACCCGAGCCTCAACAATCACATGGGTCTTTTGGTGTCTGACTCCTGATGGATCCGTAGTAATGAAGAGAACGGTAACCTAGGATGTTTAATGGAAAAATGGATGTGAATTGAGGTTTTAACTTTTGTGGAACAATTTTTTGATTGGTCCCATGTTTTGAGAAAAAAAGCATATTCATCATTTTGGGTATTTTATGAAATGAAGTCTTTTGATGACGTTAATGTTTGGGTTATGCATAGTTTACAATACCATATACTAAGGCAATTTCTTTAGGCGTTGCTTAGTTTCACATAAACCATTTATATTCTATTGCATTGTTTATTGCATACTATTAGTATATCTAGGAGCAGTGCATATTATCTGTCATGTACGAGGGGTATGTAGCCATGTGTTATATGTCTCGGCATCTCAATCACCGTCCAATCCCAAGGCCCCTTGGGGCACCACAGTAAATGTTTTGGAAAACCTTAGACACTCACACTTACCTCTATTTCGAGAATACGGTTTTTCTAGTTATTTTCTAATACGTCTTAATATGTTTTTCAGTTTTTTGTTATTTTATACGTTGGACTTTTGTAGGTAAACTTTCATGAACTCTTTTTTGTTTATCATTGCTTGAATCTTCTTATCTTGTTATACGTATGCTCGGTTAGATAAAAGTAATGAAATGCCATGTTTTGTGATGCTTTGGTTAAAGAAGATTTTGAATATGCCATATAAGGGTTTCGGTTTTGACATGTATATGTGCCCTGTATGCTTGTTTTCATATATGAATGTGTAGAAGTATGAGTATAGGTGTTGTGATGATGAAAATCCATGTTTGGAAGACTTGTATGAATCGGCCAAGATAGGGTTTTTAAAATTCTGTTTTGTGTTTTGGCAAGTATGATTTGACCATGCTTTAATGTATTTGTAATATGGTTGCATGTTCTAATATTTCCAAAGCTACGTTGCAAGATGCATGTTATTAGTTGGGCTATATGTTTCATCTTTTACATGTTGCATGAGTAAGATAAGTGCTTCATCATATGCCCATGTTTTTAAAAGAGAGAGTCAACATATGTTTTAGCATGACCCCAAATGATATGACAGAGAAATGCCCTAGTGGAACTCCTTGTCCACTCTGGAGTGTTTAAAGTTGTGATACCCCGTTTTTACGTGTATTTTCACTGAATGAGTGTTTTTAATTTAATTAATATATTGGTTCGTTTATTTTAAATTATTGTATTTTAATTGGTTTTATTTTATTTGATGTGGTGTTTAATTTATTTTAGTCATTTTATGGTTTTTTAAAATCGTTTTCATCAGGTCAGTTTTTGGATTCCGGAAGTGAGGACTGGACCTCATTTTCTTTTCTCCACCTTTTCTTTTCTCTTTCTCTTTTTCCCTTTTTCCTTTTTTCTTTCTCTTTTTCTTCTTTTCTTTTTTTCTTTCTTTTCTTTCTTCTTCTTTTTCCTCTTCTTCCCCCTGTGCACAAGACCCAGCCCCCCATTTCCGTCCGTTTCTTCCACAGCCCAGTTCGCTGCCGTGCAGTGCACCACCCCCACCAGTCGACTCCTCTCTCAATTTTCAGGCCAACCCGTGTAGCCGTTAGCCGCCACGCATGGCTGGAAGTCACGGCACCAGCTCTCCCTTCTCTCTCTATTGCCGGTTGCTTCCTCAACCCAGAACCGCTACTTGCCGGCTACGTGGCCGACACCACCCACCCAGTTTTCTTCCCCTCCGATTGGTGAACATCCCCACCATGTTTCACCTCCATCCGAGCCACTGTTAGCCGCCACGAGCTCCTCCAAGCCGCACGGTTTTTGTGCTTTTTCGCCGCCGTCGTTCCACCTCCGACCACCATCTCTTTACCACTTCATCACCTACCTCTTGCCGTCCTAAACCACCATTTCCAGCCCTGATCCGTTGTCGGAGCAGCTCCCACGAGCTCAACTCCGATCTACCCCTTTTTGCACTTCCACCGTCATTTCCACCGCCACCCACGGCCAAAGCTCACTTCCATTAGCTTCATAAACATCTCTAGACCTTTCCCTATCAATTTCGTGTCTTGGTTTGTCCCCGTTCGAAAGTGGGTAATTTATAACCCACAGCCACAGTGTAAAATATACTGTTATGTTACTTTTCCTCCGCCGTTTGCAACATCGTGAGCTTTCAAAAAATACCTGATAGCGCTGTAAGTATTTTTCAAACTCTATTTTAGATTTAAATATATTTTTGCTCTTACAATTAATTATTGGGCTGGTTGGTTGATTCCAGACTGAGTTTGACGAGTTCGGGGGTCGGATGGATTGAGGACGGAGTTGTTTGGTTGATGTTGATATTTGTTTGAAATATTTGTGCCTTGATGTTTGTATTGTATAGTGCACGCATGTTAATGTTTAAAAAGGGAAAATCGGGTTTTCGTGTAATTGCATGTATGTACACATGTTGGAACTTGAAAACTGGGCTTTCAAGTGAGAAATGATTTATGGTATACGGTTGGACTGACTGGTTTGAGTCAGAGGCACGTGTAGGGATGGTGGTGAGCAAGGATGGTGGTAGAATCCCGCCTGTAATTCCCGCCTAGGGTGCATGCGTAGGGATGGTAGTAAGCAGGGACGGTGGTAGAATCCCGCCTGTGATTCCAGCCTACGGTGCACGCGTAAGGACGGTGGTGAGTAGGGATGGTGGTAGAGTCTCGCCTGTGATTCCCACCTATAGTGCTTGACAGTCTGGTTTTTGGGCCATTATCGGGGATAATGACGAGGTTATGTTTAAAGGATATGTTTTGGGCCAAAATGGGATTTTGGCGTGTGTGGAAAAATGTGGTTTTATGGGATATGTGCATTTGCATTCTTTCATGCATATTGTTTGAGTTTTAATATGTTTTTATCTTGTGGCATTTGGATCTTTACTTACCTGCGGCACCATTTTGGTACCATAGATTTTGATGCAAAGATCGAGGAGGAGGAGGAGGCTGAGCCTGAGGAGGTGGCTCTGCCGGAGTATTGAGTTGGAGTTTATGTCTTATAGCTGGTTTTGGATCAATATTTGTAGCTTGTAATATTTATTATGTAGGTTTTGAACGGCTGTGTATTAAACAAAGAAAATTTCTGGTACTTATTTATATGACTTTGTTTATCTGCTGCGTGTTTTCTTTTGCACACTTGTTGCATGTACACACACTTGGCACTTGGCGATAGGGTGGCGACCCGTGATGTCATCATCCCGACATCTCGATTTGGGGGTGTCACAAAAGTTGAGTGGAGACCCCTGAGTCGACAAAGTATAGTCGAAGGGCCTCAAAAGGTTCCTTATGTAAAGGGTACCAAAGTGAGGTCACAGCTAAAGCTAGTGGGTGCCATATGATAACTAGTGGATCATTGGTTGATACGGTAACTAGTGGGGAACACATGCTGTATAGGGGAATCATGAGGTATCCAATAATGTGAAATATATGATACAAACAAGGCATTTGAACTCTATGATATGATATGTTATGATATGCCATGATACGATATGACATGATATGTTATGCCATGATATTCTATGTTATGATATGAAATGAAATAATGAGATATAATCTCAATGTGACATGTTATGAAACAAAAAGGTAGTGGCATGATATTATGATATGAATAAGAACCCGAGCTCAAATGATATGAAGATGTGTTAAGAGTTTAAAAGATGAAAAGTTGTTTTAGGAGAAAGTTTATGTTGCATAAGTCAAGGTTTTATGTCAAAGTACATGTCCATGCATTCATTTGTGGTTTGCTTCTATATACTTGTGATTTATGTGGTATGTTGAGTGTTTACTTGTTGAGATTTTTTGAAATCTCATTGTGGTAGTTTCCACTACCATTCCCCTCCTAGAATGGTAGAAGTTGTAACAGGTACACAAGACACTATCAAACCATAAATTTGGATGGTACAAGGATAGAAGATGAATACACCATTGAGGCATGTTGGCTCTATGCCGTCGTCACTTTGGAGTCGATGGTCCTGCTTCTTCATGAAGTGTTAGCTAGTCTGAGCAATCCTAGTTTTGGTACTTTGCTCGCTTACCCGATAAGGATTTCGCAATTTTCACGGAAATTGGATCAAGTTACGTGTACCCTCGAAGGGGCTAGTAAGGCCTATGTTGAGGGAAAGGAGCTTCCTAGGGAAGTAGGCCTTGTGTCACCTAAGTTTCAAAGGTTGCATGGAGTCTTTTGGGTTTTGTCCCATGACGAATTTTTAGTGTTTAGGAAATTGCAAAGTGAAAACTTAGGAAAGTTTCTAAGACCTCTTTACTATTGAAATGGTCCTGTGTTTTGGAAACTTTATGATACTCTACATCTTTTGGGAGTCTTTTGAAGATATAACTCTTTTGAAAGTGCATATACTATTGAAATGGTCCCATGTGTCTTATTCATTTTTGCCACAGTGCATAAGTAGATAGAAAAGGATTTTTCCATTGCGATTTTTATTGCAAACTACTAGAATGTTAGGTGCATTACATCTTAACTGTCATGTAGGGGGTATGTAGCCTTGTGTTACATGTCCCAACACATTCAGTAACGGTCAAATCCCAAGCAGGGCCTAGGGGCATTGCAAGCTCAGACATATACACACACGGTTTTAGGGTTTATTTTTAAACTAGGGTTTTAGTTCATGTAAGTTTCGGACTTGAGGAGTGGAGGTCCGAAATATTGGGAGCTTTTTCCTTAGACTAGATGTCATGAGTTTACACGTACACACATGGGTTAGGGTTTAAATAACCGAACCTAATGATTTTTGTGTATATATTTTCAGCTTGCTTATTTATCGATTATGGATTTTTGTAAGTAAATTTCTAACTAGTATTTGATATTTTATTTATATGCAATGTGAACTTACATATTGTTTGGTTGCATGATTATGCTTGATGTAATGATGTTATGATGTTCTTCCATGTGTTATAATTAGATCCATTGTGTGAATGTTCAACTTACGATTGAAGTGGATATTGTGTTAGCTTACATCATGAAAATGGAATGAAAGGCCATAGCTAGGGCTTTCGGATTTTACATCATTTATAAATGCTCATAGAGGTTATTGTATTACCAAATCTCTTATAAGATGTTATTCAAGAAAATGATTGCTTTTCCATGAATACATTCACTTATATGTTTCGGCCATATATGATGTTTCGTTGTTGTTATCTTATGTCATGAAAATAAAGTGGACGACCATATTTAGGGTTTCGGTTTTTGTATGATTTTTAAAATGTTCATGAAGATGGTTTTATTACCTAATCTTTTGAAGGATTAAACTCAAAGAAATACTTGTTTTTCCTAAGCATGCTCACTTGTAGGTTTCGGCTATACATGGGGATTTATTGATAAAGTTTTGTTAAACACATTAGAAGATTCTAAGTTCATGAAAATTGATGTAACATGTGTTTAAGACCAAGAGGTTTCGGCCATGACCATGGATGAAGGGTTAGCATGTTGTGATTAAAGTTTTGAAGGCATGAAATTAATTCTCTTGCATGCTAGTGTTGATGTGATTCAGCCATTACATGATGTATGTGGAATTGTGGATGTTCACTTCTTGTTTGTTAATTGAATACCCTAGAATTTATCATCTAGAACATGATCGCATGTTCTAATATTTTCAATCCATAATATGAAATGTACATGGATGTGCAAGCCTATTTCCTCTGTAGTCATGATTGATTTGGCATTCGCATGTGTCCCATGAAAGCACAAAGTTTCATAATTCATGTCAAATGCATTGGGTTTTTGTGAAACTTTTCAGAAAGGAAAAAAGAGTCTTCAGAAATTTTTATCACGACCCCAAAGACTATGATGGGAAAATGCCCTAGTGGACGGGATTAGTGAATTGATGAAGGACGAGTTCACTATGGAGGCTCACCATCACTTCACTTTAGACCTGCTTAAGGTCACAACTCAGTGACTTAAGAAAGTCTTAGAGACCCTCAATGTGTCAGATGTCGGGATTTTGTCCCCTAGATCCTAAGAAGATTTTGACATTTAAGGATGATATGAGTTTCATATCGGGGTATCTTAAGCAAGCCTGAGACTTTATTGTAGACGTAAAGGAGGTCACTGTGAAGTTGGGATTACAAGAATCGGACCCTGTAAGACCAGGGGAGTCTTCTTGAGGCTAACGAAGGATGGAATTGTGGTTTTGGTCCATAAGACCTTTTGATGGATGACTTATTTTGATGATACTTGATGTGACGGTCCTACATTTTGGAGTTTCTTTCAGAACAATTAAATCTTTTGATGGCTATTATAAAAAATAAAATAAAAATTTCTTTTTTCGTATTGATGTACTTCAGTACCAAGATATCTGTCTTGTTTTAATTGACCTAAGTAGAATTTTCACTGCGATATACTGCATACTGTTAGATCAATAGGTGCATTGCACTTAACTAGCATGTACAAGGGGTATATAGCCTTGTGTTACATGTCTCGACGCTTCAGTCACCATTCAATCCCAAGCTGGGGCTGGGGGCGTCACAAAGTGTCATCAAAACAAGTCATTCGTCAAAAGGTCTTATGGACCAAAACCTATAGCAACCTCAATAAGACTACCCTGGTCTTTTGGGGGTCTGGTTCTAGTAATCCCAACTCTATAGCAACCTCCTTTGCCTCTACAATAGAGTCTCGTGCTTCCTTAGATACCTCGATATGAAGTTTATATCATCCTTAAACCTCAAAATCTTCTTAGGATCTAGGGACGAAATCCCAACATCTGACTCATTGAGGGTTGCTAAGACTTTCTTAAGTCGTTGAGCCGTGACCTTAATCAGGTCTAAAGTGAAGTGATGGCGAGCCTCCACATTAAACTCGTCCTCCACCAATTCACCAATCCAGTCCATACTTATGGGTCTTGAGCTCCTATCACAACTACCATTCTGGGTGGGGGAATAGTAGTAGAAACTACCACAGTGAGATTTCAAAAAATCCCAATAAGTAAACAAATAACACGTAACATATATTGTAAGCATATGTACGCAAACTCAAAATGAATGCATGGACATGAAACTTTACTTATGCATTTGACTTTTGAAAATACCACATGCATTTAAACTTTCATAACCTTTTTCTTTTCATAAAACATATTTTCATCATTTCATTCTTGTTCATTGGAACATACATGTGAGCTTGAGTTCTTGTGTATATAACATAGCATAGCATAACTTGGAGCTCAAGGCCTTAATCTTGGACTTTAACATATAAATGGATACCTCATGGCTCCCCTATGCACCATGTGTTCCCCACTAGTTATTGCATCAACCGTTGGCCCACTTTGACCAAGGTGACTGTGTTACCTTTAATCATTCTTATTACGACAGTTCACTTTTCGCCTTCTTTGTAGGGCACCCACTAGCTTTAGGTGCAACCCCACTCTGATATCCATTTTTTTTAGGAACCATTCGAGGTTCGCCGACTATACTTCATCCACCTAGGGGTTACCACTCCATTTTAGATACTATTGAGTGGATAGAGGAGTTCCACTGGGGAATTTCCCCATCCTATTCTTTGGGGTCATGATAAAAGCTTTAAAAGACTCTTTTTTTCTTTTTGAAAAGTTTCACAAAAACCCAATGCATTTGACATGAACTATGAAACTTTGTGCTTTAATGGGACACATACGAATGCCAAAACTCAATCATGACTATAGAGCAAATAATCATGGACATCTATGTACATTTCATGTTACGCCTTGAAAATATTAGAACATGCAACCATGTTCTAGATCATAAATTCTAGGGCATTCGATTAACAAACAAGAAGTGAACATCCACAATTCCACATTCATCATGCAATGGCCAAATCACATCAACATTAGCATGCAAGAGAATTAATTTCATTCCTTCAAAACTTTAATCACAACATGTTGTGATAACCACACAAAATGACAAGTCTATCCTCACTTTTTCGGCCACCACACCCAAGAGCACACCCACACAAGCCACTTGTTACTTTAGGATCACAAAAAGGTTATTGGGAAAGGAAGAGTCACCTAGGGAAGAGGCATTGGAAGATGAAGGAGCACATATGGTTTTGGAAAGGGATGGATGGCTAGGGCAAGGCTCACACCCATGCCAAGTGTCACACATGCAAAGCCTCTTAATGGGAGATGAAAAGACATGAAGAGAGAATTACTCTCCTACCCTAAAGATACATTGTATCTAGATAAAGCATGAGGTGTTAATGATGTGTTTCCTATACCTTTGGGTCGAGCTCTCAACGATCTGGGTCTTCTGTTTCTAGGAGCTACAATAATGAAGAAGGTGTCAGGAATGGTGGCCCTAGGGTGGCCTGGGTACCCTCCGATGCCTAGGTCAGTATGGCTTACTAACCAGCAAGAAGAGAATGATGCTAGTATTTTAGTAGGAAGATTTGGTGAGAAAGAAAGTTGATCTTGTTAGCTGAAGGTCAAAGGACCTTATATACCTTTAATACGGTGTGATCTCCTGGTGCTGCTTTGAGTCTAGTCCCTTCCTTTTGGCATGCTTCCTTCTCATTCCTCTGGCCCAGCTTCCCGTGCTTCTCCTGTAACGTCCCATCTTGGCCCTGAATGGTTAAACTTGATTTACACAGGTCATGGGTTCTTCTTGGGCCGTTGGGAGGCTCCTACAGGCTTGGGCTAGGCCATTTTGGGCTATATAGAATGTGGGGAACCTGCCTGATGTTGGGCTTAGGCTGGCCCTCATTGGCCTCAGGCCCTGAACAAAAATCCCCCCAACAGTTATACATCCAATTCTCATCGGTGTAGAATGATCGGAATTATTTAGTGTTGCCAATTATTCCTTTCGCCACTGAGGGAAAATATTAGTGGGTTGACGATTCCAAGTGCTTGACTTTGATTCTTCCATTACTCTTTCGGGATCCGTAACCGACACTTTGTAGGCTGTCGTTCTATCTTTTCCATAATGATGACTGTCAAGCATTCCCTCTTCTTTATGACTTTGTAGCCACGCAAGGACTTTAAATCCTTTCTCCCTTTTGCACTCATAGAATGTTGATAACTGATAGCTTCTGTCAAACTCTCATTGCTCTCCTCTTCTTCCATTCTCTTTGTTCTTATTCCTTCTTGCTCCCCTTGTTTGGTTTAATAATTACTGCCCAGATGTCTACTAAAAAATCTACCAACCCTGTAACTTCTGAGCATCGCCTCGGACGTACTTTCCATTGGAGAGGAAGCGAGTTCGCAAGTTAAAGAATGAAAAATGAATGGAATCCAAGTTTTTCATTCTCATTGCTGGTAGCGGAGCGAAATACTGGTACTCAGTCAATATTGCTCTAGCCGCTTTCGGCTTAAGGGAAGGTTGACTTTTCCTTTCTGTGATGTTTTTGTTACTGGCCCCCTTCATAGTCAATGGACTGATAGTCGAAGGGATGGGATCATGACTTTGACTTCTAGGTAAACCTGTAAGTGAAGGAAGGAACGGTTATAAGTTAAGGTTTCAGTGGAGTTGAACCTGCACCCAAAAGTAACTAAAGAGAGCCAGTAACGGCACTAGGGCAGGAGGACCTTATTGAATCAATGAGTTCTGCACTGATAATCTCCCAATAGTGTTTAAAGAAGAGAGCTATATGAGTGGAGCCTAAGCCTCAAAATGTAGCTCATGGTACGCGAATTTGTCCTTCTATTTCCTGTCACTCAACCAGCCAGGAGAGAGAAGAGGTGGAGCAAAAGACTAATCAAACTCCAGCAGCAAGCTAGTAGCAAATGAAGGAGACAAAATGCAGTTAGTTCTAAGGAACGAAGGAGACGAAGGCCCTGACTTAAACAAACTTGCGTAACCACCACCTACAGATTAAAGTCAAGTTAGCTGGCTATGCAATTTAGGAGATGGAAGGAGTCACTCGACATCCAAGCAATGGCGTGCAATGGCATCTACTAGTATTGGACCCATTACTGATGCCTCGGTATGTTCACTCACTAAAACTAGCTTGGGACCACCTGATACTAATGCCTAGGGTCTCTTTGGATAAACACCATTTCTATGCCAAGCCATATAATTGGGTTGTTGCTTAATCGTAGTCATCTCCGCCACGAGGCTCAACCACTTCCGAAATGGACTTTTTTTGACTTCTACATGAACCAGTGGATGAATTTTCCCTCCTGGGCTTGAATTGCACTAATAGTGCATCGCCACTAGGTTCAATCGAAAAGGAAATGTGGGGAGTCAGGAGCTAAGCCACTTGACAGAGTTTACAAGGTGAAGGAGTCAGTTCCGATAGGAGTGTTGGATATTTTATAAATATATCAGTTCATAATCAAACTAAGGCCCAGTAGCAAGATACGACCATAACAATACAATAACGTGATGGAACTCCACCTATTCATGGCAAGGAAGTAGCCCCGGCTCCACTTTCCTTTTTGGAGCTAGCCCTGTGCTTGACGAACTAGACTTAGGGTCTGCATGCATCTCTTCAAAATCTCTTCTCCTATGGATCATCTATCAGAAATCAGTGGATTTCATCTCTATGGCTAGCTTACTTCCTACCAAACATCAAAGCATGCTCCCCAACGACTTGTTTGTTCATTCTTATCTTCCGCAAGAATTCCAAACCCAATATAAAGTGGAAGTCATCCAATGGCACCACCATCAAGTAAAACTTTCCAAACCATTCACCAATCTATAGTAGAACTATCTTAGCTACCCTAACAATAGGTTTTGCTTCAGAGTTCACCGCCTTCATTTTGCTATTCTCCTTATCAACCCATAGGCCTAGCCGCAAGTGAGGTTTACTATTCTAGTCTACAGGCCACTTAGCTAAACGAAATCCTGAGTATCAACTGTCATGTGAGTCTCAACCAATGTGTAGCTGCCATTAAAAGGCTATAAGTAACGGCGTTCTCAATTAAGATAACAGGATTCAAACTTGCTTGTGTGTACGTGTTTGTTATAAGTACATGTAGATGTGAAGGTTCCTAAGGAACCACTGCCCAGGGACTGGACGACTGGAGGGAGCTTGCTTATAGAAAGGAGATAGGCCGGTCAAACAAAAACAACACGTAACGGGCTCTCCGCTCCTAGTCACTAAGTAGTGCTATTCTGTCCTTTGGGGAATTCGCACCCATTTCTGTACTGATTTCAGAAGAGTAAAGAAAAAGGGGATGTTTTGTTAATAGGAAGAATAAAGTGTTTATAGGCATAGCGATATAAACAAGAATACTCATTTGAGCCACAGGAACATGTACATATGGAATATGAGAATTTCCACCTTGTTGAAGATCTAGTGGGCTACCCGAAGACTTAAATGAATAGCCATCGCTATTAAGAACAACCAAGATCCAATAATAATTTGCACGTAGCTTCTGTCAAAACTGAGATATGCAGGCCACTCCTAGCATTCTGGGGCCAATCCTAACTTTCTTTAGTTGCTGGACTTATTGCATTTCGGATTCGGTGGTTCTTGAAGTCTTGGGGCCAAGTGAGGGGGCCACAAGTGTCGATGGCTCGGTGACATGGGTTGCCATCTTCCCAGCATGTTTTCTTATTGGCTGAGACTGCCTTTCCCTTACCTAGTTTGTGAAATCTTGCATCGCTTGGGACTGGCTCTTGCTTAGCTTCATCCAAATGCTAGGTGGATCTTAATCTGTTGCTGCATATTGGGTCAGGATCTATTGAAGTCTGACCCAGAGCACACTAACCTTACTTACCGTAAGTTCCTCTTGACCCATGACGTGAAGAAGGGCACCGGGGAAATCTGTAGTTTCAAGGGAATGCACGCTCTGGTTGAATTGGAGTTGAGATATCGCAAGGTACCAGATTGGACCAACAAGTTCTTCTTCCTGTCCAACCATGGATGGGAGTTCCCTATAGGTTAGATTGGTTGGGTTGAGTTCCTGATCAAAGCTTCCTAGGCAGTTGTGCCAAGCGACAGGGTTGTGAGTCCAATCGCCACGCTAGGCGAGCTACGCCTATAGTCATCGTGCGGGATTGGGCAGCCAAGCACCCCCCCCTTGGTCCACTTGGAGGTTCTAGCCTTGATGCTTTTCTTTCCTCAATAGGTCAAATCATTCCTTCTGATCACAGTATTGCCATTCGCCCGCTACCCAATTCTCCCAATTCTTCAACGAATTGAGCCTCGCATCCTTCTCTCGAAGGCAAGGGGAAAAGAGCACGTTTAGAGCCTAGTGGGGATGATCTATCATTCCTAAAGGCCTTGGCCATTAGTGCCTTGGGTCTGGGTGGCCCTTCGCCCCTTCTTCTTCCTTTATGATGTTAACTCGGTGTCGAGGAGATGGGGAGTCCTCAAATTCGGGCACGTCCACTGTACCCCTTTCTCCTATGGTCGTAGTTGTGAAGCCTAGCCCAATGGGGTAGGAGCCCTTGCAAAGGTGTGGGACATCTCCTAGAGGGCAAATGACTCGTGGTCGAATGTGCTTCCAAGTGTAGAAGTGTCAAGTTGTATCAAGGATAAGTCCAGGATTGTATTCCACAGGGACAATGGGTTATCAAAGCGTATAAGAGATTTGTTAGTAACAAATGAATCAAGTATGAGAGATGAAAATAAAATTCAAATGCAATGCAAAAAGATAATCGAAGTTGAAATTAGAGTTTCTAAAAAAAAACAAATTAACAAACACTTGGGTTGGGTTTGGGACTCTCTTTATTTTGGATTCTAGATAATTTTCTCGATTAACAACCCAATCAAGGCATTGATAATCGGAAGATAAAATGGTTAAGCTCAAGTTTTGCAATATTTTTCTAAGGGATTTTCTATTTTACTAGCCGAACACACATTAACAAACAAACGAGAGAAGCCTTGATAATTTTCAAGCTTTTGTTGTGCCTTACGTCAACAACAAAACAAGAGCAAGAGCTTCAATCTATTTTCAATTTAAATCCGACTAGTAACATAGTGAAATCAATAATTATCATAAAATATTGCATTAAACTAGAATCTAAAATAAATTAAATCTCATTCCACAACCCAAGTTTTAAAAATTAGCTACACATGATATTTCTAACAACAAAAATTAATCTAAACAAAGCCATATTAAAATCTGTGAGAAAATATTTAAATGAGATGAAAACTAATATTGTCCGGCCGAAAGAGAAAGGAACAAGTATAATATAAAGAACGAGCACGGTAAATGTAAAAAAAGAAAGGAAAAAAGAAACAAATACCAGCCGAATAACAATGGAGAAGAAAAGTTTTAGCAAACAAAGAAATGAAAACTAAAAAAAATAATTGAAGCCCGGCATCTATGGAGGAACTCCCAAACAAAAGCAAGAAAGAAAACTAAAATAAAGTCAAGCAGCCCCCTCGTAGGTCTGCACCTCTACCAAGCACTAACCAAGAAAGAATGAAAATAAATTTCCAATAAACACCTCCAGACGCCCAAAACGCAAGAAAGAAAAAAATGCTGAACTAAGAAAAAAAATCAAAAGATGCAGCCGTCCATTAAGTCTGTAACGGGAAGAAATACTGAAAACTCCAACTCTATCAACGCTTAACGGAAAGTAAATTAAAAATTGAAAACTTAAGGCACTCTAATGTAAATGACAGCAAAAGTACCAACAAGAAACTCCAGACGCCCAAAACGAAAAGAGATCAAGATGCTCCACGCTACAACCGAACAAAAAAACTAAAGACTCAAACTCTTGTTCTGCAAACACCGAACGAAAAGCAAAAGAAAGCTGAAAGAAAACTACTCTGCTGCTGAATGAGGTCTCTAATGAAAAGCAAAAAAAAACATCTCCCAGATAATAAAAACCAGCTGCTTCTCTTAAACGAGAAGAAAAGAAAGAAAATTGAAACTCCAAGCTCCTGCTGCTGCCAAACCGAAAGCTATTTCCTGTCGCTCTGCGTCTGCATGTGTGCATGTGTGCATGTTGGTCTGCATGTGTTCGTTGCATGTGTGCATGTGTTCCTGCATGTGTGAATGGGTGTGACTGCTTTCCGAAGGCTGCTGTCTGCTATAACGTGCTGCGTGTGTGAGCTGGTGTTCTGTCCGAATGATGCTGCATGTGTGTTGTCCATGTGGTCTTCTTTCTTTTGCTATAGTAGCTGCTGCACATGTGTGAGTTGTTGTAAGTGCTGTGAGTGTTCTGCTGGTGCTGTCCGAGTGTTCTGCATGAGTTTGTCTGCAAAGTCCAGGTTATGTGCTGTCCTGGTGATACTTTTCTGCATGTGTGCATTTTTCCAGCGTGTGTTTGTGTTTGTATGAGTGTTGTCCGCTGCATATGTGTATTGCCGAGTGATGCTTCTGCTGCTTTTAGCATGTGTGAGTTTTATCCAAATGATCTTCTTTCTGCTGCTTGGTGTAGTAGCTGCTGCTCATGTGAGTTTTCTGCTTCCGAGTGATCTCTTTGCTGCGCGTTCATCTACTCTAAAAAGAAGAACAAATTTGTTGTCCTGCATGTGTGCATTTTTCTGCATGTGTATTGCCCAAACTACCCTTGTTATGAGAGGAATAAAAATGGAATATTTATTGTCATGCGAAGTTATTGTATTATAAATCTTTTTAAGCACAAAAATACTAGAATTTATCAATTGACTCAAGTATTGTGATCTATTGCATAATTAAGTACTTAAATCATTTTTTTATTAAATAATTTATTCACTTAAGTAACTTAATCATGCAGTTTTAGCGCTTCATCACACCCCGCAACTAGCTTTTTGCTAGACTCTAGCAAATAAAGTGAATGAATCCATGCAAAGGTGAGTTTTCCAACTACAATTCCAAAAGAAGTTCGAGGATCACATGCCATGAAATAACTTGTTGAGTTTAAGAACACTGGAGATAGATTAATATGAATTTTGTATCAACTGAGAGATTTATACACCATTTAGTTAATCAACCAAGGGAATTACATGTAACAAAACTTGCTTTCTTTCAAGTGCATGGAAATGGGGTTAGAATTCCAAGATCGACTTCCAAGAGACATTAACAGTTTCAATCACAACAACCAATCTGAGAAAACCACATGGTCTTACTCTAATTCAAAACCATTGTAGTGGCAGCTTTCACGCTATTACACTTTGAAAGGCGCCTACTTCTTTTTTTTTTTTTGTAAGGACCCCGGTAATAGGCAGCCTTTTCCACTACACAAATGTAATATTTTTTTTATATTTTTAGATTTCCTAGTGGGGGAATCGGACCTATGAATGTGCGCCTATCCACGCTTTCACAAGTCAGCCCTTACCACTAGTCTACCTAAAGGATTTTTTTTTTGTTTTTTGGATCCCTGGCTTGTCCCTTTTCTCATTTAATTCATTTCAAATTTCTTCCTAAGCCATTAGGATATGGTTCATTAGAGTCTCAAATAATTGAAGTGTAAATCAACCAACAATGACTCAATGTAGTCTTTCTAGGCCTTCCGGATATGTATTGTGTGTGTTTTAGCAAAACTTTTAACATCTTTCCCTTGGTTTAACAACTAAATAAAATGTATAAATCCCTCTTTTGACATATACTCTTATTTGCACTACATTCCACATGTTCCATGACCTCAACAAATCTCCTTTTTTTTTTCTTTTTTCTTTTTTTTTTTAAAGGGGACCAAAATATGTCTAAGGCATGCAAACAGAGAAATAAATTCTCTTCCACCCCCCAACTACATTGTAGCATTGTCCTCAATGATGCAAGAGAAATGAAAGAATTTATACAAATAGAGTAGTTAAGGGGCAAAACAACTAACAGAAGAACCGAAAATTCAAAGAAAAACTGAAAGAAAGAGGAAAAGGAAGTACCTGGATAGCTTTGAAAGGAATGCAGCCAAAATAAAAATAAAAACTGAAGAACAAAAGAAAACAATGAAAAGAGATGGATAGATCAAGAACCATCAATTAGGATCAAGCAAATGTAGAGTAGATTCCTCAGGTGCAAAGTTAGAAATAAAAAGGCTTGAGCCTTTGACCATTAACCTTAAAAATGTTACCATTGAGAGGATTCATTATCTCTATAGCACCATGAGGAAAAACAATTTGTACCACATAAGGCCCACTCCATCGAGACCTTAACTTACCAGGGAACAAGTGTAACCGAGAGTTGTACAATAACACTTTTTGATTAGGCTCAAAAGTCTTACGTTGGATGTGTTTGT
The DNA here is from genome assembly GCF_018687715.1 of Carya illinoinensis. Lineage (NCBI taxonomy): Eukaryota > Viridiplantae > Streptophyta > Magnoliopsida > Fagales > Juglandaceae > Carya > Carya illinoinensis. Next base: position 27,167,516 of record NC_056755.1, on the reverse strand, counting down.
CATGGAAGTTCTTCATTCTTTCTTTGGACAACTTAGAGTTGTTGTAGGCATCCTTCCTCAACTCATCCAACTCAGACAACTGCAATTTTCTCACACAACCAGCTTTATCAATGTTAAAATTGCATTGCTTAATGGCCCAATACGCTCTATGTTCCAACTCTACAGGCAAATGGCAAGCCTTACCATACACTAGTCTATATGGAGACATGCCCAAAATGGTTTTAAAGGCTGTTCTATAAGCCCACAAGGCATCAGACAATCTCAAAGACCAATCCTTCCTGTTTGGGTTAACTGTTTTTTCAAGAATGTTTTTAATCTCCCTATTTGCTAGTTCAGCTTGTCCATTGGTTTGAGGATGATAGGGAGTAGAGATTTTATGATGGATACCATACTTCTTCATTAAAGCCGAGAAATGCTTGTTACAAAAGTGGGTGCCATTATCACTGATTATGGCTTTAGGCATGCCAAACCTTGCAAAATGTTTTCTTTCAAAAATTTTAAAACAACTTGATGATCATTAGATTTGCAAGGGACTGCCTCAACCCACTTAGAAACATAGTCAACAGCAAGCAAAATGTATAAATAGCCATAAGAAGAAGGAAATGGTCCCATAAAATCTATCCCCCAACAATCAAAAATTTCAATCACTAGTATGGGTTGCATAGGCATCATATTTCTCCTAGTGACTCCTCCTAATTTCTGACAAGGTTCACAAGGTTTACAAAAACTAAAAGCATCCTTGAACATGGTTGGCCAATAAAAATCCGCTTTGAAGAATTTTGGCCACTGTTTTGTGGGCTGAAAAATGCCCACCACAAGCTTCCGTATGGCAAAAATTTAAGACACCAGAAATTTCGTCATTGGGCACACACTTCCTAATGATTTGATCTGAACAATACTTGAAAAGGTAAGGATCATCATAGAAGAACGATCTCACCTCATGCATGAATTTCCGTGTATCTTGAGCGCTCCAATGAGGTGGTGTTTGTCCTGTCACCAAGAAATTTACTATATCAGCAAACCAAGGCAAATTTTCAACTAACATAAGATGTTCATCAGGAAAAGAATCAAGCACAGGTGTCGGTTGTTCAGTTTCAGCAACTGTGAGCCTAGACAGATGGTCGGCCTACCACATTCTCTACTCCTTTCTTATCCTTGATGATAATATTGAACTCCTGGAGTAAAAGTATCCATCTAATCAACCTTAGTTTTGCATCTTTCTTTGTCAATAAATACTTGAGAGCTGCATGGTCAGTAAAAATGACTATAGGAGAACCAAGAATATATGCACGAAACTTCTCTAAAGCAAATACCACAACAAGTAATTCTTTTTCAGTAGTAGAATAATTTTTTTGAGCAAAATTCAAAGTTTTACTTGCATAGTAAATGACATAAGGAAGTTTGTTCCTACGCTATCCAAGAACAGCTCCTACAGCAAAATCACTTGCATCACACATGATTTCAAAAGAAAGTGACCAATCAGGAGGTTGAAGAATAGGAGCAGTGGTTAGCAAAGTTTTAAGCTGACAAAAAGCTTCTTGACACTCGGATGTCCAATCAAATTTTACATCATTCATCAATAGCTTACATAGAGGCTTAGAAGTAGAGCTCAAGTCTTTGATAAATCTCCTGTAAAAACCCGCATGCCCAAGAAAAGATCTAATGTCTTTTATTGACTTAGGTTTAGGAAGTTTAGAAATCAACTCAATTTTTGCTCTATCTACTTCAAGTCCTCTAGATGAAACAATATGTCCCAGAACAATGCCATGTTGTACCATGAAATGACACTTCTCCCAATTAAGTAGCAATTGCTTCTCTTCACACCTGGCCAAAACAGCTTGTAAATTGGTTAAACAACTCTCAAATGAATCACCAAATACAAAAAAAATCATCCATAAACACTTCTAGAGTGTTTTCAATCATGTCACTAAAGATGCTAAGCATGCATCTTTGAAAAGTTGCTGGTGCATTGCATAAACCAAAAGGCATTCTCCTAAAAGCAAAAGTACCAAAAGGACAAGTAAAGGTGGTCTTTTCTTGATCCTCTGGTGCTATTTCTAATTGATAGTAACCGGAGAATCCATCTAAGAAACAATAAAAGGCATGTCCAGCAACTTTTTCTAACACTTGATCAAGAAAAGGCAAAGGAAAATGATTTTTCCTAGTGGCGGCATTCAACTTCCTATAATCTATACACATGCGCTGACCAGTAGGAATCCTCGTAGGAATCGATTCATTTTGTTCATTTTAACAATGGTAAGACCCGGATTTTTTTGAAACTACATGAATGGGACTTACCCACTTGCTATCCGAGATGGGGTAAATGATACCCACATCAAGCAATTTCAACACCTCACCTTTAACCACTTCCTTCATTGTGGGATTCAACCTTCTTTGCATTTCCCTCGAAGGCTTTGCATCATCTTCTAAATAAATCCTATGGGTACACTCCAAGGGACTTATACCTTTTATATCAGCCATTGTCCATCCAATAGACTTTTTATGCTTCTTAAGGACCTCTAGCAATTTATCTTCTTGTTCACTAGTTAAGTGAGAAGAAATTACCACAGGGAAGGTGCTTTGTGGTCTTAAGAAAGCATACTTCAACTCCAATGGAAGAGGTTTGAAGTCCAAAGTTGGGATTGCTCCTCCGAAGGCTTGAGGGTTGATGTCAATGGTGGAAGTTGCTCAAATTTTGGCCTCCATGGTGGTGTAACTTGCTGACCTATTGAGGAAACAAAAGATGAGTCATTAACATTATCAAATATTTTCAAATCTTCTTCAAATTCTTCTAAAGAATCAATAAGTTGAAAGTAATGTGTAGAATTTTCATCAATGAAATTTTCCAGCAAATTCACTTCATGAACTTCTTCAACTTCTTGCGGTTGCCTGCAAAGATTAAAAATATTTAGCTCCAAGGTCATATTTACAAAACTCAACTTTAAAACTCCACTTCTACAATTTATGAGTGCATTAGAAGTAGCCAAGAAGGGTCTTCCTAAGATAACAAGTGCTTGGAAGGTAGAATGATTAGTCAATTGCATGTCGAGTACGACAAAGTCTACTGGATAGTAGAATTTGTCTACTTGAACCAAAACATCTTCCACAACACCCCTTGGAATCTTTATAGACCTATCAGCCAACTGCAATGTGATAGAAGTAGATTTCAACTCACCCAATCCAAGCTGAACATAAACATTATAAGGCAATAAGTTCACACTTGAACCTAAGTCTAATAATGCTTGGCCTATTTTTGAGCTCCCTATCATGCAAGCTATGGTAGGGGATCCTGGGTCCTTGTATTTGGGAGGAGTGCTGGTTTGGATAATAGCACTAACCTGCTCAGTAAGAAAAGCTTTCTTTTACACATTCAATTTTCTTTTTACAGTACATAAATCCTTTAAAAATTTAGCATAGGTAGGAATCTATTGAATAGCATCTAACAATGGTATATTAATCCTAACTTGCTTAAAAATTTCAAGAATTTCCGCATGATGCTTATCTTTGTGCAAATGGGCTAACCTTTGAGGAAAGGGTGCTAGTGTAGTGCTTGGGACACTTTCAGATTTCAAAGGATCATGTGCCTCATTTTCAGAAGGAGGTTTAGAAGTGTTACCATTCTTTTCTACCTCTTGAGCTGGAATGCCAATCACCTTACCACTTCTCAAGGTTGTAATAGCCTTGACTTGCTTGAAATTGGTGGTTTTGGCCTTGGGGATTAGGCTGAGATTGTGCAGGGAATTTCCCTTTCTCTTGAGCACTCATGGTTGTAGTCAACCTTGTGACTGACCCTCGAATCTCAGCAATGGCTTGTGAATTTTGACTATTGATAGCAGCTTGGCTTTGCATGAATTGCTGAAAATTGGTGGACAGCTGCTGGAAGTTGGTGGATAATTGCTGGAAATTGTCTTCAAGGTTCTTTTTCTGGGCTGGCACCATGTGGTTGGCATATTGAGATGGTCCTAGACCTCCTGGGTAGTGTAGGGTACAATTTGTGAAGGACCAGCTATGTTGGGCGCAGGTAAAACAGCTTGATCACCTCTCCAACTGAAATTAGGGTGATTTCTCCATCCCGAATTGTAGGTGTTGGAATAAGGACCTGAAAAAGATTTAGCAACCATATTAATAGCATTATATTGATACGAGAGAACTTCTTTGAAGGCAGGAATGGTTGGACAATCATTAGTTGAATGCCCTTGGCCTTCACAAATATTACAGCTCAAGGTAATCTGAGGTACAGCTTGTACTTCATTCACTTTCTTTAGTTCTATGGTTTCTAATTTCTTAGAAATCATAGCCAACCTAGCATTCAAATCATCTACTTCTCTCAGATTATATTTCCCACCCCCTGAAATTATCCTTGAACTTTCCGACCTATCATGAATATCAGATGTATCCCATGATTGTGCATTTTCAGCTAGATAATCAAAATATTCAAAAGCTTCTTCAGGTTCTTTGTTAAAAAACGCTCCATTACACATGGTCTCCACAAATTGTCTCATTTTTTGTTGCAACCCCTCATAAAAAAAACTAATAACCCTCCAATTTTCATATCCATGATGGGGACATGCATTTAAAAGGTCTTTGAATCGTTCCCAACAATGATAAAATGTTTCCACATCCTTTTGGCCAAAATTCATGATCTGTCTCTTCAAAGCATTAGTTCTATGCATGGGAAAAAATTTCTTTAAAAATTCAGTTTGCATTTCTTGCCAAGTCCCAATGGATCTTGGTCTTAAGGAATTCAACCATGTCTTAGCCTTGTCTTGTAAGGAAAATGGAAACAGTTTCAATCTTATGAATTCATCAGTGCATGTTCTATCCATGAATGTGGAACACACTTCTTCAAACTCTTTGATATGCAAATAGGGGTTTTCAGATTCCGTACCATGAAAGTGTGGTAACAATGGAATCATCCCAGGTTTGAAATTAAAAGCATTTGCATTAATAGGCAAAATGATGCAAGAAGGTGTGCTAGTCCTAACAGGCTGAAGATACTCTCTAAGAGTCCTGTTTGGATTCTCCACTTCCCTATCATGATGCTCATTTTCAGCCATGATGCTATCAGTGTCTGATGATGATTCTACAGAAGATGATGCAGAGCTAAAAGATGTCAATAATTGTGTCCTAAACAGTCGAGATGTATGGTCTCTAGTCCAACTAGTCATACAAACAAGAGCAGATAATCAAAGACCATGAAAAATAAACAAAGAGAAGGAAAAAAAAAATTAGATGTCACCCAAGCTGTGAAAAGGTTCACAGCTCCACAACGTCCTCTCAGCAGTAGAGGAATGCTCTGATAAGCACCAGTTGTCCCCGGCAACGGTGCCAAAAACATGACTCGTGGTCGAATGTGTTTCCAAGTGTAGAAGTGTCAAGTTGTATCAAGGATAAGTCCAGGATCGTATTCCACAGGGACAATGGGTTATCAAAGCGTATAAGAGATTTGTGAGTAACAAATGAATCAAGTATGAGAGATGAAAATAAAATTCAAATGCAATGCAAAAAGATAATCGAAGTTGAAATTAGAGTTTCTAAAAAAAAACAAATTAACGAACACTTGGGTTGGGTTTGGGACTCTCTTTATTTTGGATTCTAGATAATTTTCTCGATTAACAACCCAATCAAGGCATTGATAATCGGAAGATAAAATGGTTAAGCTCAAGTTTTGCAATATTTTTCTAAGGGATTTTCTATTTTACTAGCCGAACACACATTAACAAACAAACGAGAGAAGCCTTGATAATTTTCAAGCTTTTGTTGTGCCTTACGTCAACAACAAAACAAGAGCAAGAGCTTCAATCTATTTTCAATTTAAATCCGACTAGTAACATAGTGAAATCAATAATTATCATAAAATATTGCATTAAACTAGAATCTAAAATAAATTAAATCTCATTCCACAACCCAAGTTTTAAAAATTAGCTACACATGATATTTCTAACAACAAAAATTAATCTAAACAAAGCCATATTAAAATCTGTGAGAAAATATTTAAATGAGATGAAAACTAATATTGTCCGGCTGAAAGAGAAAGGAACAAGTATAAAATAAAGAACGAGCACGGTAAATGTAAAAAAAGAAAGGAAAAAAAAAAACAAATACCGGCCGAATAACAATGGAGAAGAAAAGTTTCAGCAAACAAAGAAACGAAAACTAAAAAAAATAATTGAAGCCCGGCATCTATGGAGGAACTCCCAAACAAAAGCAAGAAAGAAAACTAAAATAAAGTCAAGCAGCCCCCTCGTAGGTCTGCACCTCTACCAAGCACTAACCAAGAAAGAATGAAAATAAATTTCCAATAAACACCTCCAGACGCCCAAAACGCAAGAAAGAAAACAATGCTGAACTAAGAAAAAAATCAAAAGATGCAGCCGTCCATTAAGTCTGTAACGGGAAGAAATACTGAAAACTCCAACTCTATCAACGCTTAACGGAAAGTAAATTAAAAATTGAAAACTTAAGGCACTCTAATGTAAATGACAGCAAAAGTACCAACAAGAAACTCCAGACGCCCAAAACGAAAAGAGATCAAGATGCTCCACGCTACAACCAAACAGAAAAACTAAAGACTCAAACTCTTGTTCTGCAAACGCCGAACGAAAAGCAAAAGAAAGCTGAAAGAAAACTACTCTGCTGCTGAACGAGGTCTCTAACGAAAAGCAAAAAAAAAAAATCTCCCAGATAATAAAAACCAGCTGCTTCTCTTAAACGAGAAGAAAAGAAAGAAAACTGAAACTCCAAGCTCCTGCTGCTGCCAAACCGAAAGTTGTTTCCTGTCGCTCTGCGTCTGCATGTGTGCATGTGTGCATGTTGGTCTGCATGTGTGCGTTGCATGTGTGCATGTGTTCCTGCATGTGTGAATGGGTGTGACTGCTTTCCGAAGGCTACTGTCTGCTGTAACGTGCTGCGTGTGTGAGCTGGTGTTCTATCCGAATGATGTTGCATGTGTGCTGTCCATGTGGTCTTCTTTCTTTTGCTGTAGTAGCTACTGCACATGTGTGAGTTGCTGTAAGTGCTGTGAGTGTTCTGCTGGTGCTGTCCGAGTGTTCTGCATGAGTTTGTCTGCAACGTCCAAGTTATGTGCTGTCCTAGTGATACTTTTCTGCATGTGTGCATTTTTCCAGCGTGTGTTTGTGTTTGTATGAGTGTTGTCCGCTGCATATGTGTATTGCCGAGTGATGCTTCTGCTGCTTTTAGCATGTGTGAGTTTTATCCGAATGATCTTCTTTCTGCTGCTTGGTGTAGTAGCTGCTGCTCATTTGAGTTTTCTGCTTCTGAGTGATCTCTTTGCTGCACGTTCATCTACTCTAAAAAGAAGAACAAATTTGTTGTCCTGCATGTGTGCATTTTTCTGCATGTGTATTGCCCAAACTACCCTTGTTATGAGAGGAATAAAAATGGAATATTTATTGTCATGTGAAGTTATTGTATTATAAATCTTTTTAAGCACAAAAATACCAGAATTTATCAATTGACTCAAGTATTGTGATCTATTGCATAATTAAGAACTTAAATCATTTTTTTATTAAACAATTTATTCACTTAAGTAACTTAATCATGCAGTTTTAGCGCTTCATCAGCAAACTTGGTTAACATGCACTTCTGGACAAGGCACCACGTCAAACAAGGCTAGTGGAACAGCCCCCAAAACTGAGTGTGGAGATATTTCCTTTATACCTTGATTGTCTCCCAATACCTTTTGCTTCCCTTTCCAAACTGTTTGTTGGTCTATCCACCATAGAGTTTCCCCTCTCCTGTGGATAAGGGGAGGCGCTTCGTATTTCACCTCTCTGGTTTCCTTGCCAAACACTGTCTTTTAGTTTTTCGATGAAAATGATTCAATGGCCGATGCCCCATTTGTGAATCTGGGAGGACCTCGGGTAGTTGGCCATTTAATGTACCCTCGTTGGTCTCCCCGTATTTATGGCATTGAATAACGCCTGCCGCATTTGTCATGGGATTTGTGTAGGGCTCTCTAAGAGATTCACATTAGATTTGACAAAACTTTGAGGTGCGTATGGTCTTGAATTTCAAGAAGTTAACCATCATTTCCTGCATATATAAAGCCCCCTTTGCCTCTATCATTTATCATCAACTCTCCATTCCTATTCTCCAAGTGCTTTAAAGTTTCATTTTTTCCTCGTGCTATTGTTGGCCCTCTCATACTGCACCCTATGGTGAGCTTTTATGGAGGTATGAGCATGGCAATCTCTTGAGGTTTTTGGAGGACCTCCTTTTGAGAGCCATATCATCCTTTATCATTAGGAGGTGTTCTATAAAGAGGGCATGCATCCAACCCTGCGGCTCGGTTGTTCGATGGACTTTCCTATCACAAAACTCCTCGTGCAGTTCATGTTCTGTCATTACATCCTGAGTCATTACCATGCTCAGGAAGGAGATGGGCTACTCCCTCAGGCCTGGAGAACGAAGGGGATTTTTGATGTCCTAAGAATGTCGGGCTTCATGCACTTCCTCGCAAGACAGAGGGAGAAAAAAGAGGTGCTCCCATAGGCGGGGGGCTTTTATGGAGACTGCAGAGGCACTTCCTTTAACTCAAACTCTTCACTGCCCTAGATTCTTCAAAGGAGTCCACAGAGAGGCAGCCTCTATTTGTCACTTTCACATGGGCTTTCAGCCCACGTGGAAGTGTTTTCGACTAAGGTTGGTTCCACCTCAGACTGTGTAGTTTGGGAGTGTGAGTTGACTGAGCCTGTGTCTTGCCCCTTGGCTTGTTAAGCTCGTCTTCCAGGCAATTCCTATCCTGTGGCCCCTCTATACTTTTGGGATGGTGCCTCTCTAGAGTTCCTGTCTTTTTCAGCCGATGGTACCGTAGTGCACCCCGCCGAGTTTGATTTTGCCTTCAGACTATTCTTGACCTTTTGTTTCTCTTTGCATGGTTTCTTGTGAATATGTTGTAACATTTTCATTGCAATCATTTCGACAGTTGATGAAAAAAATGTTCTTCCATTTATGCTTTCAAGCTACGTCATCTTTTTCCACATTGTTTGCTTGTGCTTTGCACATGCCCCTCGTGGGCGACAATATGTTGGTTGCTTGTTGAGACTTAACGTTTTCCTTTAACCTTTAAAAATTAATAACTTCTCGAGTGGCACCCCACCGAGTATAACTGCCTCTTTATCCACTTAACTTTGTCAGGACTGAATACTCATCGTTTGGCAATACTTCAAAACCCCTTAGGGTTCAAGCCAAATTTGTTAGAGTCCTTTTACACAAAGTCTTGTTCAGTCATTTTTTTTAGCTCCCACTAAGGTTCTACGTTGTGTAGGCAAGGCCTTTGCAAAAGTCTTGCAATATGTAGAACTGGGCTTGCCTCGCACTCTGTGATGGGGTTCAAGTAGTGTGCAAGCCGGAACTCGCTCAAGTTCTTTGTGGAGGTCGCATGGAATGTAAGACCGTGGGCACTTTGCTGACCCTCGGTAAGAGGGGTCAAGTGGCGCGTAAGCCTAAATTGGCTTGAGTACTTTGTAGAGGTCGTGCGGTATGTAAGACTAAACTGGCCTAAGCCTTGCATTTGGAGAGAGGGCCAAGTGGCAGATAGGCCTAAACTGGCCTAGATTCTTTATAGAGGCTGCACGATATGCAAGACTGGGCGTGCCTTGCTAATCCTCAGGCTTGGTGAGAGGGGCCCAATGGCACGTAAGCCAGAACCCACCTGAATAATTTGTGCAGGTAGCGTGGTATGTAAGACTGATGGCTTGCAAAATTTCATATTGCAGATTTTACAAGTTCGCTCGAGCGGAGGCTTTTGGCCGCTCGAGCGAATTCAGGCAGATTCAAACGCTCGACTGCCGCTCGACAGGGAGCTCGAGCAAGTTGCTGAAAAACGAAGATCGCTCGAGCGGAGACATTGGCCGCTCGAGCGAAATTAGGCAGAGTCGAACGCTCGATGTGCGCTCGATAGGACGCTCGAGCGAAATCAGGCAGAGTCGAACGCTCGACGCGCGCTCGACACCCCGCTCGAGCGAACATCGTATTTTGACAGATTTTAGGTTTTCCGCCGTGGGACCATATAAAAGGCCATTCTTCACTCTAGAGCCGCGGGTTTTGACTGGAGAACACTCTTTGGGAGAGAAAAACATAGCTAGAGGGATTCAAATCATTTGTTTTGGAGACGGAATTCCAATTTATTGCACGTACGTTGGATTCATACACGAGCACGGACGGGAGAAAGGCGTTGAATCGTTCTCTTGAGCTTTTGACGACCAGTTGAGGCTGCAAGGAGGATTTTTCAGTGTTTATTTTCTTCTTCCCATCTTCTCAGAACAATTATGGTGAATTCGTTTATGTTGAATTCCAATTCTAGTATGAGCTAAATTTTCTTCTTTCTAGGAAAACGATGTAACCTAATTCCGAACTATGCTTGTTTGTCCATGCTAATTTAATGCAATTCTCTCTTTGTTTATCTGATTTATTCTGAGTTTAATGCTTCTAATTAACTGGCCATTGATTAGATGATTATTAATCTTGTGATTTGCTATCGAAAGAGGGAATCATAGGGTAGATCTTGGATATTTCAGCATAGGTAAGTATAGAGATCGAAAGACTTGTATGAACCTGTGTAGTAATTAAATCATTGGTCTTATTGCGTTCTTGATTATTTAATTTGCATACTCTTGTGTGAATTGATAAACTAGAATCACTTCCAATTGACTATCGAAAGAGGCTTTTGGATGAATTAGAGATTTGCTAATAGACAAAAGAGGTTTAAGTTAAATTAGCTGGATGAGAAAAGCGTAGTGACGAATTATGGTGAAATCGATTTCCTAGAAGTTTTCTTCCCTATTGAATTTGATCTTCAAACATCAGTTTTACTTTCTTTGCTTATTTCTCTTGAGTTGATCTAGTTTTAATTGCTACTACAAAAACCTTAGTGATTCCTCTAGATAAAATTGAGATTAGCATAATTTTGGTATTTGGCAAGAGTAAGATACCAATCCCTGAGGACGATACTCTTCTTATTACTTTACTATAAAACTACGATACTGTGCACTTGCAGTTTTGCACCGGTCAAGTTTTTGGCGCCGTTGCCGGGGATTAGTTTATTCTTATTTTTTTTTTGTCAATATCGATACAAAGTAATCTTGGTTTTAATTTAGAACTTTGTTTTAATTTGTTCTACAGGTGTGTTTCTGACATTGGATGCGCCGTACTAGATCTCGTGATATTATTCCTGTTGATCCGGAGATTGAAAGAACTCTTAGATCACTAAGAAGAAATAAGATACTAGCTATGGCTGAAGAAGATCGTGAGGTACTACCACGCACCTTGAAGGACTATGTACGGCCAGTTGTGAATGGAAATTACTCGAGCATAATGCGCCAGCCAATCAATGCCAACAACTTTGAGCTCAAACCAGCTTTGATTAGCATGGTGCAGCAGGCTCAATTCAGTGGATCACCACTTGATGATCCCAATATTCACCTGGCTATGTTCTTGGAGATTTGTGACACTGTGAAGATCAATGGTGTTACTGAAGACACCATTAGACTGAGATTGTTTCCCTTCTCTTTGAGGGACAAGGCTAGAGGTTGGCTACAATCTCTACAACCGGGAAGCATCGTTAGTTGGCAGGACATGGCTGAGAGGTTTCTTGCTAAATTCTTTCCTCCTGCCAAAACAGCCCAACTCAGGAGTGAGATTGGCCAATTCAAGCAAAATGATTTTGAGTCACTCTATGAAGCATGGGAAAGGTATAAGGACTTGATTCGACGTTGCCCACAACATGGATTGCCAGATTGGTTGCAAGTTCAGATGTTCTATAATGGGTTAAATGGGCAAACTCGAACTATAGTTGATGCTGCTTCTGGTGGAACTTTGATGTCGAAGACAGCTGAAGGTGCTACTGCACTTTTGGAGGAAATGGCCTCAAAAAACTATCAATGGCCAACTGAGAGGACTTTGGCTAAGAAGGTAGCTGGAATTCATGAATTGGAGCCGATAGCAGCTCTTTCCGCTCAAGTAGCTACTCTATCTCATCAGATTTCAGCCTTGACAACACAAAGGATACCACAAAGTACAGAATATGTTGCATCCACAAGCATGATAGTTCCAAGCAATGAGGCGAGTCAAGAACAAGTTCAATATGTCAACAATCGGAACTACAATTATCGTGGTAATCCTATGCCAAATTACTATCATCCAGGGCTTAGAAATCATGAGAATTTGTCATATGGAAATACCAAGAATGTGTTGCAACCTCAACATCCTCCCGGATTTGATAGCCAACCAAGCGAGAGGAAGATGTCACTTGAGGATGCCATGGTTTCCTTTGTTCAGGAGACCAATGCAAGGTTTAAAAAGACTGATTCACGGTTGGACAACATTGAGACTCATTGTAGCAATATGGGAGCTGCTATAAAGAATATTGAAGTGCAAATTGGGCAACTAGCCACTACCATCAATGCCCAACAAAGAGGAGCTTTTCCCAGCAACACTGAAGTGAATCCAAAGGAACAATGCAAGGCCATCACACTTAGGAGTGGAAAAGAAATAGAGAGGTCACCATTGAAGGAGAGCAAGTCCACCCCTACAGCTGTGAACATTGGCCAAAGCAAGAATAAAGTAGAAGAAGATGAGATTGTCAATGATACACTAGAGGAGACCGACTTTGCTCCTACAATTTCATTTCCTGACAATCCTCCTATTCTTGCTCCTCCACTTCCTTACCCTCAGCGTTTTCAAAAGCAAAAACTAGATAAGCAATTTTCTAAGTTTTTGGATATTTTTAAGAAAATTCACATTAATATTCCTTTTGCAGATGCCTTGGAACAAATGCCAAATTATGTCAAATTCCTGAAGGACATCATTTCCAAGAAGAGAAGATTGGAAGAGTTTCAAACAGTGAAGCTTTCTGAAGAATGCAGTGCTATTCTTCAAAAGAAATTGCCTCAAAAATTGAAAGATCCGGGGAGTTTCACTTTGCCTTGCACTATTGGAAATTCATTTTTTGATAAAGTTTTATGTGATCTTGGTGCTAGCATTAATCTTATGCCACTTTCTGTTTGCAGGAAATTAGGACTTGAAGAGATGAAGCCTACAACAATTTCTTTGCAACTAGCGGATCGGTCCATCAAGTATCCACGTGGAATCATAGAAGACGTATTGGTAAAAGTGGATAAATTTATCTTCCCTGCTGATTTTGTGGTGTTAGACATGGAAGAAGATGAAGAAGTCCCACTAATTCTTGGCCGACCATTCTTGGCCACGGGACGAGCTTTGATTGATGTTCAAAAGGGTGAGTTAACATTGAGAGTGAACAAGGAAGAAGTTATGTTCAACATTTACCAAGCCATGAGAATTCCAGAAGAGCCAAGCACTTGTTTTCGGATTGATGACATTAAGCAATGTGAAGAAAAGGCCTTTAAAGAAGATGCACCAGCCAATCACCTAGAACGAGCCTTGCAGCAAGATACATCACTTAGCAATGAAGTGGAGAGGAACTGTACTCTTATTCCTCTTAGAGATCCCGATTGAGGAAGATTGAAAAGTCTGGCTGTAGACTTTAAAACAAGCGCTTATGGGAGGCAACCCATAGATCTATCTTTCTTTCTTTCATTTATTTTATTATCTTTATTTATTTAAGTTTTAATAAATTGGTTTTTGATGCAGGTTTATTTAGCAAGAATAAAGAGCTGGAAAATTTTAAAACCTCGGAAGGTTCACCATGAAACCAGGGAAGTTCCTTTATTTCTTCAATCCTTTTTACTTTTGCATCACAATGAGGACATTGTTTAGTTTAAGTTTGGGGGTGTAAACTCCTATAATCATTTGATCCTCTTGTTTTCTAAGTCTTGGGTTGTTGATGGGTTGTTTGAGTCTCTTACCAAGCATGCATTGGAGTAAGATTGAATTCTCTATGACTCTGAAATTTGTGATTGAAGATGGTTTTGAGAAAAATTTTCAAAAATTTCTTTTATGTCAAGTGAAGTTTTGTGGGTACTTTGGTTTAAATCTTTGACCTTGAACACAATTGAGCACATAGTCATTTTTCTCTTATTCCATTTTGCTTATGAAGAGAAGAAGTTGAATTAATTGAAAGAGGGAGGTTCGATTTTGCTTTGCTCTAGAATCCGTTGATGGGTCCTTGAGGCGAAATCCTAGTTGAGACCAAATATTAGAGAAATGATCTAGGCATTTCTTTGGCATAACCAAAAAGCTTTCCCAGCCGTCCTAAATGTCATGCCATCATTACATGGTGTGTTTCCATAGTCAACCCCCTTGAGCCTTCATGAGCTTTTATTGATTCTTTAAACTACATAAACCATGCCCGCTTTAAGCCTGAAAAACAATGAATCTACCGTTGATAGTTTGAGAAAATACTTTGGTGGAGAGTTACATTTAAAAGAGAAAATTGGTTACATGATGAAAAGTATTATGTTTGCTCTGTTTGATCAAAGAAAAAGAAGAAGAAGAAAGGAAGTGATAAAAAAAAAAAAAAAAAGAAGAGGAAAAAGAAAAAGAAAAGAAAAGAAAAGAAAAAGAAGTCGCCAAGTGGAAAGTGAATTACCTCAAATTTTGTTAAGGGAAGTGTTGGTATTACATCAGTGATTACAGCAATAATAATGCCACAAGTATGAGCATATTGCCAAGAAAGAGCTATGATTTGAATCATGTGAGTTTCTCTTTTAATGTTCTTTTCACTAAGTATTTTCCCAGTTTGATTTAATTTCCCATATCCAGTTCTTTCTTAACCCTCACCCTGTGGCCTATCATTACAACCTTAATAAAGACCTTTTGATCTTTGATTTTGGTGTTGACTACATTAGTGGAGAGGATTTCTGAAAATTGGACTTATGGGGTTAAGTTTTAAGAGAATTCTTCTGATTTTGGTTGTTCTACTTTTATCTAAGTTTGCAGGTGGTTTGAGGTTAAATTGACTATATCACACACCCACTCAAGGTCTTAGCTTTAGGTTGAAGTAAACGCCTAACTCTTGCTTGACAAATTGCAAAATTTTTGATTGATTTTCTTGCTATCTTTGATGTTAAAAGAGTAAGATACTAGAGATGAAATCTAAATTCATAAAAGCTTGGTGAATGATGATACTTCTCTTTGGGGTCGAGTTGATATTGCCTAAACTATCATTTGTTTTTCTTTTTGTTTGAGGACAAACAAAGTTGTAAGTTTGGGGGTATTTGATGGCTTGCAAAATTTCATATTGCAGATTTTACAAGTTCGCTCGAGCGGAGGCTTTTGGCCGCTCGAGCGAATTCAGGCAGATTCAAACGCTCGACTGCCGCTCGACAGGGAGCTCGAGCAAGTTGCTGAAAAACGAAGATCGCTCGAGCGGAGACATTGGCCGCTCGAGCGAAATTAGGCAGAGTCGAACGCTCGATGTGCGCTCGATAGGACGCTCGAGCGAAATCAGGCAGAGTCGAACGCTCGACGCGCGCTCGACACCCCGCTCGAGCGAACATCGTATTTTGACAGATTTTAGGTTTTCCGCCGTGGGACCATATAAAAGGCCATTCTTCACTCTAGAGCCGCGGGTTTTGACTGGAGAACACTCTTTGGGAGAGAAAAACATAGCTAGAGGGATTCAAATCATTTGTTTTGGAGACGGAATTCCAATTTATTGCACGTACGTTGGATTCATACACGAGCACGGACAGGAGAAAGGCGTTGAATCGTTCTCTTGAGCTTTTGACGACCAGTTGAGGCTGCAAGGAGGATTTTTCAGTGTTTATTTTCTTCTTCCCATCTTCTCAGAACAATTATGGTGAATTCGTTTATGTTGAATTCCAATTCTAGTATGAGCTAAATTTTCTTCTTTCTAGGAAAACGATGTAACCTAATTCCGAACTATGCTTATTTGTCCATGCTAATTTAATGCAATTCTCTCTTTGTTTATCTGATTTATTCTGAGTTTAATGCTTCTAATTAACTGGCCATTGATTAGATGATTATTAATCTTGTGATTTGCTATCGAAAGAGGGAATCATAGGGTAGATCTTGGATATTTCAGCATAGGTAAGTATAGAGATCGAAAGACTTGTATGAACCTGTGTAGTAATTAAATCATTGGTCTTATTGCGTTCTTGATTATTTAATTTGCATACTCTTGTGTGAATTGATAAACTAGAATCACTTCCAATTGACTATCGAAAGAGGCTTTTGGATGAATTAGAGATTTGCTAATAGACAAAAGAGGTTTAAGTTAAATTAGCTGGATGAGAAAAGCGTAGTGACGAATTATGGTGAAATCGATTTCCTAGAAGTTTTCTTCCCTATTGAATTTGATCTTCAAACATCAGTTTTACTTTCTTTGCTTATTTCTCTTGAGTTGATCTAGTTTTAATTGCTACTACAAAAACCTTAGTGATTCCTCTAGATAAAATTGAGATTAGCATAATTTTGGTATTTGGCAAGAGTAAGATACCAATCCCTGAGGACGATACTCTTCTTATTACTTTACTATAAAACTACGATACTGTGCACTTGCAAAGACCATGTGCGTCTCATTGACCCGTGCTCTCTGTGAGAGGGGGCAAGTGGCGCATAAGCTTGAACTCACCCAAATACATTGTGGAGGTCGCGTGGTATGTAAGATCGGGCACGCCACGTTGACCTCGTGCTTGGCTAGAGGGGCTAAGCGGTGGGTAAGCCTAAACTCACCCATATTCTTTGTGGAGGCCATGCGGTATGTAAGACTGGGCACATCTCGTTGATCCTCATGCTAGGTGAGAGGGGTTGAGTGGCACGTAAGCTAGAACTTGCTCGCAAAGTTTGCCTGCCCTTTAAAATAGGCATCAAAATATAATCTATTACTTGTTAACCACCAACCTATCCTTGTTCGGTGGAGTGTATGGTTCATTCTGATGGTTGAGATGGGTAGTCTTGGGACTATCCCAAATTCCATCGAGGGAGGGGTAGGGGTGCCTCAACCCACACCCTCCCTTTGTACATGGTACAAATTTTTTTTTTTATCTCAAACCTTGTCCCAATCATTAACATTCATAACAAGAGAGTTTCAAAATACAGCAAAAGTTTGCATTTCCTAAAACACGGAGCAAAATGTCCCTTTTCATAAAATAAGTTTCAAAAGCATTTTCCCCCTTATGGGAAAAATGGGTCCCAACTAGGCATCTCTCTCTCTCTCTCTCTCTCTCTCTCTCTCTCTCTCTCTCTCACACACACACACACACACACATTTTTTTTACCTGCTTTTCTAAAGCCCGGTCCTTATCCATACTATTGAGGCATCGAAACTCCTAAATAAACTGAAGGATCTTAGAGATCTCCTGATCTATAGCCTCCAGGTGCTCCAAAATAGTGGGCTATGTCCTACTGATGCTCATCTTAGGCACTATCCTCTCCAGAGGAGGCGGAGCCATTCTCTTCCTCTTGATCATCATTGTTATCCTCTATTCTTATAACAACTTCTACCATTCCAAGAAAAGAATGATAGTGGAAAAATGCAACAGTGAGATTTCGAGAAATTTTAGTAAGTAATCATAGAGCACCATAGTTAACACAAGCATACAAGAGGTATATCATGCAATACATGCATAGACATTACTTAACTCCTAACTGACACTGAAATGAGACTCATGCTTTGACCATTCTTTACACTCTTAACAAAGACTTAGCTTTTTCAGAAAAACATACTTTCATTATCTTTCATATCTTAGTTAATCACATGATCAAGAACATATCATATCATATCACATGATTCACATCATGTGATCCATAACATATCATGTAGGCGTGTGGCCTTGTTCTTATAACACTTGTGGACACATCACGGCTCCCCTATGCACCGCTTTTTCCTCCTAGTTACCGCACCATCAGCAGTCTATGCACCGTGATGACTACATCTTAATATTACTTAGCTTATTAACTTGACAATACTTTATCGGGTTACATGCCTTGTGCACCCACTAGCATTAGGTGCTACTCCACTCCGGCAATCTTTTAAATGAATCCATCCGAGGCACATTGATGGTTCTTTGTTGACCCAGGGGCTACTACTCCATTCTTAAGTACTCCGGAGTGGACATAGGAGTTCCACTAGGAGATTCTCCCACCCTAACATTTTGGGTCGTGATAAAACTTTTTTTAAAAAGAAAAAACATTACTTCATTTCCGAAACAAAACCCTTTTTGTTCTTGAAAACGTTTCTCTTTGAAATCACTCTTCCCAAATGCATGTGACATGAGACTTAAGACATATGTTCTTATAGTTGGCATATGACACATGAAATGCCATGCATGAAATAACCAAGCATAACATATTTGATTCATGGGATGATAACATAGAATACATGAGATATGAAAATACATACGTGAAACTATGAAATTAAACCTTGGCCGAAATATACATTCATAAAATCATGGAAGATCATCTTAAACATGCTTCAAACTTTATCCAAGATACTTAACATTCATGGTATAGTAAAACAAGACATGAAATCATGGCATTTTGAACAAGATCCAAATCACTCAAGGGATAGTAAAACCGAAGCACCACAAATCTTAAAACATCAATATCTCCTTACTCAAAACTGACACATGTAAGACATCTTATCAAAATTTTTCATCATAAACCAATTCATATTAATCATTCCATTTTCACATTCCAAGTTCATGTAAGAGTGTTCAATCAAGCAAACAAGAATAGCAACAAAGTCAAAGAAACAAATCAAGGATTTACACAAAAGTATACATGCATTAACAAAAAGTAAGTTGAGTGTATACTAACAAAAATTCAAGTAAAGAAATGAATAGCAAGCTGTAAATTAACATGTAACTAGTTAGAATGAAGGTTCTAAAACCCCTAATCCGTGACTCTTTAGTGTGAGTGGTTTCTAGGGTTACCACTATGGCTCAAACAAAACTAGACCATTCGGCCTCTAGGGTTTTGAGTCAAGAAATCCCTTGTTTCACTCCTAGACTCGAACCAAACTTAAAATGAGATAAGAACATATGATGGGGATTGAAAATAGGAAGGATAGACACCTTCCATCAATTGGCTTCATTGGGCCAAGAAACCTTAATTCGGTTTTTGAGAAAATGTAAAGGATACGTGTGTGCTTCATCACCTTTGAACTCTTTTGAGGTTTGGATCTCATCTTTGAGTTAGAATAATGAAGAATGAGTGTAAAAAGCTAAGAAAAACTGAGCCTTACCTTGGTCTTTCTTGAAGATGTTGAAACCCTCTTTTTGGATGAACTTCCATTGTTTGGTTGAAGAGAAAATGTAAGAAAGTGCAAGGTTCCTCAAGTGAATGGGTGGATTAAGTTTTGGAGAGAATGAAAATACATGCAAGTTCCAAAAATGGCAAGAAGAAAGACCCTTAGGCGTGTTCTCCTCCCCTCTTATATACTTGGTCCTTTCTTCTCCTTTTTGTCTACCGAAAATCCTCTTTTTCCCTCTTTTGCCCTTCCTTTTTATTAAGCAAGTGAACTTCCCAACAAGCAAACTCTTGGCATGAATGACAAGTGGCATAGGCATGTTCCTTGTCCATGGTCGTCCACCATCTTTTCATCTCCCTCCATTTTGTTGCTTCATCTTCCCAAGATGACTTCTCATGTGTCATTGGTTCACTTTTGATATAAAATGACAAGTGGCAACAAAGGTTAAACTTGGACTAGTAGTGGCCAAAAATCCAAGGGTAAATCAGTCCATTGTACAAATGTCCCTTCTTCAAATCTTCTAGAAACCCATGGCATGTTGGACACTTGGCAAAATCTAAAAACAGTCTAAGTGTAAGCCAAGAAATTCGTAATCCCCATGTGTCCCTTTAGTTTCCCTATGCAAATCTCCGTGGAACTCCATTTTTATCTTCTCTAGGTTTCCTTTTTCTAGAAGCATCAACATAGGAACTCAGTTTTGGGCCAATTGGGTGGTTCTATGAGTGTGGGGAAGGTAAATCTGAAAATCCCTTGGTCTTCCCTAGGTCATCTTGTCACTTAGTTCTCTTTACCTTGCTTGTAATGGATTACATAAGGAAATGTCTCGATGTATTACATCCATCTAGCATGTCTCATATTTAATTTACCTTAACCCTTCAGATGCTTCAATGATTCATAATCGATGTGGATCACAAACTCCTTAAGCCAAAGGTAGTGCTGCCACGTCTCTAGAGCATGACCAACAGCATAAAGTTCTTTGTCATAACTGAGAAAATTTAGGCCGCCCCACTTAGTTTCTTGCTGAAGAAGGCTATGGGCAGCCTATCTTGCATCAAAACGGCTCCAATTCCTATTCCTGAGGCATCACATTCAATCTCAAAAGTTTTGTTAAAGTCATGTAATGCTAACACAGGTGTATAACATAACCTTTCTTTAATAGCAACAAATGCAATCACTTGATCAATTCCCCAATGAAATTCAACATTCTTTTTAATTATTTCAGTGAGTGGTGTAGCAATGGTGCTAAAATTCTTAACAAAACACCTACAAAAGGCTAGCTAAACCATGAAAGCTTCTTATATCAGTGATGCCTTTAGGTGTTGGCCACTCCTTGATGGCCTTGACTTTCTCATCAAATCTTCAACTTGCCTATGAAATTCCTTTGTCTCCTCTAGATTACTTCTATAGGTTGATCAATTTGGAATAACGGCTCTAGGTACAAAATCAATTTGATGCTCAATGTCTCTAATGGGTAATAACTCACTCGGCATCTCCTCCGGAAATACATCCTCGAACTCCTGCAATAAAGAAACAGGCAAACTAGGAAGAGATTGGTTAGTTTCATCTAGATTAAGATAAGATTATTTGTAAATAAGAAAAATCATAGTCTGATCTGCTAAGAAGGCCCTCTTAACCTCACTCTCTTTTGCATAAAAACTCATATTTGTCTTTCATTTTCTCTCTGCAGGTTCTCTTTCTTTTTTCTCTTATGGATCCACTCTCTTTTCATTATTTTTAGCCACCTCTCTATTTTCTTTTTCACTCTCTATTTTTCTTGAGGTTTTGGCCTCACCCTCAATTTTCTTTTCTCTCATTTTTCTCTCTTGTGTTTTGGCCTCACCCTTTCTTTTTTGCTCAATCTAACTTTCAGCTTTAGTTGGTCCTCGTAAACCTATTTTGGGGTTAAAGGTGCAAATTTGATTGTTTTTCCATCCTTTACAAAACTATACCTACTCCTATACCTGTCATGAATCACCCTCCTACTATACTACCACGGTCTCCCCAACAAAATATAGCCAGTATTGTGACGCCCCCGGATTCTGCTTGGGATCGAATGAACATCTGAAGCGTCTGGACATGCAACACAAGGTTACCTGCCCCTGTTCATGACATATAAGATGTAATATTCCTATCATGAATAACATTATGCAATATTTACACCGGATAATTTTTTTTAAGCAATACTATGCACCAAAATTATAATATCCCGAATAGTTAAATCGTAATCCAAGCATACTTAACAAAATAAACATCCACAATTTCAGTACGAGTCGCAGAAGACTATAATTTCAAAAACATGGGAGACCAGACTCTATATTTACATTACCAAAATACACTAATGAGGAAGTTCGTCTAGTAACTTGACTAACAAGGCATGAATACTGTCCAAAAACTACCTATGGAATCTGTAAGCTCCGCATCGTGTCTGCGGCATCTAGTCAACCTCCTCCAATCTACCAATGTCTGCTCCATGCTCTGATCCTGACACATCGCCTACCATTTGAGGGGGAATGGTAGTTAGGACTACCACGGTGAGATTTGATTACAAATCTCAATAAGTTAACAGGAAACTCCCACACAAGTTAATGATGCATGCATGGCAGTAAAAGCATAAATGCATAACTAAAGTCGTAAGTAAGCATAACATAACTTGATATATAACATGGCATAACTGACATAATCTGAACTGAAACGTGAACCGAACTTGACTTGACATGACATGAACTTGAACTTAAAACATTACATGGACTAGCAACATAACAAGAATGTGAACTTGAAACATAACATGGACTTAAAACATAGCATGAACGTGAACATACATAACATGAACATGAACTTGAACTTAACATAAACCTGAGTATAATATGACATAAACATGAACTTGAGACATAATGTGAACATGAATATAACATAACATAACGTGAACTTGAACATAACATATACATGAACATAAGATGACATGAACATGAACTTGGAACATAACGTGAATATGAACATGAACTTGGAACATAACGTGAATATGAACATAACATAACATAACATAAACATAACATAACATAAACGTGAACATAACATGATATGAGCATGACTTGAAATTTAACGTGAACATGAACATAACATAAAATGAATGTGAGCTTGAACATAACATAAACGTGAACATAACATGATATGAACATGAACTTAAAACTTAACGTGAACATAGACATAACATAACATGAACGTGAATTTGAACATAACATAAACGTGAACATAACATAACATAACGGTAGATTATACTCCTTTACCATAGTACTCGGCAGTGCATATTATCCTTAACCATAACATAACTTAACTAATTTAACCATCAGTATTACATTAGATTATACTCCTTCACCTTAGTACTCAGTAGCACATAGCCTTGACTGTAATATCAAGCAGCGCGTATCATCCTTGACCGTAGTACAAATTAACTGATAATCGAAACTTAATTATTCTCAAAATACCCAACTGTATTTGAGAAGAAACATGACTGGAATATGAAAGAACATAAGTCTTGACATCATAAAACATGACTTGAACGTAACTTGAGAGACATGACTTACTTGAGATAGAAATATTTTGTAGTATGACATAACATGTAACAGACAACAATTTCATAACATGGCATAACATGTAACGGTAAATATTATGTGACATGGCATGCATGTAATAGATGGAATAACATAATATGACATACTTGTAACATATAGCAATACGTGACATAATAGAACGTGTAACAGATAAGCATTCGTGACAGAATAAATCATGTGTAACAGATAAACATGTAATAACGTGGCATGGGATGGCATATATGATAACATACATACATAAATTGGAGTTGCCTTACCCATCATACATACACAGTAAACTGATAGTAAGTTAGAAGCTAACTTACCTTGATCGTCGCGTTCTACGAGAATAAAGTCCGAAACACGAGGAACTGTAAGAGGATATTCTAAAAGTTAAAAATTTAATTACTAACAATTACAAACATGAAAACAAGCTAACTTAGAGTAAAATTATCATTTTACCCTCTACATGTGGGAACATGACCATTTTACCCCTAACTTGAAGATTTCACATCCTAATTCCAAAAATTTTCAAAATTTACATTCCTTGTGGAAATTTTGTCTTAAACTCAAATATGACCTCAAAAAAATTTTAAACAAATTAAAACTATGGAAAACACACTTTGGCTGAAACATCTATAGGCCATTTCTCTTGGTTTTTGTGGCAATTCCTTCCAACTTCAAAACTCATGCTTAAACCAAAATTTTGCAACAAAGATATTCCTATCCTAATTTTAAAACCATACTTAAAACATCCATTTAGAAAAAGTTAATAATCAACACCAAACGTTTTTGTAAAAAGATCCAAACATTTGAATCACAAGTTTTGACCCTAAATCAAAATATCTCCAAGAATTCTAAAAAATCAAATATTACTTCTAACATATTCATGACATCATCCTAAGATCAACCATGCTTTAAATCATCAAACTAAAGTCACCAAAATAACACTTGGAGTTTTTGGTTTTACACTTAGTCCAAAAACAGAAACTTTTTCCTCAACCAACTACCTTTGATAAATCTCTTGATCAATGGCTTAAGATGGTGAGATCTTCGAAATAAAGAATAACATGGTTTTAAAATGTGTCCTAAAGAATATCCAACCATAAAACTTAAAATCATATGGCCAAAAATCAATAAAACATGTTAAAGAAAAATCATATCTTTAAAACTAATACTAAATATCTTCAAAATAACATCCTAACATGCAAAAACGTTACTTGATATCATTATATGAAAATATCAAAGCCTTTAGAATAAGATCAAACCCTGAAATATTCAAACTCTCTCCAAACAAAAACTGTTTTTCCACTTCCAATTTTCAAGGTTCTAGATCTAAGAAAATTTATCATCAAAAACTTTATTCATGCAAAAAAACCTCAATGGAAACCCATAAACATATGATAAAAACACTCCATATAATTTTTGGACCAAGATATGTCCATTAGCTTGGTCAAAAACTTCAAAACATAACATACTCTCCAGTTTCACGCCCAGAATGGCCTTTACATGGTTACAAATATTTTTTACTTCCAAAATGACCATGTAATGATATGAGTAATATATCTATAGAAACTATACTCAAATAGGAACAAATTGTATGAACGTGTCATTGTGTGAAAATACTTACAAAGGGTCAAAACTCTCCACGCAAAAAGACCTAGAAATCTGCCCAATAGAGCTCTTTTGGGTTTCTCTCTAAGAATGGGATGAAGAAGTGATTAAAGGGAAAGAAGTGTGTCTTTCACGACTCTATACTTCTGTAGGGGGAGGATATGGGCTTGAATGACCCTTTATTAGAGGTGGCTATGTGACATAAAGTGGAGAATAGTGAGGGGAAAGGACTGCCTGCAGAAGCTGTGAGGTATGGAGGTTGATGAGGTGGATTTCTCCATCTCCTCAAGGCACTGTTGGGTGCAGCCAAGGGCAGTGGATGGTCTGACATGTGGGGAAGGAAACTTCTTCAAGAAGCTTTGCCAAGGTGGCCAAATTCATGGGCCTTGGTGGGCCTCAACCAAGTGGGCTTCAATTTGGGGTTTAAAGGGGGTTTGGTTAGAGTTTTAGATGCTATCAAGCCCAAATCCAATTTTTTTTGTCCCAACCAAATTTGAAAGGTTTAAAAGGTTTGATAATGATGTCATAACAAG
Source organism: Carya illinoinensis (assembly GCF_018687715.1). Lineage (NCBI taxonomy): Eukaryota > Viridiplantae > Streptophyta > Magnoliopsida > Fagales > Juglandaceae > Carya > Carya illinoinensis. Next base: position 27,142,626 of record NC_056755.1, on the reverse strand, counting down.
GCTTTTATGAATTAATAGTATGTGGAAGTGATTTAATCAAGTGATTAAATACAATGCTAGAAATCAGATAGAAAGGGGTTTGGAGGCTAACTTTAGGGTTTAGGGAAACCGTTTAGGGTTTCAGTTTTCAACCAAGTTTTTGGCGTCTCAATTGGATTCCAACCGTTTAGGGTCTTGCTGGGGTTGAAACCCTATTTGGTTTAGGACAATATGGTTGATCAGATGAAAAAAAATGTTTTGCTTAGGTGGCATGATCTCACACCTTGATTTCCTTCACAAATCTATCTAATGGTTCCTCTTTGTGCCAAGTGTCTAATACTATTGACTTTGTCTGCTAAGATCTTGTCAAGTGTCCCAATAAAACTTCTTTAACCTAATTTGGACATTCCATATTGTGATTTTGAAAACACTACACTTAGTACGCTTATCGAGATTACTATTCACTTCAAAAAAATGCATAATAAACTTAATACTAACAAATCCTAAATATTCATATTAACCTATGATGAAAATCGTTTACCAAAACTCAACTCCAAAGTACCTTTAAAAAAAATTTCACAGTTTCGAACAAGCGTTTGGTTCGAAATTACGAAAATGAGTTATTGGGCCATAAAATCCTAAATAATCAACTAAATCTAGTGGCGCAGACTATAACGTATTTTGACACTTCTAACTACCTCAAATAATTAAAATCGCATTTGTGGCACCATAGTGAGTGATAACACTAACTATGTTGACAGACTAAAACCTATGCGATTAGTTGATTTGTGAAAAACTTGCGGAGTTTTCACGATATTCCTAAACTCTATAGAAATTCCACCACTGAATTTCTAGCGGGCTGTTACAAGTATGCATAGGAACTACATCAAAAAGCACCTCATCACTATACATCTCAATGGTAAAAGCCACCAAAACCTACTTATTGACCTTGACCTCTACACATTCATTCAACCACTACAACTTATAAGGTCTAGGATGTTTTGATAAAGGTAAGCTCAACTTCTCAACGAGGGTGATACTACATTGGTGAAACTTCCCCCATCAATAATCATACTATACACTTTGTTGTTTACATAACATCTAGTATGAAATAAGTTCTCTCTCTGCTGCTCCATATCATCTACCTTAATTTGCATATTGAGAGCATGCCTGGCAACAAGAGACTCACCTTCTATAGGGTATTCCACTCCATCATCATCATTAGCATCAACCAACTCAGGCATCTCATCACTATTATCCTCACTCTCAGTCATCACCTCTCCATTGTCATGCATAATCATCACCCACTTGTTTAGACATTGAGACACAATGTGCTCTGAACCTAAACATTTAAAATATTTAATATCACTATTCCTTGAAGGTTGGAAATCCACCTTGGGTTTGTTCTTGCTAGTTCCCTCATCTTTTCCCTTAGTGGTTTGGCCTTCCCCTTTACTACAACTCGATAATTTCTATCCCAAGGAGTGCTAGAAACTGAAGTATACCTTGCTACCACCTTTCTATTGAACTACCTCTCCACCTTCATAGCTATGTACACCATGTTTTCTACTTCTACATAATGCTGCAACTCAACTACATTGGCTATGTCCCTATTCAAACCACTTAAAAATTTGGCCATTGTGGCCTCCCGATCCTCTTTTACATTAGCCCAAATCACAGCCACCTTCATCTCCTTATGGTAATCCTCTACACTCCTCAACTCCTGTGTAAGGTTTGTAATTTTTAGTAGTGTCTAGGTATAAATCTCTGCCTCATGAGAGCTTTTAACTCACCCTATGTTTCTACAAGTCTCTTATGATTCCTCCTCCTATTGGTCACTAATTGATCCCACCAAATAATTGCATAATTAGTGAACTCAATTAACACCAACATAACCTTCTTCTCCTCTGAATAATTGTGAAAGTAAAAAATTAACTTTATTTTCTTCTCCCACTCTAAATAGACTTCAGGGTCATTCCTACCTTGGAAAGATGATATTTTCATTTTGATACTCCCAAGGTTCCTATCTACCCCATCTCGACTGCTTAGATTTCTCCTAGGTCCTCCTCCACTCCTACCTCCTCTAGGTCTGCCCATTCCAATTTCAAAGGCTATGTCTTCCTTGTCCTCATCATCTTCTTCGTTCTCATACTCATTTTCCATACTGGGCTCACATCTCCTCCTATCTCGCCCACCTTGCAAATTTTTAATCACTACCTCTTGCCGATCCATCCTATCCCTCACCTCCCCCAACACCAAATTCAACTATTTAAACTATTGTTACATGGCCTGCAACACAAAGAATGAGTTATCCAGCTCCTCCTTAGGTGTTGAGTCACTCTTATGAGACATTTTAATGCGTTGCAAAACAAGAATGTTAGTGATAAAACTTCACATACTCCCTTACATGTTTATACTTAAATATCTCTACTCGTGTTTCACTTTTTTGGCTTTTACCAATACTTTTCTCACCCACTCTTGCCTTTTACCTCACCAGTTTTCCCTTTCAAGTTCTTTAAGAACTAGTTGAACTAAATCAAGACACCACCTTGTATTATTCCAACCAACAATAGATTCAAGAAACAAGAAATGAATAAAATGACATGGATCTCAAGGAATTTGTAAGAGAAAAATGGCAATTAGGAAACAAGATACTAAAGATGATATATTCTACCCCTTTGAAGATAAAGGTCAATCAACACCAATCGCTTCAATTTTCAGATTGCAAAGTATATCAAACAGCCATTTCCGAAATTTCTTTCTTTCTTTCTTTCTTTTTATAACTATACAGCAACCTTTGAATACACTGCCCTTTTTTTTAACTATGCAACAACTTTCAAATACATTGCCTTCTTTTTTTCTTAAATATAGATTCGGTCACAAGCAGCAACAATAATTGTAATTTTTGAAAAATATTGATCTGATTTCAATGACAAGAAATGAAAATAGACAAAGGACAATCGAAAATGAAATGGAATTCAAATCTGAAAATTATAGATCTGGAAATTAAAGTAAAGATTCATGTAATCAATTAAAAAAATCATAAATTGCATATCAGAATAGAAAACCCTAGAACACACCTAAGACAAAACCAAAATGCAAGAATTAAAAAGAATAAATTAGACCTGATTTGGAATTGAGCTCTGAATACCAAATGATGTGAACTTGTGGGATCGAAATCCCTTGAACTCATAATCAAATTGAAAGCCTACCCAATAAAGCCAAGAATCAAATCAAGACGATCTAGACCCGTTGAAATCTTGTTTCAAGAACCTAGATTTGGTGAGAACGCCTCCTTCAATAAGTTCATAGTTAAATCAAGAACAATTAGAGAAAACTGAAAGTTCTTTATGAAGAAATTTCATTCAACGATTAACTTCTCTCAAAATGCTGCTACATTTAAACCCCCTCCATGAAACCCTAGGGCCGACTAAGGCCTTCATTAATTAAAAGACATGGATTGAACATCTTCATGCCCAAACCATCATAAACTACATGCCTACAGCTAATAAAAGAAGTCCAATTAATTAATTAAATATAGAAACCTAATCTACACTAAACCACTAGGCTATGCTACCCCTTTCTGTAGCTTGTATCACATGGATTAAAGATGGTTCTTCTTATTTCAAGTCCATCTTAAATATTGGAGTCTTGCTCAATAAATTTGCAAACTCGGCCTAAGTGGATTGCACCAATCTTTACATTGCATCCTTGATCTTCTTAGCTCTTGACCTTGTGATTGGCTTATCTAAAACTAGCAATGGATCTTTAAGACTCAGTCCATCATAGTGCACATTAGAGGTCTTTTGATGATGATAATGTTTGGGCTATGAATAGTTTACAGTATCATGTACTAAGGCAATTGCTTTAGGCATTGCCTAGTTACACCCAAACCATTTATATTTATCTGCATTGTTTATTGCATACTGCTAGTATATCTAGGAGCATTGCATATTATCTGTCATGTACGAAGGGTATGTAGGCATGTGCTACATGTCCTGACGTTTCAATCACTGTCCAATCCCAAGCAGGGATTGGGGGTGCTACACATGCTAACCCTTCATCATGAACTTAGAATTTTCTAATGTGTTTAACAAAACTTTATCCATAAATCCCCATATATAGCCGAAACATACAAGTGAGCATGCTTAGGAAAAACAAGCATTTCTTTGAGTTTAATCATTTAGAAGATTAGGTAATGCGACCATTGACTCACTCAAAAATGAGTAGCACAAAGGCTATCCAAAGTGCAGGAGGATGTCGTGTAATAATTAGAAATAAAATTCCTAAATTGTCTCCTCGAGGAAAGTTTCTTAAATCCAAACTCATATAAAATGGTGCAAAGTTTCACAAACAAAAGTGGTGGTATGTACAATGAATGGAAGAGTGCAACGGGAATAAAAAGGGCACTGGTCATAAACTACATTCATACTTCTGGATTTTGTTTTAGTGTCGAAATGGAACGTAAAAAACTAACAAATTGAAATTAACAATTAAAAATTCAACTACGCTAAACAATTTTAATTAATCTGAAAATTAAATAATAAACTAAAATTAATATAAAATATAATTTAATGCATATTTATTAGAAGCTTAAAGAAATAACAAAAAATAACTAACATAAAATAAAATAAACAGCAAATAAAATGCCCAAACTTTTAATCCAAAAAATATCAAGAATGCACCATAAATTTCAAATTGAAATTAAATAAAAAGTATGGAATGAAAAGATCAAGACAAATGAACGGAGATGAAGATTGAAAGCAATGGAGGAGACTAGACTATAGCAACAATTGGATTCCTCAAGGAGCTTTTCAATGGCACTGCAGTAAAAACCTCTATCCCCGTGTGCTGAAATGCCTCAGAGAAATTATGTGCATGGAGTGCTGAATTGAATTGCCTGAAAGAAAGAAATCTTGCGGCGCGTCCAAGTTCCAGTAGAATAAAAATGTCTTTTGGCACTGAGATCCCCCAAAAATGTGTTTTTCCTAAATGAATTTGAAAGAAGTATCTATGCGGCACTAGGTGAAAATAATATATATGATGTCGTGCATGAGTTGAAGTCTAATGCCAATTGACGTGCAGCGTGGAATTGAATCTCCCAAAATAAAAATGTATCTTGTGGCTGAAAATTTCCAATCCCATAAAAAGTGGTGCCGTCCAGCTCTTGAACTCTCCATGTAATGCCAAAAGTCCTTTTTAATCCCAAGTCAAAAGTTGGTGCATGTAATGATCCGTTTTTACGTGTATTTTCACTGAATGAGTGTTTTTAATTTAATTAATATAGTAGTTCTTTTATTTTAAATTATTGTATCCTAATTTGATTTTTATTTTATTTGATGTGGTGTTTAATTTATTTTAGTCATTTTATGTTTTTAAAATCGTTTCCGGCGGATCAGTTTTTGGAGTCCGGAGGTGAGGACTAGACCTCATTTCTTTTCCCTTATCTTTTCTTTTTCCCTTTTTTCTTTTTCTCCTTTCTTTTTCTTTCTCTTTCTCTTTTTCTTTCTTTTTCCTTTTCTCTTCTTCTTTTCCCTCTTTCCCTCTTTCCCTCTCCCCGTCGCCGACCAGCCTCTTCACCCAGAACCGCCGCCACTGGCCGACGTGGTCGACACCACCCCCACCAAAATCTTCCCCTCCGGCCGGTGATCACCCCCACCGAATCCCAGCCCCATCCGAGCCACCATTAGCCCCATACGCCCCATCTAAGCCGCACGACTTTTTGCCGTTTTCGGCACCGTCGCCCCACCTCCGACCACCATCTCTTCACAACTTCTTCCTCTACCTCTTGCCGACCTAACCCACCTAATTTAGGCCCCGATCCGTTGCCGGAGCAGCTCCCACGAGCTCAACTCCGTTCAGCCCCTTTAAGCTCTTCCATCGTCGTTTCCACCGCCACCCACGGCCAAAGCTCACTTCCTTTAGCTTCATAAACATCTCAAGGCCATTCCCTATCAATTTCATGTCTTGGTTTGTCCCCGTTCAAAAGTGGATAATTTATTACCCATGGCCACAATGTAAAATGCACTGTTACGTTGCTTTTTCTCCGCCGTTTGCAACACCGCAAGCTTTCAAAAAATATCGTATAGCGCTGTAAATATTTTCCAAACTCTACTTTTAGATTTAAATATATTTTTCTCTTACAATAATTATTTATCTGGTTGGTTGGTTGATTCCGGACTGAGTCTGAGGAGTTCGGGGGTCGGATGGATTGAGGACGGAGTTGCTTGGTTTGTTGTTTTGTGGTTGGTTGGCTGGTTTGTGCCTTGTGGATGCATTTACATGGTGCATGCACATGCATTTTATTTAAATTGAGAAAATCTGGTTTTAATCGTGTAAATGGATTTTCGGGTGCGTGTGTCTCACGACCCCAAGCCGGGATGGGTTATTATCTCGGTGGAGCTCCTCTGGTCACTCGGGAGTGGATAATACTGAGTGACATCCCTTGGGTTGTCATTGGGCGACGACCGGATCGCACGATACAGTAACGCTATCGTGTCGACTCCGTGGTCCCTAGAGTAGTGGGGACTAGAGGATGGCCTGGCCAGGGACGCGCTGGGCGCGAGTACTCGGCATCGCCTGTTTAGGTGTCACACGCGTAGTCGTTAACTGCGGTCTGGCATAGAACCAGAGTGTGCGGATGATCCCTAGGGGAGATCATGGTGCATGCAATAATTGGATTGGTTTTATGGTTTTGGTTATGGGCCATTTTTTGGGAAAATGGAGAGGTTTGTTTTGTGGCTATGTGATACATTTTCTGGGAAAATGGTGGTTTCTGTTTTGGGCCATTATCTGAGATAATGGGATCTTTGGCGTGTGTGGAAAAATGTGGTTTTCATGGGACGTGTGTATTTGCATTCTTTCATGCATATTGTTTGAGTTAATATGTTTTTATCTAGTAGCGTTTGTGATCTTACTTACCTGCGGCACCATTTTTGGTACCGTAGATTTTGATGCAGAGATCGAGGATGAGGAGGAGGTTGAGCCTGAGGAGGCGGCTCCGCCGGAGTTTTGAGTTGGGAGTTTATGCTTTGTTGTTGGATTTGAACTATATTTGTAGTTTGTAATATTTTATTATTTATGTTTTAAACAACTTTGTATTAAACTAAGAAAAAATTCTGGTACTTAGTTTATGACTTTGCTATCCGCTGCGTGTTTCTTTGTGCACTTTTGTTGCTTATACACACACTTGGCACTCGTCGATAGGGTGGTGACCCATGATGTCACCATTCGGACGTCTCGATTTCCCCGTGTCCGTGCGTGGGGATTTGGGAGCGTCACAGTGCATGAGTCAAAAAGTCCCCAAGTAATTTGGTGTGAATAAAATGAATAGAAATAATCCCCTCTTTGCCGTGTAGTCCCAAGTCAAAAGTAAAGAGTGAATTCCCCTTTAAGTCCTTTGCATTTCTTAGCCTATATAAAAATAAATAAATAAAATAAAATAATAAAATAAAATTAGAAATAAAATGAAATAAAAATAAAGAACAGAATACCAAAATATGTTATACATGTTAAGGAATATTGTCCAATTAAATCACAAGTTATAATATTAAGCAAAAACCATGCTATTTATCAACTTAAATCACAACTTAGATTTATGCATCTTAATCATTTTTTCATCTAAAACTAATAATAATGTAATGAAAGAATTAAAATATATTGGTTCTAAATGTATAAAAATATGCAATATTTCAGCTCAATCACACCTCCAACTAGCATTTTGCTAATCCTTGAGTAAAATGGTGAAAATTTAGTTGAGATGAACATTGCATAAAGATCAAAATCCAAACAAAAGCAATCAAACACAATTCTGAATTCTCACAAAAGGTGATCCATGACTACTCAACCCCAAGAGCTATACCCACCAAGACTGTCTTAACAATCCTTCACATGGAATTAGGGAAAATATCTCAGAACTCAGATGTGTGTGTAGCTGCACAGTTGTGTGTTCCTCATTACTAGCCAGAATTTGTCATAGGATTTTTTAACATTAATATTAATCATTGTTGATTCTAAGTACCTCAAAACCCAAGGGACTAGCAGTTTTCACGCCGACTCTATTTAAAGGTTGAACACTGAACCCCCAAAATTAGGATAACTGTTTGTAGCCCTTTACTTAGGATAGTTCACTAAGCTGCCTTTATTTTCTTCTTCTTCGATTCTTTTCGAATCTTTTCTTTTTCTTTTTCTCTTTTTCTTTCATTGTTTTTTTTTTAGCATGGCTCGATAGCCTTGCAGTTACTTCTCCTATGTTAAATCAATAGACAATAAATGATGAACACTATAGATGTAAGCATGTGCAAAATGTCCTTCAAAATTTTCCCTTCGTTCTATATAAATATTATCAAGTCTCATCTCAATAAGTATAGCAACCCAGTGTTTAAACCATATATCAACAAATATGATGCATCAGAAATCATACTCTATGCTCAAGGTTGAAAATAAATTTTCACAAAATAATTCTGCTCAACCACTCCACCAAGGTGCTCTAATTTCACAAGGTACTAGAAATAAAGTGTTTGTCAATCAGATATGTAATTAGCACATCATATTAATGCAATTTTTTTTTTTAAATCTTTGCACACATACTACCCCCCAACTAGTGAGAGACATGGTCCTCAATGAATAGAACGAAAGAAAACAAAGTGCACAAGAATAAGTAAGTAATACGGACAACCAATCATGTGATATAAAATGAAAGCAAAACAACAAATATAAATAACAGATAAAATGCAATTACAGAAGGCTGTAAACGGAAGAAATAAATAAATCAATCAAAATCAGAATACTTCCCTGGGGTCTTGCACAAGCAAGATCTCTTCGCTTGAATCACAGACAGTCATAAACGGCTTTAGACGTTGTCCATTGATAGTGAATCTATTAGCATTCTTTAGATTGACAATGTCTACCACCCCGTGAGAATGAACATCCTTTATAATGTACGGCCCACTCCATCGGGATTTCAGTTTCCCAGGAAAAAGATGTAGTCTTGAATTATAGAGGATCACTTTTTGAGCAGGGACAAGATGTTTATCATGGATCTTCTTGTTATGCAAGGCCTTCATTTGCTCCTTTGCCAAGTGAGAATTTTCGTAGGCCTCTCTCCTTGCTTCATCAAGCTCCAAAATCTACAACTTTCTTAAATCTTTAGTAGTATCAAGTGAAAAGTTAATTTGCTTGATAGCCCATAAAGCATGATGCTAAATCTCAACAGGTAAATAACAAGCCCGACCATAAACCAATCTATAAGGTGACATCCCTAAGTTAGTTTTGAATGCAGTCCTATAAGCCCAGAGAGCATCAACCAGTTTTTCAGACCAATCCTTTTGAGTGGGATGGACTATTTTTACAAGAATAAGTTTGATCTCTCTGTTTTTTCCAACTCAGCTTGACCATTAGTTCGGGGCTAATATGGAGTAGAGACTTTGTGGGTCACTCCATATTTCTACATAAGTTTTTGAAAATGTTTGTTACAAAAATTTGAACCCCCATCACTAATGATTGCCTTGGGCATGCCAAAACGTGCAAACAATTCTTTCAAGAAACAGATGACAACCTTATGCTGTGATTTTTCCAAGTTTTTGACAAGGCTCACATGCCTTGCAAAAAGACTCCACATAATAGTAGGCTAGTAAAGTCCACTTTGCAAAATTTTGGCAACAGTTTTCTTAGCTACAAAATGGCCTTCACAAGCCCCAGTATGGCAAAAGTGAAAAATAGAGGTAAACTCATCATCAAGAATACATCAACGCACCAACTGATCAACACAATACTTAAAAAGATAAGGAGTGTCGAAGTAATAAAATTGTACCTCTACAAGGAATTTACGCTTGTCCTGAGCTGTCCAATGCTCTGGCATTTGGTCAGTGACAAGGTAATTCACAATGGCCGCGAACCATGGAGTGTGTGACACTGCAAAAAGATGCTCATCTGGAAAATCTTCATTCAATGGAGGAATGGATGTAGACACATCAGGTAGCTGCAATCGTGACAAGTGATCGGCTACCACATTCTCAACTCCCTTCTTATCCCAAATAGTGATGTCAAATTCTTGGAGCAAAAGAATCCAACGTATCAACCTGGGTTTAGCATCCTTCTTTGCCAATAAATACTTAAGAGTAGAATGGTCAGTAAAAATGATAACATGAGACCCAATAATATAATAATGAAATTTATCCAAGGAAAACACAACAGCTAATAACTCCTTCTTGGTGGTGGTGTAATTTTTCTGTGCATCATTCAAAGTTTGACTTGCATAATTAATGACTGAAGGCTTATTGTCCACTCTTTGGCCAAGAACAGCACCAAGAGCGAAATCACTAGCATCGATCATAATCTCAAACGGCAAGTCCCATCGAGGAGTTTGCATAATAGGTGCAACTGTTAAGTGTCCCTTCAAGGTCTCAAAAACATGCTGGCACTCATCAGTCTAAACAAAAGTAGTAACATTTTGCAACAAAGTACATAATGGTTTTGCAATAATACTAAAGCCTTGAATGAAACACCGATAGAAGCCAACATGACCAAGAAAAGAACGAATATCCTTCATTGTCTTAGGAATAGGCAGTTGACATATTAATTCTATCTTGGCCCTGTCAACCTCTATGCCACGTTCAAAAACTAAATGCCTAAGTACCAAACTACTAGTAACCATAAACTGACATTTCTCCCAATTCAATAACAAATTTGTTTCCTCACATCTTTTCAACACAGTAGCAAGATTTTTTAAACAGACATAAAAAGATTTAACAAACACAGAAAAATTATCCATAAAAACCTCACACATGTCATCAAGCATATTAGAAAAAATGCTCATCATACAGAGCTGAAAAGTAGCAAGTCCATTACATAAACCAAATGGCATTCTTCTAAAAGAAAAAGTACCAAAGGGGCAAGTCTACTCTTATCTTGATCCTCTAGTGCTATAGCAATTTGATAATAACCAGAGAAGCCATCCAAAAAACAATAAAAAGCATTACCAGCTACTTTTTCTAAAATCTGATCTAGGAAAGGTAATGGGAAGTGATCTTTTCGACTAACTGAATTCAAATTTCGGTAGTCAATACACATTTTCCAATCCATTACCTTCCTAGTCGGGATCAACTCACCATTAGCATTTTCAATAACATTTAAACCAAATTTTTTTTGTACTACCTGTGTCAGACTTACCCACATGCTGTTGGAGATAGGATAGATGATGCTCATAGCTAACAATTTCAACACTTCATTTTTCACCACATCCTTCATGGTAAGATTCAACCTCCGCTGTGCATCACGAACTGGTCTCACATCTTCTTTTAGAAAAATATTGTGGGTACAAATTGAAGTTGATGTCTGCAATAGTCTAGCCTATCACTCCTCGATGATGTCTAAGCACTGTTAATAATTCTTCTTCCTACTTCGAAGTGAGCTAAGAAGAAATGACCACTGGAAATGTATCCTCAATTGGGCCGAGAAAAACATACTTCAAGTTCTCGGGTAGTGGCTTCAACTCTAGTATTGGGATTTCTTCTTCTAATGACTTCATAATTCCTAGTAAATCAAGAGATTTAAAGATTGGCCTATGCTAATTACTCATGTAACTCACATCTGATAACTGAAGAGACCCAGTTGTCTCTGTCAACTACCCATCTGATTCTGTCAACTCTAATAATGTAGGAATTGTCTCAACAAGAGCCTCAGACTGCTCAGGAAAGCCATCCTCAGATGCACTCTCGGAATCAAATACTGATAACAACTCCGAAACGTCAAAATCATACACCATATCAACAGCTTGCACATCTGAATCGTCGCATCCACTAGGCATCTTGCAAGCGTTGAACACATTCATCTCCAATGTCATATTCCCAAAAGTGAGCTTCAGTACTCCACTTCGACAATTGATAAGTGCATTCGAAGTAGCAAGGAATGGGCATCCAAGGATGATAGGCGCTTGGTGAATAATGGAGACTGGCTGCTGCATGTCAAGAACTACAAAATCCATTGGGTAATAAAATTTATCTACCTGGACCAGCCCATCTTCAACTATACCCCTCAGTACTTTAACTGATCTGTTAGCCAACTGTAGCATAATGGAGGTCTTTTTCAGCTCACCCAATCCCAACTGCTCATACACTGAGAATGGTAGTAAGTTCACACTACTCTCCAGATCAAGTAGAGCTCTCCCAATGTGTGACTCAACAATCATAATGGAAATGTGGGGAGAGCCGGGATCTCCAAACTTCTGAGGAGTCTCACTCAATATCACTAACTTGCTTTGTTAGGAAAGCTTTCTTCTTCACATTCAGCTTCCTCTTCACTGTGCATAAGTCCTTCAAAAATTTTGCATATGAAGGCACTTGTTGTATGGCATCCAAAAGTGTAATATTAATCTTTACTTGCTTGAAGATCTCTTGAATCTCAGTGTCATATTTGTTCTTTTGGCCAGCTGCCAATCTTTGAGGATAGGGAACCACAGGTTGGTATCCCCTACTAGTTTCAACCTCTCCACTCACAGGTTTCTTTGACTCTAGTCTCACTTCCTCTGGTTCTTTGTCAACTTCATTAGTCTCTATTATTCATCTTAGGTTGGGGAACTTCCTTCCCACTTCTCAAAGTAAGAACAGTCTTCTCTGTCTCAATAACGTCCCCTGAGATATTATGCACTTGCTGTTGTTGTTGCCTGTATCCTTGAGGATTAGGCTGAGGTTGTGCTGGAAATTTTCCTTTCTCTAGAGTGCTCAAGGTCATGCTCATCTTATTAATAGTGCCACGCAACTCATTTATGGCCTAAGTGTTCTGATTGTTTTTGGTGGCTTGAATCTGCATGAATTGCTGAAGTCAATTGGCCATTTATGCCATATTGGTGCTGAGAAGTACCCTGATGAAATGGTTGATGCACAGATGATGAAGACCGGCCAGGCTGATCATTTCTCCATGAGAAATTAGGGTGATTCCTCCACCCCAGATTATATGTGTTGGAAAAAGGCTGATTTTGTGCTATGTTAACCCAGTTAGCTAATTGCATCTGCTCAGACCCACTTTCTTGAAATATTGGCATAATCAGGCAGTCTTGAGTCTTATGGTTCGAATTAGCACATATAGAACATGCCTCTACTACTTTCACGACCTTTACTTTTTCCATTTCCATGACCTCCAGTCTTCTAGTTAATGCAGCTATTTGGGCTTGAACATCAGTGTCTTCCTTAAGCTCATATCTGCCTCCTCTAGAAATAGCCCTTAGTGGCTGTGTTGTTAACGGTACTCAATCAGTACGAGTGTTCCAGTTTTCCATAGTACTTCATCTGGTTCCTTGCTAAAGAATTCCCCATTACACATCATCTGAACAAACTGCTTGCATTCTGAAGTGAGACAAGTGTAAAAATAGCTCACCAACCTCCAAGATTCGAAACCATGATGTGGACAGATGTTTATCAAATCTTTAAATTTTTTCCAACTGGCTTGAAAAGTCTCATCAGGTTTCTAATTGAATTGGCTAATTTGCTCTTGCAAAAACTTAGTTCTTTGAAAATGAAAATTTTTTTGTAAGAATTCACGCTGCATATCAGACCAACTAGAGATAGAATTAGGCCTCAAAGAATTAAACCAAATCTTCGCTTTATCCTTTAAAGAGAAAGGAAATAAACGAAGTCTAATAAATTCATCAGTATGGCCCTAGTAATAAAAGTGGTGCAAGCCAACTCAAAATCTGTCAAGTGCTGGTATGAACTCTCAGAATCCATCTCATGGAACTGAGGTATCACTGAGATCATAACATACTTAATAGAAAAATTAGGTGCAACATCAGGTAAAACAATGCATGAAGGTGTAGTGGTGCCAGTGGGTTGCAAATAATCCTTAAGAGTGCGTGGTGTAGGTGCAGCCATGTTTTGTTCAATTTCAATATCCTCGCTCATAGAAGAGACAGAAAAGCTATCTATCTCTGAGCTGTGTATACTACTCTCAATGCTCGAAGTAACTCTAAGCAACCTACTGTCTCTCACCCATGACATGAAACATCAGTCTAAATAGCATATATAAAGTTCAAGCGATTGAGTAGTAGATGGCAAACTAAATATCTAATCAGAGATAAGATAGTGAAAAAAATAAAAAAATAAAAATAATAATGAGTTTAAATTTAAATTAGACAACTATCCCCTGCAACGGCGTCAAAAACTTGACACATTAAAAAATGAATAGCACAAAGGCTATATCAAGTGTAGGAGGATGCTGTGTAATAATTAGGAATAAAATTCCTAGATCATCTCCTCGGGGAAAGTTGCTTAAATCCAAACTCATATAAAATAGTGCAAAGTTTCACAAACAAAAGTGGTGGTATGTACAATGAATGGAAGAGTGCAACGGAAATAAAAAGGGCACTAGTCATAAACTAGATTCATACTTTTAGATTTTTGTTTAGTGTTGAAATGGAACGTAAAAGACTAATAAATTGAAATTAACAATTAAAAATTCAACTATGCTAAACAATTTTAGTTAATCTAAAAATTAAATAATAAACTGAAATTAATATAAAATATAATTGTAATGCATATTTAATAGAAGTTTAAAGAAACAAGAAAAATAATTGACATAAAATAAAATAAACGGAAAATAAAATGCCCAAACTTTTAATCCAAAAAATATCAAGAATACACCATAAACTTCAAATTGAAATTAAATAAAAATTAGGGAATGAAAAGATCAAGCCAAATGAATGGAGATGGAGATTGAAAATAGTGGAGGAGGCTAGACTGTAGTAACAATTGGACCTCTCAAGGAGCTCTTCAATGGCACTGCAATGTAGAACCAAAAACCTCTATCCCTGTGTGCTGAAATGCCTCAAAGAAATTATGTGCATGTAGTGCTGAATTGAATTAGTTGAAAGAAAGAAATCCTGCGGCGTGTCCAAGTCCCAGTAAAATAAAAATGTCTTTCGGCACTAAGATCCCCCAAAAATGTGTTTTTCCTAAATGAATTTGAGAGAGAGTATCTATGTGGCACTGGGCGAAAATAATATATATGATGCCATGCATGAGTTGAAGTCCTCTAATGCCAATTGGTGTGCGGCGTGGAATTGAATCTCCCAAAAGAAAAATGTATCTTGTGGCTGAAAATTTCCAATCCCATAAAAAGTGGTGCCGTCCAGCTCTTGAACTCCCCATGTAATGCCAAAAGTCCTTTTAAATCCCAAGTCAAAAGTTGGAGCATGAGTCAAAAAGTCCCCAAGTCATGTGGCGTGAATGAACTTAATAGAAATAATCCCCTCTTTGCCGTGTAGTCCCAAGTCAAAAGTAAAGAGTGAATTCCCCTTTAAGTCCTTTGCATTTCTTAGCCTATATAAAAAAATAAAAATAAAAATTAGAAATAAAATAAAATAAAAATAAAGAATAGAATATCTAAGATATGTTATACATGTAAAGAAACATTATCTAATTAAATCACAGGTTATAATATTAAGCAAAAACCATGCTATTTATCAATTTAAACCATAACTCGGATTTATGCATCTTAATCATTTTTCCATCTAAAACCAATAATAATATAATGAAAGAATTAAAATATATTGGTTCTAAATGTATAAAAATATGCAATATTTCAGTTCAATCAATCATCTTCATGAACATTTAAAAATCATGCAAAAACTGAAACCCTAAATATGGCCATCTACTCCATTTTCATGACATAAAATAACAATAATGAAACATCATATATGGCCAAAAAATATGATTGAGTGTATTCATGGAAAAGCAATCATTTTCTTGAATAACATCTTATATGAAATTTGGTAATACAATAACCTCCATGAGCATATTATAAATCATGTAAAATTCGAAACCCTAACTACGGCCTGTCATTCCATTTTCGTGATGTAAGCTAATACAATTATGCACTTCAATCATAAGTTGAACATTCACACAATGGATCCGATTATAAAACATGGAAGAACATCGTTACATCAAGCATAATCGTGCAACCAAACAAGCAAGTTCACATTGCATATACATAAAATATCAAGTACAAGTTTGAAATTTACTTACAAAAATCCACAATAGATAAATAAGAAAGCTGAAAATATATACACAAAAATTATTAGGTTTGGTTATTTAAAGTCTAATCCATGTGTGTATGTGTAAACTCATGAAATCTAGTCTAAAGAAAAAGATCCCAATATTTCAGACCTCCACTCCCCCACTCTTTGCATGAACTAAAACCCTAGTTTGAAATCAACCCTAAAACTTCATATGGGAAACTTCACAAAACATGAGCTAACTTCCTCTAGCTCAAGTGTGCGTGTGAAAGCTTGAGTTCATGATGAACTTGCTAAAAATCGAAACTTTGCCTCTCATGACCATGTGTGTGATGAAATGGAAATGTGGTGTTTGGCTTCATACCTTATGTGATTCCCTCCTTAGAAGTATCTCCTAGTTTTGTTTGCCCTCACAATGGTATTTGAAAGAAAATAGAGTCACGTGAATGGTGTTTGGATGGTGAGAAAGTGATGGAAAGTAGAGAGAAAGGTGGTGACAGAATGCTTCACAAAGAAAACCGCCAAGTGACTAAAAGAATGTGTTTTTTGGCACTCTCCCCTTTTTATAGACATAAGAGGCTTCTTGCACAAGCTAGGCTCATTTGCATGGATGCCTAGTGGCATCTCACCCTTAAGCCTCCTACCCTTCCCCATCATTTGATTGTGTTGAGAACACAAGAGAACTTTTGGACAAATGGTGTCTCCTTCTCCATAACCAAAACCTCCATTCCCATTTTTCCCTTCATCCTATGTCTTGGTTTAATGAACTTCATGGAAAATTGGTCTTCATCTATCTAGGATCTCCCTCAATCTCTTACATGTGTGCATGTGTGCCAAGTGGCATGTGAGGGGTGTGTGTGTGCTTGGTGGCCGAAATATCCTTCTCTTCTTGAGGAGATTTTCTTCCACCAATTTCTTGGACATTGTGTGATTGGTCACAGGGGTGGCAAATTGCTCCAATATATTTTCCTTAGCCGTCCACCTCAAGGGATCCTCTATTCTAGAAACCCTAGTAGTCATGTAACCTCTTCTTCCCAACAAGATCTTGCCCTTTCCAAAGACAAGACCCTTCACCTTCTCTTTTTTCATCTAAGACACATGGCAAAAAGCAAATCATTTCCCTCTATAGTTGCCGTGTATGCCCTTTGGGCTTCCCTCAAGTTCCAACTTCCTTCTAGAAACTCTCCCCCTTATTGACAAGTGCCACCACACTATCACCTCACAAGAAAGCCTTCTTGCATGTATGACACATGGCAAGAAAGAACTTTTTCCCCAGGGTAGGCGTGTGCCCTAATTCTATGGGTTCCAAACCCTAATTTTACTACAAGGCCGAACTCCACTTGGGCTTGGGCCTTCCTCAAGGCCTCATATGCCTTCTATTCCAACCAAATTCATTAATGGGTTATTTCTCCTCTCTTCGCCCAAACTAACAATACATAATAAAATAAATAAAACTTAGCAAAAATCTTGGTTGTCACAGCCTTGATCATCATCCTAATCCACTATTCCTGGTTTTGCTAAGGGTTCTATCACTCCAGGTTGGGAATGGTAGTGAAAACTATCACAGTAAGATTTTGAGAAATCTCAGTAAGTAAACAAAAAACATATAACAAATAACGTAGGCATATAAAATGAATGCATGGACATGTATGGACATGTACTTGACATAAAACTTGACTTATGCAACCTTAAATTTTTCCAAAATAACATATAAACAAAACCTTTTTTACCTTTTCAAGAAAACTTCTTTTCATCTTTATTCTTGGATCTTAAACATATATATGAGCTCAGGTTCTTGATCAAATAACATAGCTTAGCATATCTTGGAGCTCAAGGGCTTATTCCTAACCTTAAACATATGATTGGATACCTCATGGCTCCTCTACGTACCATGTGTTCCCTACTAGTTATCACACCATTTAAGTGGTAACTTGCATATTTTGCCTTCACCGTATATACAACATGATACAACAAGTCGCATATTTCACCTTCACCGTATTGCACCCATTAGCTGTAGGTGCAACTCCACTTTGACATCCTTTCCTTTAGGATCCATTCGAAGTCTATCGACTGTACTTCATTGACCCAAGGGCTACCACTTGGTTTTAAACACTCCCGAGTGGATAGAGGAGTTCCATTAGGCTATTCCCCTATCCTAGCAACTAGAGTCGTGACAAAACATTTATTGACTCTTTGCTTTGAAAAAAAATATACAAACCCAATGCATGTGACATGCACTTATGATACTTTGCTATTTTCATGCCTCGTGTAATCATGTATTCTGAGATTCATGTAAATCATATGACATGTAATCATACGCAACAACGCACATTTCGCGTTATGGTTTGAAAATATTAGAACATGCAATCACCTTCACTTATTCATATGATCAATGGCATTCCATATTTAAATAAGAGGAAAACAATTTCATACCATCAAATACTATGCATGGCTGAAACATACAAGTGCTTGTATACATGATTATTCAACAATAACAAGGGATTTTTAACATAAACATGTAGGTTCGAGCACTAGACATAGCATTACAAAATATTTCCATGGCAAAACCGAATAGCAACATAGCATAACTTGAAGCTCTACTTACAAACTTTTCCTTGCTTACAAAGAGTATAATCTTCATGGGCTGAAATAAAAGTGTATTAGTATTAGAGAGAGATCCTCAATTGAAACATAAACTTATAGAACTCTAAACTTATAAAATCTAGCAAGAGTTTCATTTTTTTTAACTACCCCCTTGACTCTAAAATATAAATCATTAAGTTCTAAACTTTCAACATTGCCATCGAATCCTAAATTCCTTCACCTAGTTTCCACTCTATACCCATTTCCAACCTCAAAATATGTTTCCTCATTCATCCTACCATAGAAAATACCTCATTAGAAGAAACCTTTGATCTAAAATCATCTGATGTACTTGGCCTAATGTCATATTTGAAATCACCTTACCCAAAATTAAGTATTCGATCTAACTCTAGGACAAAACTCCAAAATATGTTCATCCTTTTGATTCATGTGACATATGACCAAATCTAAGAGAAAACACCATTAAACACTTGTTTGGTCATCACACCTTAAAAACCGGGACTTTATGTTGGGTATCTTGCTTCCTTTGTACTTGAAATTGTTAAAACATCAAAGAGTCTAAAGCTTTTCTAAACATTTTCATGATCAAGATCACTTCCTAAGATATCAAGTCCACGTAAACTGACAGACCTTTAGAGAGAAAACCCAAGACATGCATTTTGATAGTTTTGGACATATGACATCCTTACCATCTTGATTTCCTCATAGATTAGAACCAAGCAAATCATTTCCAAGTCTATTCTAAGTCCTTAAGAATCACATTATCCATAAAAAAATCCGATCATTAGGAGATCAACCTCAAATCAATATTCAATCATCAAGATAATAACCTTAACATGTATTATTGACTCTAGATGGCCTTATAAACCCTAATACCATGAATTTCATGCAAGAACCTTTCATCCCACCAACAACTTTGTCCTAAGCTTATACAAGATCTGTATACACCATGCAAGTCATAAAAATCCAACTTTTGTAAATAGCTAACAACACCAAATGCATTGTTGTCACTCGAAACTCATAGCCATCAAAGATACCATAAATCGACTTCTTTCTTTTAGAAAAAACTTCCACTAGAATACAAACATAACCCTCTAATATCTATTAAGAAAAATATATAAAGGAAGACTACTCACTAAGTTGAAAATCTCGAAGAGAAGGCTTGGTTTATTTTGATTTAACCAACAACTCTTGATTTTCACCATTGTTGCATGTTATGCTCTTGATTCTAATGTGGTGTAGCAGAAACTTTGGGTGTGTGTGAATAGAGAGGAAAAGAAGAGAAGAGTGAGTAATTTTCGTGTAAACCCCCAAATCAGAAGATAAATGGGTGTTTTTATGCTAAAAATAACCCAAACTCTCTTTCTCCTTGCTTCAACTTTATTGCCAAGTGGATCACTTTAGATTTTTACTATTGGATGTTGGACAAGTGGTGCTTAGCTAATGCTTATTAGACAAGTGGCACACCAGCTGATGCATGTGGGACAAGTGGCACACTAGCTGATGCATGTGCGACAAGTGGCACACTAGTTGATGCATGTGGAACAAGTGGCACTCTAGATGATGCATGTGGGACAAGTGACACGCTAGCTAATGCATGTGAGACAAGTGGCATTCTAGATGATGCATGTGGGACAAGTGGCACACTAGCTGACGCATGTGAGACAATTGGCACTCTAGATGATGCATGTGGGACAAGTGTGACTATAGATAATGCATGTGGGACAAGTGGCACTTAGCTGATGCTTATTAGACAAGTGGCACACCAGCTAATGCATGTGGGACAAGTGGCACACTAGATAATGCATATGGAACAGTGGCACTCTAGATAATACATATGGGATAAGTGACACACTAGTTAATGCATGTGGGACAAGTGGCACTCTAGCTGATGCATGTGGAACAAGTGGCACTCTAGATGATGCATGTGGGACAAGTCGCACACAAGCTAATGCATGTGGGACAAGTGGCACACTAGCTAATGCATATGGGACAATTGGCACTCTAGATGATGCATGTGGGACAAGTGGCACTCTAGATAATGCATGTGGGACAAGTGGCACTTAGCTGATGCTTATTAGACAAGTGGCACACCAACTGATACATGTGGAACAAGTGGCACTCTAGATGATGCATGTGGGACAAGTGGCACACAAGCTAATGCATGTGGGACAAGTGGCACTCTAGATGATGTTTATGGGACAAGTGGCACACTAGCTAATGCATGTGGAACAAGTGGCACTCTAGATAATGCATGTGGGACAAGTGACATTCTAGATACTGCATGTGGGACAAGTGGCACTCTAGATGATCCATGTGGGACATGTGACACACTAGCAAATGCATGTGGGACAAGTGGCACATAGCTAATTCATGTGGGACAAGTGGCACTCTAGACAATGCATGGGGGACAAGTGGTACACTAGCTAATGTACGCTTAAATGTTATTGGGTGATGGTGGGTGGCACACTAGGCTAGGATATAGGGTACACAAATTTGAAAAGTGTTCTTGAAAAGAATTATCTTGTCAAGTGGCATGGGTCCTTGAAAAATTTGAAATCCTCCTCAGCTACCCCAAAATTGCTTTCCTAGGAAACCTAAGAACACTTTGCATGTGTGCCAAGTGTCCATTTGTTGTTAGGGATAGGGATTTTCGGAATCCCCCTTTGGTCTAATGTTTGAAACCCTCTTATCATTGCTTTAGACATTGGAAACCAAAGGGATCTATGTGCATAGATGCCATGTGGCACAAAATTTTTTGCTTTAGCCAAAATCTCCCTTCCTTTCTTCATAATGGCTCTATTTTTGGAAATGCCACAAACCCTTATGCATGAGTGACACATGACACAATATCTTGCCCTAATTCAAAACCCTAATGTCCTAGGCATGTTCCCCATATAGTCTAGGTTCAATGAACCTTCAAGGGTAGATTACTCTTTTAGTCAAAATCTTGAGTGGGGGTCTTGGTGCCTTGGGGTTTGGGCATGTGCATGGTTGCCATGTGGCAAGGGCCTGCATGTGGTTCTTGCCCTAGCCGACCCTCTTTCTATTCCTCTTGTCTTTACTTCCCATTAAGATTCTTCTAGAATCCTCAAAAGTCATGTGTGCCATTTTCCAAAGCCCTCTCTTCCTTTTTCTCTTGATTACTCTTTTCTAGAGACTTGTACTTCAAGCATGCGTGACAAGTGGCAAAAGTGGTGGTTGGTTTTTGTGGTTGGGCGTGTAAATCCATTAGCCAAAACCCTAGAGTCTCCTTGAGCGTGCTCCTTCATGTGGTCCAGGTTCAATGAATCTCTAGGTCATAATCGTCATTTGATAAATCCAAAACTGTAACATCCTTTCCCGTAGGTTAGGAATATTATGAACATTCATAACATAATGCCCAGTGAAGAGATTCAAAGTCATGAAAAATTATCTCATTTATTGAACAATTAATTAATTTAAAAATAACTGTCTTTGCGAACATAAAGCTAAAAACATAATGTAAAGGCATAAACTAGTCCTATGTGATCATCACTTAATTATGTATTATAATCATAAGCTAACTCCTTGTGGAAAGAACACTTATTCCAATCTAGGTATCTGAACTAAGCTACTCCTGGCTCTTCAGCTCCATATCCTCACAATCAATATCTGAGACATGAAAACATAAAGACAGAAAACAAAGGAGTTGAAGACTCAGTAATAGCATAATCATAATGTAAACTTAACTTAGCTTGATATTAGGCTTGATTTATAACATTTAATGTATCGTGACATATGCGGAATTAACAACATTGTGGAATTTCATGTAACATGATGCATGAAACTAACTCCATACTTTTCCTAACAACCATACATGGCTTGTTCATCTTGTCTTTCTCTTATTAGTGAAACTCATTACCTGCGTGAATCAGTCCAATTGTTATTGACCGCATATACTTGTCATGACATGAGGTGAACCACACTTGAGTCTGTGGCACTGTGTAACTTGTCATGTCCTATAGTGATACACGCTTGCTTCCATGTGATCACTTAATCGTGTGGTGAACCACGCTTGAATCCGCATCGTCTAACATGTCATAACATGTAGTGAAAACACTCTTGAGTCCGTGTTATCACTTAACATATGGCAACCACGCTTGAGTCTGTGGCACCACATATTATAACCTATGGTGAAACACGCTTGAGTCCATGTCACTTCATAACATCATATCTTCATATGTTTTCCTATTAACTTTCTTAATGCATATAGAACATGTTTGATTTCATAAATTTACTTGCCATGGCATACTCTTATGCATAGCATAACATTATACATGGCATATTAATATGAGTCGTATATTGCACATCATGATATCGGCATGGCATAATATGATCTAAACATTTAATGGGCATTACATGGTATACATGATCTAAATCTTACATGAAACATGGCATATGTGTGAATTTCATAACATCTCTTCCATCCAACAATCCATACCACATAGCATAGCATCACAACATATCATTTAAATCCATCGAGATTCGTAAAAGGGGGTCTAACCTAGACTTGGCTCATAGCATTGGTAAATATCACATTTTTTATGTACAATCAGAAAATTACAGCTCACACATAGTTATGAACATGCTACTTACCTCTTAGTATTGCTTCTTGGTTCTTGCTTTATAGCTTGTTACCTATATGAGGTAGGTACTTGACATTACTAACTATCTAGAAAACGTGTCGCACTGTCATAGCATTCTACCCACTTGAACACATATCATGAACTTTAATTTAACAAAATATTCAACAATATATTGAATTCAACAAATACTAATATCATATAGTTATTAAAACAATAATAGCATATCTAGTCCCTTAAATATAATTTAGTAGGTAATATATATAGTATCTATTTTATAAAAATAACGGAGGGAATATGGGCTTTAGAAAATAGATTTAATAATACTATTAGTTAATCATAATTTAATACCTAGCAGCCCATGTTAAAATCCCTTATATCGCTAAAACAGTTTTTGTACAAATACAACAGCCCCTCCCCAATTAAATAAACAACCATTTAATTATTATGATAGTTTCTGAAATAAATTGAGCACATCCAATTAAAGACAAGTCCAACTAAAACTAAGCTCAGCCCCAATGAGGAAATCAGCCCACGTAGTGAACAAGGTTAAAACATAAAATCTATCTTAGTCACTTAAGAGCAAAAACTTAATTATTTAAAAAGATTCTTCCACAGACACTTTACGGAAATGCTATGGGTAGAAGGGTAGTTGTGTAATAACCAAGACTTCCATGTACTTTTAAGTAAGGCTAAAAAAAGAGGCATGAACATTGAAAGAAAACAATTCGTTCACTAGAGACAGAATGACCATGCAGGTTTGAGACTCACTAAGGAAGAGAAGGAGATTGTGGGTAGCGGTCGATCTGAGAGCTAGTCATGCCAGTGACTGGAGGATCCTCTGAATATGGGGGTGCGACTTATAAAGAGAGAAGATGTTAATAGCAGGCAAAAGAAAGAGAGGAGGGTGGCGGACGGGAGTGGGCTTACTGGGAAGGTGTGGGTACAACAGGAAGTGACTAGCCGGCAGTTTCTGTGGCTGTTTCCGATGAGTGGGTGCTTGGTTTACGAGAAATTGCTATGGTGGCTACTATTTTCAAAGTGTGGCTTGCTTTGAGAATGAGTTTTGGCCGTGAAGGAGGAATAATATAAATAAAGTGAAAAGATTTTGGCTAAGTTTTTTTTTTTTTTTTTTTTTGAAAAGAGATACTTCATTTCCTTAAAAAGACATTACAGACATTTCACTTCTTACAATCTGTTGAATACAAACTGGCATAAGTTCAAGTTCTAACAAATCATTTGAAAGTGTGAGAGCATTTCTGGCCAAAGTATGGGCTGCCTTGTTGCCTTCCCTCCTCGTGTGAATTGCTGACCATGTAGCAAAGGTGTTCAGCTCCCTCTTGGCATCTTCCACTACCAATCCACCGTAACTACAGTCAAGGACACTGCCACTAAGAAGCCTGATGACTTGTATAGCATCTCCCTCGACTACCAGATTAGAAACACCAATATCCTTACAAAAGACCACACTCATCATTAAGGCATAAGCTTCCCCACTAAAAGGATTCAAATTCAGCTCCCTCCTGGCCTGAAGAGTACCGATACTTCTTCCCATGTGATCTCTCAAAATGGCACCAATCCCCACTAGTCCCCGAGCAGTGTTGATGGCTACATCCCAGTTCAACTTGTAGTAGCCTGCAAGGGGTTGGATCCAGACACTAGCTGACCCCTCACCATGACTGGCTGGACAGGAGCTTTGGTGGTCCTGGCTAGACTTGTAAGCCTCTATTTCATCCAAGGCTTTGCTTAGAACCTGGTTTGGGTGCATGAAGCCCTTCCCATGAATGAATCCATTTCTTCTGGTCCATAGAGAACGACATATTACTGCCACTTCCATTAGCTCCTCCCCTTGTAGTTGTTGACTAAGAAGGCCCCAGGTTTCCTTAAAGGAAACACAGTTTAGGCTCAGCTTTTGGATCTTTTTCCTGCACTGACTCCACACATCCCTAGCAGCCTCACAGCTCCAAAGGGCATGCTCAGTTGTCTCACATTCTAGCTTGCATACTGGGCAGTAACTTTCTGTGACAATGTGTCTTCTCATCAAGTTTGCCATGGTAGGTAAGGCCTCACTACATGCTT
This sequence comes from Carya illinoinensis, assembly GCF_018687715.1. Lineage (NCBI taxonomy): Eukaryota > Viridiplantae > Streptophyta > Magnoliopsida > Fagales > Juglandaceae > Carya > Carya illinoinensis. The sequence goes on along the minus strand of NC_056755.1, from coordinate 27,117,354 downwards.
TCCACACAAACATTCTGACTGTTGGAGTAGTTGGTAGCTTCCACAGGGTTTTCCAAACACTAGAAAGAGGATCAAGGTATGAGGACCCCCCCCCCCCGTTAGTCTGGACTCCATCTCTCTCTGAAGGTGGTAGGCACTGCTGACAGAGAACTTACTGTTTTTAGTACCATTCCACACTAATTGATCATCTCTCCCACCAATGCTAATTGGAATAGACTTGATGGCATCCACCTCATTTGTAGAGAACAGGCTATTGATGACTGGTTCTTTCCATTGCTTCAGATCCGGGTCAATAAGGTCTGCTACTAATGAAAAGGTTGTTTCCTCAGGCTTGATGGATTGTATCTTGTATGTATGAGGTTGAGGGATCCACTTGTCTTTCCATATGCTTACCCGTGTCCCATTACCAATTCTCCACACCAATCCCTCCTTTAAGAGTTGTAGGCCACTTTGGATGCTCCTCCATGCATAGGATGGCCTGCTACCCAGCATTGAGTCCAAGAGTGCCCCATTGGGAAAATACTTTTATTTGAGAATTTGAGCTGGCAGTGAGCTTGGAACTTGTAGTAGGCGCCAGCTTTGTTTTGCCAACATAGCAAGATTAAAGATCTTGATGGCCCTCAATCCGAGACCACCCTTCTCCTTTCTCAGGCTCAACTGATCCCATTTAACCCACTGAACCTTAGTATGGTCCTCCTTAAAACCCCACCAAAACTTCCTTAACAGTTGGTTAATTCTCTTGGATATTGACACTGGGAGCATGAAGATGCCCATAGTGTAGGTTGGGATAGCTTGTAGGACAGCCTTCATAAGTATTTCTTTCCCTACCGCTGACAGAAACTTAGTCTTCCAGTTTGTAATCCTTTGCCATGTCCTATCGATAAGAGAATGGAAGGCTGCCCCTTTGGATTTGCCCAAAACAACAGGTAGGCCGAGGTATTTCTCAAAAGAGCCAGATGCTTTAACTCCTTATATGTTCAAGATGTTGGTCTGGATCTCAGTAGGAGTGTTGCTACTAAAGAAGATGTTGGTTTTGTCCTTGTTTATCACCTGCCCTGAGGCCTTCTCATAGACTTCTAGTATGTACAGCATCCTGCTCCACTCCAAGGAGTTGGCCTTACAGAAAAGCAAACTGTCATCTGCAAAGAACAGATGGTTAACACAAATGGGCCCAATTCCAATTGGTATACTCGAGATGCTGCCCTTCAATTCAGCTTGATTCAAGAGGCATGAAAAGGCTTCTGCTACCATGATAAAAAGATAAGGAGAGAGGGGGTCTCCTTGTCTAATTCCTCTTGATGGATTAAAAGAAAGGGTGGCCTCTCCATTAACTAGAATAGAGTAAGAAACTGAGGTGATGCAGGCCATGACTAAACCAACCAATCTTTGATCAAAACCCATCCTTACCATAATAGCTTTAAGGAAGTCCCACTCTACTCGATCATAGGCTTTACTCATGTCTAGCTTGAGTGCCATATAACCAGCTCTACCCCTCATTCTTGTTTGCATAGAATGGAGTGTCTCGTATGCAACCAGTACATTATCAGTGATGAGTCTACCGGGAACAAATGCACTCTGGTTCATTGATATTATCTCAGGAAGAACAACCTTAATTCTGTTTGCTAACACCTTGGCAACTATTTTGTAGCTGACATTACACAGGCTGATTGGTCTGAAATCCGTGACTCTCTTTGGGTTCTTGACCTTTGGTATCAGTGAAATGAAGGTATCATTCACACTAGATAAGGTACCACCTTGGTTTAGGATGGCAAGAGCAAACTGGCAGGTCTCTTTGCTTATGTTATCCCACTGAGTTTGGTAAAAATGGGCTGGAAACCCATCAGGACCTGGGGATCCAAGTGGGTTCATCTGGAACACAGCCTCTTTAACTTCTTGCTCTGTGAACTTGGCCAACAACTGGGTGTTCATGCTGTTGGTTACTGTTGGATTCATCCCTTGGAGGCATTCCTAGAATTCAGATGGACCTGAGGAGAAAATGTTAGTAAAATACTCATGAAAAACTGATGCTATCTCCTTCTTGCCTTCAACTGTCTGCCCATTTTGGTCCAGAATCTGTGTAATGGAGTTTGTTTTCCTTCTTTGATTGGCTTGATGGTGATAGAATTGAGTATTTCTGTCACCATGGTTTAACCAATGTTGCTTAGCCCTTTGTTTCCATTTTTGTTCTTCTTCATTCAGGGCCTGTTCCACCTCTTCCTACAGGTGTTTGATTGTTGGGCCATGGTTGCCCATGTCATCATCTTGTAGTTCAGCAATTCTCTTCATCTTCTGCCTGAGTGAGCCTTGCTCTTCTTTCCTTCGGGTTGAATTCCAATGCTGCAATGCCTTGGAGCAGTTGGCCAGTTTGCTACTGATTACTGAACTAGCACCACTACCCCTTGTTGCCTTTGACCAGGCAGCTTGAATAATAGCAGTGCATTCTGTCTTTAAGGACCAGGCAGCTTCAAACCTGAATCTTGAGAAATTCCTGCCACTTTCTAAAGACCTACTGACTAATGATACTACTAGAGGAGAGTGATCTGATTTTATTGCAGGGAGTACCATACATGTTGCATTATGAAACCTCATATTCCATTCTTCATTAGCAAGCCCCCTATCGAGTCTTTCCTTTGTGAATCCCCTTCCACTTCTCCTGTTTGACCATGTATATTTCAGACCCCTTGTATTGAGTCCAGTTAGATCACAAAATTCAATGGCCTCACGAAAGGCCTCTAGCTGCTTGTAGGGTCTAGTTAAAGCACCCATTTTCTCACTTTGACTGGTGATTTCATTGAAATCACCTATACACATCCATGCTGTGGGGGCTGTTGGTTTCAGAACTCTTAGGAGGGCCCAGCTCTGTGCCCTCTTAGATGTCATTGGGTGACCATAAAAGCCAGTTAGCATCCATGGGGTCTCATTAGCACTAGTTTTAACATACACACTGATATGCCATCTAGAAAAGTTGAAAAGTTGAACCTCAACATCCTCCTTCCATAGCATGGCCAGTCCCCCCACTACTCCCTTTACTGTCCACAACTAAGCAACTATCAAATTTGATGCACCTTTTAACAGTCTCAATTCTGGCCTTTGAACATTTGGTTTCCATAAGAAAGACCAAACTGGGGCACTTATCCTTAACCAACCTGTTAAGGATCCTAACTGTCTGAGGGTTCCCAAGCCCTCGGCAGTTCCAGCTTATGATACTCATCTGAATTGGCAGGGCTGAAAGTCAGCCTCTGCCGTGCCTTTGGTATCTCTCCCTTCATGTTGCAGTGTCATTTTCCCTCTTTTCCTAGCTAATTCCTTAATAATCCCCTTTCTTTTAGTTCTGCCTCTAGTCTGGATGCCAATTGTGTCCAGTTCATTTGTATCCTCTCCTATGTCCAGTAAAGTATCATGGTCCATTAGACTTATGTCTCGGGCCCTCCTCTTCCATTTCCTAGATTGTTCTTTTAGGGGTACATTGATGTCAATCTCCTCGAGGATATGTTCTTGGTTCCTTACTTCCTCTCTATTCTATTCACCAGTGCCATTACCAGCCCGTTTTGCTTGCTCAAGCCCCTTGACTCTAATACCCCTCAGGTTATGAGGTGTTTGTTCCCCTTGGTCAAAAGGGAGGTAATCTGGACTGAGGGTCTGTGGTGAGTTGGCATCTAAGGGTCCCCCTTCACTAAGTCTAGTGATGTTCCATTCCCTAGAAAGAGCCTCTGATAAAGTAATTGGAGCCATACCTGGCCTTTCCACACGTCTGTCCTTCCTGCAGCCAGACTTGACAGGAGCATGGTCTGTCCTTGGAAAAGTGGTTCCTTCCTGTGATTCTGCAACAGCTACAGGCGTGTCAGGTTGCTTTCCTGTGTGGTTGGTCAATGTTTCCACGTCATCATCATCAACCTTTCTTGCTGGGTAGCGGTCCTGGTTATGGCCATGTACCTCCTTGTCAATCGAATTCAGTTTGGTGCCTTCTTTCTGGTTGGTTGCACGAAGCCAGGCACCATATTGAGCTTCATATTTGCCATGCAATGACCTGGTTGCTGCAGGTTCAGGGCACCCAGTCGTGCCATGCTTAATTATACCACAGCCAAAGCAGAAGTTTGGGAGCCTTTCATATTGGAATGCTACCCAAACCTTGCTCCCATTGAAGGAGCTAATAATACCTCGCATGAGAGGTTGTGTGATATTAATATTAACCTGAACACTCAAATAAGGCCCCAACCTATCCCTTCCTCATCCACATCCACATTTACTACCTCTCCCATACTGCTTCCTATTCTCAAGCCAACTTGCCTAGTCATTCCACCCAGTGGGATATTGTGGAGCTGGATCCACATTGTTTCTGAATCAAATGCTATATCTTTAGGTGCCATCATCCCATCATACTCCTTGAGGCAGACTAAGTTACGGTCAAATGTCCATGGCTTCCCTTGTTTGACCTTGTTCAAGTCATGAGCATTACTGAATTCTATTAAGAACAGGTTATCCCCGACAGTTTTGAAGAGAACCACCCCTCGTGGCTTCCATATTCTCACCATTGTACCCTGGAAGGCCTCTCTGTTTATTTGCTTATCCATCACTATCAGTCCCAGGAGGCACATTCTGCCTCTTTTTGAGATCATTTCCTCTGCTATGAAGTCAACTTGTATCCCCACCTGTTCTGCCTCAGTAAGTCGAAGCTTGCCCCATTGTTCAAGGAGTGCTGAAGGTTTGATTCTGACTACAATTAGGAAACTACCCCCCACTAGAAAATAAACGCTAAAAGGTTCTTGTTCTTCAAGATAGCCTTCCATATTTCTCGTGCACAGTGCCTTGTAATTCTAGCTAGGTCTAACGTGTGAAGGCTGGAGGATTTCCCATTCAAAAACAATTACCATCTCAAAGTAGATAAATATTAGTAGTAGTAATAATAATAATAATAATATAAATAATAATCCAATTTTAAATCTCAATTAAAATCACTACCAGAAGGTAAAACACAATTTTATTAAAATACTATAATTATTAAAACTACTAATTTGTAATGATAACCATAATAATAATAATAATAACAATAATCCTAAATCCAAACTTTTAGAACCCATATGTTACATGAACCTAGCTTTGAGCCTTGTAGACGTGTGAATGCTTGCCATGTGGTATCAATGTGCTAACCAAGGTTTCTTCCCTAGGTTTCTAATAATGGAAATTCTAGGCAAAGGTAAAAACTTTTTCCATTCATATATTCAATTATTCCTTTTACTTTTCCTCTAGATGGTACACACTGTTACACCCTATGTATTGAGGTTAGTGGTCTTTTGGACCTTGTGCCCGTTGCCACAAGTTGGATGTGATGACCTGCTTTTATGTGTATTTTCACTGAAGTGTTGTTTTTAATTTAATTAATATATTAGTTTATTTATTTTAAATTAATGTATTTTAATTGATTTTTATTTATTTGATGCGGTGTTTAATTTATTTAGTCGTTTTACGGTTTTTAATTTATTTATTTGGTTTCCAGAGTGAGGACTGGACCTCATTTCTTTTCCCTCATCTTTTCTTTTTCTTTTCTCTTTTTCCTTTTTATTTTTCATTTTTCCTTCTTTTTCTTTCTTTTTCTTTCTTTTCTTCTTCTTTCTTCTCCTTTCTCTCCCGCGTACACTGAACAGCTTCTTTTTCTCCTTCCCGTCGCCGCCCCTTTGACTGCCCAGTTCTCCGCCGTCCGGCCACCGTTTAGTGCACCACCACCACCATTCTCTTCCCCTTCCACCAGAGATCATACCCACCAATTTTCAGAGCCATCGGACTAGGCGTTAGCCACCGCGAGCCCCCGGAAGTCACTGCACCTGCTCTGTTTTTGCCCCTGTCGCCGGTTGCTTTCGTAGCCCAGAACCGCTGCTCGCCGATGGCGTGGACTACACCACCCACCCAGTTTTCTTTTCCTCTCACCGGTGAACATCCCCACCAAGTTTCACCTCCATCCGAGCCACTGTTAGCCACCACGAGCTCCTCCAAGCCATACGGTTTTTCACCGATTCCGGCGCCGTCGCACCACCTCCGGCCACCATCTCTTCACAGCTTCTTCCCCTACCTCTTCCCGACCTAAACCACCCATTTTCGGCCTCGATCCGTTGCCGGAGCAGCTCCCACGAGCTCAACTCCGTTCAGCTCCTTTTTGGTCTTTGACCGCCATTTCCACCACCACCCACGGCCAAAACTCATTTCCCTTAGCTTCATAAATATTTCAAGGCCATTCCCTATCAATCCCGAGCCTTGGTTTGTCCCCGTTCAAAAGTGGGTATTTTACAACCCACGGCCACAGTGAAATTTCACTGTTACGTTGCTTTCCTTCCGCCGTTTGCAACGTCGCGAGCTTTCTAAAAATACCATATAGCGCTGTAAGTATTTTCCAAACCCTACTTTTAGGTTTAAATATATTTTGCTCATTCAATAAAATCTTTGTTGTTGGTTGGCTCATTCCGGACTGAGTCCGAGGAGTTCGGGGGTCGGATGGATGGAGGACGGAGTTGCTTGTTTTATTGATTTATGGTTGGTTGATCTTTTTGTGCATTGATATCGCATTTACATGGTGCATGCGCGTGCGTTTTATTTAAATTTGAGAAAATCCTGTTTTATTGGCGTAAGTGGATTTTCGGGTGCATGTGTGTCACGGCCCCAATCCGGGATGGGGTATTATCCCAGTGGAGCTCCTCTGGTCACTCGGGAGTGTAATAAACTGAGTGACGTCCCCTGAGTTGTCGCTGGACGACGACGGGAGTGGGGGCTAGAGGATGCTTGGCTACAAACATGCCGGGCGCAGAACCGGGCATCGCTCTATGCACCGACTCCGTGGCCCTTCACTGGCGAGGGCTAGAGGATGCTTAGCTATGAACGCGCGGGGCGCGGAGCTGGGCATCGCTCGTTTAGGTGTCACATGCGTGGTCGTTACCTGCAGTGTGGCACTGGAGCCAGGGTGTGCGGATGACCCCTAGGGGAGGTCATGGTGCATACGGTTTAATTGGTAAACGGTTTGAGTTTGATATGGGCCAAATGTGACTTTTGGCGTGATATTTGGAAAGGATTTGTTTTTGGGCCAAATGGGATTTTTGGCGTGTGTGGAAAAATAGGATTTTATGGGTTTTGTGCATTGGCATCACTTCATGCATATTGTTTGAGTTCTATATGTTTTTATCTGGTGGTGTTTGAATTTTACTTACCTGCGGCACCGTTTTTGGTACTGTAAATTTTGGTGCAGAGATCGAGGATGAGGAGGAGGAGGCTGAGCCCGAGGATGCGGCTCTGCCAGGATGCTGATGTCATGTTTTGTATCTGGTTTAAAATTATGTTTGTGTCTTGTAATATTTATTTATGTATGTTTTGAACAGCTTTGTATTAAACAAGAAAAATTCTGGTACTTAGTTATTGACTTGCTTTTCGCTGCGTATTTCTCGTGTACATTCGTCGCTTATACACACACTTGGCACACGTCGATAGGGTGATGACCCGTGATGTCATCATCCGGACGTCTCGATTTTCCTGTGTTCGTGCGAGGAGATTTGGGGGCGTCACAGGTGGTATCAAAGCAGTTTGGTTTTGGGTAAAACCACATGTCCCATAGGTAGTACCAGAATGTTTTTAAGGTTGTGTTTTAAAAATTATGTTAAGTAAAGTTGTTATTTGATTTGTTTTATTTGTTTTATTTGTTTGACCTTGTTTGCGTGTTTTTATTTATTTAGCTATGTTTTTGCAAGCTGGTTTCTTTTTGTTTCTTGTTATGTGGTGTTGGTCTTTGGTTTTTGTTTTTGTTTGTTGTTGGTTTTATGTGTTTTTGTTTTCTTAAAAGGGGTCAAAGGTTGTGGTGGCAAGAAAAATGGTGAGACCAAGGAAATCTACTCAGGAGCCACGGGACAATACATCAAGAGAGGACTCCATAGCCCAAGCAATATGGCAGATGACGGAGTTTATGTAGCATAATTTTAGGCCACAGCAGACAGGGCCTTGGCCACAACCAGGAGGACCCTGGCCACAACAAGGGGGTCCCTGGCCGCCACAAGGAGGGCCTTGTCTGCAATAAGGAGGACTTTGGCAGCAACCAGGAGGTCCTTGGCCACATCAGAGAGGGCCTTGGCTATACCCGAGAGGATCTAGTAGCATGGTGCAAGCTGGATGCACCTATGAGCGCTTTCTGGCGCATAGGACTCCACACTTCACTGGAGAAAAGGATCCACTTCAAGCTGGAAAGTGGATCAAGGACTTGGAAAGAACTTTTGAGGTGTGTGGTTGCACCGAGGCGCAACAGGTACTCTACGCCAGCTATCTGTTGCAAGGCACCGCTTCTGATTGGTGGGATACCAAGAGGGTGATGCTCGAAGCAGAATTGGGATATTTCGCCGCTATGACCTGGCAGCGCTTCAAGAAAGAATTTAATGACCGCTTCTTTCCCGCATCTGTAAGGAAGCAAAAGGCAAGAGAGTTCTCAAATTTGGTTCAAGGGAGCACGACAATGGAATAGTACGCCTGAAGATTTATAGAACTTGGGCTGTTTGCTCCCCACCTCATCGCCACAGAGGAGATGCGAGCTGAGCGTTTCCAGGAGGGACTACACCCTGATATACGCTGTATGGTGGTCAGTCACCAGATATCACTTTTCAGGACTTAGTGGATGTCGCCACCCTTATAAAGCGAGAGAATAATCTGTGTATGGGCTCCCCTCCGGGTCATAAGAGGCGGAGTTTTTCTGGTGAAGGAAGCAGCTCAGGTTCACCTCAGAAATTTATTCAACGAACTGGAACTCGACCTCAAGCGTCCTCAGGTGTTCGTATGGGAGGACGGGTGCCAATTTGTGGAGCATGTAATAGAGCTCATGAGGGCAAGTGTCGGCTGAGTGGTGGACCCCAGTGTTACCGATGTGGCCAAGTGGGCCATATTGCTCGTGAGTGCCCCGTCAGAGTTCAAGGAAGCCGTGGAGGTAGACACGGAGGAAGAACAAATCCAAGACAAGTAGTGCAAGCCCGGGTTTATGCTGTCACACCCGGAGATGTGGATGATGAGGCGCCAGCGACCCATGATGCTGGAGTAATTACAGGTATGGATTTAATTTAATTTTATGTTGGATTTAATTTTTGTGTATTTGGTTTCTCCTTTGTTTTTGGATTTCATGGGTTAATGTGTTTGGTTCAGGAAGAGTCCGTTTATATGAGTTTAATGCTTGCACTTTGTTTGATTAGGGTGCTTCACAGTCATTTGTATCTTCCACGTTTGCGCGGATGTGTAATTTGGTCACGGAACCTTTACCAAAGTCATTGGTAGTGGCTTTACCCGATGGTGAAATGGTGTGGTGTTCCAAGGTTGCTTTGGGATGCCCGTTAAATTTTGATGGAAGGTTCTTGGATGCTGATTTGGTGGTCTTTAAGCTGTTGGGTTTTGATATCATTCTCGGGATGGATTGGCTATACCGTTATTCTACGAGTATTAATTGCAGAAGTCGGGTAATTACCTTTCAACTTCCAGATGGTGATTGTTTGGAATTTGCGGGGGAGTAAGTTAAAAGAAAAGCCGGTAATTATATCGGCAATTCAAGCAAGAAGAGAGATTGCATGGGGAGCAGAAGCCTTCTTAGTCCAGATGGTGTCCACGCCGTCAGAGAAGAAGTCTTTGGTAGACATTCCAGTTGTGGAAGAATTCTCCGATGTGTTTGTGGATTACTTGCCTGGACTACCCCCTGTCCGAGAAATGGAGTTTGTTATAGACTTGGAACCTGGAGCGGCTCCTGTACATAAAGCTCCTTATCGCATGGCATCGGCTGAATTAAAAGAGTTGAAGACTCAGTTGCAAGAGCTGGTAGATAAGGGATTTATTCAGCCTAGTACTTTGCCGTGGGGTGCACCAGTGTTGTTCGTTAAAAAGAAAGATGAAACCCTTCGTATGTGCATCGATTATCGGGAATTAAATAAGGTGACCATCAAAAATAAATATCCTCTCCCGCGGATAGATGATTTATTTGATCAGCTTCAAGGAGCAGCCGTGTTCACGAAGATTGATTTGAGGTCGGGATACTACGAGCTGAGGATCAGAGACAAGGATGTGCCCAAAACTGCTTTCAGGTCGAGATATGGGCATTATGAATTTAAGGTGATGCCGTTTGGGTTAGCTAATGCCCCTGCTGCTTTTATGGATTTAATGAATCGAGTATTTCGACCTTATCAGCATTCCTTTGTGGTGGTATTCATTGATGATATTCTGATTTATTCCCGAGATGTTGAAGAGCATGTGTATCATCTTCGTCTGGTACTTGGGAAATTGAGAGAACACCAGTTGTACGCCAAGCTCAGCAAGTGTGAATTTTGGTTGGAGGAAGACAGATTTCTTGGGCATGTGATTTCCCGAGACGGAGTGGCTGTTGATCCTAGTAAGGTGGAAGCCATTTTGTCATGGCAGCGTCCGACTACAGTGCACGAGATCCGAAGTTTCTTGGGACTTGCTGGATATTATCGAAGATTTATGGAGGGATTTGCTCGCCTATCCGGACCTCTCACAGCTTTGACTCGGAAGAATGCAGACTTTGTTTGGTCAGATAAGTGTGAGAGAAGCTTCCAAGAATTGAAGAGCAGGTTGACGACGGCACCGGTGTTAGTGCTTCTAGAACCGCATAAGCCATTCGTAGTCTTTAGCGATGCGTCTAAATTTGGATTGGGTTGTGTCCTTATGCAGGAAGGACGGGTTGTTGCTTATGCATCTCGTCAGCTTAAGGACCATGAGAAGAATTATCTGACGCACGATTTGGAATTGGCTGCGATTGTTTTTGCTCTCAAGATCTGGCGGCACTTTTTGTATGGGGAAGCTTGTGAAGTATACACCGATCATAAGAGCCTGAAGCACTTATTTTCCCAGAAAAATCTGAACATGAGACAGAGGCGATGGCTGGAGTTAATCAGTGACTACCAGTGTGAGATCAAGTATCATCCAGGGAAGGCAAATATAGTTGCTAATGCTTTGAGCCAAAAATCGCACTTGGAAGATGAAGCCGAGCCGTCAGAATTGGATTCTTTGCTTTGTGGGATGAGAAGGCTCCTTATTGAAAGTTCACAGCAAGAAGAGGTTCTATCTTCAGTTCTTGACATTCGGGTAACTGATTTTGAGGAATTGAAGATTCTTCAAAGGAAGGATCCGAAGTTGCTGAATATCAGAAAAAGAGTCAGAAAATCTCGAGGGCCGTTGCACTATAGTATGGATAAAGATGGAATACTTCGGTTCTGAGATCGCAGAGTGGTCCCCAAAGATTCAGAATTCAAGGAGCGGATCATGGCAGAAGCTCATGCGGCCCCTTATTCAGTTCATCCCGGCAGTACAAAGATGTACCGGGACTTGAAGAAAAATTATTGGTGGGATGGAATGAAGAGGGATATTGCCTTGTATGTTGAGAAATGCCACACATGCCGTCAAGTCAAGGCAGAGCATCAAAGACCCGCAGGTATGCTCCAACCCCTCCCTATTCCTGGGTGGAAATGGGATGACATCACGATGGACTTTGTAGTGGGTTTGCCGAGAACGCCTAGTGGGAAAAATTCTGTTTGGGTGATTGTTGACCGGTTAACGACGAGTGCTCATTTCTTGCCTGTTAATAACACCGATTCCTTTGGTAAGTTGACACGCTTGTATATGAAAGAGATAGTGCGGTTGCACGGCATACCAAAGAGTATAGTGTCTGATCGAGATCCAAGGTTCACGTCTCAATTCTGGAAGAGTTTGCAGGCAGCATTGGGTACTAAGTTGAAGTTCAGTACTGCATATCACTCGCAGACAGACGGCCAATCAGACGCACCATTCAGACGCTTGAAGACATGTTGCGAGCATGTGTCATGGAATTTCAAGGGAGTTGGGAAAACCATTTGCCGCTCATAGAGTTTGCATATAATAATAGCTTCCATGCGACCATTCAGATGGCTCCCTATGAAGCTCTTTACGGGAGGAAGTGTAGATCGCCCTTGTGTTGGGATGAAATCGGAGAGAGTAGGATAATTGGACTCAAAATAATTCAAGAGATGCAAAGCCAAGTTCGGATCATCAGGGATAAAATGGCGGCAGCTCAGAGTCACCAGAAAAGCTACGCTGATACCAGGAGGAGAGAGTTATCTTTTGAAGAAGGTGATTGGGTTTATCTCAAAGTCTCTGCCATGAGAGGTGTTAAGCGTTTTGGTAAGAAGAGGAAACTGGATCCGAGGTATGTCGGCCCTTTTCAGATGGAGAAGGTAGGGTCTGTCGCCTATAGAGTTGCTTTGCCAGAGTATTTTGGGGATATTCATGATGTCTTCCACGTATCATCCTTGAAGAAGAGCTTTGGACAACAAGAGCCACGCTTTGTCGACCCAGAGAGTATTCAGTTGCAACCAGATCTCACTTATGAGGTTGTTCCGTCACAGATCATGGATTGGAAGGACCAACAGTTGAAGTCCAAGACGATACCTTTGGTTAAGGTGGCATGGGGAGATCCGTTAGCTCAAGACTTCTCTTGGGAGCGAGTAGCGGACATGAGGGAACAATACCCATACTTGTTTGAGTAAAGACGGTACATTTCTTAATCTTGGTCACAGATGGTTTATGTGATTTTATGTGGCTTGTTTTAAGTTGGTGGTTGATCTTGCAAATTTCGAGGACGAAATTTGTTTTAAGGGGGGGAGGATGTGATGACCCGCTTTTACGTCTATTTTCACTGAAGTGTTGTTTTTAATTTAATTAATATATTATTTTATTTATTTTAAATTAATGTATTTTAATTGGTTTTTATTTATTTGATTCGGTGTTTAATTTATTTAGTCGTTTTACGGTTTTTAAAATCCTTTTCGGCGGATCAGTTTTGGTTTTCGCAGTGAGGACTGGACCTCATTTCTTTTCCCTCATCTTTTCTTTTTCTTTTCTCTTTTTCCTTTTTCTTTTTCCCTTTTCCTTCTTTTTCTTTCTTTTTCTTTCTTTTCTTCTTCTTTCTTCTCCTTTCTCTCCCGCGTACGCCGAACAGCTTCTTTTTCTCCTTCCCGTCGCCGCCCCTTTGACTGCTCAGTTCTCCGCCGTCCAGCCACCATTTAGTGGACCACCACCACCATTCTCTTCCCCTTCCACCAGAGATCATACCCACCAATTTTTAGAGCCATCGGACCAGGCGTTAGCCACGGCGAGCCCCCGGAAGTCACTGCACCTGCTCTGTTTTGCCCCTATCGCCGGTTGCTTTCGTAGCCCAGAACCGCCGCTCGCCGATGGCGTGGACTACACCACCCACCCAGTTTTCTTCTCCTCTCACCGGTGAACATCCCCACCAAGTTTCACCTCCATCCGAGCCACCGTTAGCCACCACGAGCTCCTCCAAGCCATACGGTTTCTCACCGATTCCGGCGCCATCGCACCACCTCCGGCCACCATCTCTTCACAGCTTCTTCCCCTACCTCTTGCCAACCTAAACCACCCATTTCCGGCCTTGATCCGTTGCCGGAGCAGCTCACATGAGCTCAACTCCATTCAGCCCCTTTTTGGTCTTCGACCGCCATTTCCATCACCACCCACGACCAAAACTCATTTCCCTTAGCTTCATAAATATTTCAAGGCCATTCCCTATCAATCCCGAGCCTTGGTTTGTCCCTGTTCAAAAGTGGGTATTTTACAACCCACGGCCACAGTGAAATTTCACTATTACGTTGCTTTCCTTCCACCGTTTGCAACGCCGCGAGCTTTCTAAAAATACCATATAGTGCTGTAAGTATTTTCCAAACCCTACTTTTAGATTTAAATATATTTTGCTCATTCAATAAAATATTTTTTGTTGGTTGGCTGATTCCGGACTGAGTCTGAGGAGTTCGGGGGTCGGATGGATGAAGGACGGAGTTGCTTGTTTTATTGATTTATGGTTGGTTGATCTTTTTGTGCATTGATATCACATTTACATGGTGCATGCACGTGCGCTTTATTTAAATTTGAGAAAATCCTATTTTATTAGCGTAAGTGGATTTTCGGGTGCGTGTGTGTCACGACCCCAAGCCGGGATGGGGTATTATCCTGGTGGAGCTCCTCTGGTCACTCGGGAGCGTAATAAACTGAGTGACATCCCCTGAGTTGTTGCTGGACGACGACGGGAGTGGGGGCTAGAGGATGCTTGGCTACGAACGCGCCGGGCGCGGAACCGGGCATCGCTCGTTTAGGTATCACATGCGTGGTCGTTACCTGCGGTGTGGCACTGGAGCCAGGGTGTGCGGATGACCCCTAGGGGAGGTCATGGTGCATACGGTTTAATTGGTAAACAGTTTGAGTTTGATATGGGCCAAATGTGACTTTTGGCGTGATATTTGGAAAGGATTTGTTTTTGGGCCAAATGGGATTTTTGGCGTGTGTGAAAAAATAGGATTTTATGGGTTTTGTGCATTGGCATCACTTCATGCATATTGTTTGAGTTCTATATGTTTTTATCTGGTGGTGTTTGGATTTTACTTACCTACGGCACCATTTTTGGTGCCGTAGATTTTGGTGCAAAGATCGAGGATGAGGAGGCTGAGCCTGAGGATGCAGCTCCGCCGGGATGCTGATGTTATGTTTTGTATCTGGTTTAAAATTATGTTTGTGTCTTGTAATATTTAATTTTGTATGTTTTGAACAGCTTTGTATTAAACAAGAAAAATTCTGGTACTTAGTCATTGACTTGCTTTTCGCTGCATATTTCTCGTGCACATTCGTCGCTTATACACACACTTGGCACACGTCGATAGGGTGATGACCTGTGATGTCATCATTCAGACGTCTCGATTTTCCCGTGTTCGTGCGAGGGGATTTGGGGGCGTCACGTTGGGAATCCCATTTAGTCAGGGGGTAGCACTGGGTGCATGCATTACCAGTACTACTTATCTGGCATTGCAATCTGCTCAATCCATTAGTACCATTTTTCATTCATTCAGTCATGGTCGTTACGTATTTTTATATATTAAAAAATTCATTCATTTCCTTTCCTTTCCTTTCGTTCAGTCATTTCTTTCAATCATTTCCTTTTCATACATTCCTTTCATCAATCCATTTCCATTTCATTCCATAAAGAGCATATAAAGTATAAGCACGAATATCATCATTTAAACACCATTTCATAGCATCCATTAGACATCATTTTATAGCATCATTTAAAATTCATTTCATAACCTCATTTCATTTAAACATCATTTCTTAGCATCAAGCATAAACCTCAATAGTTCATTTCATGAAAAGTAAGGACAATAGCTATTACATATTACATCCATTCATATACAACTATTACTTTGGGTGCAGAAATAGGGGTTGCCAAAGAAGGCCTTTATATACGTATCCCTTTAAATAATAATACATAGCATACTTCCATAAAACATCCTTTCATTTCAACTCATAAAGTATCATAAAGAGAAACATTTCATTTTCATTTTCATATCATTAGAAAACACTAAAATAATATAAACATAATACTTACCTAGACTCCATGCTATTTTCATTTCATGTAGTCCATTCATGTGTGTGTGAGATGGCAACCTACATGCATACATAACTTTACATCATTCACTTTTCAAGTGCATATGTAACTTAAACTTAGAACTTAGATAATAATGCCCTTTACTTAAACTTCCTTCACTTAGACATACTCTATTATACAAATCCATCACTATGCTTTCCTTTATCACTTTTTCTTAAGTGTAAAGGTCGTAGCTTGTGACCCACTTGAGGTCACCTTCCCAATACATAGCATTCTACTTTATGTTCTCATCCTTTAAAGTGAACCTCCATAATTCACTTTAAAGGTTAAGACACACTATCACCTTCATCATTTTCTCTACCTTCCAAACCATCCAATCCGATTCATAACTTGAACCAACCAAGTCATATATCTCAACTCTAGTCAATACATATATCTCTTCCTCCATTCATGCATAATCTAATCAACATATCATCATCATCTAAACCAAGCATAATATACAACTTCAAGCCAACCTTGAGGCCTAAACATCGTGTCCTCATACTTAAGATAGACTATCCATTACATATGGTAAATCTGTCTGGCACATGCGTCCAACCAGTTTACACATGTACCTTTCCCTCTTTATCACCTAAGATCAACATATAGTCTTAGTCTAACCAAACACCCACTTGCTTTTACAAGCTTCCTACTAGCTAATACAATCCAACCAACATATCATTGTACACAACACATCCAAACTACATAATTTATCCCAACACTTAACACGACATACAACCACATCATAACTACACCACATCCAATCATTTCACACAGTTCACAAGCACTTCCAAACTGCACAATGATCCCATCACATCACATGGCATCCGGCCCCTTCACAAACTACATAGTGATCATATCACTGCACACAACACCATCACATCACAACTTCTATCACACTTCATAACATACTACCATATAACCAACTACAACACCAACTTCACATTTTCAGTTCACAACCACATAACACACTTTACAACTACACAACCATCCCAGCACTTCACAAAACACAACCACGCCACAAACTTCACACTTCACAGCCAAATCACAACTACACCTACCACAAATCACAGTTCACAACACAACATATTCACAATTCACAATGCACCACACAACACCTTTCACAATATTTCTTGCAATAAAGAGATAGAGATTTATACCTTCAATCGAGGCTGAGCCGGGCAATGGTGCAATAGGCTAGAGGCAACAGTGATGAGCTCGGGCAGCTTGCTACCTTCTGGTCCATAATGGTCTAATGGTGGTGGCAATGACAGTAATGGTGGGGGCGAACACAGTGTTTGCAGTGGCTATGATACTCACGGTGATGGTTGTTTATGGTTGGGCAGGGGCTGAGAGGTGGCTGGGCAGTGAGCTATGTGTGGAGGGGCTAGGTTTATGGCTTGGAAGATACTGTGACACCCCAGCCCTTGCTTGGGATTGAACGGTGACTAAAGTTTTAAGACATGTAACACAAGACTACATACCCCTCGTACATGATAGTTAAGATGTAATGCACCAATTGTGATGCCCTCAGATTTCCGTTTGTGATCGGATGGACATCTAAAGCGTCGGGACATGCAACACAAGGTTACCTGCCCCCGTTCATGACATATAGGATGCAATGCTCCTAACATGCATCTAACATTATGCAATATTCACAGCGAATAATTTTTTTTTAATACTATGCACCAAACTTATAACATCCCAAATAATTAAAGCATAATCCATGCATACTTAACAAAATAAATATTCACGATTACAGTATGAGTCTCAGAAGACTGTAATCTCAAAATATGGGAGACTAGACTCCATATTTACATTACCAAAATATACTAGTGAGCCAATTCGTCGAGTAACTCACGTAACTCAGCAAACGAGGCTAGAATACTGTCCAAAAAAGAACTAACTATAGAAGTTGAAAGCTCTGCATCGCATCTGCGGCATCTAGTCAACCTCCTCTAGCCTATCGGTGTCTGTTCCCTATTTCGAATCTGATACATCGCCTATCATTCAAGGGGAATGGTAGTTAGGACTACCACGGTGAGATTTGATTACAAATCTCAACAAGTTAACAGGAAACTTTCACACAGGTTAATGATGCATGCATGGTAGTAAAAGCATAATGCATAATTAAAGTCGTAAGTAAGCATAACATAACTTGACATATAACATGGCATAACTGACATACCCTAAATAAAAACGTGAACCAAACTTGACTTGACATGACATGAACTTGAACTTAAAACATAACATGGACTAGCAACATAACAAGAACTTGAACTTTAAACATAACATGGACTTGAAACATAGCATGAACGTGGACATACATAACATAAACATGAACTTGAACTTAATATAAACCTGAGCATAACATGACAAAAACATGAACTTGAGACATAATGTGAACGTGAACATAACATAACATGAATGTGAACTTGAACATAACCTGTACATGAATATAACATAACATGAACGTGAACTTGAAACATAACGTGAACATGAACATAACATAACATGAACATGAGTTTGAACTTAGCATAAACGTGAACAAAACATGATATGAGCATGAACTTGAAACTTAACGTAAACATGAACATAACATGTACGTGAACATAACATAACATAACAGCAGAATATACTCGATCATACATTCACAGTAAACTGATAGTAAGTTAGAAGCTAACTTACATCGATCGTCGTGTTTTATGATAATAAAGCGCGAAACAAGAGAAACTTTAAGAGGGTATTCTAAAAGTTAAAAATTTAATTACTAACAATTAGAAATGTGTAAAAGAGACAAATTAGAGTAAAATTACCATTTTACCCTCTACATGTGGAAAAATGACCATTTTGCCCCTAACTTAAGGATTTCACATCCTAACTCCAAAATTTTCCAAAATTTATATTTCTCATGTAAATTTTGTCCTAAACTCAAATATCAACTCGGAAAAATTTAAAACAAATCACAACTAAGGAAAACACACTATGGCCGAAATATCCATATGCCATTTCTCTTGATTTTTGTTGCAATTCCTGCCAACTACAAAACTTCTGCTTAAACCAAAATTTTGCAACAAAAATCTTCATATCCTAAGTTCAAAACCATACTTAAAACATCCATTTAGAAAAAACTAATAATCAACACCAAACTTTTTGTAAAAAGATCCAAACACTTGAATCACAAGCTTTGACCCCAAATCAAAACATATCCAAGAATTCCAAACAAAATCAAATCTTACTTCTAACATATTCATAAAATCATCCTAAGATCAACCGTGCTTTAAATCATCAAACTAAAGTCACCAAAATCACTAAATAACACTTGGAGTTTTTGGTTTTACACTTCGTCCAAAAACAGAAACTTTTTCCTCAACTAACTTTGATAAATCTCTTGATCAATGGCTTAAGAATGTGAGATCTTTGAAATAAAGAATCACATGGTTTAAAAATATTTCATAAGAATATCCAACCATCACACTTAAAATCACATGGATAAAAATCGTTAAAACATGGATCTAATCCAAAAACATCAAATATTAGGCCTAACCGAGATCCTCTTGTATAGAAAAATCATATCTTTGAAACTAATACTAAATATCTTCAAACTATCATCCTAACATGAAAATAAGAGAATTAGGATCATCATATAAAAATATCAAAGCCTTTAGAGTAAGATCAAACCACAAAATATTCAAATTTTCTCCAAACAAAAACTGTTTTTCCACTTCCATTTTTCAAGTTTCTAGATATAAGAAAATCTGCCATCAAAAGTTTTATTCATGCAACAAAACCTCAATGGAAACTCATAAGCATATTCTAAAAACACTCCATAAAAATTTCGGACCAAGATATGTCCATTAGCTTGGTCAAAAACTCCAAAACATAACATACTATCCAGTTTCACGCCCAGAATGACCCTTCCATGGTTAAAAATACTTTTAACTGACAAATGTCCATGGAATGATATTAATAATATATCTACTGAAACTATACTTAAAGAGGAACAACTTTTATGAAGGATTCATCATGTGAAAATAATTACAAATGGTCTAAAATCTCCATGCAAAAAGACTCAGAAATCTGCCCGAGAGAGCTCTGGTTTCTCTCTAAGAACAGGGTGAAGAAGTGATGAAAGGGAAGGAAGTGTGTCTTGCACGACTCAAGACTTCTGGAGGGGGAAGATTTGGACTTGAATGACCCTTGATTAGAGGTGGTTATGTGACATAAAGTGGAGACTAGTGAGGGGCAAAGGACTGCCTGCAAAAGCTGTGAGGAATGGAGGTTGATGAGGTGGATTCTCCTTCACATCAAGGCACTATTGGGTGCAGCCAAGGGTAGTGGATGTTCTACCATGTGGGGGAGGAAACTTCTTCAAGAAGCTTTGCCAAGGTGGCCAAATTCGTGGGCCTTGATGGGCTCAACCAAGTGGACTTCAATTGGGGTTTAAAGGGGGTTTGGTTAGGGTTTGAGATGCTATCAAGCCCAGATCTAATTTTTCTTGGCCCAATCAAATTTTCAAGGGTTAAAAGGTTTGATAATGATGTCATAGCAAGAATTTCAGAAATTAATAGCATGTGGAAGTGATTTAATCAAGTAATTAAATACAATTCTAGAAATTAGATCAAAAAGGGTTTGAAGGCCAATTTTAGGGTTTGGGGAAACCGTTTAGGGTTTCAGTTTCAACCAAGATTTTGGTGTCTCAATTGGATTCCAACCATTTAGGGTTTCTCTAGGATTGAAACCCTCTTTGATCTGGCTCAATTTGGTTGATCAAATGAAAAACATTTTGCTTAGGTGGCATGATCTCACACCTTGATTTCCTTCACAAATCCATCTAATGGTTCCTCTTTGTGCCAAATGTCTAATACTATTCACTATGTGTGGCTAAGATCTTGCCAAGTGTCCAAATAAAACTTCTCTAACCTAATTTAGACATTCCACATTGTGATCTTGAAAACACTACACTAGTACGCTTATCGAGGACTATTCACTCCAAAAAATACATAATAAACTTAGTATTGAAAAATCCTAAATATTCATATTAACCTACAGTGAAAATCGTTTACCAAAACTCAACCCCGAAGTGCCACTAAAAATAATTTTACAGTTTCGAATAGGCGTTTCGTCCAAAATTATGAAAATGAGTTATTGCGCCATAAAATTCTAAATATTCAACTGAGTCTAGTGGCGTGGACCATAACGTATTCTAACACTGACTATGTTGACAGACTAAAACCTTTGCGATTAGTCGATTCGTGAAAACCTACAGAGTTTTCACAAGCTTCCTAAAGTCTATAGAAATTCTACCATTGAATTTCTACTAGGCTGTTACACCAATTGATCTAATAGTATGCAATATATCACAACAGAAATTCTACTTTTTTTTTTTTTTAAGAAGAGCAGAAGGTCACATGTCCAAGAGTGACCCCCTCCCATATTTATTAAAATAAACCCTCACTTTTGGCGGAGGAATACCGTAGAAACAAAAACACATACGAAGGAAAAACTAAAAGAACCATAAACAAAATACTAAACAAAAACAACCCTATTAGACAAGAAGGACCCAGGAAAAAACCAGACCTAACATCTTAAAGATGGAAAGCCTAAACTATCCAAATGAATCAAACCTCACAAAAACCGAGGCATACTACAATTATTATAAAACACCAACTCCGCTCCTGAAGCCCCAAATTTGGCTAACCAATCCGTCACTCTATTACCTTCACGTAAAACATGTTGAAAATGGCATTGCATAGTTCGGGTTAGTCCAATAATTTCCTCTCAAAAATCCTCTAAGTACAATACATCACATCTCCCTCTCAGCCACCAAGAGATAACCACCTTCGAATCCATCTCTACTATTACCTTAGTGATATTTAAAGCTTTGCAAACTCTCAAACCTTGAAGAAGCGCCATTAGTTCTGCTTTATTATTGGAACCAAAACCAACATGTGAGGCATAAGCCTGAACATGTCATCCTAATTCATTACGAATGATCCCGCCAATACCACAAGAACCTGGATTGCCAAGGCTGCTACCATCCGTGTTTAATTTATGCCACCTCGACGGTGGTTTAACTCACCATACTGCTCTACAAGAATGGAATTTAGGGACAACCGGTTTATCCTTAGGGTCTCAAGAATCATACCATCTTAGTGGGACAACCGTTTAGGCCGTTTAGCCACCTAACAAAGGGAACCAAGCCATACACAAATAGAATGGACAATAGTGTTGTGGGACTCCAAAATACCTTCCATCCGAGCTAGACATCTTCTCCTCCATAAACGCCAAGTAACAATGATGGGCAGAATACCCACAATAAATCCCACCTGTGTAGATGAACTAGCCCGCCTGAACCAAGTCCCTGCATTCTGTTTCCAACCTCTTCCAATAGGAATACCAAATATCGTGCCAAAAAGGGACCATATTTTTTTAGGGAAATCACCCTCAAAGATCACATGATTCATATCTTCAATATGACCTACAGTACAACAATCACATTTGGAAGCAAGAGGAATACCAATACATTGCAATCTATTACCCACACTCAAAGCCATATGCCAAGCCCTCCAAAAATGTATAGACATTTTTAACGGAAGACATTTATGCCAAATCCAAGTATGCCAATCAAGGGAAGATCCCCTAACACGGATACAGTTCCAGGTAGATTTCGTAGTAAACTTACCTATCTCCATGGGAGTCCAAATCAGAACATCCTTTCTAGAATCAGGCCTTGATAATGAGATTAAAATATCATCCACCTTGTCCCCCTACTAATGTTTCTAACATATCTACATCCCAACTGTCCGATAACCGATAGTCTTTTATTTTAAGCAAAGGTGAACCCATTGGGGACATCTCATTTATTAGCGGGCCATTCTCCCTCCATTTATCATACCAGAAAAAAATATCTCCTTCTCTAATCTTCCATTTCGAATTATTCAACAACAATGGAATACAATTTGCAACCATTCTCCAAAACCTAGACCCTTTTGAGGCCTAAATTAGGCACCAAGGCTTTGATCCCACATATTTTGCTTTGAAAAAATTGGCCCATAAAGAATTACCTTGAATAAGGTTCCAAGCAAATAGCATATGCAAAGCTTTCTGACAATCCTGAAGAGCCCGCAATAGAAATTCTACTCAGTTCAATTAAAATAAGACATATCTCATGGTACTGAAGCATATAAATCTCAACAGAAATTTTTTCATAATAGCCATCAAAATATTTAATTGTTCCAAAAGAAACTCCCAAAACATTGGACCGTCACATCAAGTGTCATCAAAATAAGCCATTTGTCCTAAAAAGGGTCCCATAACAAAAGTCCTTTAGTGAGGCCGACCCTATTTGGCCTTGTCCTGATTCATAATCCTCCTCAACTATTCAAAAAGCTGCAACACTTTAGTAATGAATTGGTCACCAGCTTCCAACCTCTCCAAAATAGACGGCTCCAAAGAGACCTCACATCTCTTAGGAGTCTCCTTAGGGATCTAGAGAGCTTGTTTCTTACATTTCTCCATGACTATCTTCTTGGGTGTTCCTGTCACAACTTCTACCATTCTGGGTGGGAGGGGGAATGGTAGTGGAAACTACCACAGTGAGATTTCAAGAAATCTAGTAAGTGAACAAATAACATATAACAAATATCATAAGCATATGTGAGCAAACTCAAGATGAATGCATGGACATGAACCTTTACTTATGCATTTGACTTTTGAAGATACCATGTGCATCAGAAATTTCATCACCTTTTTCTTTTCATAAAACATATTTTCATCATTTCATTATTGTTCATGAAACATACATGTGAGCTCAAGTTCTTGTCCATGTATCATAACATAGCATGTCTCGGAGCTTAAGGCCTTAATCTTTGACTTTAACAAATAAAGTGATACCTCATGGCTCCCCTATGCATTGTGTGTTCCCCGCTAGTTAACACATCAGCCATTGGCCTACTTTAACTAAGGTGACTGCGTCTTACTTTTAATCATTCTTATCATGATAGTTCACTTTTCACCTTCACTATAGGGCACCCACTAGCTTTAGGAGCAACTCCACTCCAGTATCCTTTTCTTTTAGGAACCATTCTAGTCCGCTTACTATTTTATTCATCGACCCAGGGGGTTACCACTCCATTTTAGACACTCATGAGTGGACATAGGAGTTCCACTAGAGAATTTTCCAGTCCTAGCCTTTGGGGTCGTGATAAAAGCTTTAAAATATTCTTTTTCTTTTTGAAAAGTTTCACAAAAACCCAATGTATGTAACATGATCTATGAAACTTTGTGCTTTCATGGGACACATGCGAATGTCGAAACTCAATCATGACTATAGAGTAAATAATCTTGCACATCCATGTACATTTTGTGTTACGGCTTGAAAATATTAGAACATGCGACCATGTTTTAGATCATAAATTCTAGGGCATTCGATTAACAAACAAGAAGTGAACATCCAAAACTCCACATTCATCATGCAATAATCACATCAACACAAGCATGCAAAATGTGATGCCCCCAAATCCCTATGCACGAACACGGGAAAATCGAGACGTCCAGATGATGACATCACGGGTCACCACCCTATTGACGTGTGCCAAGTGTGTTTATAAGCAACGAATGTGCACGAGAAACACGCAGCGGATAGCAAAGTCAATAACTAAGTACCAGAATTTTTCTTAGTTTAATACAAAGTTGTTTAAAACATACGTAATAAAATATTACAAAACACAAATATAGTTTTAAACTAAACAACAAAGCTTCAACTTTAACTCGGAACCCCGGCGGAGACGCATCCTTGGGCTCAGCCTCCTCCTCTTCCTCGAAACCTGCACCAAAATCTACGGAACTAAAAATGGTGCCGCAGGTAAGTAAAATCCAAATGCCACTAGATAAAAACATATTAAACTCAACAATATGCATGAAAGAATGCAATGCACATGCCCCATAAAATCATAATTTTTCCACGCACACCAAAAACCCATTTGGCCCAAAAACATAACCATTAAAACCATTCCTCGCCATTATCCCAGATAATGGCCCAAAACCGCTACCACCATTTTCCCAGAAAATGGATCAAAAGCCTCAACACATCCTCACCATTATCCCAGATAATGGCCCAAACCCCAGAAAATGGATCAAAAGCCTCAAAACCAAACCTTGCCATTTTCCTAGAAAATGGGCCCACATCCGAAAACCATAAAAACGATCCAATTATGCATGCACCATGATCTCCCCTAGGGATCATCCACACACCCTGGCTCTGTGCCACACCGTAGGTAACGACTACGCGTGTGACACCTAAACGAGCGATGCCCAGACTCACGCCCAGCGCGTACCTAGCCAGGCCATCCTCTAGTCCCCGCCACTCTAGGGACCACGGAGTCGACACGACAGCGTTACCATATCGTGCGATCCGGTCGTCGCCCTGCGACAACCCAGGGGATGTCACTCAGTATTATCCACTCCCGAGTGACCAGAGGAGCTCCACCGAGATAATAACCCATCTCGGCTTGGGCTCGTGAGACTCACACACTCGAAACCATTTACGCCAACAAAACATGATTTTCTCACTTAAAATCAAATGCACATAAATGCAATATAAATGCAACTAAAAGGCATAAAACAACCAACCAATCCAAATCAACACATCAAGCAACTTCGTCCTCAATCCATCCAACCCCCGAACTCCTCGGACTCAGTCCGGAATCAGCCAACCAACAGCAAATATTTATTATATGAGCAAAATATATTTAAATCTAAAAGTAGAGTTTAGAAAATACTTACAGCACTATATGGTATTTTTCGAAAGCTCGCGGCGTTGCAAACGGCGGAAGAAAAGCAACGTAATAGTGTAATTTACACTGTGGCCGTGGGTAATAAATTACCCATTTTTGAACGGGGACAAACCAAAGCTCGAGATTGATTGGGAATGGCCTTGAGATATTTATGAAGCTAAGGGAAATGAGTTTTGGCCGTGGGTGGTGGTGGAAATGGCAGTCAAAGGCCAAAAATGGGCTGAACAGGGTTGAGCTCGTGGGAGCTGCTCCAGCAACGGATCAAGGCCGAAAATTGGTGGTTTAGGTCGGCAAGAGATAGGGGAAGAAGTTGTGAAGAGATGGTGGCCGGAGGTGGTGCGATGGTGCCGGAATCGGTGAAAAACATTATGGCTTGGAGGAGCTCGTGGTGGCTAACGGTGGCTCGGATGGAGGTGAAACTTGGTGGGGATGTTCACCGGTGAGAGGGGAAGAAAATTGGGTGGGTGGTGTAGGCCATGCCACCGGTGAGTGGCGG
The DNA here is from genome assembly GCF_018687715.1 of Carya illinoinensis. Lineage (NCBI taxonomy): Eukaryota > Viridiplantae > Streptophyta > Magnoliopsida > Fagales > Juglandaceae > Carya > Carya illinoinensis. The sequence goes on along the minus strand of NC_056755.1, from coordinate 27,091,583 downwards.
TTCTGGGCTGCGAAAGCAACCGGTGATAGGAGAGAAAAATAGGCAGGTGTCGTGACTTCCAGGGGCTCGTGGCGGCTAACGGCTGGTCCGATGGCTCTAAAAATTGATGGAGATGATCTCTGGTGGGAGGGGAAGAGAATGGTGGGGGTGGTGTACAACACGGCCCCCGGACGGCGGCGCAATGGGCAGCCGAAGTGGCAGCGACGGTAAGGGGAAAAAGAAGGGGCAGCGCGCGGAAGAGAGGAAACGGGGAAGAAAGAAGAAGAAAAAGAAAGAAAAGAAAGAAAAGGAGAGAAAGAAAAGGAAAAAGGGAAAAAGAAAAAGAGAAAAGAAAAGAAATGAGGTACAATCCTCACTCCGAAAACCAAAAACAGATCCGCTGAAAACGATTTTAAAACCGTAAAACGATTAAAATAAATTAAACCCAACATAAAATAAATTAAAACCAATTAAAATACATTAATTTAAAATAAATAACCAATATATTAATTAAATTAAAAACAACCCTTCAGTGAAAACACACGTAAAAAGGGGTTATCACACAAAAGAATTAATTTCATGCCTTCAAAACTTCAATTACAACATGTTAACCCTTCATCCATGGTCATGGCCGAAACCTCTTAGTTTTAAACACATGTTACATCCATTTTCATGAACTTAGAATCTTTAATGTGTTTAAAAAAACTTTTTCCATAAATCCTCATGTATAGCTGAAACATATAAGTGAGCATGCTTAGGAAAAACAATCATTTCTTTGAGCTTAATCCTTTAAAAGATTAGGTAATGCAACCATCTTTATGAACATTTTAAAAATCATGCAAAAACTGAAACCCTAAATATGGCCATACACTTCATTTTCGTGACATAAAATAACAATAATGAAACATCATATATGGCCAAAATGTATGAGTGAGGGTATTCATGGAAAAGCAATAATTTTCTTGAATAACATATTATAAGAGATTCAGTCATACAATAACCTCCACGAGCATATTATAAATCATGTAAAATCTAAAAAACTTAGCTATGGCCTTTCATTCCATTTTCATGATGTAAGCTAACACAATATTCACTTTAATCATAAGTTGAACACTCACACAATGGATCCAATTATAACACACGGAAGAATATCATTACATCAAGCATAATTGTGCAACCAAACAAGTAAGTTCACATTGCATATATATAAAATATCAAGTACAAGTTAGAAATTTACTTACAAAAATCCACAATTTATAAATAAGCAAGCTGAAAATAGATATACAAAAATAATTAAGTTCGGTTATTTAAACCCTAACCCGTGTGTGTACATGTAAACTCATGACATCTAGTCTAAGGAAAAAGCTCCCAATATTTCAGACCTCCACTCCTCCAATCTAAAACTTGCATGAACTAAAACCCTAGTTTAAAATAAACCCTAAAACCATGTGTGTATATGTGTGAGCTCATATGGGAAACTTCACCAAACATGAGCTAATTTCCTCTAGCTCAAGTGTGTGTGAGAGAGAGCATGAGTTCATGATGAACTTGCTAAAAACTGAAACTTCACCTCTCATGATAGTGTGTGTGATGAAATGGAAAGGTGGTTTTTGGCTTCATACCTTATGTGATTCTCTTCTTTGAAGTATCTCCTAGCTTTGCTTTTCCTCACAATGGTTTATGAAAGAAAAGAGAGTAACTTGAATGGTGTTTGGATGGTGAGAAAGTGATGGAAAGTAGAGAGAAAGGTGGTGACCGAATGCTTCACAAAAGAAATCCTCCAAGTGACTAAAAGAATGTGTTTTTCAGCACCCTCCCCTTTGTATAGACATAAGAGGCTTTTTGTACAAGCTAAGCTCATTTGCATGGATGCCAAGTGGCATGTCACCCTTAAGCCCCTTTCCCTTCCCCATCATTTGATTGTGTTGGGAACACGAGAACTTTTGGACAAGTGGTTCTTCCTTCTCCAAAATTGAAACCTCCATTCCATTTTTGCCCTTCATCTTATGTCTTGGTTCAATAAACCTCATGGAAAAATGGTCTTTCATCTAGTTAGAATCTTTCTCCATCTCCAACATGTGTGCACATGTGCCAAGTGGCATGTGGGGAGTGTGTGTGTGCATGGTGGCCGAAATATCCTTCTCTTCCCAAGGAGATTTTCTTCCACCAATGTCTTGGACATTGTGTGATTGGTCACAAGGGTGGGAAAATGGACCAATTTCCTTGCCCTAGCCATCCAACTCAAGGGATCTTCTATGAGGTCCTTCTAGAAACCCTTGTAAGCATGTAAGACCCTTCTTCCCAACAAGATCGTGCCCTTTGCCAAGACAAGACTCTTACCATCCCTTTTTGCATGTATGACACATGGAAAAACCAAATCGTTCTCCTCTACGATTGTCGTGCATGCCCCTTCAGCTTCCACTAAGTTCCAACTTCCATGCCTCTTCACCTTCCTTCTAGAAACTCTCCCCCTTAGTGACAAGTGTCATCACACTATCACATCACAAGAAAGCCTTCTTGCATGTATAACACATGGCAAGAAAGAAATTTTCCCCTAGGGTAGTCGTGTGCCCTAATTCCATGGGTTCTAAACCCTAATTTTTACTACAAGGCAGAATTCCAATTGGGCTTGGGCCTTCCTCAAGGCCTCAAATGCCTTCTATTCCATCCAAATTCATTAATGGGTTGTTCCTCCTCTCTTAGCCCAAATTAACAATACATAATAAAATAAATAAAAAGCTTAGTAAAATCTTGGTCGTCATACATATTGTCATGACTGTGGGTGTAATAAGGTGGTTAAGGGTGTGATGGGGCTGGGCTTCAATGGGTGGTGCTACCATAGCTATGGAAATGATGAGGGAGAATGGGGGTGTGCTACCATGAGGGGTGGTGGTGTTGGGGGCCTTTGTTGGGTCTCATGGTTGATGGGAAATCATAGATCGAGCCTCACATTGACTTGTCAATGGCAGTGACATTAAGTTGTGCAAGGGAAACGAAGAGAGGTAGAGATCGGAGAGAGAAGGGGATGAAGCTAGTGGGAGGTGAGAGAGAGAAGAGAGGAAAATGAGGGAATTATGGCTTTTGGGGGAATTAATCGAGGCCCTACATCTAGAGGTTCCTAACCTGGATCCAACAGTGGAGATTAAATACTTATAAGTAGGAAAGAAAGACATAAAGAAAGTAGAAAGAAAAGGGAATTAGACCAAATGTCAATACAACTTTTGATATATTGATCACAACAATAATGCTTTTCATTATAAAATAAAATGATGAGTTTAATAAATATTTCTAAGAGAAATAAATCTATCTAAATATATAGAGTTTTTAACATAAAATGAAATAATAAATATTAAATAATTTTCCTAAATAAATAAAATGCTCTACTAAAACTATAGTATTTCCAAAGCTCCAAAATATAAAAAGGACTTACTTGAAATATGGGCTTGGTTCAATAATACTAAAAATACCCCATTTAAAATAAGTTTTGGACTCATGAAAATATTTTGAAGACTTTAAAACAATGGGCTCCATTTAAAAATCATCTACTAAATTTAAAACACAAATTTGAGATATAAAATGCAAAGGCGATACTCGTGACCAATCGGGAGGAAAAAGAGCGATTCGTCAAAGCTTCATCCTTATTTCATTCCTGGGTGGGGCACATATAAAAATAAAATGAGTCAAGTACTCAGTAAGTATTTTCATATTGTAAAAATATATGAACATAAGTTTCATTCTTGCATTTCTCATTCATCTAATGGTAACCAGACTTAAAGTCTATCCTCGAGAACCCTGATGCTCCTAGTAATTGATCTAACGTGTCATTGATACGTGGTAACGGGTACTTGTTCTTAACCATGACTCTATTCAATTCCCTATAATTAATGCACATCCTCAAAGACCCATCCTTCTTCTTTACAAATAGAACTGGCGCACCCCATGGTGGTGAGCTAGGCCAAATGAATGCCTTTTCCTATAGTTCTTCTATTTGCTTCTTCAGCTCCTTTAGTTCTAAAGGGGCCAGATGATTAGGTGCTTTATGTATAGGGGTTGTAGCAGGTTCTAGCGCTATAATGAATCTCATTTCCCTATTAGGCAGGTAATCCTGGTTGGTTGTCAGCAAAAACCTTGGGATATTCTTCAACTATAGGTATCCTCTGAATCTCCTTACTACCACCATAATCTTCCATCATAAATGCTAGGTAAGTCATGGCACCACTAGCCATGTACTTCCTTGCTTGTAAAGCCGAAATTAGAGAGGGGGTGGCTTTCACAGTCCATCTCGTATGACTGATTTGCCCATCTATGGGTGATTTGAAAATTATCTCCTTCTTCTGGCAATCTATCCTACCAAGTGTTTGAATAACAAGTCCATTCCTAGTATAATGTTGAATCCTAATAGGTTGAAGATGATCAAGTCGGCTTTCATCAATCTCCCTCCTAGGCATAAGGGGCAATTTTTCAACATGCGGGTACAGATGATCATACTCCCATAAGGAATTGACACTACTATAGCTTGAGGTAACATTTGAGTTGGCAGGTTACACGTGCGTACAAATGCCGTAGACACAAAAGACCTCGTTGCAAAGGAGTCAAACAAAGTGCAAGCCATATATTCGTATAACGTGATTTACCTAAGGTGTAATCAACTACTATGTACTAAGCAGCTATTTTATAAAAGCAAATTTCTAAAGAATTTAAAGAAAATTCTAGTGATGACTCCCGTCACTTCATCTTTGGGAATCTCCTTGTTTATTTCTCTAGGGGTGATAGATTATGCACGAGCTTGGACAAGTGGCCTCTGATTGGGTCGATTGTTAGGATCTTTCTTTCCACCTTGTGTATTCTGAGGGCATTACCATATCTGAAACATACTCCTAAACCTACCCAACATTCTCCACCGTGAATCTTTCCATACTTTTTACAGGTAGTAGGTGGAGTTGGCATAATGCCCTTGCCCTTGTTGGCTCCTTGTGTAATCCTTTTTTGGCATTATTTCCTTTACAGGGAAAGAAGAAGCCCTTTTTCACTCTAGGTTTATCTGGGCTACCACACTTCCTTGTTTCACTTCTGTTATTGCGGCCATGTTAACCAACTCCTGGAAGTTGTTGATGCGAAACTTGGCTACATAACTCTGAATCTGGTGTTGTAGGCTTCCTTGAACCTTCTAGGCTTGCATCTTTTCAGGGGCAATCAGATGCGTATCCAACCTTCCCAACTCCATGAATTTTGCAGGTATTGTTTGATTGAGAGATTGTCTTATACCACAATGGTAGACTCTTGAGCCTTATAGGTCTTCATTGACTCAAGGAAGAATCGGTTGTCAAATTCCTTATTGAACCTGGGAGTTAAGGCAGCAATATTGCTTAATTCCCTTATCAACAATTGTCTTTTGGTATCCCACCAGATATCGACTACTCCTTGTAGCAGATACCCTGCACATTGTACTTTTTGTTCTTTTGTACAGCCACTGATCTTGAAGTTCCTGTCAAGATCTAGTAGCCACTTGTTGGCCTTCATAGGTCCTTCGATTCCCATGAAACTAGGGTATCTATATATCAGAAATTTCTAGTATGATCAACCTCACCTTTCTTGACTTTCAACCTGCGAGCGTTGTTGGTTTTGCCTCAAGATCATCTCTTGTTGCTGCTTCATTGTTTCCGTCATCCGACAAATTACGTTCGTTATATCATTTCCTTGATCCAAACAGCGATCCTAGTCCATATGAGTATTGGACGCTTTTGGGTTTCTTTCCCTTCTTTCACATGCCATTCTACTCCAATTTTTCAAATCCTGTGAGGCACATGTATTAGATCCAGTTCCTACTACAAGAATCAAGCCTATGCAGTCTAAAGATTAAAGACCTATACTCTAGCATATTAATCCTAAGGACATGTGGGTTTACCCAAAGACGTAATTGCATTGATACCACCCTGTGATGCCCCCAACCTTAGCTTGGGATGAATAGAGATTTAGAATGTCGAGACATGTAACACAATGGAACGTGACCAAATATCCATAGCTGATTAAGGGTGACTAAATAAAACTTATGTCATTATAACTAAAACATTCCAATGTCCTTTGTAACCATCATAAGTTCAAATCAAACAATAGCATTATCTTAGTACATTTATTCATCATAAGGAGTCTCCAAAGTTAAATCAACTGCTTCTTGCGTTCTAGAGCACAAAGGGTTATGGCTATAAACATCAAGAAGATCTAGCTCCTCCTCAATCACTTGGATCCACTGGTCCATCTAGTCAGTCCTAGTCAGGTCCTGACATAACTTCTATCATTCCGAGTTGAATGATAGTAGGTCTACAAAGGGTGAGATTTACTTGAAATCTCAGTAAGTTAGACAACCAACATGCACAAAAATCAATTATGCATGATGAATGACAAATATGAAATGCATGTAGTGCAGAAAAATTAGTGTATGTCTCTCATCCAGATTCCTTAACATTTTTCGAAAAACTGAGATACATTTTCAGAAAAACTGAGATACATTTTCTTACAAAGAACATTTTTCACTTCAACTGATAAAAGTATCATAATTTTTCATCATTTATAGTAATTCATACTTAATCATAACATCATTATATATGATATCATCACAGTTCCCCATGTACACTGTGAGTACCTGCTGGTAACCATAGTACAATGTACGTTGAAACTACGTTATCTGCAAACTCCTTCTCAATGCATTGGCAACATAACATAACATCATAAGGTAATAACATGTACACCCACCAGACTTAGGTGTCTTAACATTTGACTTCACTCCAGCATTATTTAAAAAGAACCCATTCAAAGTCCGTTGACTGTTTTTCATTAACCCAGGGGTTACCACTCCATTTTTGAACACTTCAAAGTGGATACAGGACTTCCACTAGGATAATTCCCCATCCTAGCATTTGGGGTCATGACAAAAATTATTTCCATGCTATGTTTGAAAAATATAGTACATGACATATGCATATGTAGCAAGCTTTTCGTGTGAAAATGACATTTATATGCAATATGCTAAAGGGCGATTAGCTAATGAACAACTCACAAGTTGGCAAGATTTTCCTTACGTCTAGATGATTTAGTGGTTTGGTGGGATTCATTTCCAGAAATGTATTTCACAGATCATTTGGTCTGAATCTTTGATGTAATTTGTGGTTGTTTATGAATGAAATATTATTTTCCCATCTAAAAATTAAATAAAAATAAAGAAAAAGACATTTATATGCAATATGCTAAAAATAGTAAAAATGTCACATGTCATGTAGGTATGTACTCAATATATCATATAACATGATGTTTCATGCTCAAAATGATAATTATAACATAAATGTAGCATTTATCAATAAATCATAAATCACTTATAAACGTGTAAGTTATAAGCAAACTTACAAACTTCCCGAGTTTGGAAATATCATAGTGGCTGAAACAAAATTCATACTAAGTTAGAATTTGAACTACTATGGGAGATGTTCATAATCAAAAGGTTTCAAAAATGGGTATTTACAAAAAATCCCCAAATTCTCAAAATTTCCCACTATGGCCTTAATTTTTCACTATTTGCAAACAAACCTCAAATTTAACCAAACTTCATGGACTTCATATTTTTCATATTCTAAAACCATATACACCCTTAGAATTATAGAATTCAAAGTGGAATTAGCTCAAACATACACAACTGTGGCATGCACTCTAGTTGATACCTAAGTGTACTTTCAACTATTGATCCATATGAATGCATGCATATACAATTTTATTTAATCACAAATAATCACTACAGTATTTAATGATATGATAAAGGCTAAATATTGGGTGAGAAAGTTCATCCCAACAATTAATCATGGCTAAAAACCTTAATCTTCATTAATCATCAATTAATCAAGTATGATGCTATTAGCCTAAATCACAGAGGCACGATTCATAATTCACCCAAAATATGTATTTTCATTCTTATCACAATCACAAGTTTTTCTAAATGCTCAATTATCAAGCCTAGGTGAAAAAAAATCAAGACTTCATGCCTTAATCACAAACTTAATTAAAATCCATGCATGCTTTGATGATCAACACAAGATAGCATTAAAACCTATCATGGCATGCTTCTAATCTCAAAATCAAACCTTCAATGATCATTCCAAGACATTAATAAATCATATCAAAATATGCTAAGAAATTTCATAGCTAAATTCTTCACTTAAAGCAATTTAAACATTTAATTAAGCATGGTAACCTTTTCTAAACTCAACCAAAATTCACTTCAACACTTAAAAGCAAGACTTGACATGAAAAATAAGATCTAGGATAAGACAATTTACAATTTTCTTGGCCCTCTAAGCTCCTAACACAAGATTTCTCAAGAACTCCCAAGACACCCAAGCACACACCTTTTGAATTCGCTCTAAACTCTTAGAAAGAAGAAGGCTCTCAATGCTCAAAAGGAGCTTGGAGATGAGGTGTGAAGGAAATGAGGGAGTAGAGGGGAGTTTTATAGGAAGCAATGGGGGAGGGGCGCCGGTCATGGCTGGGAAGGGTGGCTTATGATTGGTGGAGTGGGTGGTGGTGGTGATGAGTGCAAGGTTCCAACATTGTGTCACTTGTGCAGACTGAATAGTGCCCTAAAACCACGATGATCTCATCAATTAGGTGCTACAATGACCCTGAGAGTGAAGGGTAGGTCTTGGTGTAGAAGGAAGAGAAGAAAAAAAATAAAATCAAGCATGATACCATGCCATGATGCCGTCAAGTGAGGGATCTTCAAATCTGGGAAGTTTTCTTCATCAATTTTGTCTCATCTTCTTGTTTTGTTTTGCAAGTCTGAAGTCTTCATTTGGTAGATTTTTAGGTAAGGGAGTGGTGCTTGGTTGGCTGCCAAGTGATCATAAAGTGGCAGATCAAAGGGAAGAGGTGAAGGGAATGGTGCTACCGAATGGTGGTGGGTTGATGCCATCGGTTTGGTGTAATAATTTGTGGGAAAAACTTGGTCAAATTCTCATAATAAATTTGAGGGTCTCTTGGGGATTGGATGGTGATGGACGTGGCATGAGGTTGTAGGTCATTTGAGAGCAGAAAACCAAACCAAAATGCAAAGCATTCGGTTTCCATCCAACTAATGTTTAGGTGCATTCAGCTTTGGGTTTTTGGTTTGGTTCTTAAAACCAATTTCATCCAAAGCTTTGTTTGGTTCTAAAGGGATGATATAAGGTGATTAAGGAACATAATGCCCTTGAGAAAAGGGCACACAAAGTTTGGGCTAGAGACTGTTTAGTCCATTGCACACAAGGGCACACATATCATATGATCTAAGAACCTCATACAATCCTTTTAGAATGATGTGGTTTTAGAATGATATGGTTTGGTTCTTAAAACCATATGTGCCAAGTGGTGTGGTTTTAGGGTTTTGATATGTCATTACTCTTAATGACATGTGTAGAGGTTTATCTAGGGTTCTAATATGATCTAAGAATGATGCAATTGAATAATAAAACAATAAAATTTCAGATCAAAAAGGCTAAAAAGATTAAGAAAAAAAATTAAGCTCAAAATATGGTTTAAAGATCACTAATCATGGGTAAGTTGACTAATATCATTAACTCAAGTTAGAAGCTTGATTATGAACAACTAGGAGTCTTAAGGGGCAAGGGGTACCATATGGGCTTGAGGAAACTAATAGTATGGTATATGTGGGCTTCAAGTAGAAGTATAAAAATGCAAGACAAGGCTTTGGGCCTTGTTGGGCTTAAAAGGCCATAAGTGGGAGTTGCATGAGCTTTGAATGTGAATTGATGGGAGGCCTTGGTTCCAAATTTTAAGGAATTATGAGAGGCCTCAAGATCCACAAATATGGGGCTTTGAAAGCTTGCCTTATCATAAATGGGTCGTGGGTAAAACTAACAACAAATTAGGCCCAAAAGGCCTTATGCCTTCCCCATACTTGGGCCAATCAAGACTTAAACTCTTATAAGGCTTGGTTTAAGACTTCTAAATCTTGGCCCATAAGATTCTAAAGGTTCTAAGGGCCTTAAGTGAATCAATATGGGTTTGCTTACTAAACCATTTAACATTAACCCTCAAGCTTAACCATTAATGACACTAAGCACCATAGTCTAAATAAGTTTAACTATCTCCAATAACAATAAAAATAATATAATATAATAATAATTCTTATATATAGAAAATACAAGGCACAAAATTATAAGCTTATAATAAGGGCGATTAAAGGTTAATCCTAATGGGTAATTAGGCGGGGTGTTACCGACATTGCAATCTGCCCAATCCATTGGTACCATCATCCATTCATTCAGTCATAGCCACTACTTAGCTTCATACATTAAAACATTCATTTCTTCTCAGTTACTTCCTTTCATTCCTTTAAGTCCTTTGATTTTCCTTCTTTTCATTCATCAGTCTATTTCATTTCATAAAACATCATTTCATAACATAAAGCATAAACATCTTCATTTGTTTTCATAGAACTATTCTTGGGGTGCATAAAATTGGGCTACCAAAGAAGACCATTACATACATATACTTAAACATTAATATCTTAGCATAGATTCATAAAGCTTCCTTTCATTCTATGAAAACATTTCTTTTTCATTTCATTTCATGAAAGAACATTTTTCTCATAAAAGCATTTTATTTCATTTTCATAAATAAAAACATTTCTTTTTCATTTCATATCTTTAGAAAACTCTAGAAGAGTATGAACATAGTACTTACCTAGACTCCATGCCTTTTTCATTTCATAGAGTCCATCTATGTGCTTGTCAAATGGCAACCTACAGGCATACATAACTTTACACCCAACACTTCAAAATAATCCATCTCCATCCCAACTTCATATATTCACCTCAAGCATCTCAATACAATTCAATTATGTGGCATAATCCAAACTCAAGCGTAATAGCAAAATTATAAACGGCTTTTGCGACGCCCCCATACATCACTTGGGATTTGACAGTCACTAAATGTGTCGGGACATGTAACACAAGGCTACATATCCCCGTACATGATAGTCAAGATGCAATGCATCTAACATTCTAGTAGTATGCAATAAAATCACAGCAGAAAAAATACTTTTTTATCTACTTAACCATGGTGGAAAAAATAAATAAGACACATGGTACCAATAAGTGCAAATATCCCAAAAGCTTTATATAGCATATGCACTTTCAAAAGAGTTATGTTTTCAAAATTTTCCAAAAACATGGGACCATTCCAAAAGATTTTCTATTCCTCAAAAGATTTAAGTCTTTATGGCCTCTCAAGTTTTGCTTTCTTTTCTAAGAACCGGTTCTTGCCATGGTTCCTAAGTCGTTTTAAATCAACAAGTTTAAGTACTTCAAAAATAGTCTGATCAATGGTCTCTAACTTTTTGGGATGGAGGGCATGAAAGAGCTCACTTCCATTCTGGGCACTATTTTATCAGGAGGGGTGCTACCCTCTTCCACTTCGTCATCGGGGTTTCGTGCACTTGTTACAACTTCTACCATCCCAAGAGGGGAATGGTAGTAGAAACTACCACAATGAGATTTCAAAAAATCTCAACAAATAAACAATCAACATACCATAGATATCACAAGCATATAAAAGAAAACCACAAACAAATGCGTGGACATGCACTTTGGCGTAAAACCTTGACATATGCAACATAGACTTTCTAATAAAATAGCTTTTCATCTTTTAAATTCTTAGAGCATTGGCAATGGCCTCGCCATTGCCAAATGCAATTTCAAAATGATTACAATTTTGTAGAAATTTATCTGCAACGGCCTAGCTATAGATAGAAAGTTTGACATAATTGATACAGTAAATCTAAAGACCTCTCCATGTCTGGCGAGACCCTGTACAAAGACCAAATAATTTTTTATTTATTTTCTACTACTGCCCCTGTCATTTCCCTTGATTTTTCGTTGCAGATCAATTTCCTCTCTTTCTTTTCTTCTTTCTTTTCTTTCTCTCCCGAAGCTTGGGTCTTCTTCAACCCGTCGCCGTCCTTCAACCAACAACCCCAAATCTCTTCAGCGGTTGTTGTCATCCCCATGCTCAGCAAGGTAAGTCTCTCTTCCTCTCTCTTCCTCACTCTTCTCTCCCTCTTCTCTATTGAAGCCGTCGTTATGCATCCCCCTTCTCCAAACAGATTTTGATTTTATCTCCTCTTTTGCATTGCAAGGTCAAATTAATTTCAGCATATCGGCTTGCTCCACAAATCATCCGGAAGGTTCTTCTTCCTCCACGAATCTGCCACTACTGGTAGCATCTGTTTGTGTAAATGCGATCCCTTTTTCTTTTTCTTTTTTTAGTTCTTGAGGATGAAATGGTATACATTTGTGGTGTATTGAAATTTTTTCTCTGAAATGGTATGGTCTCCACATGCTGTGTCTACGTATTGATTCTCTGAAATGGTATTGCATTTTTTCTCTGTTTTGGCATATTCTTGGGTTCCAAAGCTTCATTCAGTCACTCATTTTTATCCTTCACAACATAGTTCTAATTAGAAATGACTAGATCCAACAAAAGGGAAAAACTCCAAATGCCACAGGAAGATAAAAAGAAACTAGGAGAAGAATTGTGTACATATGCTGTCTTCCTATGTAAAGGGGGAGAGATAAAGGGGTGTCCTCTGAATATAGGATAATCATGCACTTATATTTATACGTCCAAATTTTTTCCAATGCAGAGTTTCAATGTGTAAATCATCACCTAGATGTACTTCATGACAATGAAACTGACCATCATTTTGAACATTTTCTACTAACACATGCTGACTACAAAATTGCCTCCTTATGGACTCAGCAACGACTAGCTTATGAGAAATCTCTTAAAATGTGGCTCAACAAGTTTTTGAGAACCTTTAGGAACAAATCAATAATATTTTGAAGGTTCCAACCTCATGCTTGCTCTTATTGTATGTTTTGAAAATTTGAAGTGTCCTGGGCACGGGTTAGGGTTTACCTATATAATATATAATATACATGCTTTAACACGACATGAACACAAATTGTTAACATGATTTGACACCCCTATCCTTAAGGACCAAATTCCAAGGGCCTATTTCTTCTATTTCCCTCTTGTGGGCTCTCTAACTTTACACTCTAAGATCCAAATTTAACAAAAATAGAAAGTGGCCTAATGAACTCTTCCAACACTTAGCCAATAGCCAAATAAATAAATAATATCCAAAAGAATTACAAACGGGAACTTAGCAAAAATCCAGGATTTTGCAACTTCCATGCTTCAGCATCAACATCAATGAAGCCAAAGTTTAAACATTTAAAATATATTCATTGCATACAATAAACTCCATTGCAAATCCCAACTAACACATTGAATATATATGTCTAATATTTAGAAACCCTCTAATATTTAGAAACCCATAAATCACCACGCTTCACCACCATTGTCCATACATAATACACCCAATATATTCAAATTTGTCAAATTCTTAGACATCATGGTCCTCATATAAATTCCAATCTATAAACCATTGTATTTAAGTAAAATCTAACTAGGGGTGAGTTCGGTCCGGTCCGAGGAGGTTTTGTGGACCGGACCGGACCTATTCGGTCCAGGGTTTTCCCACCCTGGACCGGACCGAACTCCATCAGAACCGGTCCGGTCGGTCCATTCGGTCCAAGGTTGACTTTTTTTTTTTTTTAATCTATTGACATTTTTTTTAATATTTATGTAATTATATTGTAATATATTTAATATATATACATATAGTATTATTTATATATTAGTAATATGCTAATACTATTAGTCTATTAGTAATAATACTATAACTAATAAATATATGTAATAATAACTATACTATAACTAATAACTATATGTAATAATAGTAATAGTGATAACTATATATTTATGTAATATGCTAATATTTAATGACATTTTTTTTAATATTTATGTAATTATATTGTAATATATTTAATATATATACATATAGTATACTATTATATATATATTAGTAATATGCTAATACTATTAGTCTATCAATAATAATACTATAACTAATAAATATATGTAATAATAACTATACTATAACTAATAAATATATGTAATAATAACTATACTATAACTAATAACTATATGTAATAATAGTAATAGTGATAACTATATATGTAACTATATGTAATACTAATAACTAATACTATTATGTAAACAGACCGTTTCTTCGCCGTTGAGGGAGGTGGGAGCCTCGGCTCCCACCCTCCCCCCTCCCTCCTCCCTTTAGTTTTAGTTTTAGTTTTTTATCCTCTGTTTTCTATTTTTTCTTTTCGTCTGCTGTTTTTGGCCCGTTTTTGGTTTTCTCATTCGGCTCTTGCGTTTGTGGTGGTTAGCTCTTCTCCCCTGTTTTCAGTGTCTTTCCTGGTGCGAGGATCACCGGTAAGGGTCCCGACCAACCCAGCGAGGTGCCGCTTAGCAGAGGAGGCGTGAGCAATCCTGTGAGGTGGCGCTTTGCAGTGGAGACGTACAGCGCGGATGAAACAGATGGGAGGATTTGGACGGGTGAGAAGCTAGCCTATTCGTGTTGAAGCAAGGCTGACGGCTTGGGCTTTGGTGGGGCGAGGATACGGCGGGGTGGCTCGACGGCGAGAGGCTTGATTCTCTGTTCTCGTAACAGAGTGTTTTGGGTCTCGTACGATGGGGCTGCTGGTTTAATGTATCTGTTTCTGGCCGACTGTTTTGCAGGGGCTTATCTAGGCATCGGGGGTCTTCCCGTGCCTTGTGGTGATAGGCAGCAGCAGCGCTGCACAGGAACAGAGAAGGAAGAGGGGGCGGCGGACGTAGCGAAGAAACCCTAGTCCGATCCTTAGGCGCCCTGTTGTTAGCGGGTTGGGCCCCCGGGATGTCGGGTCATGGGCCTGGGCTGGGCCTTCTGTTATGCACAGCCCGTTAATGTTTTTATGTTGCTCTGTATTTGTTTTAATGTGTTTTAGTTTTATATTTTATATATTGCCTAGAGTCCCACTCCTTCTTAAAAGGAATGTGGGTTTTGTCCTACTCCTCTTTTGGAGGAATGTAGGTTTGGTACTCTTCCTCCGTGGGAGGAAAGAGTGTGGTGTACCTCTCTTCTTCGGAAGAGAGGTGGTTTATCTCTGTTCATCAGAGAGCTTTCTCTTTTGACTGCTGTCAAAAGAGGAGGTGTAGAAGTTTTTAGACAATGTCCGTCACAAAGAAATTTGTTGACGGGGGAGCTCCTGAGCAGATGCGTTAGTTGGCTTATGGTCTGGTTTTCCAGTTTGTTAAGTCACAGTTGTAACTTCGCCTATGAATATATGCAGTGAAGCATTTTCTATCAAAAAAAAAAAATACTATTAGTCTATTAGTACTAATAACTATACTAGTATTAATAACTATACTAGCACTAATACTATAACTAATAACTATATGTAATGATAGTAATACTATATGTAATACTATATTAAATAATAGTAATACTCTTATTACTAATACTCTATGTAGTTATAGTGATTTAATACTAACATATTATATATTAAGCTAACTATACTAATACTATTATAAATTTACAAATATATGATATATTATAATTTATTCTATAACTTTTATAATATGTTAATACATTAATATATTATATATATACTAGTATTTTATATATATATTTTTGATCGGTTATACTAGTACTATATATTATAGTTAATAGTTATACATTAAAGAATATAGTAACACATTGATACTAAATATATATAGTTATAGACTTATAATGATTTAGTTATTATGAATTTATGATTAGTATAACTATATAATTGTATTAGTATTAGACTATTAATAATTCAATTTGGCTATATTATATTAGTAATATTAGTTACGTTGAATCAATTAGTTAGTATAACTATACTCTACATCATTAGTATTAATATAAATATTAGTATTAGTTATAACTATATAGCCTAGATTAGAATTGAGTTTTAAAGTATATAATAGACTAATTGTATTAGTACAACTATATAAGTATATTGTATAGCTATATATTTTTTTTGATAGGAAAGTATAACTTTTATTCATCAAACTCAAGCATTACAAAGATGAATCAACCCAAATAGCTTGGGAAATACAATCTGGAATTGAGTTCCACCAAATACAAATGTCATCTAAATTCCATGCAAACCGAGCCAAGCAATGAGCAACTCCATTAGCTTCTCTTCCCTTATGTTGAATTGACCAATTTGGATACCTTTGAAGCAAAGATTTAACCTCCTGAATTAATCCACCCCATAAGGTAGTAGAATACCCTTCCTTCTCCAGCTCTTGAACTGCTAATAAAGAATCTAATTCCACTTGAAGAGATGTAATGCCAAGGGACACACATAATTGCAAACCCCTTAACATAGCAAGAAGTTCAATTTCCATAGGATCAGCTATAGCAGGTTCAGATTTGCTTGCCGCAAATATAACCTTCCCTTCCTTGTCACGCAACACAGCCCCTATACCAGCTTTGCATTGATCACTAAAAAGAGCACCATCAATGTTTAACTTCAAGACACCCTCTGGAGGAGGCTGCCATTGACACTTATACTTTTGCTTGATCTTCGTGGCCTCTACTGCTGCTTTATGTTCCTGGTATAAGGTAAAGGCATGCTCCATCACTTGCTGAATTGATAGAATGTTGCCCTCATATAGACTCTGATTTCTTCTATACCAAAGTCCCCATGCAAGTAGGAAAAACTTCTCTAACTCTCCTGGTCTTCTTCTCCTGATTACAGCAGTGACTAAATCCATAAGTTGCTTCCTTTCAGTTACTTGAATTAGAGAAGGGAATACCTGTGACCAACAATCAACAACAGCAGGACAATAAATCAGTGCATGAAGCAGATCTTCTTCTTCTGTTTGGCAGCAGTAACAAGTAGCTTCTTGTATCACTTTTCGAAACTTCAGGTTTTGAAAGGTTGGAAGAATGTTCTTGCACATTCTCCATGCAAACACCTTAACTCTTTGAGGGACATGCATCTTCCATAAATGCTTCCATAATAGTTTTCCATCTTCTGCTCTTGAACTTTCAGCCACATCTCCATTATGCTCCATGGTTTTGAAAAATTCATATGCACTTTTAACACTGAAAATCCCACTTGTCTCATGCTCCCATATAAGCATATCAGGTATATTATCCATAGGCAATCGAATGCATAACACTTCAGCAGCTTCTCTTGGTGGCAAAACACTTCTCACTCTCTCAACATCCCAGCTATTCTGTTCTGGCATCATCAAGGAAGAAACTGTCTGTAAACCAGCATCAGGAGGAATATCAACCACCATGGATAGCAACTTTTGTTTTGGTAACCAATAATCAGACCAAATATTAATGGATAAACCATTGCCAACCCTCCATCTACACCCTTTGAGCAAACCATTCTTAGTATCCCAAATGCCTCTCCATACATAAGAAGGATTCACACCCAATCTTGAGTCAAAAAAACTAGATGTTGGGAAATATCTTGCTTTAAAAATCTTATGTAAAAGGGAAGATTCTTCATGCATAATCCTCCACCCTTGCTTTGCTAGTAGGGCCTTATTAAAAAGTTGAATACTTCTAAACCCCATACCTCCTTCCATCTTTGACTCACACATCCTCTTCCAACTAATCCAACTCAATTTTCTTTCATCTTGCTTCTGACCCCACCAAAAACTTGCCATTAAGCTTTCAAGATAGGGACTTAGGCAACTTAAAGTAGCTCATAGTATAAGTAGGTATAGATAGAGCTACAGCTTTCAGCAACACTTCTTTCCCTCCTTGTGATAAAAGTTTTTCCTTCCACCCTTGTAGTTTAGACCATACTCGATGCTTCAACAATGAAAAAGCTTGGTACTTTCCTCTACCAATCATAGGTGGCAATCCAAGATATTTCTCATATTGCTGAAAGTGATTAACCCCCCAAAATTGCATGATCTCCCTTCTCGGGCCTGAAAGTACATTATGACTGAAAACCATTGAAGTCTTCTCTCTATTGACCTTCTGTCCAGATGCTTTCTCATAGATATCAAGTCTATGTTGCAAAACTAAACAAGATTGCATATTAGCTCTGCAGAAAAGAATGCTATCATCTGCAAACAGTAGGTGATTTAGCTTAGGAGCACCTCTACATACTTGAAAGCCTTCAATCTGATGTTGCACATTTGCCTTGTTCAACAATGTTATGAGTCCCTCAGTACATAGTAGGAATAGATATGGGGAAATGGGATCCCCTTGTCTTAATCCACGAGTTGGTTGAATTGGTCTTTTAGGTTCTCCATTAACAAGGACAGAAAAAGAGACTGTTGTAACACAAAACATCAACAATTGAATCCATTTTTGGCTGAAACCCATCTGTCTCATCACCTCCTCAAGATACTTCCATTCGATTCGATCATAGGCCTTGCTCATATCCAGCTTTAGAGACATGAACCCATCTTTACCACTCCTCTTCCTTCTTAAAAAATGTACCATTTCATATGCCACAAGAACATTATCTGTAATTAGTCTTCCTGGTACAAAAGCTGTCTGTGATGGAGAAATAATAGTAGGCAACACTGACTTTAGTCTATTGGCTAATACCTTGGAGATTAACTTATAAATGACATTACACAAACTGATGGGCCTATAGTCAGAAACAAGTTCTGGTAGTTTCTTCTTAGGTATCAGTGTGATATAAGTATGATTAATCTCCAAAGGGAAAGAACCAGTGTTAAGAGCTTTAAGCACTGCATTAGTGACATCAGTCCCAACTATAGACCAGAATTTCTAATAAAAGATAGAGGCCATTCCATCGGGACCAGGAGCTTTGGTAGGATGCATTTCATCTAATGCTCTCTTGACTTCCTCAGCTGTGAAAGGTACATCAAGTTGTTCTGCCATCTGAGCATCAACTCTCCCATTTAGATCTTGCAAGAAATCCATATTGCCTATTTCCTCAGCTGCTGCAAAAAGATTCTGAAAATACTCATTAATAACTCTATCCCTGGCCTCATTAACTTGCCACCTTCCAGTTTGATCTTTTACCCCTTTAATAAAATTCTTCTTTTTCCTTTGGGATGCTTTATGATGAAAAAATTTAGAATTCATGTCTCCTTCAGCCAACCACAGAACCTTAGATCTCTGTTTCCACATTATTTCACTTCTTTGTAGCCATTGTTGGACCTCTTTTCTTGCTTGTTGGATATGTTGTCGATTCAGTGATAAAGGGTCAATTTGGTGAGCCATTTTGAGTTTTTCTTGAGCCAACCTTAAACTTCTTTGCACATTGCCAAAGCTTGCTCGATTCCAAATTGACAGTTTTTCACTGCAATATTCAATCTTCTTCATAACTGTACTGAGTTCCTTTCTCCCTTCAACAGCTTTCCAAGCACCATCTATCACTTGCTTACATCCAGAATCTTCAATCCACATTGCCTCAAAATGAAACAATTTCCTTCTTGGTCCCTCTTGCACCTCATCTGACAGCTTTAGAATAATAGGCTTATGGTCTGAATAAGCCACTATGCCATGAATGACCACAGCCATTGGATAATAAGAGTGCCATTTCAAGTTTGAAAAACATCTATCCAGCCTCTCACTAATTGTCTGTCCCTCTTCCCTCCCATTACACCATGTAAAAGGACTGCCTCTAAACCCCATATCATGCACTTGACACTCCTCAACCACATCTCTAAAGGCCTGTAATTGCCTTTCTGGTTTGGCTCTACCACCACTTTTCTCAGCATTACACATAATCTCATTGAAATCTCCCAAAATAATCCAACCTATATCAGGATGAACTTTTAGAGACCTCAACAAAGACCATGACTCATGCCTTCTACTCACTTCTGGTTGACCATAAAATCCTGAATATGGCACTTTGAAAAGCTTTGAATTTTGACACTATATTTCTTCTTCCAAAATAAAGCTATGCCTCCACTTCTCCCTTCACTACTTATAGCTAAACAACCAAAAAAACCCAATTTAA
This sequence comes from Carya illinoinensis, assembly GCF_018687715.1. NCBI lineage: Eukaryota > Viridiplantae > Streptophyta > Magnoliopsida > Fagales > Juglandaceae > Carya > Carya illinoinensis. The sequence goes on along the minus strand of NC_056755.1, from coordinate 27,071,661 downwards.
ACTTCAATCTTTCCATAGCTCGAGAATGCATTCTAGTCTCTTGTAAAAATAAAATCTCAGGGGCTTCTTTTCTGACCAAGTCAGATAAAACTTGAATTCCCAATGGGTTCCCAAGCCCACGGGAATTCCAACTTATGATACTCATTGATCTCGGCAGGGCTGTTGAACAGCCTCTGCCGATCCCAATTGTTTGTTGCCTCTTCTAGAAAGAAAATCTTGCTCAACAACATTGGATAGAGCTGTGTACTTACCTCTTTTATTTCCACTTGCAAGTACTTCATCATCATCAACCTCTACCAATGATCTCTTCCTCTTGGCATCTTCTTCAGGTTGGATTGGCAACTGCTCAGTAGATGCATGAGAGGCTGCCCTGGCTCTTTTCTTCCAAATGCTTCTGGTACATCTTCTCTACAGTGGTTGAGCTTGATCACATTGGGCCACATTCAGGTGGTCTTGAGATAGTTGGCCAGGCTTTGCACACTCCCCTCCAGTTGCATCAGACAGCCTAATATCAGCCCCAACAAGCCCATTGGAAAGCCCATTATCACATACTTTATGTATATGATCTTCAGTAATTAACTCAGATTCAAAAGTCACAGCAGGCGTTATAACATCAGAAACCTCCTGCTGACTGTTACATTCAGTAACTGATGTCTTCATACCTTCCTTTATTCCTGCATAAATGCTGCCCTCATTATGGTGCAATGAATAAGAACTTCCGTTACCTGTTGTAGCCTCAGCCACCACTGCACCACCCGCCACCACTGCACCACCATCCACCACCTTATTCTGCTCCTGCATCACCCCATTGTTCATGGCACCTCCTTTGATGTTATGCTCCTGTAATGACTCCCATTTTCTCTTGAAACTTGACTCTGCCCGCAGCCAAGCACCAAACTGAGGAGTAGCTTGAGGTTCCAGTTGACAAATGGAATTTTCATGTATGACTCGGCCACAAGTGAAACAAAATCTAGGAAGTTTCTCATACTGAATAGGACACCACACTTTAGTACCCTGCACTGTGCAGGTCCTACCTCGAGCCAAAGGTTTTTTCAAATCAATCATAATCTTTACTCTAAGGCAACTACCCCATCCTACCTCATCATGATCAACATCCACATCTATAACACTGCCAATAGATCCACCCAACTTGACCCCATACTCCTTATTCATACCAAATAAAGGAAGATTATGGAATTGCACCCAGAATGGTGCCGCATCAAACTTCAAAGCCTGCACTGGAGTAATGCCATCAAAAAGGATAATTACAAACAATTGGCCATCAAAGAACCATGGCCTTCCTGCTTCAATTCTTTCCTTATCAGCATGAGTTGCAAAACTCAGCACAAACACATTCCTGCCTACTTCTTTCATGACAGCAGGTTTGCTAAGCCTCCATATCCTTGCCATAGTCGACTCCACCACTTGCTTCCCCAATTGTCTGTCACACCATATTTTCCCTATCAAACTCAGATCACCCTTACTCTTCACCACTGAAACATCCACATCCTCCAACACAATTGATGCATCCTCCTCCTCACTCAGCCGCAGATTAGACCACTGATTTTGCAAACCATCCATAATAAAACTAACACCACCGAGACTGGAAAACACCACCTCAGGGACAAAACACCACCTCTATAATTCTCCCAAGAGAGGGTCTTGAGAGAAAAACTAGAGAGGAGACTTAACTATGCAGCTGCTTACGTCTTCCTGTTTTGGTTCCGTATAGCTATATATTAGTTTTAATTATAGTGATTAGTATAATTATATAATAGTAGGCTATTAGTATAACTATATATTAGTATTAGTTACTGTTATGGTGATTTAGTATATTATAATTTATATATTATATTTATACTATAACTCTTATAATATTAATATATACTAGTACTATATATTATAGTTATATATTAAATAATATAATAATATATTCATACTAAATATATATAGTTATATTTCTAGTGATTTAGTTATTAACTTATTATGATTAGTATGTGACGCCCCCAAATCCCCACGCACGGACACGGGAAAATCGAGACGTCCGGATGATGACATCACGGGTCACCACCCTAACGACGTGTGCCAAGTGTGTGCAAAAGGCAACAAAGTGCACGAGAAAAACGCAGCGAAAAGCAAGTCAATAACTAAGTACCAGAATTTTTCTTGTTTAATACAAAACTAATCCAAAACGTACATAAATAAAATATTACAAAACACGCATATAATATAATATCAAATACAAAGCATAACATCAGCAACCCGGCGGAGCCGCATCCTCGGCCTCAGTCTCCTTCTCCTCATCCTCGAACTCTGCACCAAAAGCTACGGAGCCAAAAATGGTGCCGCTGGTAAGTAAAACCCAAACACCACCAGATAAAAACACATAGAACTCAAGCAACATAGATGCAAGAAAAGCCAATGCACATGTCCCGCAAAACCACATTTTTACCACGCACGCCAAAAAACCCATTTGGCCCATAAAAACATATCCTTAAAAACCACGCCTCGCCATTATCCCAGATAATGGCCCAAACCACCATTTTCCCAGAAAATGGATCAAAAGCCTCAAAACCAAAACTCGCCATTTTCCCAGAAAATGGCCCACATCCGAAAACCATAAAAACAATCTGGTTTTGTATGCACCATGATCTCCCCTAGGGATCATCCGCATACCCTGGCTCTGTGCCACACTGCAGGTAACGACTACGCATGTGACACCTGAACGAGCGATGCCCAGACTCGCGCCCCGCGCGTACCTGGCTGGGCCATCCTCTAGCCCTCGCCAGCGAAGGGCCACGGAGTCGGTGAGTAGAGCGATGCCCAGACTCGCGCCCCGCGCGTACCTGGCCGGGCCATCCTCTAGCCCCGCTCCCGTCGTCGCCCAACGACAACTCAGGGGACGTCACTCAGTATTATCCACTCCCGAGTGACCAGAGGAGCTCCACCGAGATAATAACCCATCCCGGCTTGGGCTCGTGAGACACACGCACCCGAAAATCCAATCACGCCAGCAAAACAAGATTTCTCAAATAAAATAAAATACACGTGCATGCCCCATGCAAATGCAATTATCAATACACAAAATAAACAACCAACCATAAAACAATAAATCAAGCAACTCCGTCCTCCATCCATCCGACCTTCGAACTCCTCGGACTCAGTCCGGAATCAACCAACCAGCAGATAAAATAAATTGAATGAGCGATATATATTTAAATCTGAAAATAGGGTTTGGGAAATACTTACAGCGCTATACGGTAATTTTAGAAAACACCCGGCGTTGCAAACGGCGGAGAAAAAGCAATGTTACAGTGAAAATTCACTGTGGCCGTGGGTTGTGAAATACCCACTTTTGAACGGGGACAAACCAGGGCTTGGGATCGATAGGGAATGGTCTAGGGATGATTGTGAAGCTATTGGAAGTGGTGGTTGGCCGTGGGTGGCGGCAAAAACGCCGGAAAGAGGCCGGATTTCTAAAAAAGGAAAGCTAGCTCGTGGGAGCTGTTCCGATGGTCGTTGGAGGCCGGAAATAGGTGGGTTAGGACGGCAAGGGACCGATGATGAAGTGGTGAAGAAATGGTGGCCAGAGGTGGAGCGACGGTGGCGGATCGGAACAAAAATTGTGCAGGCTTTGAATGGCTTTTCCGGCCAAACGGCCAGCCGGATGGGGGTGGGTTTTGGTGGGGAGGTGCGCCGGAGGGAGAGGAGTCGACCGGTGTGGGCAGTGAGCCGCATGGTGGCCGAACGGTGGCGGTTCGAGGCTGAAAGGGCTCCGGCGTGAGAGAGAGAGAGAGAGAGAGAGAGAGAGAGAGAGAGAGAGAGAGAGAGAGAGAAGAGAGAGAAAGACGGGGAGGTCGACGCGGGGAGGAGAGGAAAAAGAAAAGAAAGAAAAAAGAGAAAAAGAAAGGAAAAAGAAAAAAGAAAAAAGAGAAAAAGGAAAAAAGAAAAGGAAAAAGAAAAGAGGTGCAGGGAAAGAAGATGAGGTCTAATCCTCATTCCAGGAAAACAACACTAAACCGCCGCAAAGATATTAAAAACAGTAAACAACTAAAAGAAATAAAACACAACATCAATTAAATTAAAAACTAATTTTAAAATACAATAATTTAAAATAAATAAGCTAATATATTAATTAAAATAAAAACAATCATTTTAGCGAAAATACAAGCGAAAGCGGGTCATCACATCCTCCCCCCCTTAAAACAAATTTCATCCTCGAAATTTGCAAGATCAATCACCAACCTAAAGAAAGCCACATAAACGCACATAAACCCACTGTGACCAAGATTAAGATACATACCTTCCTTATTCAAACAAGTATGGGTACTGCTCCCTCATGTCCGCTACTCGCTCCCAAGAGAAGTCTTGAGCTAACGGATCTCCCCAAGCCACTTTAACCAAAGGTATCGTCTTAGACCTCAACTGTTGCTCCTTCCAATCCATGATCTGCGACGGAACAACCTCATAAGTGAGATCCGGTTGCAACTGAATACCCGCTGGGTCGACAAGGCGTGGCTCTTGCTGTCCAAAGCTCTTCTTCAGGGATGATACGTGGAAGACATCATGAACATCCCCAAAATAATCTGGCAAAGCAACTCTATAGGCGACAGACCCTACCTTCTCCAGAATCTGAAAAGGGCCGACATACCTCGGATCCAACTTCCTCTTCTTACCAAAACGCTTAACACCTCTCATGGGAGAGACTTTGAGATAAACCCAATCACCAACTTCAAAAGACAACTCTCTCCTCCTGGTATCAGCGTAGCTTTTCTGGCGACTCTGAGCTGCCGCCATTTTATCTCTGATGATCCGGACTTGGCTTTGCATTTCTTGAATTATTTCGGGTCCAATTATCCTACTCTCCCCGACTTCATCCCAACACAAGGGCGACCTGCACTTTCTCCCATAAAGAGCTTCATAGGGAGCTTCATGGAAGCTGTTATTATATGCAAACTCGATGAGCGGCAAATGGTTTTCCCAACTCCCTTGAAATTTCATGACACATGCTCGCAACATGTCTTCAAGGGTCTAAATCGTGCGCTCTGACTGGCCGTCTGTCTGCGGGTGATATGCAGTACTGAACTTCAACTTAGTACCCAAAGCTGCCTGCAAACTCTTCCAGAACTGCGACGTGAACCTCGACACTATACTCTTTGGTATGCCGTGTAGCCGCACTATCTCCTTGACATACAAGCGGGTCAACTTACCCAAAGAGTCGGTGTTATTAACAGGCAGAAAATGAGCACTCTTCGTTAATCGGTCAACAATCACCCAAACAGAATTTTTCCCACTAGGCGTTCTCGGCAAACCCACTACAAAGTCCATCGTGACGTCATCCCATTTCCACTCAGGAACAGGGAGGGGTTGGAGCATACCTGCAGGTCTTTGATGCTCGGCCTTCACTTGACGGCATGTGTGGCATCTCTCAACATATAAGGCAATACCCTTCTTCATTCCATCCCACCAGTAATTTTTCCTCAAGTCCCGATACATCTTTGTACTGCCAGGATGAACTGAATAAGGGGTCGCATGAGCTTCTGCCATGATCCGTTCTTTGGAATCTGAGTCCTTGGGGACCACTCTGCGATCTCGGAACCGAAGTATCCCATCATTATCCATGCTATAATGCAACGGCCCTCGAGATTTTCTGACTCTTTTTCTGATGTTCAGCAGCTTCGGATCCGTCCTTTGGAGAGTCTTCAATTCTTCAAAAATCAGTTACCCGAATATCAAGAACTGAAGATAAAACCTCTTCTTGCTGCGAACTCTCTATAAGGAGCCTTCTCATCCCACAAAGCAACGAATCCAATTCTGACGGCTTGGCTTCATCTTCTAAGTGCGACTTCCAGCTCAAAGCATCAGCAACTATATTAGCCTTCCCCGGATGGTACTTGATCTCACACTGATAGTCACTGATTAGCTCCAGCCATCGCCTCTACCTCATATTCAGATTTTTCTGGGAAAGCAAATGCTTCAAGCTCTTGTGATCAGTAAATACCTCGCAAGCTTCCCCATATAAGAAGTGCCGCCAAATCTTGAGGGCAAAAACAATCGCAGCCAATTCTAGATCGTGCGTTGGATAATTCTTCTCATGGTCCTTTAGCTGACGAGATGCATAGGCAACAACCCGTCCTTCCTGCATAAGGACACAACCCAAACCAAACTTAGACGCATCACTGAAGACTACGAATGGCTTATGCGGTTCTGGGAGCGCTAACACTGGTGCCGTCGTCAACCGGTTCTTTAATTCCTGGAAGCTTCTCTCACATTTCTCTGACCAAACAAATTATGTATTCTTCCGAGTCAAAGCTGTGAGAGGTCCGGATAGGCGAGCAAAACCCTCACAAATCTTCGGTAATACCCGGCCAGCCCCAAGAAACTCCGGATCTTGTGCACTGTAGTCGGGTGCTGCCATGACAAAATGACTTCTACCTTACTAGGATCAACAGCCACTCCGTCTCGGGAAATTACATGCCCAAGAAATTTAACTTCTTCCAACCAGAATTCACAATTACTGAGCTTGGCGTACAGTTGGTGTTCTCTCAATTTCCCAAGTACCAGACGAAGATGATACACATGCTCTTCAACATCTCGGGAATAAATCAGTATATCATCAATAAATACCACCACAAAAGAATCCAGATAAGGTCGAAATACTCGATTCATTAAATCCATGAAAGCAGCAGGGGCATTAACTAACCCAAACGGCATCACCTTAAATTCGTAGTGTCCATATCTCGACCTGAAAGCAGTTTTAGGCACATGCTTGTCTCTGATCCTCAGCTGGTAGTATCTCGACCTCAAATCAATTTTAGAGAACACGGCTGCTCCTTGAAGCTGATCAAATAAATCATCTATCCGCGGGAGAGGATATTTATTTTTGATGGTCACCTTATTCAATTCCCGATAATCTATGCACATACGGAGGGTTCCATCTTTCTTTTTAACAAACAAAACTGGTGCACCCCACGGTGAAGTACTAGGCTGAATAAATCCCTTCTCTACCAGCTCTTGCAACTGAGTCTTCAACTCTTTTAATTCAGCCGGTGCCATGCGATAAGGAGCTTTATGCACAGGAGCCGCTCCAGGTTCCAAGTCTATAACAAACTCCATCTCCGGCACAGGGGGTAGTCCTGGCAAGTCATCCACAAACACATCGGGGAATTCTTCCACAACTGGAATGTCTGCCAACGACTTCTTCTCAGACTGCGTGGACACCATCTGAACCAAGAATGCATCCGCTCCCCAAGCAATCTCTCTTCTTGCTTGAATCGCCGATATAATTATCGGCTTTTCTTTTAACTTACTCCCTGCAAATTCTAAACAATCACCATCTGGAAGCTGAAAGCTAATTATCCGACTTCTGCAATTAATACTAGCAGAATATCGGTATAGCCAATCCATTTCGAGGATGATATCAAAACCCAACAGCTTGAACATCACCAAATCAGCATCCAAGAATCTCCCCTCAAAATTTAACAAGCATCCCAAAGCAACCTTGGAACACCACACCATTTCACCATCGGGTAGAGCCACTACCATAGACTTCGGCAACGGTTCCGTAACCAAATTATACACCCGCGCAAACGTGGAAGATACAAATGACTGCGACGCACCAGAATCAAACAAAGTACAAGCATAAAACTCATACAAACGGACTCTTCCTGAACCAAACACATCAACCCATGAAATCCAAAAAGCAAAGAATAAACCAAATACACCAAAAATTAAATCCAACTTAAAATTAAATTAATCCATACTTGTGATTACTCCAGCATCATGGGTCGCTGGCGCCTCATCATCCACCTCTCCGAGTGTGACAGCATAAACCCGGGCTTGCACTGTTTGTCTCGGGTTTGTTCTTCCACCGCGTCTACCTCCACGGCTTCCTTGAACTGTTCTTGGACATTCTCGGGCAAAGTGACCCTACTGGCCACAATTATAACATCGAGCCCCACCAGAAGGGCACTCACCCACATGGGCTCTATTACAAACTCCGCAAACAGGCACACGTCCTCCCATGCGAACACTTGAGGATGCTTACGGTCGAGTCCCGGTCCGCTGAACAAATTTCTGAGGTGAACCCGAGCTGCTTCCTTCACCAGAAAAACTTCGCCTCTTATGTCCTGGAGGGGAGCCCATACTCAGATTGTTTTCTCGTTCCACTAGGGTGGCCACATCCACTAATTCCTGAAAAGTGGATATCCAATGGCTGACCACCATACGGCGTATATCAGGGCGCAGTCCCTCCTAAAAACGATCAGCTCGCATCTCCTCTGTGGCGATAAGGTGAGGAGCAAATCGCTCAAGTTCTATGAATCTCCGGGCGTACTGTTCCACTGTCGCGCCCCCTTGGACCAAATCTGAGAACTCTCTCGCCTTTTGCTTTCTTACCGATGCGGGAAAGAAGCGGTCATTAAACTCCTTCTTGAAGCGCTGCCAGGTCACCGCAGCGAAAGATCCCAATTTTGATTCCAGCATCATCCTCTTGGTATCCCACCAATCAGACGCCGTGCCTTGCAAGAGATAGCTGGCGTAGAGTACCTGTTGCGCCTCGGTGCATCCACACACCTCAAATGTTCTCTCCAGGTCCTTGATCCACTTCCCAGCTCGAAGCGGATCCTCTTCTCCAGTGAAGTGTGGAGTCCTATGCACCAGGAAGCGCTCATAGGTGCACCCGGCTTGCACCATGCTGCTAGATCCTCCCGGGTAAGGCCAAGGCCCTCCCTGATATGGCCAAGGACCTCCTGGTTGCGGCCAAAATCCTTCTTGTTGCGGACAAGGCCCTCCTTGTGGCGGCCAGGGACCCCCTTGTTGTGGCCAAGGTCCCCCTGGTTGTGGCCAAGGCCCTGTCTGTTGTGGCCTATAATTTTACTGCATAAACTCCGTCATCTGCTGTATGGCTTGAGCTATGGAGTCATCTCTTGATGTATTGTCCCGTGACTCCTGAGTAGATTTCTTTGGCCTTCCCATTTTCCTACCACCACAACCTTTGACCCCCTTTCAGAAAACAAAAACAAATAAAACCAACAACCAACAAAACAGAACTAAAGACCAACACCACATCACACCAAAACAAAAGAAACAACTTGCAAAAACATAACTAAATAAATAAAAACAAATAAACAAACTCAAACAAATAAAACAAATAAAATAACTGCAGTTAACATAATTAAAACACAACCTTAAAAGCATTCTGGTACTACCTACGGGACATGTGGTTTCACCCAGAGCCAAACGGCTCTGATACCACCTGTGACGCCCCCAAATCCCCATGCACGGACACGGGGAAATCGAGACGTCCGGATGATGACATCACGGGTCACCACCCTAACGACGTGTGCCAAGTGTGTGCAAAAGGCAACAAAGTGCACGAGAAAAACGCAGCGAAAAGCAAGTCAATAACTAAGTACCAGAATTTTTCTTGTTTAATACAAAACTAATCCAAAACGTACATAAATAAAATATTACAAAACACGCATATAATATAATATCAAATACAAAGCATAACATCAGCAACCCGGCGGAGCCGCATCCTCGGGCTCAGCCTCCTCCTCCTCATCCTCGAACTCTGCACCAAAAGCTACGGAACCAAAAATGGTGCCGCAGGTAAGTAAAACCCAAACACCACCAGATAAAAACACATAGAACTCAAGCAACATCATTGCAAGAAAAGCCAATGCACATGTCCCGCAAAACCACATTTTTACCACGCACGCCAAAAAACCCATTTGGCCCATAAAAACATATCCTTAAAAACCACGCGATCCCAGATAATGGCCCAAACCACCATTTTCCCAGAAAATGGATCAAAAGCCTCAAAACCAAAACTCGCCATTTTCCCAGAAAATGGCCCACATCCGAAAACCATAAAAACAATCTGGTTTTGTATGCACCATGATCTCCCCTAGGGATCATCCGCACACCCTGGCTCTGTGTCACACCGCAGGTAACGACTACGCATGTGACACCTGAACGAGCGATGCCCAGACTCGCGCCCCGCGCATACCTGGCCGGGCCATCCTCTAGCCCTCGCCAGCGAAGGGCCACGGAGTTGGTGCGTAGAGCGATGCCCAGACTCGCGCCCCGCGCGTACCTGGCCGGGCCATCCTCTAGCCCCGCTCCCGTCGTCGCCTAGCGACAACTCAGGGGACGTCACTCAGTGTTATCCACTCCCGAGTGACCAGAGGAGCTCCACCGAGATAATAACCCATCCCGGCTTGGGCTCGTGAGACACACGCACCCGAAAATCCAATCACGCCAGCAAAACAGGATTTCTCAAATAAAATAAAATACACATGCATGCCCCATGCAAATGCAATTATCAATATACAAAATAAACAACCAACCATAAAACAATAAATCAAGCAACTCCGTCCTCCATCCATCCGACCTCCGAACTCCTCGGACTCAGTCCGGAATCAACCAACCAGCAGATAAAATAAATTGAATGAGCGATATATATTTAAATCTGAAAATAGGGTTTGGGAAATACTTACAGCGCTATACGATAATTTTAGAAAACACCCGGCGTTGCAAACGGCGGAGAAAAAGCAACGTTACAGTGAAAATTCACTGTGGCCGTGGGTTGTGAAATACCCACTTTTGAACGGGGACAAACTAGGGCTTGGGATCGATAGGGAATGGTCTAGGGATGATTGTGAAGCTATTGGAAGTGGTGGTTGGCCGTGGGTGGCGGCGAAAACGCCGGAAAGAGGCCGGATTTCTCAAAAAGGAAAGCTAGCTCGTGGGAGCTGTTCCGGTGGTCGTTGGAGGCCGGAAATAGGTGGGTTAGGACGGCAAGGGACCGGTGATGAAGTGGTGAAGAAATGGTGGCCGGAGGTGGAGCGACGGCGGTGGATCGGAGCAAAAACTGTGCAGGCTTTGAAGGGCTTTTCCGGCCAAACGGCCGGCCGGATGGGGGTGGGTTTTGGTGGGGAGGTGCGCCGGAGGGAGAGGAGTCGACCGGTGTGGGCGGTGAGCCGCACGGTGGCCGGACGGCGGCGGTTCGAGGCTGAAAGGGCTCCGGTGTGAGAGAGAGAGAGAGAGAAGAGAGAGAGAGACGGGGGGGTCGACGCGGGGAGGAGAGGAAAAAGAAAAGAAAGAAAAAAGAGAAAAAGAAAGGAAAAAAAAAAGAAGAAAAAAGAGAAAAAGGAAAAAAGAAAAGGAAAAAGAAAAGAGGTGCAGGGAAAGAAGATGAGGTCTAATCCTCATTCCGGGAAAACAACACTAAACCGCCGCAAAGATATTAAAAACAGTAAACAACTAAAAGAAATAAAACACAACATCAATTAAATTAAAAACTAATTTTAAAATACAATAATTTAAAATAAATAAGCTAATATATTAATTAAAATAAAAACAACCATTTCAGCGAAAATACAAGCGAAAGCGGGTCATCACATAGTATAACTATATAAATTATAATAGTATTAGACCATTAATATAGCTATATATTAGTAATATTAGTTATGGTAAATCAGTGCTTTAGTATAACTATATAAGTATTAACTATAATGATTTTTATATATTCATTAAATATAAGTATAGTGATATTTAAATTATATTAATTAAAGTGATAAATATACTATATAGCTATACATAGTATTAATTATAGTGATTAGTATAACTATATAAATTATATAATAGTATATTAGTATTAATAGTAGACTATTACTTTATGTCACTATAGCTATTGTTGAAGTATTAGTTATAGTGATTTAGTATAACTATATTAGTATAACTATAGTCTATATTAGACTTTTAATATTTTTTTTATACCATATATAATTATATAATTAATTATATACAATTATTATATAAATAATATATATAAATAATATATTTTTTTTTTAATTTCTATTCGGTCCGGTCCGGGGTGAAAAACTCCCGGACCGGGACCGGACCGAATTGGGTCCGGTCCAAACATTGGGTCCGGTCCGGTCCGGTCCAAACAGTGCCGGTCCGGTCGGTTTTGCCGGTCCGGACCAGCCGATGCTCACCCCTAAATCTAACCAACTCTTCAACTAAATCAATACGCACATATAAATTAAATCCATTATCCATTTAAACCCAAAAAAACAACGAACAACACCATCACATGGCTCCCCAATATCCCAATCTTCACAAACACTATTCTCAATCAATAAGCCTATTAACAATGAATACAACACACATATATTCAATCCATCCTACCTTCATAAACACTTTACTTACTTTATAAGCCTCTTGGGAATACATACATACTTCCCAAGTAATCATCCAACACAAACACAGATACTCCATGACAAGTTTCCAATCACCACATCAATTATCCATAGTTTATTGAAACTTATACATTCCAAGCATAAAATCTGTCCATATCATTTATACATCTACACAAGACAATTACAAATCTTTGTAAGTCACAAATCATGACTCCACAAAACCACCAACATATATCACTTAAATAATTAGTGCTAATTCACATCATCCCACTCCAATCTTCCATATGCACAACTTAGATTTATAAAATATACTACTAAGATACTTGTTGCCCATGTACATCAATCCAACAATTACAATCCACAAAGATTAATATGCTTCATTCATGGCTCCACATAATCTCAACCTTCATAATTACCATATTCAATCAATAAGTTTCATCCACCCAAACACACATTCCTTAACAATTCCCGATCCATACATCACTTCCATATAATTATCATAACCAACATATTAATGTACAAAAATCTATCCAATTTTTCAAGACAAGATTGTCCTTATACAACTTTTAATCTATTCAATATCATTCATACATCTCCAAAATGCTACCATCTTATACTTATACATCATATATATTTCACACAAGCATGAAATGCAAGGAAGATCACTCTAAAAACAAAACTGAAAATTCTATTAAAATCCATACATCTACTCATACTCAATCCATATATCAATATCACTTAACTCAATATATGACAAACTAATACAACCACATCACAAACTTCCCATTAATTCCCATCACTTCACAAACACTAAATCCCTAGTCCATGTAAACTCCACATTGAACAGATACACAAATCCCATACTCCAAAATCTTTATACTTCACCTACAATTCTAGCTCAATACCTACGAAACACATAAATTCTTCTTAGTTCAGCATAACCAACACATTCAATATACATAATTCTATCCATATCAATTATACACCAACTCAAACACAATCACTAACTTTATAAGCTTCATTCACACAATACATACGATGTACAAAACCTATCCAACCACAATACCATCATACAATGGTCCTTCAAGCTTCCACACACATAACTCGCATCCAATTACATAAACATAGTAATCTAGGAAAGATAAACGGAATAGGATTATACAAAAAATTTAAAGGGTTGTAGTTGTTGCTTGTTGCTACTATTTTCTGCTACTTTCTGTGGTTGCTGCCTTGTGGAGGAGCTAAAGAGAAGGTGAGGACTCGGGATGGCTTATGGTGGTTCAAGGCTGAGCTGAGGAGTTCTTCATCGGTTGATTGAGAAACAAAGGTGCAAGGAGGAGCTCAACTGCTCTTGGGTTGGCTTAAATAGGTGAATGGCACTGTCGATGAGGTGGTTCATGGCTGAGTATGGTTGAGCCATGGTGGAACAGCCTGCTAGAAATTCAATAATAGAATTTCTATTGGCTTTAGGAACATCGTGAAAATCCCATAAGTTTTCACGAATAAACCGATCGCATAAGCTTTAGTCTGTCGACATAGTCAGTGTTACCACTCACTATGGTCCCAGAAATGTGATTTTAATTATTTGAAGTAGTTAGAACTGTCAGAATGCATTATATGGTCTATGCCATTAAACTCAGTTAATTATTTAGGATTTTATGGCACAATAACCTATTTTCATATTTTCGAAAGAAACGTTTATTCGAAACTGTGAATTTATTTTTAGGAACACTTCGGTGTTGAATTTTGGTAAACAATTTTCACTGTAGATTCATATGAATATTCAGGACTTTAGTACTAAGATTATTATGCACTTTTTTGGAGTGAATAGTAATCTTGATAGTTACACCAAGTGCAATGTTTTCAAAATTACAGTGTGAAATGTCCAAATTAGGTTAAAGAAATTTTATTTGGACACTTAGTAAGATCTTAGCCACACATACTGAGTAATATTAGACATTTGGCACTATGAGGAACGTTTGATGGATTTGAAGGAATCAAGGTGTAAGATCATGTCACCTAAGCCAGAACCCAATTCCATCTGACCAATTAAATTATGCCAAACCAAAGAGGATTTATACCCTAGTAAAATCCTATATGGTTGGGATCTAACTAAAAATCCAATAGCATGGTTGAAACTGAAATCCTAAACAGTTTTATCCAAATCCTAAGTTGACCTCAAAATCCTAACTGGATCGGTTTCTAGTATTGTGTTAATCGCTTGATCAAATTACTTCCACATGCTATTAATCCTTCAATTTTATGTTAGAATATCATTATCCAACTTTTCAAATCTTGGATATTTGATTGGGCCAAGATAAATTGGTTTTGGACTTGATAGCAAACCAAACCCTCTTAAAACCCTAAATTAAGGCTCATTTGATTAAGGCCCACGAATTTGGCCACATTAGCATTACTTCTTAACTAAGTTTTGTACCCCTACTTGACTGACCAAATCTTTCAAAAAGGAGCCTAGAAGGTTCTATAAGGGATAAGCTAAAAGGTCCACCTCGCTCTTTTAACTCAACACTCCACCATGAGGAAATAATATCTTGGGATAGTTTTGTCTACTTTTTTTGGGTTGTAAAGAGCAACACTTATGCTCAGTCTCAGCCCTCTCTCTTCATCACTCACTTGTCCAAGAAGTCGTGCAACCCATTTTAGACTCATCTCACCTCTTTTTTCCACATTCCTTAGAAAGAAAACAAAATACTCTCTCGGACACCTTTTTGGAGTTCTTTTGCATGCCTATTTCAAAGCTTGTGTAAGTGTTTTCTCACAAAGTTTCATTCATAAAAGTTGTTCCTTTTTTAATCTAATTTATGTGGATACCTTATTTGTTCCATTTTAATATCATTTGATTAGTCAAATATACCCCATAAAGGTCATTCTAAGCTATAAACTAGAGAGTATGTTATATTTTGGAGTTTTTGACCAAGCTAATGGATAGATTTTGGTCCAAAATTTTTATGGAGTATTTTTAACATGTGTATCTAATTATTGGTTGAGACTTTTTTGCATGATTAAAAGTTTTGATGAAAAATTTTCCTAAATCTAGAAACTTAGACACTAGAAGAGGAAAAATAGTTTCTATTTTGAGAAAGATTTTTGATGGTTTAAATGTATTCCAATGGCTTTGGTAATTTTATTTAAGGATCCTAAGCCTCTTATATACATATTAGAATATTATTTTGAAAATATTTGTTGTTATTTTTAAAGATATGAAATTTTATGTACAGAGATATTTAGATAGGCCAAAGTATCATGTTCTTGGCTATATTTATGTTTTGGTTGATTTTAACCATGCGATCTTGAATTTGAAGCTTATATTTGTTTAGGATACCTTTTTAAACCATGTGATTTTTTTGTTTGAAGATCACATCGTTATAAGTCATGGACCAAAAGGTTGATCAAAACAAGTTAGAAACAAAAATCTGTTTTTAGAACTTAGAAATAAACTGAAAATGTGAAGCCCCCAAATCCCCACGCACGGACATGGGGAAGTTGAGACGTCCGGATGGTGACATCACGGGTCACCACCCTAACGACATGTGTCAAGTATGTGTATAAGCAACAAATGTGCACGAAAAAACACGCAGTGAAAAGCAAGGTCAATAACTAAGTACCAGAATTTTTTTCTTAATTTAATATAAAGCTGTTTAAAACATACATAATAAAATATTACAAAGCACAAATATTGTTTTTAAACCAAACAACAAAGCTTAAACTTTAACTTCAACACCCAGGCGGAGCTGCATCCTCGGGCTCGGCCTCCTCCTCTTCCTCGAACTCTGTACCAAAATCTACGGTACCAAAAATGGTGCCACAGGTAAGTAAAATCCAAACACCACTAGATAAAAACATATAAAACTCAAACAATATGCATGAAAGGATGCCAATGCTCAAAACCCATAAAATCATATTTTTCCACAGACGCCAAAAATCTCATTTGGCCCAAAAACATAAACTTCCCAAATATCACGCCAAAAGTCACATTTAGCCCACATCAAACTCAAACCATTAACCAATTAATCTGTATGCACCATGACCTCGCCTAGGGGTCATCCGCACACCCTGGCTCCTGTGCCACACCGCAGGTAACAACCACACGTGTGACACCTAAACGAGCGATGCCCAGTTCCCCGCCCCGCGTGTTCGTAGCCAAGCATCCTCTAGCTCTCGCCAGCGAAGGGACATGGAGTCGGTGCGTAGAGCGATGCCCAGTTCCATGCCCGGCGCGTTCGTAGCCAAGCATCTGCTAGCCCCCGCTCCCGTCGTCGCCTAGCGACAATCCAGGGGACGTCACTCAGTATATTACGCTCCCGAGTGACCAGAGGAGTTCCACCGGGATAATAACCCATCCCGGCTTGGGCTCGTGAGACACACGCACCCGATAATCCACTTACGCCAATAAAACAGGATTTTCTCAAATTAAATAAAACGCACGTGCATGCACCATGTAAATGCAATTTCAATGCACAAAACAACCAACCAACCATAAATCAATAAATCAAGCAACTCCGTCCTCCATCCATCCGACCCCCGAACTCCCCAGACTCAATCCGGAATCAGCCAACCAACAGAAAATAATTATTGTAAAGAGTACAATATATTTAAATCTAAAAGTAGGGTTCAGAAGATACTTACAGCGCTATATGGTATTTTTTGAAGGCTTGTGGCGTTGCAAACGACGGAAGAAAAGCAACGTAACAGTGAAATTTCACTGTGGCTGTGGGTTGTAAAATACCCAAACCAAAGCTCAGGATTGATAGGGAATGGTCTAAGGATATTTATGAAGTGAAAGGAAGTGGAGTTTGGCCGTGGGTGGCGGCGAAAATGGTGGTTGAAGCGCTGAAATACCCAAATCGAAAACTAGCTCGTGGGAGCTGTTCCAGCGACGGAATGAGGCCAGAAATGGGTGGGTTAGGATGGCAAGGAGTCGGTGATGAAATGGTGAAAAGGTGGTGGCCGGAGGTGGAGCAACAGCGGCAGATCGAAGCAAAAACCAGGTGGCTTGATGGTGGTTTTCCGGCTAAACGGCGGCTCCGTTGGCGGTGAAAATTTGTGGGGTGGTTCACCGGAGGGAGGGGAAGAGATTGGTGGTGATGGTGTGATGCACGGTGGCCGGCGGCGGCAGGTCTGGGCAGATGATGTGTTCGGTGTGAAGGAGAGGAGAGAGAGAGAGAGAGACGCACGGGGGAGGGGGAATCGCGCGGGAGAGAAAGGGGAAAAAGAAAGAAAAAGAAAAAGAAAAATAAGGAAAAGGGAAAAAGAGAAAGAAGAAGAAAAAGAAAAGAGAAAAAGAAAAGATGAGGGAAAAGAAATGAGGTTCAGTCTTTACTTCGGAAACTAAAACAGATCTTCTGAAAACGACATTAAAAACCGTAAAACGACTAAATAAATTAAATACCGCATCAAATAAATTAAAAACTAATTAAAATAAAATAATTTAAAATAAATAAACCAATATATTAATTAAATTAAAAACAACCCTTCAGTGAAAATACACGTAAAAGCGGGTTGTCACAGAAAATTCCAAGTATTGTTTTAGTGATTTTGATGACTTTTATTGATGATTCAAAATATGATTATTTTTAGGATAATGTTATGAATATATTAGAAGAAATATTTAGATTTTTGAAATTCTTGGAGATGCTTTGAAATATATCAAATCATTTGATTCAATGGTTTGCCTTTTTAATTAAAATGTTTGAATCCTATTTCTAAAAAATTTGGTGTTGATTATTAGCATATTTTAGTGGGTATTTTAAGTATGTTTTTAAACTTAGGATAGAAAGATTTTTGTTGCAAAAATTTGGTTTGATAATGAGTTTTGAAATTGGAAGAATTGCAACAAAAATAAAGGGAAAAAGCCTATGCAAGTTTTGGCCCCTATAGAGCCTTTAGGGTTTTTTTTAGTATTAATTTTTTCTGATTTGATATTTGAGGTTAGAAAAAAATTTACATGATGTATGTAAATTTTGGTTATTTTTGAAATTAGGATGCAAAATCCTTAAGTTAGAGATAAATGGTCATTTTTTCACATGTAGAGGGTAAAATGGTAATCGTACTCTAAGTTAATATTTTTCCTTATTTCTAATTGTTAGTGATTAATTTCTAATATTTAGAAATTATTATTTTCAGTTTCTTGTGATCGCACTTGAAATTACTTATAAAATGCAAAAATCGAGATAAGTTAGCTTTTAACTTCCTAACAGTTTACTGTGTATATATGATAAGTAAAGAAACTATAGTGTATGTATATATATTATTATATATGCCATGCCAAGTTATTACATATTCATCTGTTATATAGAATTTATTCTGTCTTGAATTATTCGTCTGTTATGCAAGATATTCTATCACGTATTACTATACATTGCAAGTATGTCATGTTACGTATGCCATCTGTTACATTTATGTCATGTCATGTAATACTCATTGTTGTAAGTATGCTATGTTACGAAATGTTTCTATCTCAAGTAAGTCATCTTTCGAGTTATGTTCAAGTTAGTTATGTATAGAATACTTGCCATGTAATCATTATGATTGTCTGAGTATCTCCATTTGTAATTCACATGAAGTACTTTTGGCAAAATCAATTTGATTGTTAGAATTTAGTTCAAGTTCAGTTATGCAAATACTTTTGGTGTAACCATTCTGATTGTTAGGGTATCTCATTTAAAATACTCGTAATGTAATCATTCTGATTGTCAGAGTATTACTACGTACTCCTAGTGTAATTATTTTGATTGTTAGGATACGTGATTTAAAATACTCATGATAGAATCATACTAAATGTTTAAGTATCTGATATGAACCCAAGGGAATGGAATTCCTTGAACTTACAATCAATTTGAAGACTCACCCAAGAAAGCCAAAATCAAGTCAATGTAAAAACTTAGACCCGTTGAAGAACTCGTTTCAAGAAACTAGATTATAGAGAATCTAAATCCGTTGAAGAACCTGTATCAAGAACCCGTATTACAAAGAGGAATGCCACAAAGATTGTGATTTACCTTTGATAAGTTCAAAAGTTCATTCAAGAATAAGAGGAGATAAACTTAACTCATAATGAAAATAATTCATCAAATTTTATAGACTCTGTAAAATGTGGCTACAATGGGTTTAAATACCCTTTCCCAACAAAATAAACCCTAGACTAAAATTTAAAACATTCTTTCCTAAAATACCCATAGGTGATGCGGCTACAGTAGTTCCTCTAAGAATTAAACCCTAATCTAAAAATGAACCTCTTTCCAAAATTACCATCTGCCTAAAATTACAAGACCCTCCCAAAAGAAAATTAAACTTCCTAAACTAAACATGTGACCAGCACCCCCCTTAAGTTTACCTAAAAAGGTTTCCCTAAAACCCTAGTTAATAAAACATAAGACATATGTGGGCCAAGCATCCTCAAACTCAATTATTCTAGACTAATAAAATAAATCCTTTAAATGAATTAAACAAGTTGACATCCTTTAAATGAATTAAACAAGTTGACATCCTTTAAATGAATTAAACAAGTTGACAGCCTTCAATAACAATAGGCCCAAACAATAACTCTAAGTCATGTCTTCCATAGTTTGTATCATGTGAATCAAAACTGGATCTCCTTCTCTCAAGCCCATATTGAGTGTTGGGCTCTTGTTAGACTCGTCCCAAGTGAATTGCACCCATGTTTGTATAGCTTCCTTGATCTTCCTATCTCTTGACCTTGTAATTGGCTCATCTGGAACTTGCAAAGGATCTTTAAAACTAAGTCCATCTTAGTGCTCATCATTCCCCCTCTCCTCAAAAGAATTCAACCTTGAATCTACACCTGCATCAAAGAAAAAACGATCAATAACATTGAGAGTAGTAAAAACCTTATACTCACCTAAAAGATCCATTTTGAATTAGGCCTTCTTTTGTCCATCCAAGCTACTCCTGCCATCAACAAGTAGAGACATTAAATCTAAAAGAATAAGTGGATAAAAGTCATAATCAATTTCAAAAGGTGAAAAATTAGTAGTAGAATGAACACTTCGATTATATGCAAACTCAATGAATGGCCAACAATACTCCAAAAAATGTTCATGCAGATTGCCTAAAGTCTTCTTTACACCAAAATGTCCCAACAAACCATATTCATGCACAAACAACTCACGCATAAGACTAGTAGACTCACAAAGTCTATTTTCTCTAAACAAATACCAATCTAGTCTATATCACTTACCAAACGATGCTTTCTCACATACTCCATACACACTAGCAAAGTCATCATCATTAACATACAATTTCTTATCATATTCAAATCTCAATAATTTTGCATTTAAAATAAAGATAAGGACATACCTTTTTGATAATGCATTAACCACAAAATTCTCCTTACCTTGTGTGTATTTAATTATATGAGGAAAAGTCTCAATACATTCCTCACATGTGGCATGCATTCTAGTCAACTTACCTTGTCCTTTCAAGTGTGTCAATGACTCAAGTTCTTCGAGAAAAGGTTGAGTAGGGATTGTGACATTTGGCACAAAATCAATGTAATGCTCTATCTCTATTGTCACCCTCACTCTCAGTCATCACCTCCCCATTGTCACGCATGATAATCACCCGCTTGTTTGGACATTGAGATACGATGTGCCCTAAACCCAAATATTTAAAACATTTAATATCTCTATTTCTTAAAGTTTGGGATTCTACCTTTGGTTTGTTCGTGCTAGCTCCCTTATCTCTTCCCTTAGGTGGTTCGGTATTCTCCTTTGCTACAGCTCAATGATCTTTATCTCACTTTGGTTTCCAAGGAGTGCTAGAAACTGAAGTGTATCTTGCTGTCCCCTTTCTTTTTAACTGCCTCTCCACCTTCATAGCCATGTGTACCTTATCCTTTATCTCCACATAATGCTACAACTCAACCACATTGGCTGTCTCCCTATTCAAAGCACATCAAAAATCTAGCCATAGTGGCCTCCCAATCCTCCTCAACATTAGCCCATATCATAGCTACTTCCATCTCCTTATCAAAATCCTCTACACTCCTAGACCCCTATGTAGGTTTTATAATTTTTGGTAGAGGTCTATATAGTAGTGGCTAGGTACAAATATCCGCCCCATGAGAGCTTTCAACTCACCCCATGTCTCTATAGGTCTCTCATGATTCTTCCTCCTATTGGTCACTAATTGATCCAACCAAAAAATTGCATAATTAGTGAACTCAATTACTGCTAACTTCACCTTCTTCTCCTCTGAGTAATTATGGCAATCAAACATCAACTCTATTTTTTTTTCTCCCACTCTAAATATGTTTTAGGATCATTTCTACCTTGGAATGATGTTATTTTCATTTTGA
Organism: Carya illinoinensis; assembly: GCF_018687715.1. Taxonomy (NCBI): domain Eukaryota; kingdom Viridiplantae; phylum Streptophyta; class Magnoliopsida; order Fagales; family Juglandaceae; genus Carya; species Carya illinoinensis. Next base: position 27,050,115 of record NC_056755.1, on the reverse strand, counting down.
TGCTCCCAAGGTCCCTATCTATCCCATCTTGACTCCTGGGATTTCCCTTAACTCCTCTTCCACACCTACCTCCTCTATGTCTACCCATCCCAACTTTAGATGTTAAGTCTTCATCGTCCTTACCATCTCATTCATTCTCATACTCATATTCCATTGTAGGCTCTCTCGTCTCCTCCTATCTCTCCCACCATGTAGATTTCTAATCACCTCATCTTGTTGATCCATCATATCCCTCACTTCCTCTAATATCAAATGCAACCCCTCAAACTGTTGTACATGGCTTGCAACACAAAGAATAAATTATCTGCCATCCCATTTAGTAATGAGTCACTTTTGTGAGACATTTTAATGCACTACACAAAAAGAATGTTAGTGGAAAACCTCACACACTTTTTTATGTGTTTATACTCAAATAATGGCACTACACTCATGTTTTACTCTTAATTGATTTTTTTCCGATAATAATCTCACACTCTCTTGCATTTTACCTCTCAATAATTTTCTCGCTCAAGTTATTTAAGAACTAGTTAAACAAAATCAAAACAATACAATTAGGTCCAAGAAACAAGGAAATAATAAAATGACACAAGACTCAATGAATTTGAACGAGGGAAAGAGTATTGCAAAATAAGATATCAACTAGAATGAAATATTTAGCCTCTTTGATGATAAGGCTCAATCAACAAATTTCGTTATTTCTTTTTTCTTTTCTTTTTTTGTTTTCAAATCTTTCATTTCTTCTCTTTTCTTTTCTCATTAATTCAATCACAAGCAACAATATTCAATTGTGAAAATCAAACAATTGAATTCAAACGTACAAAAATTGACAAGGAAGTAGAAAAAAATCAATGAAACGGTACTCCAAACAATTGACAAACTTAGAGATGCAAGAAACCCTAGATGAAGAAGAACATGGCAGCCCTAATAAGATGAAATTTCGGCAGCCCCTTGTTTGTTTTTTCTTTTTCTTTTCTTTTTTTTTTCACTTTTTTGCAACCCTAGAAAAATAAAGCCCTAGAATTAGATTTAAAGATGCAAGAATTAAAAGATAGAATCAGATCTGATTGGCAACCATGCTCTAAATACCAAATTATATGAACTCTTGGAAATGGAATCCCTTGAACCCATAATCAATTTGAAGACTCACCCAAGAAAGCCAAAATCAAGTCAATATAAAAACATAGACCTGTTGAGGAACTCATTTCAAAAACTTATATTATAGAGAATCTAGACCAGTTGAAGAACCTGTCTCAAGAACCTAGATTACAAGGAGGAACGCTACAAATGTTATGATTTACTTTTGATAAGTTCAAAAGTTTATTCAAAAGCAAGATGAGATAAACTCAACTCATAATGAAAATAATTCATCAAATTTCATAAACGTTGTAAAATATGACTACAAGGGGTTTAAATACCCTTTCCCAACAAAATAAACCCTAGACTAAAATTTAAAACATTCTTTCCCAAAATAACCCTGGGTGGTGCGGCTACAGTAGTTCCTCTAAGAATTAAACCCAAATCTAAAATTGAAACTCTTTCCAAAATTATCCTTGGCCGAAAACTACAAGACCCTTCTAAAAGAAACCCTAGTTGAAAAATTAAACTTTCTAAACTAAACATGTGGCCGGCGCCCCCTTAAGTTTACATCAAAAAGTTTCCCTTAGGACCTTAGTTAATAAAACATAAGACATATGTGGGCCAAGTGTGATGACCCATTTTTACGTGTATTTTCACTGAAGGTGTGTTTTTAATTTAATTAATATATTAGTTCTTTTATTTTAAATTCTTGTATTTTAATTGGTTTTAATTTATTTGATGTGGTGTTTAATTTATTTTAGTCGTTTTACAGTTTTTAAAATCATTTTCGGCAGATCAGTTTTTGGTTTCAAGAGTGAGGATTAGACCTCATTTCTTTTCTTTTCTCTTTTTTTTCTTTTTCCTTTTTTCCTTTTTCCTTTTTTTCCTTTTCTTTCCTTCTTCTTCTTTTTTTTCTTCTTCTTCTTTTCCTCTCTTCTCTCCTGCGCATGCCCAGCTCCTTTTCCGCTTCCCGTCGCCTGCCCTTTGACCGCACGATTCGCCGCCGTCCGACCGTTGTGTAGTGCACCACCCCCACCAAAAGCTTCCCCTCCCATCCGAGATCATCCCCACCAATTTATAGGGCCATCCGACCAGCCGTTAGCCACCACGCACGGCTAGAAGTCACGGCACCAGCCCTGTTTTTCCTCTCTGTCGCCGGTTGCTTTCTCAGCCCAGAACCACCACTCGCCGGTGGCGTAGGCCACCCAGTTTTCTTCCCCTTCCACCGGTGAACATCCCCACCAAGTTTCACCTCCATCCGAGCCACCGTTAGCCGCCACGAGCTCTTCCAAGCCACACGGATTTTCACCGATTTCAGCACCGTCACACCACCTTCAGCCACCATCTCTTCACAGCTTCTTCCCCCACCTCTTGTCCTCCTAACCCACCCATTTCCGGCCTCGATCCGTTGCCGGAGTAGCTCCCACAAGCTCAACTCTGATTTGTCCTTTTTTCGCTTCCACCGTCGTTTCCATCGCCACCCACGGTCAAAACTCACTTACTTTAGCTTCATAAACATCTCAATACCATTCCCTATCAATTTCGTGCCTTGGTTTGTTCCCATTTGAAAGTGGGTAATTTATTACCCACGGCCGCAGTGTAAATTACACTATTACGTTGCTTTTCCTCCGCCGTTTGCAACGCTGCGAGCTTTCAAAAAATATCGTATTGCGCTGTAAGTATTTTCCAAAGTCTACTTTTAGATTTAAATATATTATGCTCTTACAATAAATTATCTGGTTGGTTGGTTGATTCCGGACTGAGTCCGAGGAGTTCAAGGGTCAAATGGATTGAGGACTGAGTTGCTTGATTTGTTGATTTGTGATTGGTTGGTTAGTTTGTACCTTGTGGTTGCATTTTACATGGTGCATGCACATGCATTTTATTTAAATTGAGAAAATCCTGTTTTATTAGCGTAAATGGATTTTTGAGTGCGTGTGTCTCACGAGCCCAAGCTGGGATGGGTTATTATCTCGGTGGAGCTCCTCTGTTTACTCGGAGCGTAATATACTAAGTGATGTCCCCTGAGTTGTTACTGGGCGACAACGGGAGCGGGCAGGATGGTAACGCTCTACGCACCGACTCCATGGCCCTTTGCTGGCGAGGGCTAGAGGATGCTTGGCCATGAATGCGTGGGGTGCAGAACTGGGCATCGCTTGTTTAGGTGTCATACGCGTGGTCATTACCCGCAGTGTGGCACAGGAGCCAGGGCGTGCGGATGACCCCTAGAGGAGGTCAGGGTGCATATGGATTAATTGGTTAATGGATTGAGTTGGTTATGAGCCAAATGAGTCTTTTGGCGAGATTTGGAAAATAATATGTTTTTAGGGCCAAATGGGATTTTTGGCGTGCGTGGAAAAAATATGGTTTTATGGGACATGTGCATTGCATTCTTTCATGCATGTTGTTTGAGTTAATATGTTTTTATCTAGTGGTGTTTGGATTTTACTTACCTACGGCACCATTTTTTGTACCATAGATTTTGGTGCAGAGTTCGAAGAGAAGGAGGAGGCTGAGCCCGAGGATGCGGTTCCGCCGGAGTGCTGAGTTGAAGTTTATGCTTTGTTGTTGGATTTGAACTATATTTGTAGTTTGTAATATTTTAATATGTATGTTTTGAACAGATTTGTATTAAACTAAAAAAAATTATGGTACTTAGTTATATGACTTTCATTATCCGCTGCGTTTTCTTTTGCACATTTGTTGCTTTCACACACACTTGGCACTCGACCATAGAGTGGTGACCCGTGATGTCACCATCCGGACGTCTCGATTTTTTCGTGTCCGTGTGTGGGGATTTGGGGGCGTCACAGGTGGTATCAGAGCAGTTTGGCTCTGGGTAAAACCACATGTCTCATACGTAGTACCAGAATGTTTTTAAAGTTGTGTTTTAAAATTTATTTTAAGTAAAGTTGTTATTTGATTTGTTTTATTTGTTTTGAATTTATTTGAGCTAGTTTGCTTGTATTTATTTATTTAGTTATGTTATTGCATGTTGATTTCTTTTTGGTTCTTGTTGTGTGGTTTGGTTTTGGTTTTTTGTTTTATGTTGGTTTTATTTGTTTTTCTTAAAGGGGGTCAAAGGTTGTGGTGGCAGGAAAATGGTTAGGCCAAGAAAGTTTACTCAAGAGCCTCAGGACGATACGCCGAGAGATGATGCCATAGCCCAAGCGCTACGGCAAATGACTGAGTTCATGCAACAGAATTTTAGGCCTCAACAAGGAGGGCTTTGGCCACAATAAGGAGGTCTTTGGCCACATCAGTGAGGGCCTTGGCTATACCCAGGAGGGCCTAGTGGCATGGTGCAAGCTGGATGCACCTATGAGCGCTTTCTGGCACATAGAACTCCACACTTCACTGGGGAAGAGGATCTACTTCAAGCTGGAAAGTGGATCAGAGACTTGGAAAGGACTTTTGAGGTGTGTGGTTGCACTGAGGCGCAACAAGTACTCTATGCCAGCTATATGTTGTAAGGTACTACTTCTGAGTGGTGGGATACCAAGAGAGTAATGCTGGAATCAGAATTGGGGTCTTTCACCGCTGTGACCTGGCAGCGCTTCAAGAAAGAGTTTAATGATCGCTTCTTTCCCGCTTCCGTGAGGCGGCAAAAGGCAAAAGAATTCTTAAGCTTGGTCCAAGGGAGCATGACCGTGGAACAGTATGCCCGGAGATTTATAGAACTTAGGCGATTTGCTTCCCACCTCATCGCCTCGGAGGAGATGCAAGCCGAGCATTTCCAGGAGGGTCTACGTCCTGTTATACGCCGAATGGTGGTCAGCCACCGAGTATCCACTTTTCAAGAATTAGTTGATTTGGCCACTCTAGCAGAGCGTGAGGTTAGTTTAAGTGTGGACACCCCTCTAGGTCAGAAGAGGCTAAACATTGATGGTGAAGGAAGCAGTTCTGGATCGCCACAAAAGTTTATGCAGAGGACAGGAATCCGATTGTTGGCAGCCCCCGGTGTGCGTATGGCGGGCCGAGTTCTAGTTTGTGGCAAATGTAATAGAGCTCACAGAGGCGAGTGTCGTCTGGGTAGTAATCAATGTTTTGAATGCAGTCAGACGAGGCATTTTGCTCGTGAGTGCCCTAGTCGAGTTCAAGAAAGTCGTGGAGCTACGAGGCAGTGGTAGAACTAACCAGAGGCATTTAGGTTAGGCTCAAATGTACGCAGTGACTCTTGGTACCGTTGGAGGCGAGGTTATGGAGACTCAGAATGCTGGAGTCATGGCAGGTATGGGTCTAATCTAATCTTTCGTGATGAATGCCTGGTGTGGTTTATTATTATTTTTTTATATATATATTATCGAGGCTTGGAGAGAATGGCATGATCGGGGTGATCTTTTAGGGAAGTAGAATAATTGAGTTCTTTGGTTCCGTGGAGTTTATGAAATGGTCTATAGCGTAGTAGGTTGTAAGTTCAACAAATTTTGATATTAGATTTTATGAAATTTCAACAAAGTTTTAAAGTTTGGAGCCTTATAGATTTTAGGAAAATAAGTTTATGGTAATTAAGGTGTTAGGTTCGATAAGCTTTGGGGGGGAATAATTAAATTTTGAGTTTTAGATTTCGTGATTCGGATGAATAATTTGGTGGCAATTGGGGCTTTAGATTTTACAAGCTTTTATGGTGAATGTTTTGGATTAAAGCCACCAATCTTGAGAATTTCAGAAAATGATTTATTATCTAGTAATGTTTTAGAATTTGAAAGATTTGGGAGTCGATTTTTTTTCTTTTATGGGATGTAAGTTCCTTGATCTTAGAAGTTCCGGAAGATGATTCTTATTTGATTTAAGGTTTTAGAATTGCAGAGTTGAAGGATTGATTTATAATAAGAATTGAGTTATTAGTTTTACAGACTTAGTGCTGTAGCTTGATCTACTCTAGTGAGTGATTAGTTTGTAACCATTAAAATGGGGTTGATTGGAGTTGAGTTATTGATATGAGAATTTTTCTAGAGTAGATTTCTTTGAGGATTGAAGATATCGAGCTAGTTTAGAAAATAATTATTGTTAACCCAAGGTTGTAGTGGCAAATTTTAGGAAATGATTCTATCGACTCGAAAGATATAGGTCCATCAGGGTGTTGGAAATAGTAGATTTTGTGTTGGTATTGAATATGATTGAATTTGAGGCTATATGATCCGTAGACTTTTGGGAATGGATTCTTAGTAGGTTTAAGGTCATTCTCGGTACCAAACTTTAAGCAATGGCTAGTTGCTGATTTAAGGATATAAGTTGAGTAGATTCAAGAATGATTCTGGTTGAGTTGAGGATATAAGTCCAGGTGATGGAGATGTGACAATGGATCACTTGTATGTTTGAATGATTTGTGGTGTTGGCTAAGAGTACATGAGATCGATGAGTAGTAATGGTAAGTGCGTATGGATTTCGGGGAGTGCTGGTCGTAGTCTCATCTATTTTTGGCTTGGTAGGAGTTGAAGAGGAATCTGTGTGGTAATATTAAATTCAAGAGATTTTGGCTGTGAGTTGTTTGGTAAGTTGAACGGAATGTGCAGTTGAAGCGGGTTACCCATTGGGATGATGGTTTGAAACGACTGTTATGTTTATCTTGAGAATTAATTGCAACTTGAAGTCATAGGAATTTAAATTGGTGAGGCTATACTTTTCTTTGAAGATCAAGTATCTAGTTGGGAGAATTGGGGATATGGTTATTTAACTTGAAAGGAGATCGTTAGGTCACCATGTGTGGTGTATGAAGTAATAAATCTTGGAAGTTGAAACTTGTGCATCAACGGTGGGTAGCATAATCATATGTATGAAGTAATGAAGCAGTAGGATCCATGAGTGTTGTTTAATAGTTTTGATGGATTGAAGATTTAAACAGTATGGCCTGTCTTGAGATTTATTTGTGAAGTGCTATTGAAGGAATTAGTTGTTCTAAAACTAAAGTTTTTGAGAGTACAAGTAGGTGGGTGAGTTACCAAGAGCGTTTCGATTATGTCTAGGTGAAGTCAATGGTAGTTTATAGTGAGTTAGTTATTGCAAGATTAGATGTTATTCAAAATATAGGTAATGAGCTTGAAGTGTGGGATATCGGATAGAGGTTATAGGCGCTCTCGTTGGTTGGCCGGGAGGGACTTGGGCCTTTTGGAGATGTTCCTTATCTTTAGAAGAGACGTGTATTTTGGGATGATGTTTTGTGTTTTCAAATTGGGGCCTGGAGGTTGATTAGTACTGGTTTCCGTCATCAATCAATGGATGTATTTTTGCGGAATGTTGGTTTTCATTTAGGGTAGCGATGGCCAACTGAGGAATGAGGAGATTTGTGGTTTTTGGAAGTATATGATTCTCTATGGAAATGTGGTAAAGGTTTTCTTGTGATTAGGTGTGGATTGAGCTTGTACTTCATGATATTAATTTTTAAGGATATAGCCTTTATGTATTTTGGTGAGTTATCAGAGTGCGTGAAAGCATGATTTTTGGAGATTCTTAGAAGTTCAAATTTTGTGTTGATTTTGAAGAATTAGTAGTGATTCGAAGTTTTAATGGGAGATTAATCTTTTGGTCGTGCAATTTGGTTTATGGATGGTTAACTTTAGAAGTGGCTATTAGGTTACCAAGGTTGGAATAGGATGAAAATTCGGACGGTAAAGCAGAGACGTTGTCGATATTAGCAATTTATGGTGTGAAGATAATAACCACTGGGTTTGTTGGGAGTTGTTAATGATATGTATCTCTCAATTATGTTCAGAGTTGTATCCTGTATCTTTTTGGTGCTGGTGTTTGATCTTGCAAATTTCGAGGACGAAATTTGTTTTTAAGGGGGGAGGATGTGATGACCCATTTTTACGTATATTTTCACTGAATGTGTGTTTTTAATTTAATTAATATATTAGTTCTTTTATTTTAAATTATTGTATGTTAATTGGTTTTAATTTATTTGATGTGGTGTTTAATTTATTTTAGTCGTTTTACGGTTTTTAATATCGTTTTCGGTGGATCAGTTTTTGGTTTCTGGAGTGAGAATTGGACCTCATTTCTTTTCTTTTACCTTTTTTTCTTTTTCCTTTTTTCCTTTTTCCTCTTTTTCCTTTTCTTTCCTTCTTCTTTTTTTTTCTTCTTCTTCTTTTCCTCTCTTCTCTCCCGCGCATGCCCAGCTCCTTTTTCGCTTCCCGTCGCCGGCCCTTTGACCGCCCGGTTCGCCGCCGTGTAGTGCACCACCCCCACCAAAAGCTTCCCCTCCCATCAGAGATCATCCCCACCAATTTTCAGGGCCATCCGACCAGCCGTTAGCCGCCACGCACGGCTAGAAGTCACGGCACCAGTCCTGTTTTTCCTCTTTGTCGTCAGTTGCTTTCTCAGCCCAGAACCATCGCTCGCCGGCGGCGTGGCCTACACCACCCACCCAGTTTTCTTCCCCTTCCACCGGTGAACATCCCCACCAAGTTTCACCTCCATCCAAGCCACCATTAGCCGCCACGAGCTCCTCCAAGCCACACAGATTTTCACTGATTCCGGTGCCATCGAACCACCTTCGGTCACCATCTCTTCACAGCTTCTTCCCCTACCTCTTGCCGTCCTAACCCACCCATTTCCGACCTCGATCCGTTGCTGGAGCAGCTCCCACGAGCTCAACTCCGATTTGGCCTTTTTCCGCTTCCACCGCCGTTTTCACCGCCACCCACGGCCAAAACTCACTTCCTTTACCTTCATAAACATTTCAAGACCATTCCCTATCAATTTCGTGCCTTGGTTTGTCCCCGTTCGAAAGTGGGTAATTTATTACCCACGGCCACAGTGTAAATTACACTGTTACGTTGCTTTTCCTCCGTCGTTTGCAACGCCGCGAGCTTTTGAAAAATACCGTATAGCGCTATAAGTATTTTCCAAACTCTACTTTTAGATTTAAATATATTATGCTCTTACAATAAATTATCTGGTTAGTTGGTTGATTCTTGACTGAGTCCGAGGAGTTCGGGGGTCGGATGGATTGAGGACGGAGTTGCTTGATTTGTTAATTTGTGATTGGTTGGTTGGTTTGTGCCTTGTGGTTGCATTTTACATGGTGCATGGACGTGCATTTTATTTAAATTGAGAAAATCTTGTTTTATTGGCGTAAATGGATTTTCGGGTGCGTGTGTCTCACGACCCAAGCTGGGATGGGTTATTATCTCGGTGGAGCTCCTCTGTTCACTCGGGAGTGTAATATATTGACTAATGTCCCCTGAGTTGTTGCTGGGCGACAACGGGAGTGGGCGGGATGGTAACGCTCTACGCACCGACTCCGTGGCCCTTCGCTGGCGAGGACTAGAGGATGCTTGGCTACGAACGCGTGGGGCGCAGAACTAGGCATCGCTCGTTTAGGTGTCATACGCGTGGTCATTACCCGCAGTGTGGCACAGGAGCCAGGGTGTGCGGATGACCCCTAGGGGAGGTCAGGGTGCATACGGATTAATTGGTTAATGGATTGAGTTGGTTATGAGCCCAATGAGTCTTTTGGCGAGATTTGGAAAATAATGTGTTTTTGGGGCCAAATGGAATTTTTGGCATGTATGGAAAAAATATGGTTTTATGGGACATGTGCATTGCATTCTTTCATGCATGTTGTTTGAGTTATTATGTTTTTATCTAGTAGTGTTTGAATTTTACTTACCTGCGGCAACATTTTTGGTACCGTAGATTTTGGTACAGAGTTCGAAAAGGAGGAGGTTGAGCCCAAGGATGCGGCTCCGCCAGAGTGTTGAGTTGAAGTTTATGCTTTGTTGTTGGATTTGAACTATATTTGTAGTTTGTAATATTTTAATATGTATGTTTTGAACAGTTTTGTTTTAAACTAAGAAAAATTTTGGTACTTAGTTATATGACTTTCGTTATCCGCTACATTTTCTTTTGCACATTTGTTGTTTTTACACACACTTGGCACTCGACGATAGGGTGGTGACCCGTGATGTCACCATCCGAATGTCTCGATTTCCCCGTGTCCGTGCATGGGGATTTGGGGGCGTCACACCAAGCATCCTCAAGTCTAATTATTTTAGACTAATAAAGTAAGTCCTTTAAATGAATTAAACAAGTTGAAAGCCTTCAATAACAATAGGCCCAAACAATAACTCTAAGTCATGTCTTCCATAGCTTGTATCACGTGAATCAAAACTGGATTTCCTTCTCTCAGGCTCATCTTGAGTGTTGGGCTCTTGTTAGATTCGTCCCAAGTGAATTGCGCACATACTTGTATAGCTTCATTGATCTTTCTAACTCTTGACCTGTAATTAGTCAATCTAGAACTTGCAAAGGATCTTACATGTCTTAACACTTCAAATGTTCATCTAATCCCAAACGAAATTTGGGAGCGTTACACATGGGCCTTGCAATGTGACAGTGCAAAAATGATGGAGGTAGAGGGGAAATGAGGGGTTGGAGTTGGCTTACGGATTAGGAGATGAGAGGAAGGTGGCCGAGTTATGGTGGCCATGGTCACGACAAGAAGGGGTTAAGGTGGTGCATGGCAGCACAAGGTCGTCTACAAAGAGAAAAATAGAGAAACAAGAGGGTTGAGGGAGGAGGCATTTTAGGGTTGGTTGGTATAAGACAGTGGCTTGGCTTTCAGTGGTGACTGGATGCCAATGGCTTGAGAGGAGATGTAGCAACACTAGAACTCACGAAGGCCATGGCTAAGAGAGAGAAAGAGAGAAACAAAGGGAGGCGTTGGGACACATGACAGTGGACTTGTCAGCTTTTAGGGGGGGCCCGGTGGCAGCCTTGCTACAAAAGAGAGGAAAAGAGGGAGGGGAATTAGGGTTTTTGGGAAATTAATTTAGGCCCTACATTTTGGGATTCAAACCTAGTTCCAACGGTGGAGATTAAACATGAAGAGAATGGCAATAACTAAACAAGAGAAGTAGAGAAATGAAAATAAAAATGAAATGAAACTATATCTAAAAGTTTATTTTTGTTTTCTAAATCCCAAAATAATATTTTTCATCATAAAATAAAATAATGAAATTTACTAAATATTTCTAAGAGAAATAAAATCATCTAAATAAGTAAAGTTTTTTAACATAAAGTAAAATGATGATATTAAAAAATATTTCTAAAGAAAGAAAATCATTTAAATAAAATGATTTTCCAAACTTTATTATCTTTGGGGCTCCAAAAATTAAATAGGCTTACTTTAAAAAAATTAGGCTTGGTCCAATAACACTAAAATTGCCCCATTAAAATAATTTTTAACTTTTAAAATATTTGGAGGATCTTAAAATACTTGGCTCAATTTAAACATTATCCTCTAAATTTTATAAACAAATATTTGAGATTTAGAATGTATAGTTAAGATTCGTGACCAATCGAGAGGAAAATGAGTAGTTGCTCACATGACTAGTTGGTGTTCGTTCTCTGCACTCATGGCATTAAGAGTAGAGACTTGATCATAGCACTTCGATTTCACAATATCAATGCCGATTTGACACAAACTGAATGGAATGGGGCAATAGGGATCGGTGCAAATGCTTGGAGCAAATGATTTCTAGTATCTATTGTAGCTAGAGTTTGACCATATGTGAGGAAACAATTTTAGGACAAGGAGATATGGTTCTTGACTATTAATTGTCTTGAGTGTCTTGGGCTTTTAGAATTACATCTCAAGTTTCATGTCAAGACATATCTGTCGTGGTGCCCCTAGCTCTCTTACTTGGGGTTGGAAGGTGACTGAAGTATTGAAACATGCAACTCAAGGTTACATACCCTCCGTACCTAACATATAAGATGCAATACATCTAATAATCTAGCAGTATACAATAAATCGTAGCGGAGAAATTTTCTTAACCACATAATACTGGTGGTAATGTAATAACATGGTACTGAAGTGTAAGAATCCCAAAAGTTTTAAACTTCATCATAATACTCCAAAATACACATTGTTTTCAAAAGTCTCCCAAAACAAGGGACTATCAAAAGTTTTAATTGATTCGTTTCCAAAATACACTCTAACAAGGCCATCCCTACTCGACCTTGTCCTTGTTCAAAAATTCTCCTCAGCTCCTAAAAGAGTTGCAACACTTCAATAATGAATTGGTTGGTGGCTTCCAACCTATCTACTAAGGATGGCTTTGATGAGCTCTCATAGCTCTTTGGGGTCTCCTTGACTATCCAGGGAGTTGGCCTGTTGCATTTTTTCATGGTCATTCTCTTGCAGTCCTGTGGTGACTTCTACCTTTCTAGGTTGGGAATGGTACTTGAAACTACCACAGTAAGATTTCAAGAAATCCAGTAAGTAAACAAGCAACATAAGCATATAAGAGCATGGACATGTACTCCGATGGAAAACTTGACTTTTTCCAAAATAACTTTTACTAGAAACCTTTTTGACCATTTCAAGAAAACGTCTTTTCCATCTGTTCATCTTTGGTTCTTAAACATATAATATATCATTTAACCTCGAGTTCTTAGTCATTCACATATTATGTTTTGGAGCTCATAGCCTTATTCATTTCATAAAACATATTGTTGTATACCTCATGGCTCCCCTATGCACCGTGTGTTCCCCACTAATTACCACATCATTCAATGGCCCACTTGACTGTGGTGACTACGTCAAATTCTTTAACATACTTATTACGACAACTCAAATTCTTTCGCCTTCATCGTATGGCACCCACTAGCTTTAAATGCAACCCTGCTCTAGTATCCTTCTCAAAAGGATCCATTCGAGATCTGTCGACTGTGATTTGTCTACTTAGGGACTACCACTCCATTTTAAACACTCCAGAGTAGATAGAGGAGTACAAGGGCATTCCCCCATCTTAGCATTTTAGATCGTGACAATTTGTTTACTTACTCTTTTCTTGAGAACAGTGCACAAACCCAATACATGTAACATGGACTTATGATACTTTGTTCTTTTCATGAATCCTGTAATCATGTAAGCGAGATTCACGCAATCATATATCATGTAATCATACACAAACAATAAATATTCTGTGTTGCGACTTGAAAATATTAGAACATGCAAATACTTAACTTACTCATACGAACAATGGCATTCAACAATTTACAAAGGGTAAAACAGATTCATAACATCATATACTACGCTTGGCTGAAACATATAAGCACTTGTAAACATGATTTTTGATCAGTAACATGAGTTTAGGTCTTCTAACATATTTGGTAATACATCATCAAATAACATGGTAACATGATCAAATAGATTCGAATACAAGACATGGTATCACAAGAGATTTCATGATAAAATCAAATAACAATCAACATGATAATATACAACAAGTAACATGGAAACACATATTTAAGTAAAATCGAATATATAACATGATGAGAGATTTCATTCAGTCAAATAACAAGCAATGCAAGTTCACACATCATATGCACATAGTATCTAAGAGTAGGTTGAAAGTCTACTTACAAAAGTCCAAAGCAATGTAGTACGATCAAGTAAACTGTAAATAATTCGTTTAACTAATTAGAATCACTAAAGTGTGTGTGAAGTTGCTAGGGTTTCTTACTCATGATGGTATATTAAGCATTCGGCCTAGTGGCTCGTAAGTGCATGGCATAGGTGTGATGTGCATCATGGCCAAGATTCATAAGAACGAGATGAAGACTAATTTCTTGGAAAGAAACTCTTTATGAAAACAGGATCAAGTGTTCGTGTGTGTGTGGTGGTGGGCTTCTCTTGAATCAGAGCCTTTGAGATTCAACACGCTTGTGTTTTGTACACGTGCGTAGGTGTGTGTATAGTGCGAGTTAGGGTTGTATCGTGTGGCTCCTCTCTTGGTATCTTGGCTCCTCTCCTTGCTCGTAACATACAGAAATAAGTAGTAGGAAAGGTGTTTGGTTGGAGAGAAAGTGAAGAGACAAGTTTTTCTTGGGTGGTCGTGTGAGAGAAAGAGAGAATGGAGAGATAGCACATGCAAAACAAAACCGAAATAGCCCAAAAGAAAAGACCCTTGGGTGTTGTCCTTCTTCTTTTTTATAGTCCTCCAAGTCTCATCTTCCTATGGCATAGAGAAACTCAAAAGTTGGCTTGTGTGAGGGTGCCATGTGTCACCTTCTTTTGCTCAAACCGAAAAGTCCTCCCCTCTCCTTTATCACTTCCAACACATTGGGAACCTCAAGGGCATCCTTATGAAAATGGGACAAATATTGTGTCTTCCATCAATTCTCCAAAAAGCCCTTAGATGTGATTCACCTGTGGGCTAGGTTCAATGAACCTTGTGGGTGTATGGATCCTTTAACCAAACCCTAGATCTTTCTTGGAGAGTGGTTGTGTGCATGTTTGCCAAGTGGCAAGAGCCGTGTGTGAGAGTCTTGGCCCTAGCTACCCACTTCCTCTCTTCCTTCCCCAAATCCGACGAAGATCTTTCTTCTAGAACCTTGGTGGGTGTGTGTGTGCCTTCCCTAGATGACTCTTCCTTTTCTCTAGGCTCTTGGGTGGCGTGGAGTGCATATTCCCTAAGCAACCCTTAATTTTCCTCATGATTCTCCCTCTAAGTGAGTGACAAGTGGCAGGTGTGAGGGAGTACATGTGTTGGCCAAAACCTAGGGAAAAGGATTTCCCTCTATCCCAATGCAACCCTCCCATTTCTCAATCATTTCCCTCTTCTAGAAGGTCATGCATGAGTGACACTTGGCATCACTCCCTTGAAATTGAAACTCCATCCTCTAGTGGGTCGTGCCCTTGCCCTTGAACTCCCCTTGGCGCCATTTCCCAATGGGATCCTCTTGGAACCCACACAACCTTGACAAGTAGCATATAGGCATGAGTGGTTTGGTGAGGGTGAACTGGCCAAGTGAGATCCTTGGTCTTCCCAATGTGTCTCATCATTTCCTTCTTCTAGAAGCCCTCTAGGTTAGTAACAAGTGTCAAGTCAGGTGTTTTTCTCAAACACGATCTTCTGTATGCGTGACAAGTGGCAGAAAGTAGGTGAACAACTCTCGATAGGCGTGTGGGGCTTTTGGGTTTCCAAACCCTAAAGTCTCTCACCCCCTTTTTCCTATACTATGTCCAGGTTCATTGCACCTTGTGTAGGACACAAGTGGATGGCAAGTGACACTAAGCGATGAGTTGGGCGTGTGCCCTAAGGTCCACTAGGGTTTCCAAACCCTAAACCAATGTGATGGGTGAAATCTATGGGCCTTGTAGGCCTCCCTTGTGGGCTTAGATTCCCAATGCATCAAATCCAAAGTTTTTCCTAAGTATCCTCTGCCACCTTGCATAGCTTGATAACGAAATATGAGTGAAGACTTGGCTAAGCCTGGGTTATTACATCTGTTTAATACTTTATAGAATTGTGGTTTCTTTTAACAATTTGTGATATACCTATTTACTCAAACATATGTGACAAAAAATGATTTAAAAAGGGTGGTGTTTTGGTTCTTGACCCTTCAGTGTCTGTTTGGATATGCATTTCAATTTGGAGGGAAAAACCCATATGTCGTGTTATTTGATTTACACATCCTTTTCTTTTGGCCTAATTAAGCCAGTGGCAATATGAGGTGGAATGCTTTTATAATATGATGACATCAATAGCTCGGAAATTTTTTTTTACACAGTGCACATTAGCTATCAAAAGGGACACGTGTCTGAGTTTAATTAGATGAAATATGGTAAGGGTTGATGCTTGACAAGGGCAACGATTGGTACACATAAGAAAATGTAGATAAATTGTTGTTATTATAAAAAATATAAAATTGACAAATTATGGATCTAAATATCAAGGGTGCGTTTGGATAGTGAATTGAGTTGAGATGAAAGTTAAAAATTAAATAAAATAAAGTTCGAATATTATTTTTTAATATTATTATTATTTTAAAATTTAAAAAAATTTCAATTTTTATTATATTTTGTGTTGAAATTTAAAAAAATTATAATAATTAAATGAGATAAATTGAGATGAGTTTGAGATTCAAACTGGGCCTTAAAACTGTAGATTTCAAGTATCAAAACCATGATATTAATCTGATCTTATTTTGTCTGTGTTCTCTTTTTTGCTTTTGTTTTTGTTTTTATTTTTATTTTTAAACACTGAAGTTGGACTCGACCGCCCAAATTTGGACCAATCGAACTACCCAGCCACCGAGTTTCAGGTTATGGCAAGCCCATGGACAGCCCCACTAGAAGTAATACTCACAAACCCATCTCTCTCTCTCTACCCTCAACCCCACTTAGTTGGTTACCTCTGCTCAAAGACAACTCGGTGTGTTCCTTCTACCTGCAAAGGTTCCAAAGAATCCAAACACCTTCTTTCTGAAGGGGTACGAATACCTTTTAGCTGTAAATTCTACTTTCTGTACGCATCTTTCACAAATTTTCGGTCTCCACTCCAATCCTGCGCTTGCCCCCCTCTTTTATTACTGTTATGTGCCGACAAGTAAGAAAAAGAAAGTCCTTTGTTTTGGGCGTTCGATCCTTTGGTGTTACCTCTAATCTTAACTGATAATCAATCGGTTTTTTTGTCCTGGGTTCATTTTCTGTTCATCCAAATTGGCTCCCACACTAAATCTCTTTCTGGGTATTGAAGTTTTGCTATCTTACTGCATAATTACATCTAAAGTTGGGTAATTTGTACTCTTCCATTCGTTCTTGGATTTTTTTCTCTTTTCTTAATGCATGAGCTTGTTTTGGGATTTTGTTTATTGCTTAAATTTATAGTAGATTACTTATTCTTATGGGGTTTGATTGCGTCGTAAGGTAGGATTTCCCTTTCCCTTTCTATTGATATTTTTGTAGTGGGTTTTAATTAATATTGCTATGAAGCATGTATATTGCGATCTATTTAGTCTCTTTCCCTTTCTTGGGAACTATTCGGATCTCAGGAAGACATTAACTGTAACTATTTTCTTCCTGTGTGGTCAAGTACATTTTAATTTAGTGCAATGCGTTTGCTTAAACTCGTTTTGTTCTTTTATAAATATGTGTTTTAATTTATTGGAACGTGGATCATCAATTTTATGGCCCATTTTACGGGTAAACATACAGAATTTAGATTTATCCAAATGAGAATTTGTGTTAAATGCCCCTAAAATCCTTGAGTTCACTTGATAAAATGTATTGTTGAAGTCATGTAATGTAAATTTCTTTCATTGATTATAGAGTTTGTTTTGCGAGCCAACGTGATTGAGCTTGTAAAATGATATTTCATTAAACTTATGCTCTCTATGAGATAGAACACGGCTTAAATTGGTGTTTGAACAATTGGTTGACCCTTACCTGTAACTTGCATAATTGGGTCAGACTTTTCAACGAAAATTAAATTGTTGTGTAGATATGGTTCCCCTCCGTCCATTTGCCTCTGGCAAAAACAAAGGTTACAAAATTCAGCAAGTTTTGGAAATGCTGCCACCTAAACTGGAATTAATTTTTTGAACACGGAGTAACTGTAGAAGTATGCAAGTATAAGCAGACCACAAGAAATAAAAAAACATCCTGCTTTGAATATGTAATGATTTCATGGATTATATATACTTATGGTGTGTATAAATATCTTCAAATCTTTTCACTTACGAAAAAATGAATATCGCCTGATCTTTTAGAATTTTGCAATGTAGTGGTAAAACTGTATATGTTAAGAGTTCTATTAGAAATGTAATGTAATACACTGAATGGAGTATAGGAAGGTGGTGAATTGGATCCCACATTGCTTGAGAGAGAACAGTTCTAATAACTCTAAAGGAGGGATCCCATGTTGACTAGTTTGTGTTGGAGTATAGGCCTAAATGTAGCTTGAAATTTCTTTGGGTCATTATAAATGGTATTAGAGACAATCCCAACTAGACTTGTGGGACTAGAGTTGTAACACCTGTGATGAAATGGCTTGACGAGGACGTCAATAATTTAGGGCCCGCCTGCCCGGGGGGGGGGGGGGGGGGGGGGTTTGTAATACCTCCCACATTGAGTATAAGTAGGTGGTTTTTGCGATCCTACATTGCTTGGGAATGAGAAATTTTTGCGCTCTATAATGATTCCAACAGTCTCTAGTTGTAACATTATAAGCTTCCCATGTGTTTCCTTTCTCTTTCCCCTTTGCTTGCAAGGGTGGCTAATAAAATTGGGAGGATTTTCCAAATATTTTTGTGGGGTGGTCTTGGAGAGGAAAGAAAGTTTCACTTGGTTAGTTGGAAGGTATGCTCACCAGTTTCTTGTGGAGGTTTGGGGATTCAAAATTTGAGGCTTTTCAACAAAGCTTTACTTGGGAAATGGCTATGGCGATATCACCTTGAGAGGGATGCATTTTAGAGAAATATTATTGATGTCAAATACAGGAAGGTTGTGGGGGAGTTGGTGTTCTAGGGAAGTTAGAAGAGTGTATGGGGTAGGTTTGTGGAAGTTCATTCGGGTTGGTTGGGGGGAATTTGTCAATCATATTAAATATAAGGTGGGTTATGGTACAAGGATTAGTTTTTGGCATGATGCTTAGTGTGGGGATATGGCTCTCAAGAATGTTTATCCTTCTCTATTCAGAATTGCTAGTGATCAAGAAGCTGCAGTGGCTGACCCCTTTATTTTGTTAATCAATAATCTCCAATGGAATGTAAATTTCATCAGAGATATGCATGACTGGGAAGTGAACATTGTTTCTGATTTTTTTGGAAGATTACACCACATGAAGATTGTGCAGGGAAGGGAAGACAGTCTGCAGCGGATACATGCTGGAAATTCCAGATTTTCAGTTTGCTCCTTTTATAAGGCATTAACTTTTGTGCCAACAAATTCCCTTGGAAGAGCATTTGGAGATGTAAGGTTCCTAGTAAGGTTGCATTTTTTTGTTGGTTGGCATCTCTTGGAAAAATCTTGACCACGAATAATTTGAGAAAGCATGGGTTTTTTTTGTTGTTGCGGATTGGTGCTGCTTGTGTAAAAAAAATGGTGGATATGTTGACCATTTATTTCTACATTGTGAGGTGGCTAAGACTTTTATGGATGAGATTTTTGGTAGGACAGGTTTTGCTTGGGTGATGCCCAAGCAAGTGGTGGATCTTTTAGCATGTTGGCAAGGATTTAAAGGGAGCCATCGTATTGTTGCGATATGGAAGATGATTCCTTCGTGTTTGATGTGGTGGTTTTGGTTGGAAAGGAATGAGTGATGCTTTGAGAGTTTTTCTATAGCACTTTGTGTACTTGGGCTAAGCTTCTTGTATTAAATGGAGATAACCTTCATGATTTGCTCTTAGCTTATTCTAGCTCTTAGCTTGTATTTAGGTGTTCTCTCTAGTGTACTTTCTGTGTACTTGGGCTATGCCTATTTACTTGTCAATAAAATCCCTTATTACTTATAAAAAAGAAAATTATACGCTGGTGGGATGATATCCAAACAACCTGTGAAACCCACATAGAATTGTGGTAATTGTGTACATCCAAACTTTCAATGCTTTGATCTTTAGAAACACAGAAGGGTAGAGGAATGTACTTTCCAAAGTTTCTATTATATATGATATGTCTAAAGTTTATTGATTCATTTTTGGTGATAATGATTAGAGCCTTTGCTGTTGCTTTCTGTATTGTTACATTCAGCTTTGGAATTTATAACTGATAGTTTGAAAAATTTATCCAGGGAGTTATTCATTTGATTTACTGGTGATGGGTTTCAAATTAGATTCTTTATTGTCTTTCTGGTTGTAGTAATATATGGGCTGAGGTGCACATTTCATGGGAGGCGTTGAGGATGAAGAACCAGCCACAAAACGCACGAAAGTGTCTTTTGAAGAATTGAGAGGTCTTTCAAACGGTTCATCTTTTATAGAGCCTGTATCTGCTTCTTCGAGTGATTTGATGGCTCGACCCCTAGCATCTGAAGGGGACAAAGAGGTTGTTGGTTCAAAAGGAATTATTAAAAGAGTGGAATTCGTTCGTATAATAGCCAACGCGTTGTACTCTCTTGGCTATAAGAAGAGTTGTGCGCACCTAGAGGAAGAGTCTGGAATACGATTACACTCCTCTGTGATAAATGTGTTTATGCAGCAAATACTTGATGGAAATTGGGATGGAAGTGTTTCTACATTGCTCAAAATTGGACTATCAGATGAAAGGATTGTTTTATCAGCCTCTCTTCAGATTCTGGAGCAGAAGTTTTTTGAACTTTTGGATGCAGAAAAGGTCATGGATGCATTGAAGACGTTGAGGACTGAGATTGCACCTCTATGCATTAACAAGAGTAGAGTTCGTGAACTTTCTTCCTGCATAATTGCTCCTTCACAGTGTAATCTAGTTGGGTCTTGCAGTCAAGACACTGTGAGGTCAAAGTCTCGTTCAAAGCTACTGCTGGAGTTGCGGAAACTGCTTTCCCCGACAGTTATGATTCCTGAAGACAGGTTGGAACATTTAGTTGAACAGGCGCTTCTTTTGCAACGAAATGCTTGCATTTTCCACAACTCTTTGGATAATGAAATGTCATTGTACACTGATCATCTGTGTGGAAGAGATCAGATTCCCTCCCAAACATTGCAGGTTAGAGAATACCTTTCTGATAATGTTTGTAAGCTTCAAAAATAGTTTACGCGTTTCCACATTTATTCTCCTTTTACTGTAACACGATGCACTGGAAGCTTCTTTTTGTGGTTGTAATCTGTTTATCAGTGGTGAACAGTTTTAGTGGTATGGTATAGGTCTTTATCTTCTTTCTAATGCATATATTATGGATAAGGAAAACTTATGTTTCTGCAAGTGTCTACCATTAGTATTGGTCACAACTATAATTTTCTCATCATGTTTAGCAATTGAAGCCTTTTACTCAGGTTGAGTACTTATTCTGTGGGGTTTTCTCCATATTGGGGTTATTGCTTGAAGCCTTTATTTTTTTATAGGTATTGATTGAAGCATTTTTTAAAGGATATAAATATTTTTTACTTATTAAAAAAGGATATATATATATATATTTTTTTTTTCTTGCTATTTTTTTTTGGGTTGATGCAGAATTTCTAGTTGCTTCTTGTTTGAGGTGTTCTCATGACATCGAACTCCTTCCTCAAATAAACATACTTCTAAATAAACCAAAAAGGCAAGACATGAATAAAGAAAGTGACAGTTATATCATATCTGAAAATGCTGTAACTGCCAAAACAGGAAATTTTAGGCCTCATTTGGTTACACAGATGAGATGAGATGAAAGTTGAATAAAATATTATTAGAATATAATTTTATAATATTATTTTTGTTTTGGGATTTGAAAAAGTAAAATTGTTTATTGTATTTTGTATGGGAGTTTGGAAAAGTTGTAATGATTAGATGAGATTAGATGATTTGTGTAATCAAACAAGGCCTTAATCTCTATTGCTTGAAGTTCTTGGTTTGGCTGGGATGGCTAAAATGGTGAAGACGAAAGGAGGGTTCTAACTAATAGAGAATGCTTTGAAGTGTTCTAATACTATGGTTTTTTATTTTTTATTTTTTATAAGTAAACGATTGTATTAATAAGAATAGGTATAGTCCAAGTACACAAGATGGTATACACGAGGTAACACCTATCTAGGAAGAAGAAAAGAAAACAAGAAAGTCATGAAAACCAAGGCCGTTAAAATCTACAGCTATGGCCTGTAAAAATAATGTTTAAACAAAGAGTGATCTAAGTTCCTCTAGACAGCGTTCCTTGTCTTCGAACTTCCGATCATTTTGCTCTTGCCATAAGCACCATAGGATATATATATATATAGGCACAATTTTCCACACAACTGTGATTTGTGGAGCACCTCTTAGATTTGTCTAACTAGCCAAAAATGCAACCACTGTGGCGGGCATAACCCAAGCTAGCTCTAACCTGCAGAACACATCATCCCATATTGCTCTAGCAATCTCACAATGCAGAAGAAGATGATCCACAGTCTCACCACTTTTCATGCACTTACAACGCCAGTCTACTATGATCACCCCGCATTTCTGTAAGTTAAAATCTTATCCAAAGAAGTTGACCAAGCAAACAATGCCACCTTAGGAGGCACCCTATTTTGCCTAATCCTCCTCCATGGGAATTGAATGTCTTGTGATTATGTGAGACTTATAGAAAGAACGAATTGAGAATGTGCCTTTACCTACGGGTATCCTCCACAACCTGTTAGCTCCTTGAATTCTTGGTCTCATGGAGTATAGAAGACGAAAAAAATCTTCAAAGCTACCAACTTCCCAATCTTGGGCAGCCCTACTAAACTTCACATTCCATTGGACTTGATCCCCAAATATCACCATAACATCAGTCACTGAGGCTTCTTTTTCACATGCAATCCTGCAAAATTGAGGGGAATGAGTCCTTAAGGGCATTATCTCCACACCAATTCCCAAGTAATGTCCTATTAAAGATCCTTAGATTTCTGATTCCCAACCCACCAGAAGAGGTTGAGGAGTATATCTTATCCCACTTGACCAAGTAGAATTTAAATTCATCCCCTATACCACTCCAAAGGAAATCACGATGTAGTTTCTCAATTCAAGTTGCCACCCTTGCTAGAATTGGGAATAAAGATAATAAATATGTTGGTAAATTAGACAAAGTGCTTTTGATTAAGATGATCCTACCACCTTTTGATGAGTACAATCGCTTTCAACCAGCCAATCTACGTTTAATCTTCTCAATCATTGTATCATAAATCGATTGAGCCCTTGATGCTACTCCCAATGGAAGACTGAGGAAATTCATGAGAAGAGAGGAAACCTTACATCCAAGAATGTTAGCCAATTGCCGAATGTTGCGCACATTACCAACTGGCACCAACTTTGATTTGTCGATGTTCACTTTTAGACTTGATGTCGCTTCAAAACAGAGTAAGAGAGCCTTCAATGCTTGCATCTGGTTTTGTTCTGCCTCACAATAATCAGTGTGTCATATGCAAACAATAAGTGAAAAATGTTAAGAATACTCCTATTGGGGTCACCAACCGAGAATCCAGCCGCAAAACCACTAGCTAAGGTTGAGATCATTCTGCTAAGCGCCTCCATAACAATGACAAACAAAAGTGGGGACAAAGGATCCCCTTGTCTTAGGTCTTGCAAGCTATCAACGAAGCCAACTGGACTGTTGAGATGCACCATCTAATCTATGAGCACCATCTCTCCCCAAATCCACACCTCCCAAGCAAGTATATTAAGAATTCCGAATTCACATAATCATAAACCTTCTCCATATCCAGATTTTAATCTATTGTCTAGGCATTCATTGGCGATGAGAATTGAGTCCAGAATTTGCCTACCCCTTACAAATGTATATTGGGGTTTCAAAATGATGTTTCCCAACACCTCCCAAAGGCGGTTTGCAAGCACCTTGGATAAGATCTTATGCACCCCATTCACAAGACTAGTAGGCTGATAATCTTTCAATTCCATTGCCCAAATATTCTTAGAAATAAGTGCAATAAAAGTAGCATGTTTGTTTCAAATTTTCCAACAAAAAAAAAAAAAAAAAAAAAAATCCTAAAACACCTTCTTCATTAAATCCTCCTTCACCATGTCCCAACATGTTTGGAAAAATCCCATAGAGAATCCTTCAAGACCACGTGCTCTAGTTATAACCATCTTCCTCCCCACGCCATGAACCTCCATCTCCTTAAAGGGTCTCTCAAACCAAGAAGCATTTTGCGGCTCTATGGACTCAAAGTGTGACGCCCCCAAATCCCCACATACGGACACAGGGAAATCGAGACGTCCGGATGATGACAATACGGGTTACCACCCTAACGACAAGTGCCAAGTGTGTATAAACAACAAATGTGCAAAAATAAACGCGCAACGGATAACGGAAGTCATAACTAAGTACCAGAATTTTTCTTAGTTTAATACAAAGCTGTTCAAAACATATATAATAAAATATTACAAGATACAAATATAGTTCAAATCCAACAACAAGGCATAAACTTCCACTCAATACTCCGGCGGAGCCGCCTCCTCGGGCTCAGCCTCCTCCTCCTCGATCTCTGCACCAAAATCTACGGTACCAAAAATGGTGCCGCAGGTAAGTGAGATCCAAACACCACTAGATAAAAACATATTAAACTCCACAAAAAGCATGAGAGAATGCGAATGCACATGTCCCATAAAAACCATATTTTTTCCACGCACGCCAAAATCCCATTTTTGGCCCAAAAACATTACCATTAAAATCAATCCTCACCATTATCCCAGATAATGGCCCAAAACAGAAACCACCATTTTCCCAGAAAATAACCCATAACCAAAACCATAAAACCAATCCAATTATTGCATGCACCATGATCTCCCCTAGGGATCATCTGCACACTCTGGCTCTGTGCCACACCGCAGGTAACGACTATGTGTGTGACACCTAAACGAGTGATGCCCAGTACTTGCGCCCAGCGCGTCCCTGGCCAGACCATCCTCTAGTCCCCGCCACTCTAGGGACCACGGAGTCGACACGACAGCGTTACCGTATTGTGCGATCCGGTCGTCGCCCTGCTACAACCCAGGGGATGTCACTCAGTATTATCCACTCCCGAGTGACCAGAGGAGCTCCACCGAGATAATACCCCATCCCGGCTTGGGGTCGTGATACACACGCACACGAAAATCCATTTACGCCAACAAAACAAGATTTTTCTCAATTAAATAAAATGCACGTGAATGCACATTGAAATGCACAACTTAAGGCACAAACCAACCAACCAATCACAATTCAACAAACCAACCAACCAACTAGATAAATAATTATTGTAAGAGCAAAATATATTTAAATCTAAAAGTAGAGTTTGGAAAATACTTACAGCGTTATACGATATTTTTCGAAAGCTCGCGGTGTTGCAAACGGCGGAGAAAAAGCAATGTAACAGTGTATTTTACACTGTGGTCGTGGGTAATAAATTACCTACTTTCGAACGGGGATAAACCAAAACATGAAATTGATAGGGAATGGCCTTGAGATATTTATGAAGCTAAAGGAAGTGGGCTTTGGCCGTGGGTGGTGGTGGAAACGGCGGTGGAAGGCCAAAAAGGGGCTGAACGGAGTTGAGCTCGTGGGAGCTGCTCCGGCAATGGATCGAGGTTGAAATTGGGTGGGTTAGGTCGGCAAGAGGTAGGGGAAGAAGCTGTGAAGAGGTGGTGGCCAGAGGTGGAGCGACGGCGCCGGAAACGGCAAAAAGCCGTGCGGCTTAGAGGTGCTCTAGGTGGTGATCGGCCGGTCGGATGGAGGAGATTTTTGGTGGGAGTGATCACCGGCCGGAGGGGAATCTTTTGGTGGGGGTGGTGTCGACCACGACGGCCGGCGGCGGCAGGTCTGGGTGGTTGGGCTGAACGGCGAAGGGGAGAGGAAGAGAGAGAATCGGGCGCACGGGAGGAGAAGAAGGAAAAAGAAAAAGAAGAAAAGAAAGAAAAAGGAAAAAGGGAAAGAAAAAGAAAAGAAAAAAGAAAAAAGGGAAAAAGAAAAGAAGGAGAAAGAAAATGAGGTGCAATCCTCACTCCGGAATCCTAAAACTGATCTACCGAAAACAATTTCAAAAACATAAAACGACTAAAATAAATTAAATACCACATCAAATAAAATAAAAACCAATTTAAAATACAATAATTTAAAATAAAAGAGCGAATATATTAATTAAATTAAAAACACACCTTCAGTGAAAATATACGTAAAAAGGGGTCATCACACAAAGGCTAGTCCATCGAGTTTTGGCCGCCATCCCACATGTTCAGTAAACAAGTTTTCGAAAAAATCAGCAAAATGCTCTTGAATCAAAGGAGCCTCCATGCAAGCCACACTATCTATATTCAGTGTCTCAATGACATTAGTTCTCCCATGAGAGTTGGCCACTCTATGGAAGAACTTCGTACTTCGATCTCCTTTTAACCACAGTGCTCTTGACTTTTGATGCCAAGAAATCTTCAATAAGATAACCCTTGCTAATTCTGATACTAACTCTACCTATAGAGATAACTCGTCCATGGAAAGAACCTGACTCTCTTGTATCCTTTCTAACTCTTGTATCTCCTCCAACATAGACTTCTTATGGTCACCGACATCACCAAAGGATTGAGCATTCCAAAGTTTTAGATCTTGTTTCAAAGCTTTCAGCTTACTTGCAAAACTGAAACTAGGAATGTCATGAATCTGATATGAGGACCACCATTGTCCAACCTTGTCCACAAATCCTTCGGCTTCCAGCCACATTTTTGAATTTAAAATATTGACGTCCTCCTTGAATACCATCACAATCCGACAATATAGGAAAGTGATCCGAACAAAGGCGAGGTAGCCTTTTTTGACATAGGTCTAGATAATGACTTTCCCACTCCAATGAGACTAAAAATCTGTCCCGTCTAGACCATATATGTGATTGGACCACGTGTATGCTTTGCCAATGAGGAAAATCCATGAATCCCAAGTTGAAAATACACTAAGAGAATTCCATCATTGTAGGTTGCAACCTACTTTCTTCTGACCGTTCACATGGGGGAACCTTGTAACATTAAAATCACCACCTATGCAACATGGTATATCCCACCAACTATGAACTCCCCCTATTTCGCCCCATAGAAGTCTTCTATTGCTATGTGAATTCGGCCCGTAAATACCAGCAAACACCCACAAAAAATTGTCTTCCACATTCTTAAAAGAACATGCCACTGTGTATTGTCGAATGAATTCCTTCATTTTTCTCTACCACCCTTCTATCCCACATAACTAATATACCTCCTGACGCCCAGTTAGATGCTAAATAAGCCCAATCTACATATGTACAGCTCCATAAACTTCGAGTAATTCTTCTTGTAATATATTTTAGCTTAGTTTCTTGTAAACACACAATGTTTGCCTTCCACTCACGAAGTAAGTTTCTTACTTGAAGATGCTTATTGGCCTTGTTAAGCCCTCGGACATTCCAAGAAATAATTTTGGGCTTCATAAAGACGATACTATCCCCTTCCCTTTGGATCTTTCTTTGCTTGAACTGCTCTCATAGTTTAGAGACCAAGTTAATGTGTTAATCTCTTGAGCTCCCTCTGTTTTTAAGAACCTGATTTCTTTTGCTGAACATGTCCAACTTCAACGGCTGTAAGCAAAGCCATGAATTGTTCATCAAAACCCTCACATTCAATTCCCACACAATGTTGGATTTCCTTCACCTTGTGTAAAACCCAATCGAAGATGCTATATTGACCTGGTAGAAAACAATTGAGGGGTACGGGCTCCCCAACCATATCTATCTCGTCCCTAGGTGTCCATTGTGACTTCAACGGCACCCCATCTCTTCCTCAGCATAGTTGAATCTACCATACCACTCAAAAGGGGTCAATTATGGGCACCAATGTCTGAGATGGCCCCACTGTGACTTCATCAATACTCTCAGCTTTTGTAAACAACACAGGTGCCACATCAAGATGCTGTGCAACCTTCGCCAGAGGGGAAACCACCTAGATCTTGAGTGAGGACTCTCCCTTTCTATCTATCGGCCTTGTCTGTCCTTGTTTTTTACTAGGATCCGACGTTCGACGGGACGGCATCAACAAGATCCAGTTCTAGTTCTACTGCTGTTTACTCCCCCCTATATCAAGTTTGTCGTCTAGGCCACCATCGAAGGTTCTATGGCCAGAGCCATGTTTGTCGGGACCTTTTTTGGTGAGGTCAGCTGACTCCCATTGGTGGAAGGCCTAGTCACGCCCCTGCCTCTAACTCTCCACACGGGCTGAATACCAAACTTGTCCTTCACTCTATCTCCCCCCACTGGCTGAAGCCCAGATGATCGGCCCACAATATTACCTGCCATTCCACTCCCTTTAGATGGCCCTATGGGCTGAGCCCAGCGGATTGTCCCAGGTCCATTGGGTCCTTATTCAGTCCCACGGGTTGAAACCCAGGGTAACTGCCCACATCCATACACTTATTAGGCCCAAAACAACTTTTAGTTGCATAGCCCAGGCCCAAAACCGTATCCTAATCAATGCAGTGTATAGAGCAGCCACTTTCCAGTTGAGATTGCATGTCTTTCAAGGTTTTGTACATGCCAAAGTGACAATAGGCCTGGCACCGCCACCCTTCAAGTGTGCACATACTGTACCAGTGGTGTGAAGGACCATTTCGGTCCCTTGACCTTGATGTGTCGCATGGTGGCTTGCTATTTTGTACTACCGCCGGCACGAATATATTGCTCTTGGAAACCTACTCCGTCATCTGCACTAGGGCCTCCCTGTATGACAGACTCTGTGTTTGGGTCCCCACCCCTGACGGTCTCTGTGATGGTCCATTGGTGTTATGAAACAAGATATCCCCCCCCCCCCCCCCCCCCCCAACAAAAAAAAAAGTGGATATGACCTCCCTCAACAATGCACCTACCATTCTCTTCCGTCCCTTCCCCTCCATATCTTCCGGTATGAGTATAAAATTTCACCTTCCACCCCCACCGTACTCTACTAATGCCATGAATCGACCATTAGCATTTGAGCACCTCTGTGCAATGGAACTTCTGGCACCCTCCCTTGATATAGTATAAAAATCCTTTGTTCCCCCCTTCAAACACTCCTACAAAGCTTTTGCAAACCATTGCACTGATACCATCCCAAGTCTCACTTCCTTCACTATCTTCCAACTTCTCTCTATTATGAGCAAGGAGCTTCGATCCTTTACCCAAACAAAGGCTTTTGATTCTATAACTAGTTTTTTCTGCACCCCATCCTACTTTACCACCCCTACAACTTATTGCTCCGTTGTGATCTCACTGCTGAATCCCATCAGACCACATTGGAGTGTTTGGTTGTAGAGAAACTTTTGGGAAAGAAACTTTTTTCTTCAAAAGCTTGTAATACTACGTAACACAACTAGAAGATGACATGAACTGAAAATAAAAAGGAGCACATCCAAGGCTAGCTGGTTGTGTTTTACGTGCCTAAGCATCTCAATGGTGGAAATGAATGAATTGCGGTAACTATTATCTAATTTATGCTACTACCATGATCAAGAAGCAAGCCAAAGAAAAGGAAAACATAGTTCTAATCTGTACAAAGAATGGTAAGGAGGTTAGAAGCAAACTGAAATAAATGGACCAAAGAGAAAACCAGAAATGTGGAAGGAAAATTTACTGGGATCGTGTAATCTATGGCTGCTTGCGTTGTTGTAAGCTTGAGGAGGTGGCTGACAATCACAAAGTGAATTCTAAGGGTTTGGCACACAAAAATGGAGAGTTGAGCCGAAATAAAAAGGGATTGAAAGAGAGGAAAAGAGAGGACTAAAACCATACCAGCAATTGAAATGTTTGGAGCGACAGAGAAGAAAAATCCTCCCATTCACAAGGTCTCATTTAAACATAGGAATATATTTAGAGCTTTTCAAAATAATGTCCAAGATGATATAAAATAATTTAAATAAAATTAATTATTAAAAAATATTTTATTTTTGGGGCTCCAAAATTGAAGATTCAAAAATTTAGTTTGGTTCAATAACACTTAAAATACCTCATTTAAAATAAATTTGGACTTTAAAAAAATTACGTGGACGATTTTAAAATATTTGACCCGATTTTGAAATCTTCTCCTAAATTTAAAATAAGAATTTGAGATACAATACTTTTAGGCGAGGCTCATGACCAACCCAGAGGAAATCAAACTCTTGGTCACAGTTAATTTGGCACAAACTTCAAGAATTTCATGACTAAGGGATGTGTCAAAAACTTGAAAATTTCATTCATTAGGTTGCATTTATGGACATGGTAGAATAAAATGTCAAGGCCGTAATTAAGGGAATACTATTTTGGAAGATGGTGCTGGTTATTTTATCATCATTTTGGAACCTAGTATTGATGAAGTCATTGAAATTGTTTCTTATTTCAAGAGATGATAATCGGATTTTTCACTTCTGACAGGGATAGTTCTCGGACTTTGGTGTGGGCGTCAGTTATAGGTTTGGTTGAAAGTAGATATAGTTAATGAACACAGTTTAGCTCAACATGCTCCCTTAGTTTAGAGTGGACAAACCCACACTCCACTGCACTGAACAAAATTTATTTACCCCATGCCTGAAGCAGACAAAATATCACTTCAAAGTAGCTTTTCCTGCTTTTTTTTTTTTTTTTGTTTTAATCTTTCCATTAAACCGTCTATATTATTGGTTTTAACTTATAGAGTCCTATCGTCTTTAACATAAACTATGATAGTAGCTTATGCAAGTGGTTACCTCTATGTGTTGGATCCATTTTCTTGTTAACCGGTTGGAAATGCAAATTAAACAAGACTACAGTACTGACTACATGTGATGGTTGTGCTTTCTAGTTGGATATTCTGAATTGAGATTTACTGTTTATTTTAATTAAGTGGAGATAATCCTAAAATTCCTGAAAGCTTAAAGAGATATGTAGAAGCTCTGGTTATACACTTGTATAGACTTGCCAATCTAAGGCATGTTGAATGTGTGCTTCTTTTGCCCTTTTATATCAAATCTGGAGGCATTCGCCCTGCCTAAATACTATTGGGTTCTCTCTCTCTCTCTCTCTCTCTTTCTCTCTCTCTCTCTCACATTTGGATGACATTTGTGAGAAGAAATAAATGAGGGGTTTATGTTTAGTTCTGGGTGTGGTTTTCTTCTGGATTCTTGACATTTATTTCCTCTCATACTTTTCTCTTTAAATCACAGTACCACTGTGTTTTCTTAATCCATCAACAAGCAGCCCTCGTTCTTAATTACTTAAAGTACAGCTCTAATTTGATGATCATAGTATACTTATTTACTATAAGGCCAGCACTGAAACCTCAAACCAGAACATAGGTATCAGCCTTGTGGTTTCAGGAATCGAAGTGACTTTCAGCCCCAGACTCTGCCATAGACTCCATCGAGCACCTCCCTTCACTAATACTTTTCAAGGTGTACCATAAGCTTATCCTTCCTTAAGTTGTCCTGCATCCCAATTAACAATAACATCCTGGTTCATTTATTCTAAAACGTTTATAGTCTTTGGATACATTTTACATCATTTGATGGTGGGAATTGCACTTGATGTTTAGAAAAATTCATAAGTACGTCTACTTTTATCTATCTGTATCTTTCTCTTTGTATGCCCTTGAGAACAAAAGTGAAACAAGAGAAGTTCCTTTGTGCGTGCGAAAAGACCATGAATGTCTTCTGTATAAGTAATGTCCTTTCAGGAATGTAATAAGGGTGTTGATTCCAGTTAAGCCTACATCTTCAGTGACCCATTTTTTGGTTAGTTTCTATAAATTTTAGTTATTGAGTTTTCTTTCCTAGCTTAGTTGCTTTGTTTCTATTGTGAACAGTCTTACTAAACTTAGGCTTATTATGTCTTTGCTTCTTTTATAGTTGCTATTGTGAATTTAGTTTCCACTTCATTCGTTCTTTCACTTAAATCATTCTTTTTATTCATATTTGAATAGATATTACAAGAACACAAGGATGAAGTCTGGTTCTTGCAGTTTTCACATAATGGGAAATATTTGGCTTCATCATCAAATGATCGTTCAGCAATCATATGGGAGGTAAGCTTGATATTGACCTGCAAATGCTCCATACTGTTTCTAATGCCCCTTCTATGTTGTTCTCTCCTCCTTTCATTCATTCAATTGATTTAGATTTGACTGTATGATGAACTCTTTTTGTGAGTCTAAATTTGTTAAAGTTAATAGCTTTCTTTGTGCTTCTATGATTGTTTGTATATCTACCTGCAGCAAAATGTCAGAATTCTACTATTTTTCTTGAAGTGATCAGTCAGCAATCATTTTGTTGTGTATCTATCCTCCGGAAGTTCCAGGGCTATGAAAAATATTGCAGAATTTCTGCCCATTAAAAAATATTGCAGAATTTCTGGAAAGTAACACACTTAGAAAAAATTGCTGGAAAGTAACTTGATAGATTTTCAGATAGTGCTACGGTTTTGGACGTTAAATTTTAGTGAAATTGGCATTTCATATAGTTAGGGCTAGGGTTTGGGTGGTTGTTCCTAGCACTTTGTGGACTGAATGTTATTTTCTGGTCATAGAAACAAACCTTGAAATACCCATTTCACCTGCCGCAAGAGTCTTCCTGCAACCTAATTCCTTCAAGAAACCACCTCCCACTTGGACTCCCTTTTCGATAAAGTATGGTGAACTTTTATTAAAACAAGTATATAGGCATAGCTAAGTACACATGAAGTATACAACAGAAAACACCTAATTACAAGTTAGGAGAAAAAAGGCATAGACTTTCTTGATATGATCATATGATTTTTAGAATAAAAGTATTTAATAGCGGAAACTACAGAGAAAAAAGGCACTAGCATTGTCTGAAATTTGATTTATTAACTCCAAAAAGTGGAGTTACAACTTTAGCAAATCCTAAACAAGAGTAAGAAAATGTTTCCTAGATGTGATCACAACTACTAATTCAAATTTAGGGCTAGTTCGGTTGTTGGAATGCACTAAGATCAATTTAGTTCAGTCTAATTTTAAGCTGAATCTAACATCCAAACACACAACTCTCAAATTATTAAATTCATCTCAACTCAAAACTTCCTTACATGTGGGACCAATAACCTTTTTCAACTCAACACCTCTTTACACGTGAGATCTACAACCTTTTTCAACTTCCCATAAATAGTATTAAACTCATCTTAACATCCAAACTCATCTATATTCATATTAGATGGGCCCCAAAAAGCTTACTTCACCATCTCAACTCACTACTATTCATAAAGAACTGAGCTCAGCTCAACTCAGCTTAACATCCAAACGCAGCCCTTCTAATAGTTCCAAATCATACTTACTGCAATTTTTTTTTTTTGCCCGAGATTGAGACTACTGTAGCTTGATTTGTTGCAAAGATGCCCTGGTGTTCATTTATTGAGAAGAAACACTACTAATTCTGTTGGACGGCGCTGAAAACTTCACTGCCGTATCCTTGCAGTTTGAAATCAAGACACTGATGCATTTACTTTCGCAATTCAGATTTAATGGTTCCACTTGAACTTTGAAAATCAATGTATTAAGCAAAGCTTTTAGTTTCTTGCTTTTGTCTATTAAAGGTTAAAGGTTATGGTTAAGTTTAAGCCGCTATCTATGAAATAATTGACTTTCAGAATTTGGCTTTTGAATTTTGGCAGTTAGCTTCAAGAGCCTCTCATAGCTGGGGAAGCCCCAAAAGAACCCCTTTCAACAATTTGTTCTAATCTGGTAGGGTGCACTAAACAATTTTCTCCTGAATGACAATTCCTCTCTACCCGATGGCTCTTGCAGAGCTTCTTGTTGGAAATCTGTTTGTGGACATGTTAGATATTTTACATGGTTAGAAGTTGATGGACTAGTGGACATGGTGAGATAGCGGTGGTCATCTTATCAAATTTTCAGTTCCCCAAAGTTCATATTGGCTAGAAAGCTTAAAGCTTTGAAGAATGACTTGAAGAATTGGAATGTGGAAGTTTTTGGGAATGTTAATTGTTAGAAAGAGTCCCTACTTGAGGAGTTGTAGGCTTTAGATGGTAGGGAGGAGTTTGGGATTCTTTTGGATGAGATGTTGAGGAAGAGTTGTGTGGCTGCCAAACTTGAGAAGTGGTCTTGATGGAGGAGATGTTGTGGAGGCAAAAATCTCGGGCTCTTTGGCTTAAGGAAGGGGGATATTTCTACTAATGTTTTCATTGTGTGGTAATTCACAAAAGAGGAACAATGCCATTGAGATGGTCCACACTAATGAATCTATTCTTCTGGACCACTTTGAGATCAATGATCATATTGTTCACTATTATGAAAGACTCCTTACGGAGCAATTCGCTTGGAGGCCTAAACCTGATGGTTTAACTTTCACGTCCACTCATCTTACAAGTGAAAATTGGATAGAAAGGCCATTCGAAGAGGATGAGGTTTGTTAGGTGATACGAGGGATGACTAAAGATAAAGCTCATGGAAATAGATGGCTTCTCCGTGGCATTCTTTTTGGCTTGTTGGGACGTTCTTATGGAGGATGTTAGGAAGATTTTTCATGAATTTTATTCTTTCAAGAAGTTTGAGAAAAGCCTTCATTGTTCTCATCCCAAAGAGGTTTGGGGCCTCGTATGTGAAGGATCATCGCCCCATTAGCCTTGTGAATGGGGTGTACAATATCATATCCAAATTCTTGCCAACCCCGTGAGCACGGAGAGAAGATTATCTCAAAGCCTAGAAATGCCTTCGTCAAGGGGAGATAAATTTTGGATTTGGTGCTTGTTGCTAATGAATGTTTGGAGAATAGAATCAAAGCTAGAGTGGCGGGCATTCCATGCAAGTTGGATATGGAGAAGGATTAAGACCATGTGAACTAGGATTTTTTTCTTTTCTATCACATGGGAGGTGTGCTTTTGGGGAAAGGTGGTGCATCCAGATCATTCATTGTGTATCCATTACATGATTCTCGTATTTGGTGAATGGTTGTTAGTATTTTTAATAGCTCTAGTGGATTGAGTCAAGGGGATCCGCTGTCTTTTCCTCTTTTTTATTGTCATGGATGCTCTTAGTCGATGTTGGAGGACGCTGCAGGTAAGGATTTTCTCCCAAGCCTCCCTCCTTTTTGTAGATGATACATTGAGTTATTGTGAATCGGAACAAGGCCACATTTGTTCATCAAGGGCTTCTCTGCTTTGCTTTGAAGCTATCTCTGACCTAAAGGGGTATCTTTCAAAATCCGAAATGGTCCTAGTGGGTCTTGTGCATAATCTAAAAGGCTTGGCCAATTTCCTGGGATGCAAGATATGTTCCCTTTTAATGAAATACTTTTATCTTTC
The DNA here is from genome assembly GCF_018687715.1 of Carya illinoinensis. Lineage (NCBI taxonomy): Eukaryota > Viridiplantae > Streptophyta > Magnoliopsida > Fagales > Juglandaceae > Carya > Carya illinoinensis. Next base: position 27,015,411 of record NC_056755.1, on the reverse strand, counting down.
CCAGGGGTCTGCTTATAAGTCGAAGACGATTTAGAGTGGTGCCATTTACAAGATTGAGAAAAGGTTGATAGGACGGAAAATAATAAAATTGTCAAAAGGGGAAAGAATCATTCTGATCAAGAACACTTTCTAACCTTCCTACATATTTTCTATCATTATTTTCTTTGCCTGGAGTGTGGCTAACCGGATTAAGAAGTTTTTTTTTCTGCTTTCTTGATGGGAGGAATTGTGGAGCAAGCCAAGTTCCATCTAGTGAATTGGGAAAAGGTCTACTCCCAGATTCCAAGTGGAGGATTGGGGGTTCGAAAGTTTGAGGATTTTTAATAAGACACTTCTTAGGAAATGGCTTTGGTGGTACCATGAGGAAGGAGAGTCATTATGGAGGGCTATTATTAACTCCAAATACAAGAGTGGTTGTGGGGCTTGGTGCTGCAACGTAGTGAGATGTGCACATTGTGTGGATTGTGGAAAACTTTTAGGAAGGGCTAGGGGAATTATTTTTGGGCTTGCTTAGGAAGTGAGATGATCCCATCTTATCATCTCATCTCAAAACTTTTCATAATTTTCTTCCTAGACATCACTCAACCACAAACACTTTTCAATTTCAAATCTTCAATTTTTTCATCTAATCATTATCTAATTATTGCAACCTTTCCAAATTTCCAAACAAAAAACAATATAACTTTTTCAAATTTCTAATAAAAATTATGTTAAAAAATTATATTCTAGCAATATTTAATTTTATAGTATTTGTATTCAACCTTTTCTCTCTGATTTCCTAAAACCCAATAAAACATTTTAATTCAAACTATTTCACTACTATTCACATAACTCTCATCTCATCTCATTACCTGAACATTCCCTTAGTCATTTTAGGCCACATTTGGTTATACAAACCATCTCATCTAATCATTACAATTTTCCCTAACTCCCACACAAAATATAACAATCAATTCAACTTTTTCAAATTTCAAAACAAAAATAATAATAAAAAATGATATTATAACAACCGACCAGACCGAACTCTAGTCCAGTTGATCTCAGTCCTAAAAAATATGGAATTAAACCATTCGGTCTAGTCCCGGGGTTTATAAATTTGGACGGGACCAGACCGAACTCCTATATATATTTTAAAAATATATTTAATAATTTAATATATTATTGTTATATAGTAATTATAAAAGTTAATGATGTAATTTTCATTTAATTTATTAACATTAACCATATAAAATATTTTTTTAATGAGTTAGTTACATAATATAAATTAATAATTCACTTAATTTTAATTTAGTAATTTAAATAAATTTTTTGATCAATTTATTTGGGAAAAAAGAAAGGAATTGGTCTGGACCGACCCGACTGGACCAAATGGACCGACTGGATGTTTGGTCCGGGAAAAATGATGGACCGAAAATTTTGGTCCAGGGGACTGATTTCAACCCTAGTCAAATCCATAATCCTTTCACATGGAAGTGCATTTGGAGGAGTAAGGTGCCATTCAAAGTTGCTCTTTTTTGGTTGGATGGCTTTCTATGGAAAAAATTTGACTCTGGACAATCTGAGAAAGCAGGGCACATTATTATGCTGTGAATCTGTTGACCATCAAGACAATTTTTCCATTCATTATGAACAGTGTTACCCCCAAAAATGTTTTAAGTATTCGCATATTAAAACATCACAAGCAACATTTAACAAATGACATGTTTGGGCTCAACGACACCATTTTGTTGAGAAGTGTGAGCACTAGGTCTGATGAATAATATCACAATCATCACAAAAATACTTCATACTAGATGGAACAAGAGTTTCATGTTATAATTTAGAAAACTTTGCGTAACTCAGATTTTTTTCTTTCATTTAAAATGACCTTATCATTCGAGAAGGATTTGTCAACAAAATGGCAAAATAAATAAATCAATTTAAAACTGAAATGTGGGAACAACCCCATATGTCTGTGTGGACTACATTAAAAGACTGACTGATAACTATAACTATTACTCACAAAGGAACTGCAAAGATGTTCCCCTAATTGACATGCTCCGCACTGTAGACCGGACGCATGGCTCAATGTAATACTAACTTGAGTTTGGTCAAGGACGGGTGGCCCAAATGAAGGTGCTACTAGAAGGGAGATAGGGCAATACTCAAAATCAATGAATGAGAGAAAGAGAGCCATCAAGATCTAGATCTAGATAATGTAAGTCATCTTCATTTACCAAATGAATCTTCTTCTTGGTCCTGAGATCTTGAAAGAAGTGGGAGGAAAACGAATTTCACAGACTTGTAGTTAATTGACTACCAAAACAATTAAAGGGAGAATCTAGAACAAAAAGAGAAGATGATAATTTCTTATTCATCAAAAAAGCAAAGACAAGATGGTAAGGATAAAAAATTGGTAGGATGAAGGAAACCTTTTTCACCAATAGGCTGAGAATGACCATCAACCACAACAATTTGGTATTCAATAGGAATGAAATGAGGAGAAATGATATACCAATCGTATGTATGCTAGCACCATAGTAAACGATCCAAGACATGGATGAATTGGCTACACATGTAACATTACTGAATCATTTAATGTAGTAGTGGAGGAAGGAAATGTAATGCTCAGACATTAAGCTCATCAAATTGAGTGGTGAGTGCAAGATGGGAATCAGAATCGAAAGGTATATGCCTATAGGAAGTAGAAGTAGGTTGTGACTTAGTAGTTTCTTCAATGACTTGATGCACATAATCTGAGTAGCCGTACTTCACCCAAAAATGTGGCATAACATGATTAATACCACCACAATGATCACATTTATACTTAAATAGAGAGAGATAAGAGGCTTCTTTTTTTTTGATAGGTAATATGGATTTTATTCATAGTAAATAGGCATTGCCCAAGTACACGGGTAGTATACAAGAGAATAAACCTAAGTACAATCTAAAGCAGAAACAGAACTAAAGAAAAACATTACAGAAGTTGATATCCCTTAAAAGATTATTCGCCCAAAAGTTTAAAGTGTTGAAGAAAAAGTCCCTAAGTTCCATCCTTGTGCGTTCTCGATCTTCAAAACACCTCCCATTTCTCTCAAGCCATAGACACCAGAATAAGCACAGCGGGATCATTCTCCACTCCTCTACACTTCGCCTACTTCCAGCTGCTCCTTGCCAGCAAACCAAAAAATCCACCACTTGAAAGGGCATGACCCAAACGATGCCTAGTTTGACGAATAACTCATTCCACAAAGCCGTAGCCATTTCACAATGAAGAAACAAGTGGTTGACAGATTCACCATCATTTTTACACATGGTGCACCAGTCCAACACATAAAAGCCCCTTTTCCTCAAATTGTCGGTAGTTAAAACTTTCTCAAGCGACACCAACCAGCCAAAAAACGCAACTTTACTGGGCACTTTAGCTTTCCAAATACATTTCCAGGGAAAAGTTATATTGCCAAGGCTAGTTAAGATCTTGTAATAGGATTTCACAGAAAAACTGCTTTTAGAATCATGAGTCCACTGCAGCATATCATCCCTGGTCTGATCAATTTTAGAAGCATAAAGGATAGCATAGAAATCGGCAGCTTCACTCACTTCCCAGTCCTGTAAGGCTCTAGAAAAATCCACATTCCAGTTTAGCATGTTATTAGTGAACAAGTAAGAATCCGCCACAGCAGCCCCTTTACATGTAGCAATCCTGAATAGGCGAGGGAATGCTAATTTAAGAGCTAGATTACCACACCATACATCATGCCAAAAAGAGATGTTGGATCCCGTCCCCACTTTGAGTTTAGTGTTTCTGACAAAGTCCCCCCATCCCATACGAATAGACTTCCATAGACCCACCCCAAAAACCCCTTTTATTTCATTAGTACACCAGTTCCCCCAAATCCTTCCATATTTAGCATCAACAATCTGTTTCCACAAAGCAGTATCCTCATTGTTATACCTCCAAAGCCACTTCCCAAGAAGAGCTTTATTAAAAATTTTCAGATTCCGCACACCCAAACCTCCACAAGACACCGGAGTAGTAACCGTCTTCCAATTCACCAAGTGAAGTTTTCTTTCCCCCCCTTTTCCATCCCATAAGAAATTTCTAAAGATCCTCTCAATAAGATTTACCACTCTCATTGGAATAGGAAAAAGAGAGAGGAAATAAGTAGGTAAATTAGACAAGGTGCTTTTAATTAATGTAACTCTGCCCCCTTTGGATAAATAGATCTTTTTCCAGCCAGCTAATCTCCTTTCAATCTTTTCTATCACCCCATCCCAAATGGAGACAGAATTATGGGGAGCCCCCAAAGGTAAACCAAGGTATTTCATAGGTAGAGAAGTAACTTTGCAGCCCATAATATTAGCCAAATCATATATATTGCTGACTGAACCCACTGGAACGATTTCAGATTTATTTAGGTTTACTCTAAGTCCAGAAACAGCTTCAAAACATAGCAATAAAGCTCTCAAGGCCCGAAGATGATCCTGGTTAGCTTCACAGAAAAGTAAAGTGTCATCTGCGAAGAGAAGATGAGAAACAGTAATGCAGCCCCTAGCAGCATCACCCACCTTAAAACCCGCCATATGACCTCCATCAATTGCCGACTCAATCATACGACTCAAAGCGTCAATGACTAAGACAAAGAGAAAAGGAGACAAGGGATCTCCTTGCCTTAAGCCGCGAGAACTACTGAAAAAACCAGCCGGACAGCCATTCACCAAAATAGAAAACTTGGTCGTCGAAATACAATGAGTTATCCAAGAACACCATTTCTCCCCAAAACCAAATTTTTTAAGCAAATAAAGAAGAAAATCCCAATTTACATGGTCAAAAGCTTTTTCCATGTCTAATTTGACTAAGATTCCAGATTGACCTGTCCTTATTCTGTTTTCCAAACACTCATGAGCAATAAGAACCGAATCAAGAATTTGTCTTCCCTTCACGAACGCATTTTGAGGCTTTGTGATAATTTTATCCATAACCATGCTGAGGCGATTGGCTAACACCTTAGAGAGGATCTTATAAACCCCGTTGACCAAGCTGATTGGTCGAAAATCCCTTATTTCAACAGCACCTGCCTTCTTAGGGATAAGGGCTAAAAAAGTAGTATTAAAGCTCTTTTCGAATTTGCTGAAGGAGTAAAATTCTTCAAAGACTTTCATAACATCATCCTTCAAAATATCCCAACAAGCTTGGAAAAAAGCCATGGAGAAACCATCAGGACCCGGAGCTTTATCCTTTGACATGCCCCTAACCACATCTAGCACTTCGTCTTCCTCAAAGGGCCTCTCCAGCCAAGTAGCAGTTTGATTATCTATGGAATCAAAAACCAGCCCCTCTAACTTGGGCCTCCAAGAGTAATCTTCCCGAAAAAGTTTCTCATAAAAATTCGCAATATGCTCTTTTATCTCTTCCTTATCACAAATCACATTATCGTCAACCTGGAGGACTTCTATGGCATTATTTCTGCGATGTGAATTAGCCATTCTATGAAAGAATTTCGTGATAAGAGGCTTCTGTTGGTACACTGAATGTTCAATGGTGGCTGAGGGTGTTTGATGGTGAGAATTTACTGGTGGTTTGGAGTGGAATATTGGTTTCCCGAAACTGGTAGTAATCGAATCAAAAGTATTAGAGGTAACAAGGGATGAGGGATATTTGGACATTACTGAGAGGAGCTGGAGAGTTGTGAAAGGAATGAGCCTAGGGTTGGCCATAGTGCTTTGGTGGATTGTTTTAAGGATGAAAGAAGGGAGTTTTATGCTGTTCATCAGGAGGGAGATAGAGGTTTCATCACGCAGAGATGTTCTAACTCCTGCGGCTATTACATGGCATTAGTGGAGTATGGAGGAGGGTGTCGATAGAATTTCATCTTCATTCCAGAGGAGAAGGACAGAAAAGGTTGGAGGAAGTTGGGGGATGCACTGAGGGAGGCTGAAAGAGAGGGTGGACATGTTCATATGCTACCGGTGGTGGCGATGGTGGCTATGAACCAACCTCACACGTTCGTACAGGGAGGTTCTCCAAAAGTCGCAGGCATGGGTGCCGTCCCATGCACATAACAGGTCAGAGGATGGTCTGACATGTCATAAAGCCTAAGTGGAGCTGCTGGTTTTGGGAGGGCTGGTTGTGCCGCTGGTACAGTAGGCTTACAGGGGCAAGATGGTGGTGGCAGGTGTGTTGTCGCCTTGGCAGAGGAAGGCGTGTATTGTACTCTTACAGACATTAAAAAAAGTTAGATGCATTGTAGGAGAGAATGGAGTGCCTTATATGGTGCGTTGGGGAGAATTAGGTGGTGGGCTTGGGCTGTGGGCCACTCCAGTGTACTTCAAGATGTGAACCAAATTTGAGGGAAGGCAAAGCAAGACTCGGGCCATATTAAATAGAGAAATGATAGTGCCAACAAAATTTTGTACACACATTTCGTACCGATTTTTTTTTTTTTAAATATTATTTATTTATTTATTTATTTTTTATTTATAGTGTTTTGTAATGACTGATTTATTTTTTTGAAAATTTTTTTAAAGGGGTTTAAAAAATGTTTGAAAAAAAATCAGTAGAAGCTTCAGTGCATCTAGCATCACTTTATTAAATATATGAGACAGGTTGGCCCTGTATGGAGGAACGAGAGGAACGGTTGCTGTTTCGACAATAGGGAACGCTTATCGGAAGGGTTTAGGGACTTTTTCTTTCATATATTGTTGTTTTGGGCTTCAGCTATTGTATTGAATGGGACGAGTTTTAATGACTTTTATGCTGTTTTTTACAGCACTTAGCTTATAATTTGGTTCATCTCCTGTATACTTTCTATATACTTGGGCCTTGCCTAATTATGTGGTTTAATAAATTCTTTTTACTTATAAAAAAAAATGTGCGCATTATTTCATTCAGTGCTTTGGGCCTAGGTGCTAGACAGAGTCTGCCTTGACTGTGCCTAGTGCCCTCACCTTCACGGATATAGGGTTAGATATAATTCTGGGTCTGTTTTAAGTCTGATCTCATAATTCACAGGTCCTAGGTTTAACTAGGTAAAAGGCATGTTGCGTTTTACAGTCTCCAGGATTCCTTGTCATAAAAATAATAAAGAAGTCTGATCTCATAATTAACAACCTTATCGTAATACATTTATTGTCGGTCAAGTTCTTATTATCAAGATATCTGGTTAGGCTGTCTTATAATTGGGTTCCTGCGGCTTTTTGAACATGCCTTTGTGATCTTAAATCAATGCATATATTTCATATCAACACATTATTCTTTCACTTTTCTTTTTAGTACAGTTTTGTTTTTTTCCTGGTTTGTACAGGTTGATGTCAATGGTGGAGTGTCTTTAAAGCATAGATTATTTGGCCACCAGAAACCTGTCTGCGCTGCTTCATGGAGTCCTGATGATCACGAACTCCTTACCTGTGGACTGGAGGAGGTTATCAGGCGCTGGGATGTTTCTTCTGGTGAGTGCCTACATGTTTATGAGAAAGCTGGCATTGGCCTTGTGTCCTGTGGATGGTTTCCAGATGGCAAATGGATATTCTCTGGTGTCAATGACAAGAGTATTTGCATGTGGCAATTAGATGGGAGAGAGCTGCAGTGTTGGAAAGGGCAACGAACTCTTAGGATATCTGATTTGGAAATAACGAATGATGGAAAACAAATTATAAGTATTTGTAGAGAAAATGCAATACTCCTACTTAACAGGGAAGCAAACACCGAAAGATTAATTGAAGAGGATCAAACAGTAACCACGTTTTCACTATCAAGGGATAATAGGTTTTTGCTGGTTAATCTTCTGGACCAAGAAATCCATCTCTGGAACATTGATGGTGACCTCAAGCTTGTTGCCAAGTACAAAGGTCACAAACGCACCCGGTTTGTGATCAGATCTTGCTTTGGTGGACTTGCCCAAGCTTTTATTGCCAGCGGCAGTGAGGATTCTCAGGTACGGGTTTTTATTTTTTCTTTCAAGTTTTTTTGGACTATGCTTCTTGGTTTTTATGGAAAAGTTCTATTCTGTAGAAAATTCATTGCGTTTAACTGCTCCTATTCCAACCGAGAGAATGCTTTGTATGTATTATGTATGTTTTTGCGGATATTATATCCAAATTGAGCCTGCTATTTTGCACGTTCGTATAATAATTTGTGATGTCCAAAATCATTATTGGTGAGAAGAAATTAAAAATGTAGCTTGTAGTTGCTTTTCTATGTCACCTCTTGTGAGTATTTACTACTACTAAATAATAACTAAATTGCTAGATGCAATTATCTGTCTGCTTCAGATGTACAGCTTAGGAAAAAATTCAAAATGTGAATTCTAGATAGTATGGTAGAATTCATATTAATGACTTTTTCTAAAATATCAATCTATTTTCAAGTGGATTATCTCTTTGGATGCATGGTGATCTCAATTTGATCATTATACATGGTATTGATTCGTGCTCAACCCATATGATGAAAACTCATTGTATCCAATTCCTTGGGAGATGCTGTCGAAGTGTATGAAAATAGCCGAATAGTTTGGCCTTGAGTTTTGTATATTATATATAGACTTTACAAGAATGCTATACATGGAAAGCTAATAAATTCCCGCATGATTCTAGGCCGATACATGTAAACTATAATCTGTCAAATAATGTATGCTAACTATACAGAATAATGAATGGAGAAATAAGGAAATAATTGTGGGCTGAAATAAGGAAAGAAGTGTGGACCTGGGACAATGGTGGGAGGACATGGTTCAATGTCCCAAGTGTGATTGGCCTCTAGAGTGGCAATTTCTTCCTACATAGCTTGGCGCCAACAATCATGCTTGGCAGCATGTGAGTAGCATGTGGGAATATCAAAATGGGACAATGCAGCAGTAAGAGCTGAAATAAAATTGCTAGAACTGTAAGAGGGAAATCCATACCCATCCGGGGGTATAGAGGCTTTGGAGGTGTTGTAACTGACTGAATCTAGAGCATGGTAGGTTCAGATAATGGGTGAACCACCTGAAGAGATTGTGGGCGGGAGCATCTTGTATACACAACACCTAGTTTAAAACTAAAAGTGACTGGATGAAGATCAGAGAACTGCTGCTCAAAGGAGGGGAGAATCACAGTAGAAGCGGAGGGCACAAAGGGCACAGGATAACTAGGTTGCTTAGCAAATAAGCGGAAATTGGGAGACTCCATGTGTAGGACTTGAGAAGGTAAACAATTAATCAAGTGACTAGCAGTTTTCAGAGCCTCTACCCAAAACATGGATGGAACTGAGGATTCTAACAAAAAAGTACGTACCACATCTAGGAGATGACGATTTTTGCGTTCGGCTACTCCATTCTGTTTAGGAGTAGTGGGACATGAACGTTGATGAATAATACATTAGAAGCCAAGAATGCTTGAAACTCAGTAGACAAATATTCATTGCCGGAATCTGTGTGTAATGTCTTAATAGAAGTAGAAAATTGATTGTCAACATACGCGAAAAACTCAGTGAAAGAAAACTTCAGATTTTGAGCGAAGAAAGTAGACCCAAGTAAATTTGCTATGATCATCAATGAAAGTCACATAGTATTTAAATTTTTCATGGGAACTAATCGGGGAAGGTCCCCAAACATCACTATGGATAAGATCAAAGCAGTGAGATGCTCTACTGGCATGCAAAGGGAAGTGAAGAATTTTGCCTTTACCAAGTTTGCAAGAAGCACACTCAAGAGATAAAGAAGAACGTTCTTCATTACCAAGTAAACCAGAGTTCAATACATGAGATAAAATCTGAGTATTGGGATGGGCTAAACGACGATACTACACCATATTAAGATCAGAAACATAACAAGTAAAATACTTAATAGAAGAAACATGAGAAAAAGCTGGAACAGGCAAAAGTAGTGGAAACAAGCGCCCCACTTTAGGTCCCTTCATGATCGGCACCCTCGTTACCTAGTCTTGCCCAATACAACCATTACCAGAAAAATTAACAGCACAATTATTATCAACTAATTGACCAACAGAAATAAGATTCGTAGAAAGTTGAGGAGCAAGAAACACATCAGTGAACTTATAAGAGGCATCTTCAATAGCAGCTATTGGCAAAGAACTGCCATTGGTAGTCTGAATAGCAGATTGAGCAATGTAGGGCCAAACATGACATAAGGCAATGGGAGTATTCGTCATGTGATTAGAGGCACCCGAATCCACGTACCAGAGTTTAGTAAAATTATTACCTTGGAACCCCATTGCTGATAATGCTGAAATTAGCATCTGTTGCACCATGTCGGGAGTGCAGTAATTCATTGCAAGAGGTGTAGGAACTGAGGAGTCACCTGAAGAAGAGCCAGGAGTTGTAGAAATGATTGTGGAGGGTACAATAACAGAAGTCTGAAATGCTTGGGCCTGACGATTCTGGGGGCGGATACGACATTTTTTGATAATGTGACCCTTTTTCTTGTAATAAGAGCAGTGCTTTTTGGAATAATTAGCAGTAATATGCCCAAAATCCTTGCAGCAAAAACACTGCAAGGTGCTAGAATGCGCAGACGGTCCTCGTCGTTGAGCAGCATAAGCCACAGGAGCGGACCCTGAACTACCATGAGATTGCTCCAGAGTAGCCTGAGTATACTAAGCCGTTGTTCTTCACGAAGTAACTCACCAAAGCAAACATCAAGAGAAGGAACAAGAGAGCGATTTAGCAGAGGAGCGAACAGATTCATACTCGAGGTGGAGTTTCATAAAAAACAAATCATGACGACTAGTCTTGTGAAGACATTGAATAATGGAAAGAGAGGCAACAGGAACAACCATGATAACTAGATCTTAATATTCGTTCCATAGAGTCAAGAATGTCGAATAATAGTCTTGGATGGAACAATTGTCATGTTGAAACATGGCAATCGCATGCTCTAACTGAAAACCACGGGCACCGTTCTTGATGATATACTTTCTTTAAGTAAGTTCACATGGATTGAGCAGTGCGATGAGGCTGTAAGTGGGTGACAATATGTGGCTCAACCGAGCCAATAAGCCAAGACATAATCCGAGCATCAAGCACAACCCATAAAGGAGAAGACGCTGAATCCTTGGATTTATCAGGATTGGGTGCACAATCTGTGCCGTTCTTTTCCCTTAAGGAAAAGCTCAAACTGAAATGTCCACGTAGAATAATTGTTGCTCGTAAACTTGGCATACACAGGTGTGGAGTCCATGCTAAATAAATGGAACCTAAGACAAGGCAAAGTAGCAGAAAATAAATCGAAATAAAATGAGTTGAGGGACTGGTAATGACAATATCACAAAAGCCAAAAAAAAAAAAAAAATCCACAAGAGTGTGGCTGTGAGTGCCATGAAGATATAGACTGCCAAAAATATCCAAACCAAAACAAAGGTGCTGAAAATCACCTAAACCAGAAGAAAATTGTACCAAAAGTCTGAGAAGAGACCGAGAATGCCCAGACCAGAACAGAACTGCCAACAGCGAAAGTGAAGCCAAACCAGAAACTTGTGCCGAAAGCCAGAAAGTAACAAGAGAGTGCACGGAAACAAGAACTGAACCCAAGAGATGCAACAGAAGGCGCCGAAAGCAAGCATAGAACCAAAAAACAGCGACAAACACAGCCGAAATCCCCAAGATTGAAACAGACCCAGCCGAAAAACACCAAACCAGAAAGCAGAACACCGAGAGGCTGTGACGTCGGGGCACCACAAGAGAGAAACCGAGACCCAAAAAAAAATTCGAGAGAGACAAGAACCTTAGGCTCTTGATACCATGTCAAAGTGTATGAAAACTGCTGAATAGTTTGGCCTTGAGTTCTGTATATTCTATATAGACTTTACAAGAATGCTATATATGGAAAGCAAATAAGTTCCTGCATGATTCTAGGCCTATACATGTAAACTATAATCTGTCAAATAATGTATACTAACTGTTCAGAATGATGAATGGAGAAATAAGGAAATAATTGTGGGCTGAAATAAGGAAAGAAGTGTGGACTGTTGTCCGTTGACAGATGCATCTATATAGTAAGCCAGTTTGACGTCCGCGATAGAGAGAGAGAGAGAGAGAGAGAGAGAGAGAGAGAGAGGAGCCGCCGCCGCCTGTCCTGTGAGTGACAACACACATCCGGCACAAATAGGACCGGCGGACAATGGTGATGTTACTAAAGGGTACCCGGCGCTGGATATCCTTCCGATGACCTGGGTTTTTTTTCTGCCTCGCCTCTGCCTGCCTTGTACTAGCTTTCTCAGTGGAGCCACCGGCATCTCTTCTCACAGAAAAGTGCGATTGGTCCCGGCAACCTCTTCACTGGCCACCAACGTTGGATTTACTCCAGTGACTGTTTTTTTTTTTTTTTGTTGGATTTCTATTTTTCAAGATCTGTCAGGAGCGGCATCCTTGTTGGCTTCCAGCAACCTCTCGAAGGGCATTTCGCAGTCACTGTTTTCTTCTAGTGATTGGTTTGTATCCCGTAGCCTTTTTCAATAGAATGAAGCCCCCTTACAACTTGGAAAGCCCCTGCTTGTGAAGTTGAATCAGTATGGGTCAATGGTGTGTTTTTGGGTAGAATCAAAGGCTTTTGAGTTTTTGTCAGAAACTTGGAGGTCTTCATTAAAAATAGCGGAGAGGGGCAGAAGGGTTTGGAGATCTGTAGTAATGGGTCGGAATGGTATAAAATGGTTGATTGCTATGGTGGGAGCAGCATTTAAGGCGGGGAGAAATTCAGATTATACAAAACACTTGAGCGAAGGTAATAGAGAATTCATGGCCCAACGATGCTCCAACAAGCATGGTTGGTATCTAATTGTCACCGAATATGGTGGAGGAGGTTGGCGGAGTAGTGTTGTAATTTCTGAAGGGCATGAAGGACAAGGTTGGGAGAAGTTTGTAGCGGAATTACACAGTCACGAATTTGCTCTATGATGAGGGGTCAAGAAAGGAAAAGAAGAATGAGAACACCAAAGACCCAAGCATATCCATTGTGGCAAAGCGATTGTATGAGGCAGCTCTAAAGATGGGTCAAAACCAGCTTGAAGCGATGCAAAATTCTCTAAAGGATATGGAAACCCAACTTGTCGAGTTGAAGACAGCGATAGCTTTCTTGTCTAAAAAAATAGACACGTTTTCAATTGAAGGCAATAGGCTTGTTAAGACTAAGATAGGCCCGATTCCTTTAAATTCAGATAAAGGAGAACGGAAGATCGGATTCGATCCTGTCCCTATAACTTGATCCAGGAGAGCGTGGTAGGTCAAAAGGAAATCTAGGTTATTTTGAAGTGGGGTCTACGTCGGGTGTTGGTGTAGAGAATGCAGTAATGGAATGTCATTCGCCTCAGGTAACACAGGATAAACCGTTAGGCGGTGTTACACCCTTGCCCGAAAATGGTGAAGGAGATAGGATCCGCTGAAGTTGCATGTATAGGGTCGCCTGAGGTGAAGGGACTTGCTGTCACCCTAGAAGCTCTAATGGGGATGGAAAGAAACAATGGAGGTGATGAGGAGGTATGGGACTTGTCGTTGGTGCCTTGTGTGGAAGAAAGTCTAGAATTGGGAATGCAGTTGGTTAATATGTCTGAGGATAATGTTTCTCCCCTGGTCTCTTTTCCTTCGATAGTGGATTGGATTCTGCTTAAAGTTAACGAGATTCTGCCTTTGGTGGGGATTTCACATGGAGGATGCGAAGACCAGTTCAATGAACTAATCACCGTGATCGAGGCAAGCCATGCGCTTGAAACCAAAAGTTTCAAGAAAAACAGGGAGTTACAACATGTTTCTAGGGGCAATTAACTATGACACTAAGGGAGGTAGCTCAGTTAGAGGGAAGTCTATAGGGGGGGCAATGTGAAGACGGGAAACAAAAGGGATTGGGGTTGGGGTTTGGCTTGGGTATTAGTTATACGGGAAACAAGGGGTTGAGGTTTAGTGTGTTTTTTTGGGTATTTTGGGTAGTTTTGGGATAAGTGTATTTTGGGTTGTTTTTTTCGGTCTTTTTTGGATCATTAGGGGCGCTTTATTATGAGCTAGGTGTTTTCTTGTATACGTTCAGTGTACTTGGTTACTCATTTTGATTTATAAAATATTTTTACTTATAAAAATAAAATAATGCCTCTGTCTAAGTAGGAGAAAACATGATTTTAATGATTTTATGTTACTAGGCAAATTGCCTAGATTGCTAGGTTATAATTGTTATCGACAAGCAATTCAAGGCACTGCTATATGTATGGTAACTTTAGCAGCTCTTGAAGTTAGAACCATCAACTATTGGGAAAAATTACCCATGATTCATTTACTTCTGTTTGGAAATATATACCTTCCATCTATATTTTGGAAGGTCTCATTCATTGTCTGCATCAAAAAGTCAAACATAATTTATGTTGGCTTAGCATTTATGTATTAAAACATAATGTAACACCCGTTCCCTAAGGTTAGAAATGTCACGTGCTTATGTAAAAATAGCCAGGCAAGAGATTACAAAACTTAATTAAATAAATATAAGAGGCCTGAAACTAAATCAGCTTCATCTAAGCCAGCCTTACCTGCTCGTAATCATCATCATCCTCACCTGAGTGGTAAAAAACATGAAATAAAATTAAAATAAGTACAAGACTCAATAAGAAACTCATCATAACGTAAACATAATAAACGTAAGGGTTTTCATAAATTTCTTCATTTGCTGATAATTAAAAATCATGACTATTCATACTCATATTTATGCTATGCATGACTTGTCTTGATTTATTGGAATTCGTTGACTGATCTGACTTATTTGACTAATCTGACTGGCCAACATACTTAACCTTGTGTGCAAGGTTGTGCACCAGCCCCAGATCATGCGGTTGCAAAAGGAGCCATTGAGTAGTATTATAGCATACCATAGTGGACCATGCTTGAATCCGTGGCTTGCACATTCATCCTGAAACTATATTGGTACCATACATTTGAATGGCCGTTTGATTAAATTGATCTGATCTTATCTCGCACTTGAAGTTAAGAAAGCTTACGTATCTTATTCAACGGATGCATGACATATATACTAATATAAATAATTGTAAAATGCTCAATCTGAACTTGATGTGGAAAATTAACATAATCGTGTGGTATGATGAATGGCTTGCATAAATCATGACATGCGTGGTACCTCATTGCATTGTTTCCTGAATCTTCATAGTTCTTTACCTATACAAAATACAAATTGTTACTAACATTTATAGAAAAATGTATCGTAATATTCTACTTAGTTATCCTCCTTCTACTTATCAAAAAAATATTCTACTTAGTTAATACATACCATGGAGAATATTTAATAAATACTTTATTTCATTCAAAATTATTGAATACTAATATAATTTAAAACTAAAACATATTTTAAGTTATAATTTAGTAGGAGATGATGGTTTCTATGCCGATAGGGAAGAAAAGTGATGGGAAAAGGAGATGATGGTTTGCAACGGAGACTCGCCGAGGGAAAGTTGTGTCCGGTGGATCTGAGGGCTTTCTAGGTGGTTTCCAATGATATGGGGGTGGTTACCTTGGCTTCACGCGCATGTTTCTTTTGGTGTTCGATGGCTCAAGGTGGCTGTTGTGGTTTAATAGTACTTTGGCTTGGAGTAGCAGCAGGATGTGGGAGGCTCTAGCAGCAGCTTGCTGTGGAAAGGGAAGGAGTCGCAATGGTGTAAGGCGGTGCAGGGCCGAGCTAGCTTCCTCTCGTGGTGGTTGAGTGATGGTGGAATGCTCTGTTCTTGGTATCGCCAAACAGAGAGTGACAGGCCGTTGGGTTGCCGTGCATAGGCTGAAAGGCAACTGCACTGCCATGCGTGGTGATCTCTCGGTGCTCTGATTTGTTTACGGTGGTTTGCGGAGGTATAGGGGCCGTGCTTATGTTGGGTTCTCTGCTGGTAGTGGGTTTTCATGGTGGACTGCCTTGTGGTGCCGAGGAGTGCTTGCTGTGAGGATAACGATAAGCTGCCTCAGTTTTTGGGAAGATTTATGAAGGAGAGGGAGGTTTTTTTTTTTTTTATAGGTAAAAGAGAATTTATTAATCCACGTAAATAGGCAAATCTTGAGTACACAGGAAGTATACAAGAAAGAGCCTAATTACAAAAACTACGCACTACGGAAAGTAGCATAAAAGTCATTAAAACTCATTCCATTCAATACAATAGAAGGCCAAAGCAACAATGCATGAAAGAAAAAAAAACCCTAAAACCATCCGGAGAGCATTCCCTATTGACGAAACAGTGGCCATTTCTTTTGTTCCATGTGCCCAACATGTTCCAATTCCTTCAGTCACAGCCGATGTAACGGATCACTCACCAAAGAATCATCCGAGAGAAGGGGAAGAGTAACGGACGTCTAAACCGTTTAACTTGATTTTTTTTTTTTATGGAAAATAGACTTCATTTCATTCAATGAATCCAAAGTTATAGCTGTGACCGATAAATACAAAGAAAACCCAAATTACAAGCCAAACTACTCATTTGTTTGGGGCTTCCCCACACACAAATTTCTTTGTGACAGACAGTATCTTAATTTCTATAAGGTCTCTAATGACAAAACCTTCTGAGATATGAGATTTTGTAAAAACAGAGATTTCAGTCCCGTTTCACCTAATTTTTAATAATAATAATAAAAACAATCCAAATTAAAATGAACAACTTATTAATGATTTAAAATTTGATAAAAATATAATAGTAATAATAACAATAATAGAATGTTTATAATGATAATAAAACATAAAATTATTCACATTCTATCCTTAATAATATTTGGGTTGGGTTATTACACATAAATTATGTTTTAATACACCTCTTTAATATTCTGCCCTCTCACTAATGGAGTATGCAGAGGTTGGTAATGAGCTGGAAATTTTGTTGCAGTGTAACATCTATTCCTGATAAGGTTAAGAATGTTACTTCTATACTTTCCTTCGCACCAAGTAATAAAAGTTCTATAAATCATACTATCTATCACTTCATTTACCTCAAAATAATAAATATAATAAATTCAACATATCCAAACTTAAGGAAAACCATATGTCATATAATTATTCTAAATAAATGCCTAATGGCCTATGTAATCAACACAAAGACATTTTAAAATATAAAAGCAAATTGAATCAAATACTAAGTAGCACATCATACAATGAAAAGAGCTATAAACATTCTATCTTTGAAAAACGCCAATAAAACATTTTTCACACATCCTAAAACTTTCTTTTTAGGATAGAAGTGCGTCGTCAGCAAATGGCGAGTTATGTTGGGGCTGGATCCATCACTCAAACCCACAGGAAAACCCAACAATAATCCCCTATGCTCCATATCCGATGTCATTCTACCAAGAGCCTCCATGACAATAACAAAAGTAAAGTGCACAAAGGATCTACTTGCTGAATGCCTCTGGAATTACTAATGAAACCTATGGGGTGCGTTCGCCAATACTGAAAATGAACTGAGGAGATACAATCTTTTAGAAGATGATGTCTCAATTGAAAAGATCGTGAGCCTTTTCAATATCCAACTTACAAATGACCCATGGCTGGCCAGATCTCAACCTGCTGTCCAAGCATTTGTTTGCACTCCTGAGTCTGGAATTTTCCCTCCAATTGCAAATGCATTTTGCTACCTCATTTTTGGGTCCCTACCTTCCATGGCCACCTGGACAAAGGTCATTGGCTGTCCTAAATCCATGGCTAAGTTACCTCTTGCTTCCTTGCATCATTTCACTTTACACTTGGTGAAAAGATTCTTTACAAGAACACTTTTCAGATTTTGTTCCCCATGCCATAGCCTAGTGTGCCACCCCTCTTCACCAATAAAATTCACTGACTTTGGCCAACTTTTTAATCTTTTTTAGTCAGTATAATGATGAGGTTTCAGATCTTTTTGATGCTTGTAAGAAATCTGGAAAATTGAGAGGCAAACGGCTAGAAGCTTGGCCGAAAAGTGCAAGCAACCTTCCTCACCTTTTCAGCTGTGTTGCCGCCACTCTCCAGGTGACTCACATTTGTTCTTTTGGTATGACCTTTTAATCATTTCTAGTCAGTTTAATTAATGGGATTTCAGCATCTTTTATTGGCTGCATTGGTTGGAAATCACACAAAGGAATTGAGGCAATGGAGGCCTATGCTGAGCCCCTTACAAGCAACCACACCCATGTCTTTTATTTTCTGCTGATGCCGTGCACTTCCACCAATGGAATTCATGCAATATCTGGTTATTACTTGGTAGATTTCTGAGCACATAATTATTAGGCACCCACACAAATTATTGGCAAGTTAAGAGAGTAACTTGGAGGAAGAAACACTTGGGGAACCCGAGCACCCCCACTCAGCCTTTCACCATCATTTCTTGCTGTCTTTTGCAGACAGGGCTGGACTGCACCTCTATAACTCTTGGATATTAGTTTAATCTTGAGGTGTGATATCCCATTCTAATAAGGGTAGGTGGTATATGAGATCCCACATTGCTTGGGAAGCAGAAATTCTTGCTCTTTATAATGTTCCAAATGGGCTCCAATTGTTATCATTGATTAGTCCTTTCGAAGTATAGGTCATGTGGATTGAGCCTTCCATTGGGGCGTTACATGAGGGATTTTGGAGGTTTATGATTGGGCAACAAAGAGGTGAAGCAAGAGAGGTGATGGGCGGTTTTATAGCTTGAAGACTTGAGTTATTTTTCTCACTTCACCACCTGGAAACCGAGAGGCCTAAGTGCGGATTGCCATCTTCTTTCTTTTCTTCTAAAATAACCACACTTGTAGTAGGACACCAAGCCAAACATTCCCACTTGTCCCAAACAAAGAGTGAGTAGTTTGTGAGTTGCGTGATAAGGCTTCTTCGTGAAGTTGAGTTCTCCAACCTTGTGAGTAATCTCTTACCTTTTTTTTCTATAAGCATTAGAAGGTTATGTTAGTGCTTGTGTGAGAATCTTGTGTCTCTAAGGAAGGATGGCTTAATGGTAATCATGGTTGGGTTAAGTTGGTGGTTGTCACTAATGATGGATTTATTGGTTTTGGTTTGAGCTAGTAAGGAGTTGGGTTTTGTGATTTGTAATGTGTTTGGATACTTGTTTGGACGTGTATGGAGTTATTATTTAATGTGCACGATTCATATGAAAGACTTGAAGAATAGAAGTTAGAATGTCACCTAAGTCCATGAATGTTCTGATTTGGAGCCTTGTTGTTGTACGTGGATCTCTTGAGTTAATCTTCATGGAACGAGAGTTCTCATGCATTATAAGATGTTTGAAGACTTAGATCCTGTTTGTAAATGGAAAGTATGGTCTCGAATGTCTAAGAAAAACTATCAAGAAGCATGAGGTTGTAAGCCAAAGGAGTAGAGTGGTTAAAAGCATGTTTTGGTTTCAAGTTTCATGGTTGCATATGTATATGGTTCTCCTCAGTGTGTTTTGGATTAAGTGCTTGTGAAGGGTTAGCATCTTAAAGAAAGGGGTATTGATTGTGCTTATGATTTGTACTAATAATAATATGAATGATCTTTGTGTTAAGGGCACCAAAAAAAAGTGAGATTGATATGGTTGAGTTTTGGGTTTAAAGTGGGTTTTGTTTCTATGCATGCACTAGTATAATGTTCTCTTGCAGTCTGAATATGAAGAGTTTGAATCAAGAGAATGAATGTGCTTCTAAGACCTGTTTTAGGAAATAAAATTGTGTGATGTTTCAGCCATGATGATTTCTTGATGCCCGAATAGGTCTATATGCATGTTAGTGATTCAAGGTTTCGGGTTTGGTCTATGTTTTTGACAAGAAGCGTGAATATCAATGTTTTAAGGTTAAAAATGAGATTAGCATAGAAGTCCCATGATGTTGTTAAGTTCATAAGTTTTGGGATTGGTTTTGTAAATATTGAAAGTTTAGGTGTCTTGTTAAAGGATTTTAGGAATTTGATATTCCTTTATGTGACATTCGAAGTAGTCCTAGCATTAAGTATCACTTTTTGCAGCACGGCAACTTTCTTTTTAGGTGAAAAGTTTGTAAGTTAGGCTCTAACTTTACTTTTGGATAATATGGGTATGCTTGTGTGTAAATGATTCATATATTCTACTTATTTTAATACATTCAAATGACATGTGTATGATACGTGTTCTAGTTAGTTGTTCACATGTCACATGTTACAATCATTGTGTTACGCATTGGAAATAAATTTTTGTCATGACCCCAATTCTAGGATGGAGGGTTATCCTAGTAGAACCCTCATGTCCACTCTGAAGTAATTAAAGATGGAGTGGTATGCCCTGGGTTAATGAAGAACAATCAACGACTTCAAATGGGATAGTAACGGTCCCGGAGCAAAGCTAAGAGCATTATAGCTGGTGGATGTGCTATAGTACTCATGGTGAAGGTCGTTTTGCGCTGCCTAAGTATTCTTGAGATGAAGCCATAGATGGTGTCACTGGTTGTGTGGTGTTGTGTGGTGAAGATAATTAGTAGGTGCGCACAGTTTACGGGGAATCTTGAGGTATCCATACGTTTGGAAAGGAATGTTTCATGAATGTTATGATGTTACAAGTTGCTAAATTTTGGAAAGAAACCTTGAGGTATCCATACAAATTCATGAAATGCAAGTTCATATTCATGCATACATGTTCGTGTTTACTCTAATCATGTTCATGTTATCTTTGTGTATGTTCGGGATATAATTTACTGAGATTTTAAGGAATCTCACCATGGTAGTCTCACTATCATTCCCATCCCGAAATAGTAGAATTTGTGTAACAGGTTAGGAAGTGGTCGAGCAGGATGGGGAAGCGCAAGCCCTTTTGGTCAAAGATTGTTGAAGACGATCTCATTTTTTATTACAGACTAGAACTGATCATTTTCCACATAGAACTCTTTCTGCACCTGATGGCAAATATTAGGGAAATGGTTGATGAAAATGAATGAAATTGTCTTCGTGATTTTGAATGATGGGTTAAGCTTGAACTGAACAAATGTATGGTATTTTAGAAGACGTGATTATTTGGGATAAATAGTTTTTTGGTACCATGATTTACTTAGACTTTTTCCACTGCGACTTATTCATATTGCTATAAACATGCTAGGGCATTGCATGATTACTGTCATAAACAAGGGGTATGTAACCTAGTATTGCATGTCCCGATGTTTCAATCACCTCCAAATCCCAAGCAGAGGTTGGGGGCCTCACATAATAAAAGAATCTTAAATGTCAAAATGAAAAGCCCAAGTCTTGTGCTTTCCCTCAAATTTGTCATTACAAAAAACATGAATTGAAAATTTCCGAAAAACTCTAATACTCGGTCTGAACCCACAAGCTAAGCCTGATTATGTTGCTATATTCTTTTCACTTTGGATGGTTAAACCATAAAAACAAATGCATACTACTCAATAAGTAACCACATCACATAGAAAAGAACATAATAACATAGGATTTCCTTTTTGAAAATAGTCTTCTTGATAAAAGTGTCACACATACATGCATAAATACATAAATATCAACATATGCATTGAGTTCCATTTTCTTATTGACACACCATTGACCCTATTTGTTAGGGTTAGCAATCCTTGTGGTATCAATAAAATTATTCAATCATGCATTTGTTTTCTTGACCTATGGAATACCTTGGCCTTCATTTGGGATACTGCCTTAAGGCTAAGTCTATTCAAAAGTGTGATTGAAAAGACCGAGCATAGGTGTAGAGGAGGATGTATTTGTTTAATATGGCCAGACTACCTTAATTAAGGGCACTCTATCCAATTCATCCATATATTTCTTATCCCTGTTCCCCTTATCCTCTAGTGTGGCTAATCATATTTAGAATCTCCAACGTGCTTTTTTATGGAACGGGATAGGTGGTGTAAATTTCACCTAGTTATAGCCTATACAATTGCCCTTGGGCAGGATGCTTCAATGGTTTATTTATTAGAAGTCTTCGGTAGCTTCTCAACAGTGGAATGTCAGTTTCCTCATAGTGGCTCATAACTGGGAGGTTAGTGCCTTCACAGAATTCTTCAACTAATTGTACTGTACTGGAGGAAGTGTTGAAGGTGTCGACAAGATGCGCCCCGCTAAGAAATGGCAATCCATTATATCTCATTCTACAAGGTCTCACTAATTTCTTTCCTGGGGAAAGTATTTGGTGGAGTAAGGTGCCACTAAAGACAGTTTTCTTTATTTGGACAGCTTCCTTTGGGTAGATCCTAACTATGAACAACCTAAGAAAGCACTGAAGTATCTTGATGGATTAGTGTTGCATGTGTACAAAAAGTGGAGAAATGGTAGATCACTTTCTACTTCACTGTGAGCTTGCCAGATCTCTAGGAAACAACTTCTCCTGGTAGAGTTGGGCTAGCGTGGGTAATGCCCAGAGGTTGGTTGATTTTCTTGCAAATTAGAGAGGCTTTGGTATCTCATAACTCACAGTGTGGAAGGTGAATCCCCTAAGCTTAGTGTGGTGTAGTTGTAAGGAACGAACAACCAACATTTTGAAACATCATAAACGGTCAATTAATAAACTTAAAAGCCTCTTCTTCATTACTTTGTGTCTCGGGGAAGCATATAAATTTTTCATGGACTCCATTTCCTTTTATTTCTTTTTCTGTTTCTAGTTATTAATCAAGTGCTTTTTCTTATATACATCCTTTGTAATTGGAGTATAAAAAAACGAATTTCTATCATTTTGAAACATCATAAACGGTCAATTAATAAACTTAAAAGCCTCTTCTTCATTACTTTGTGTCTCGGGGAAGCATATAAATTTTCATGGACTCCATTTCCATTTATTTCTTTTTCTGTTTCTAGTTATTAATCAAGTGCTTTTTCTTATATACATCCTTTGTAATTGGACTATAAAAAAACGAATTTCTATTATGATTTCTACTTGGTTCTTGATGTGAAATCGAGAGGACATCAGCTATTGAAATGAGTGGTGGCAAAGCTTTAAATAATTATATGTTTTCATTTAAGAAATCTAGGGTTTGGGAGCTTCTGGAGGTGTTGCAGTGAGGGGTTTTAACTTTTAACTAGGAAATTAGTAGGAGATTTTATGTTAAGTAGGAAAGTAAAATCCTTTATATAATTGAAGTGGGTGGCAGAACTGGAATTCTTATTCCTTAAAGAAATTGGTCTTTTACGTCATCAAAAAAAGAAGTTGGTCTTTTATTTCTACTGGCTTTAGGACCAGCTGGTAGGCTGTAATTTGGACTGCTAGCTTCTTTAAAAAGTTATAAAACTTGTGGGGCTCATATCTGGTTTTGTCCAAAAGAGGGAATCCTATAACATCTTTAAACTTCCTTTAGGCAGCCCGTGGAAAGCGCTTTCTAAAATCATAAGCACTGGTTTAAACTTTAAAGTTACCCATTTTTCCTCAAATAGAAGCCCTAAAATTTCTGGTGTGACGTGAATGAGTACAGTTCATAGTATATACTTGACTCTTTAATAGTATTTTTTCCTAACATTTCACTTCATAGTATATACTTGACTCTTGATTTTAGGCATTCTATTTTTTTTTTCTAATTTCTTTAATGTGATGCCACCATAAATTGCATGAGTACAGTTTTCCATTTCTTTTGGAGCATTCATCATTTGATTTTATTGGGCTTGCAGGTTTATATATGGCACAGAGGGTCAGGTGAGCTGATAGAGGCATTGCCTGGCCATTCTGGAGCTGTGAATTGTGTGAGCTGGAATCCCGTGAACCCCCACATGTTGGCATCAGCCAGTGATGACCACACAATACGGATATGGGGCCTAAATGAGCTAAGAATGAAGCGCAAGGATACACATAGTAATGGCGTCCACTATTGCAATGGGGTACCTGAAAGGAGTCTGAAAGGAAGTCATTGGTTGTAATTTGTTATTTTCTCTGATCATTGTTTTTTTGTGTAAATACTTGCTTATCGCTGCAAGCAGACATTTTTATCAAACAAGCATGTGAATTCTGCAACAAGTTTATGAAAATAAATCTACCATTTTTATATATGGAGTACTTGATTATGGATGAAAGTGACTTTGATCTAATTGCTAAGCAGTTGGGTGAGGCTTCAATTTTATTAACAGTAACGACCCTTTTGTTGCTGGGCTGTTGGATTTTTAGTTCTGTTTAGTTCAAATTCTTGTTATGCTTTTTAGCTGGTTGATATTTATATGGAATGTAGGTTACCACATAAGTTGCTTTAAGGGCTTGTATGGACAGTTAGATATTTTCAGATATTCTCAAACCCTGTTATAATTTCTTTTTCAAACATTACTCAAACACAAAACTTTTTAATTTCAAATTCATCTAATCATTATCCAAACACAAAATTCAATATAGCTATTTTCAAATTTCAAAACACAAATTATATTCAAATATTTTTTTAATTTTATAATATTTATATTCAATCTTTTCAATCTTCTTTCTCAAAATTCAATAAAATTATTTTACTATTATTTACAGTATTTTGAAATATTTTAAGTGTCTAAACGAGCCCTTGGACTGTTTTTCTAGCATCACAGAAGACCTTTTGTTTTTGCTGTCGTCCATATGCTGTTGGTTGTTTAACTCGTTTGAAAGTCGCTGCAATACGCCAATATTAGAAGGGATGTTCATTAAACCTGCTAATTTTAATGGATTAAGATGACCTTTTTGTAATTAAATTGCTGATTATGCCCCCCATTTGTTAAATGGAATGGTCATTAAACCTTCTAATCCCCTATTATCTCTTTGCCTTGAATAAAGAAATGATGCCCACTACTTCTGTTATTTATCACTCAATGCTTGCTTATTCATGTTTCGCTTTACTTTGTTATTTTTCCACCATTTTTCCACCACATCCTTGCGATGAAAGTTCCAATATTTGACGTTCAGTTATTTCAGAATTCATATGAGATGGTCATGTTTGGCAACCAAAACCCAAATCCTTATTAAAGTTCTAATTCAGAGGGGTTTTTTAATTTCTTAAGAGCCTTCTTCCCAAACATAAAAGAACTGTACTGTGTAAAAGCTCTCCCAGATTTTTTCTGAACACTAAAATATTAAAAAGAGAATATCTTCCTGAACAGTAATTAAAAATAGAAAACTTGCCACCCTACGGTTGCCAACCTTGCCACTACAGAGGGCCCAAAACTAGTCGTCGGTAGTAGTGGTGGCAAACTGTAACAAACTGGTTCTTTCTTTTATAGTTACGAGTCTCGTTCTACGTGTCGAGCCTTGAGGGCGTGTTTTTAAAGATATCAAGTGATTTTTAAAAGTAAGGCCAGTATTTTAAAACTTACGAATATTTTAAATGTCCTGTAAATATTTATATAGGATATTTTCAACGTTATTGGACTAGACTGATTTTAAATAACACAATTATAATATTTTTGAAGAGTTCAAAAAATATTATAATTGTGAAAAATTATTTAATTTAAATGATTTTAGTCATTTAAAAATATTATGAGATTTAAATTATGTTGAAAACTCTAAATTAATTTAAATGGTTTTATTCTCTTCAAGTAATTAGTAAGACTTCAAGGAATATCATTTCAATTCGCCACCACAGCTCCACCGCACCTCCCTCAAGCCCTCCATGGCTAGCCATCAACCAACCAAGCCTCCCTCTCAATTTCCATGTCATGAGACCCAAGGCCCAAACCCCCTCCATGAACCACTATGCATCCACCGTGTGCCACCACTCTAGGACCACAACCAAACATTTTCCCACTCAGATCCACACTTGTAGCCACCTTTAATAGCCCAAACAACCACCGTACGCAGTTTAACCGCCACGTACGACTCTTCCGACGCCTTTGACCGTGACTGATAGTGACCAACATACGGGCTATCTCGTCAATGGTATAACCATTTATTCCTCGTTATTTATATTAAATGTTAGTTAATAGATTGTGGACTGTGTTGTTAGTATTGTGAGGTTTGCTGTTTAGTGAAGTATTGGGCTTAATTGTGTAGTGTGTTGTGTAGTGTTGTGGATTGTGATGTGGTGTAGTGTAAAGGGAGTACACATGGAGTGAACTCCATGTAATGCGGTGATGCACCATGTGGGCTGCGTTGTAGTGATGCATAGCGTAGTGTGGATGTAAGAGAGTTCACGTGAAATGTACTTTGTGCAATGTCGTGAGGCACCAGGTGGCGTGTCACTAAGGTTGGGATGACATAGTTGAGAAGCGGAGTGTATTGTGTGGCGTCAAAAACTATGGAACAGTATCCTGAAGTAGTTGTGATGTGACCCTATTATAATGATGGGTGTCATGATGTAGCTTGAGGTTAGTCTCGAGCTACGCGACGAGACCGAGGCATAGAATGAATAGGTCTTGTCGTGTAAGTGTTGGGATGAACTTGTAAAGGGGTCGGGAAGTAGGAAGGTCCTGCTGACCGGGTTTGAGTAGAAGTTGGTATCGGAGTATGGAGCTTGTTTATATAAGTGAGCATTCAACAAACTATAAGTTGATCTTAGGTGATAAAGGGTAAGGTACATGTTCATCTGGTGAGACACGTGTACTAGACAGATTTAGCATATATAATGGGTAATCTGTCTTAAGCATGGTTACACGATATTTAAGCCTCAGAGTTGGTTTGAATTCATGTGATATGTATGGATGGGAATGAGGATTGAGTATGGTCTAGGATGCATGAAGGTAGTAATGGGTATGTTGTCTAGGATCATGATGCGTGACTTAATTAGTCTAAGTTGTCACAGCTATTGGTTTTAGGAACCTCGTGAAGACCCCATAAGTTTTCACGAATCTATTAATCGTATAGGTTTTAGTCTAATTACATAGTTAGTGTTATCACTCACTATGGTATCAGAAGTGTGTTTTAATTATTGGAGATAGTTAGAAGTGTCAGAATGCGTTATGGTTTGTACCATTAGACTTGGTGGATTATTTAAGATTTTATGGTACAATAACTCATTTTTATATTTTCGGACGAAATGCCTGTTCGAAACAGTGAATTTATTTTTAGGGACACTTCGGGGCTGATTTTGATAAACGATTTTCACTATAGCTTCATATGAATATTTAGGATTTTTCGATACCAAGTTTATTATGCACTTTTTCGGAGTGATTAGTAACATTGATAAGCGCACCAAGTGCAATAGTTTTAAAATCACAGTGTGGAATGTCCAAATTAAGTTAGAAAAGTTTTAATTAGACACTTGGAAAGATCTTAGTCACACATGATGTATAGTATTAGACACTTGGATCAAGAGAAATTGAATTTGGACTTGATAGCAATCTAAACCCTCTTAAAATCCCAAATTGAGGCCCATTCGGTTTAGGCCCATTAAGGCCCACGAAATTGGGCACCTTAGCATTGATTTTGGCCAAGTAATTTCATCCCCCACATGGCTGATCAGATGTCTTCAAGAGGGCTTAGAAGGTTCTAGAAGGGAAAAGTCAAAGAGCCACCTCACTCTTCCAAGTCTACACTCCACCTTTAGAAAATATCTTGAACTGATTTTTTGGGGATATTATTGGGTAAGAGAGGGCAACACTCAACCCTCACTTTAGCCTCA
Organism: Carya illinoinensis; assembly: GCF_018687715.1. Taxonomy (NCBI): domain Eukaryota; kingdom Viridiplantae; phylum Streptophyta; class Magnoliopsida; order Fagales; family Juglandaceae; genus Carya; species Carya illinoinensis. Next base: position 26,987,996 of record NC_056755.1, on the reverse strand, counting down.
TCCTCTTCCATATCTTGTACATAAATATCTCCAGCTCACTCCACACGAAATCATCTTCTTTTACACTTTTCATTGAAAGAACACCACCAAACACTCTCTCGGACAGCTTTTAGGTGTTCTTTTGCACGTCCATTTCGAAGTTTTTATAAGTATTTTATCATAAAGTCTCCTTCATATAAGTTGTTTCTTTTTTAGTCTAGTTTACGTGGATAGCTCATTTGTTCCATTTGAAGATCATTGGTCAGTCAAATATTGTTTAAACTCTAGAAAGATCATTCTGGGAGATAAACTGGAGAATATGTTGTATTTTGAAATTTTTGACCAAGCTAATGGATAGATCTTGGTCCGAAATTTTTATGAACTATTGTTAACCTGTGTATATGATTATTTTTTGAGGATTTTTTGCATGATTAAAGGTTTTGATGAAAGATTTTCTTAGATCTAGAAACTTAGAAACTGGAAGAGGAAAAACAGTTTCTGTTTTGAGAAAGTTTAAATCTTTGGTAGTTTAAACCTATTCCAATGGCTTTGATAATTTTAATGGAGGATCCTAAGCCTCTTATATACATGTTAGAATATTATTTTGAAGATATTTGATGTTAGTTTCAAATATATGAAATATTATGCAAAGAGATATTCAGATAGGCCAAAGTGTGGATGTTCTTGGCTCAATTTATGTTTTGGTTAATGTTTAACCATGTGATCTTGAATTAGAAGCTTTTATATGTTTTAGGACATCTTTCTAAATCATGTGATGGTTTGGTTTGAAGATCAAATCTTTATTACAAGGAGGAACGCCACAAAGGTTATGATTTACCTTTGATAAGTTCAAACCTTCAATGAAGACTATTGAATAAAATTCATCAATTTCATAAACTTTCATATGTTGTCTAAAATGAGGCAACAAAGACTATTTAAATTAAAACCTCACAAAACCCTAGGTAAAATAAAGTCCCATCTTCAAAAAATGCTCCTGAGTGAATAGTATCCACGGCTACTGTGCCACATGACTCAATTTAAAAATTGTTTTAAGAATTACTCCAAGTATAAGAGTTGTCAAGTAGTAATAGGGAAGTCCCTAAGTCATTTCCTCAAGAAATGATTAGTTTAAAATGCAAATTCATTCACTATCGAAATTAAAATAAAATTATTAACTAAGGTTATCTATAATGATATTCACAATGAGAATTGATTTTTTGTGGACATTATAAAAAATGCCCTCATTTCCTTTTTGCATGAGATGGTGAATGAGTGCTAAAAATATGCAAGAAAAGTGAGTAAAATAAAGTGTTAACACGAGTGGAGAATAAGAAATATTTAGCTAGCATGTAATAATTTTTGCTCTAATGCACCTTGATGCTACTTCAATCGCTTCCATATATTAAATGGATTAGTGAACATGCATTGATCAAATTATGATTATCCTCGCTTAAGAAGCTAAACCACATTCATCAATGTCATCAAATCCAATGTTTCCAAGCAATAAAAGGAAGTTCACAAAGTTTATGTTCTAAGGGACATTTTATCAAACATAATGTGTGCAAACCTAAAAGCCACTATTTTCCATCCAATAGAGTTCAATCTAAACCAGAAAAAATTACACTACTTAGACTAATCAACTCCAATGAAGATAATCTAACGTAAAGGTCCGAATGATCCCGAGCAACCATCATAAATCAAGTAAGAGTGGCGTGAAGATGACTCGCAATTATAGAAAAAAATCACATACGAATGAAAATGAATTCAACGCAATTGCTATTGAAAGTATTCGACTGAACTAAAATTAAACTGAATGAGAACAATTTAATGTAGATGAAAGGTAAATAAAAGTTTGAATCAAACACAAAGCAAGGGAAATGTAAAAACTAAAAACATGGAAAGGAGAAAAGAAAGTGGGTTTTGGAGTCTGATGAATTGATGTGAACCCCAATCGACCTGCTTTGAGACCCAACAACAATATTGGAAAACAAACCCAAGAAAGTCAAACACAAGTCAATGAATGGAGAATCTAGACGTGATGAGAAATCATTTCAAGAACCTAGATTATACAAAAATCTAGACCCATTAAAGAGCTCGTATCAAGAACCCAGATTACAAAGGAGGAACGCCACAAAAATTGTGATTTACCTTTGATAAGTTCAAACGTTCAATCAAGAACAAGAGGAGATAAACTCAACTCACAATAAATAAAATTCATCAATCTCAATAATGTCTAACCTGAAGTGGGCAACCACAAGATGTTTAAATACTTGTACACTCCCTTACTTGTTCCAGAAGCTCCTTGGTTTGATGTCAGCATGGATTTTGTATTGAGCTTACCCCGCACCCAAAGGGCCTCGAATTCTATCTTTGTTGTGGTTGACATGTTTTCCAAGATGGCCCATTTTGTAGCTTGCAGGAAGACTATGGATGCTGTCCGGATTGCCCATCTTTATTTCAGGGAGATTGTGCGTTTATATGGTGTTCCTCGGTCCATCACTTCAGATCGTGATACCAAGTTCATCAGTCATTTCTGGAAGAGCCTATGGGGGAAACTAGGAACAAAGTTGAATTTTAGTAGCGCCTACCACCCCCAGAGGATGGCCAGACCGAGGTGGTGAACCGGAGTTTGGGCAACCTTTTGAGGTGTTTGGCAGGAACTAAGCTGAAGCAGTGGGATTTGGCATTGCCTCAAGCAGAATTTGCCTACAAGAGATCGAAAAACAGAACCACAGGCTTAAGCCCATTTGAGATTGTCTATGGTTAAAACCCATCCGGGGTGCTGGACTTAGCCCCTATTCCACGTATAGGATGTTTTAGTCCTAAAGCAGATGAGATGGCAGAGCATCTTCGGGGTATCCATGAGCAGGTGAAACAGACCATTCATGAGAGCAATACCAAGTACAAGACTCAGGTTGACAGTCATCGTCGTCAGGTACTTTTTGATGTTGGTGATTTTGTTTGGGCTGTATTAACTCGTGATCGTTTTCCTATTGGTGAGTATAAGAAGCTTAAGGATTGGAAGATTGGACCTTGTGAGGTCATGCAGAAGATCAATGATAATGCTTATAGGTTGCACCTTCCCAGTCACTTGAAGACTTCTGATGTCTTTAATGTGAAGCACCTAAGTCCTTGTTTTTTGGATTCTGATGACACTACTCTGAACTCGAGGACAAGTTCTTTCCAACCCAGGGCGACTAATGCAGGGGTATCCGAGACAGATGATGCTGAGCTATCAGATTGCATCTTGATGGCACTGAGATACCATGAGTTGGTAGATCAGCGCAAAGGTGGAAATTGATTGTGATACGTTCCTAATTGGGGCCGTTTTGAGAGCGTTTCAGTCTTTTGGCCATAACTTTGACTACGGGTGTTGGAATCGCTTATAAGACCCCAATTTGGAAAGCTCTTTTCGGCACGCACGCTATCCACATCAAGCATCGCTCCATGTGCCTTCTTTTCGACCTCAAATTCTACTGTTTTTCCATCCGAATCACTAGTTTTAATTATTTTTTACTATTTATGGTAATATTTCTCTTGTCAGTTAGGAAGTCATTTTAAACTCGATTTGGGCCAAATTTTTTGCAATGCTGATTTTATTTTGAATTTCAATTTGGAGTATTTTTGAGATTTTGCTATTTTTGGTAAAATTCGGATAAACACGATTTTTGGCTATAACAGTTCGGCTTGTGAACTGATTTTCATAATTGCTTGATTTGATAATATTCAGTTAAACCCTAGAGAATTTTCTCTCTGGTTTTGGGCAATTTGTTTCCTGTGAATCATCTGTTGGAACTAGCCTACAGGATAATCGCTATTCTGTCCGACGTCAGTTGGCATCAGAGCTTCAACATCTTCCTGGGAAATTTCATCAGTTTTAATGGCTGGTGGTCGTGGTCGTCGTGGGCAGGTTCTGAATGAGGAAGCCCAACGCCGTGATCGCAGAGTTCAGGATGCGATGATTGAGGATTTGCGGAGGCAAGTTGCAGAATTAACCCAGCGCCTAGTGGCACAGGATTTCGAGGATCGTGAGGCCTCTGATCACGATTCTAATTCCACTTTTGAAAACCCATATCACAATCGTGCTCTATTCCGAGTGCACCGTTGTCAGGAGGAGCGTCATGGAGACCTCGGTTTTGGGTCGATTTGCCCAAGTTTTCTGGTACGTTCCAGGTCGAGGGATTCATTGATTGGATTAACGAAGTGGAACGTATTTTCGATTATAAGGAAGTGCTCGATCGTGTGAAAGTGAAACTGATCGCCATCAAACTCAAGGGCAGAGCATCTGCGTGGTGGGAGCAGTTGCGATGTTCACGAGACAGACAGGGCAAGGCCAAGATCACTAATTGGGAGAAGATGAAGAAGAAGATGAAGGGTCGCTTCCTTCCCTTCGGCTACACGCAAACCTTGTTTCAGCGACTTCATGCGTTGAGGTAGGGCGCACGATCAGTCGATGATTACATAGAGGAGTTTTACCAATTGGTCGCCCGGAACGATTTATCTGAGACGAAGGAGCAGAGGGTGGCAAGGTATTTGGGGGGTTTGCGCTAGCCCTTGCAAGATGTCCTCAGCCTTCATTCACTGTGGAATGTTTCAGAGGCCTACCAGCATGCACTTGCTGTTGAAAAATAGCAAAACAGGAGACCAGTGATCAGGAGCTATCAAAACAGTCGGCTAGTTCGCCCTCAGGATTCCCGTCCTGTCCAGCAGCCACCGTAGGGTAATTCTAACCCTACTATTAGATGTTTTGTTATGGTGAATAGGGGCATTGGGCGACTGATTGCAGGAAGCTGGCTATTCAAAAGGGTAAAAATTTGTTGATTGAGGAAAACGTGGTAGACAAGACTAAGGAGATTGGCGAGCCCGTGTATGGCGATGATGAGACTGATGATGTGCTATACGGAGATAGTCATGAGACTCTGGTCATTCGCAAGAGTCTACTGACTCCCAAGGGTGATTCAAGGGATGATTGGTTGAGAACCAATATTTTTCACATGACCTGCATAGTTGCAGATGAAGTTTGCAAAATGATCATTGACAGTGGCAGTTGTGAGAATGTAGTGTCTGAGGAGGTTGTCCAAAAATTGTAGTTGAAGACGGACCATCATCCTAAGCCATACAAGTTGTCATGGCTAAATAAAGGTAGTGAGGTAACAGTTGATAGGCGATGCCTCGTGTCTTTTTCAATTGGTAGAAAATATTTCGATAATGCCTGGTGTGATGTTGTGTCTATGGATGCATGTCATGTATTGTTGGGTCGATCTTGGCAGTATGATCATAGTGTCATTCATGATGGATGGAAGAATACGTATTCCCTTAACATCAAGGGAAAAAAGATTGTGTTGGCGCCCCGGCGGGAAGGACTCACTCCTACCCCGGTAGCCAATAATACTAACCTGCTTTCCATGTCCAGGCTTTAGATGAGATTGAGCATGGAGGTGTGGTCTATGCTTTACTACCTTGAGAGAATAGTGCAGTAGACGTGGATACAGATTTACCAGCAGAGGTGCAGCGGCTGCTAGCAAAATTCTCTGACTTGATGCCAGAGGATCTTCCTCCTGGGCTACCACCTATGAGGGATATTCAGCATCAAATTGACCTTGTTCCTGGGTCAAGTTTGCCAAATCGACCAGCATATCGCCTCAGTCCCAAGGAGGCTGAAGAGTTACAGCGACAGGTGGTAGAGCTGTTGGAGAGGGGCTATATCCGAGAGAGTATGAGCCCATGTGCAGTCCTTGCCTTGCTAGTGCCAAAGAAAGATGGTTCTTGGCGTATGTATGTTGACAGCCGAGCGATCAACAGAATTACAGTGAAGTACCAATTTCCAATTCCCCATCTGGATGATATGTTGGATCAGGTATCCGGTTCTAAGGTCTTCTCAAAAATTGACCTTAAAAGCGAATACCACCAGATCGGAATAAGGCTTGGAGATGAGTGGAAGACGGCGTTTAAGATGCCACAAGGGTTGTATGAGTGGATGGTCATGCCTTTTGGGCTATCCAAAGCGCCCAGCACGTTCATGAGATTTATGGAGAAATTTGTTGTAATTTACTTCGATGATATCCTCATTTATAGTCCGACGTGGGCTTCACACTCCGATCACCTCCGCGCTATTTTTGAGATGCTGAAAACGGAGTGCCTGTTTGTCAATCAGAAGAAGTGTTCTTTCTTCACTACTTCTGTGACTTTTCTTGGTTTTGTTGTCTCTACTGATGGTATTCATGCAGATCAGTCAAAGATAGATGCAGTCTTAGAGTGGCCCAGACCAAGGACCTTACATGACATTCAAAGTTTCCATGGATTGGCATCTTTCTACCGCCGGTTCATTAGAAATTTCAGTGATTGCCCCTATCACAGAGTGCCTCAAGGGGCATGATTTCCAGTGGTCTGAGGAGGTAGAGGCCAGTTTTCAACTGGTCAAGTAGAAGATGACCGAGGCACCAGTTTTGGCACTCCCTGATTTTGACAAAGTGTTCGAGGTAAATTGTGATGCATCTAGCATTGGCATTGGCATTGGTGGTGTTCTGAGTCAGGCAGGTCATCCGGTTGCTTTTTTCGGTGAGAAGCTATTGGGATCCAAGAAAAATTGTTCCACTTATGACCTAGAGTTCTATGCCATAGTTCAGTCCCTGAAGCATTGGCGTCACTACCTAGTACAGAAGGAGTTTATTCTGTTTACCGATCATGAGGCCCTGAAGTACATCAATGGCCAACACAAGCTGAGTAGATGGCATTCCAAGTGGGTGGCATACTTGCAAGAGTTCACCTTTATGTTGAGGCACCAAGCAGGGAGTTTGAACCGTGTCGCAGATGCCCTAAGCTGTCGTACCTTACTCCTCACCACCATGAGTACCAAAATTGCAGGCTTTAAGACGTTCATAGATATGTATGCAGCTGATCCTTCCTTTGGAAGGATATTTCAGGAGGTAACTGATGGTCACCGTCATGATTTTGTTTCGCATAATGGGTATCTATTTCATGGATTACAGTTGTGCATTCCAGATTGTTCATTGAGGTAGCAAATTATAAGTGAGCTTCATAATGAGGGACACTTTGGCTGAGATAAGACCTTGGCCCTTATCTCTTCTGACTTTTATTGGCCCAAGTTGACTAGTGACGTGGCCCATTATGTGGACCATTGTTATGTGTGCCAGCGGTCTAAGGGAGTTCTCACCAATGCGGGCTTGTACACTCCCTTACCTATTCCTAAAGTTCCTTGGTTCGATGTCAGCATGGATTTTGTATTGGGCTTACCCCGCACCCAAAGGGCCTTAGATTCTATCTTTGTTGTGGTTGATAGGTTTTCCAAGATGGCCCATTTTGTAGCTTGCATGAAGACTATGGATGCTGTTCGGATTGCCCATCTTTATTTCAGGGAGATCGTGCGTTTACATGGTGTTCCTTAGTCCATCACTTCAGATCATGATACCAAGTTCATCAGTCATTTCTGGAAGAGCTTGTGGGGGAAATTGGGAACACAGTTGAATTTTAGTAGCGCCTACCACCCCAGAAGGATGGCCAGACCGAGGTGGTGAACCGGAGTTTGGGCAACCTTTTGAGGTGTTTGGCAGAAGCCAAAGCAGTGGGATTTGGCATTGCCTCAAGCAGAATTTGCCTACAACAGATCGAAAAACAGAACCACAAGCTTAAGCCCATTTGAGATTGTCTATGGTCAAAACCCATCCGGGGTGCTGGACTTAGCCCTTATTCCACGTATAGGACGTTTTAGTCCTAAAGCAGATGAGATGGCAGAGCATCTTCGGGGTATCCATGAGCAGGTTAAACAGACCATTCATGAGAGCAATACCAAGTACAAGACTCGGGTTGACAGTCATCGTCGTCAGGTACTTTTTGATGTTGGTGATTTTGTTTGGGCTGTACTAACTCGTGATCGTTTTCCTCTTGGTGAGTATAATAAGCTTAAGGATTTGAAGATTGGACCTTGTGAGGTCGTGCAGAAGATCAATGAAAATGCTTACAGGTTGCGCCTTCCCAGTCACTTGAAGACTTCTGATGTCATTAATGTGAAGCACCTAAGTCCTTGTTTTATGGATTCTGATGACACTACTTTGAACTCGAGGACGAGTTCTTTCCAACCCAGGGCGACTGATGCAGGGGGATCTGAGATAGATGATACTGAGCTGTCAGATTGCACCTTGATGGCGCTGAGATACCATGAGTTGGCAGATCAGAGCAAAGGAGGGAATTGATTGTGATATGTTCCTAATTGGGGCCGTTTTGATTGCATTTCAGTCTTTTGGTCATAACTTTGGCTACGGGTGTCGGCATCGCTCCATGTGCCTTTTCTTCGATCTCAAATTCTGCTGTTTTCCCATCCAAATCACTAGTTTTAGTTATTTTTTACTATTTATGGTAATATTTCGCTTGTCAGTTAGGAAGTGATTTTAAACCCGATTTGGGCCGAATGTTTTGCAGATTTTTTATTTTATTTTAAATTTCAATTTGGAGTGATTTTTGAGATTTTGCTATTTTTGGCAAAATTCGGATAAACACGATTTTTGGCTATAACAGTCCGGCTTGTGGACTGATTTTCATAATTGCTTGATTTGATAATATTCAGTTAAACCCTAGAGAATTTTCTTTTTGGTTTTGGGCGGTTTTTCTCTTGTGAATCATCTGTTGGAACTAGCCTGCAGGATAATCTCTATTTTGTCCGGCGTCACATTGCTTTCTTGATTTTCTTGGCTCTTAATCTTGTAGTTGATCTTTAAGACTTGGTCCACCTTGGGGCCCATCATTTCCCCTCTCCTCAAAAGGATTCAACCTCGAATCTCCACCTGTATCAAAGGGAAAAAGATCAGTAACATTGAAAATAGCAAACACATGATACCTACCTGGAAGATCCACTAGATATGAAGTATTGTTAATTTTATTAAGAATTTGGAAATGTCCATCCAAGCTACTTCTGTCATCAACAACTAAAGGCATTAAATCAAAAGGAATAAGTGGATTAAAGCCAAAAAAAACTTCAAAAGATGAATGAGAAATAGTAGTATGCATGGTCTTATTATATGCAAACTCTAATAATGACAAATGATACTCTCGCAAACGTTTATGCAACAATTCAATGAATGGAACATAGTACTCCCATAAACGTTCATGAAACACATCTAAAGTCTTGCTTACACCAAAATGACCACTCCAATTATACATGATCTCAATGAATGGCAAATCATAATCCCAAAAGTATTCATGCAAGACGCCTAAACTCTTCTTTACACCAAAGGGATCATTCCAACTATATGCAAACTCAATAAATGGGAAACAATACTCCCACCAATGGTCATGCAACACTTCTGAGGTCCCTTTTACACCAACATGGCCCATCAAAGCACCTTCATGTGCTCCAAGCACAAGCAACTCACGCATAGAACTATTAGGCACAAAAAGTCTATTATATTTAAACAAGTACCAATCTAATCTATAGAACTTACCAAATGATGCTTTCTCACATATTCTATACACACTAGCCAAGCCATCATCATTAATATACAATTTCTTATCATATTCGAGTCTCAATAATTTTGTATCTAAAATGATGACAAGGACATACCTTCTTGCTAAAGCATCAAACACAAAATTTTTCTTACCATGTGTGTACTGAATTACATGAGGAAAGGTTTCAATGAATTGAACCCACTTGGCATGCATTCTATCCAACTTACCTTGTCCCTTCAAGTGTATCAAGAACTCATGTTCTTCAAAGAAAGGTTGGGTAGGGATTGTCGCACTTATCACAAAATCAATGTAATGCTATATCTCTTTGATAGGTGACAATCCCCTAAAAACATCGCTAGGCAACACGACCTCATATCCTTGCAACAAAGAGATAACAATACTAGGCAAAGATTCGTTAAGCTCGTTAGTATTAAAATTCACCTTAGCATAAAAACTCACTTCTCTCTTTGTTTTTCTCTCACTTTCTTCACTCTCCTCTTTCTTTTCACTCTCTTTTTTTCTTGAGGTTTCAACCTCACCCTCATTTCTTTCACTCCCTTTTTCCTTTCCAGTCTCTTTTCTTTCACTCTCTTTTTCCACATCTTTTTTTGAACTCTCGGTCTCACAATTGTTTTTCAACTCATTCTCTCATTTTCTTGAGGTTTCACAATTGCTTTCCTCCTCAATCTCACTCCCACTCTTTCTTTTTCGCTCAAACTCACTTTTACTCTCTCTTTTTTTATCAATCTCACTTTTCACTTTCAGTTGGTCCTCGTGGACTTGTGTTGGAGTTAAAGGGGCAAGTTTGATTATTTTTCCATCCTTTTCAAAACTGTACATGTTCTTGAACCCATCATAGATCACTCTCCTATCACACTGCCACGGCCTCCCCAACAAAATATGGCCAGCATGCATAGGCACAACATCACAGAGCACCTCATCCTGATACTTTCCAATTAAAAAAGATACTAACACTTGCTTATTTACCCTAACCTCCCCACAATCATTCAACCACTGCAACTTGTATGGTCTAGGGTGTTTCAAGGTAGGTAAATTCAATTTATCAACTAGAGTAGTGCTAGCCACATTAGTACAACTCCCTCTGTCAATGATCATATTACATACATTATTGTTGATGTGGCATCTAGTATGAAAAATATTCTTTCTTTGCTACTCTACTTCATCTACCTTGATTTGTGTATTGAGAGCATGTCTGGTAATAAGAGACTCCCCATACTCTTCATACTCATACCCATTCTTAATACTAGGCTCACGTCCCCTCCTATCTCTCTCACCTTGCAGATTTCTACTCAGTATATCACGATAATCTATCCTATCCCTCACTTCCCCTATCACCATGTTCAATCGATCAAGCTATTGCTGCATGGCCTGCAACACAAAGGAGTTATCTACCTTCTCCTTTGGCGATTAGTCACTTTTATGAGACATCGTATGCGCTGCACAAAAAGAATGTTAGTGGAAAAAGACCTCACACGCTCCCTTACATGTTTACACTCGAATAATGGCACTCCACTCGTGTTTCACTCTTAATTGGCTTTTTCTCAATAATGATCTCACACTCCCTTGCCTTTTATGTCAAGAGTTTTCCCGCTCAAGTTCTTTAAGAACTAAATTGAACTCAATCAAGGACAATACAACCTTGTTTTATCCCAACTAGTAATTAGGCCCAAGAAACAAGAACAAGAGAAAACACGGAAAGAATAAAATGACACAAGACTCAAGGAAATGATACAAGAGAAAGAGTAATTACAAAACAAGATACCAACTAGAAAGATGTATTCAGCCCCCTTTGACAACAAAGCTCAAAAAATGCCAAATCTCTCAATTTCATATGGCAAAGTATTTCAAACAACTATACCCAAAATCCTTTACTCTCTCTCTTCTTTTTTTTGATTTTTTTTTAGAATTTTTTTTCTTTTCCTTTCTTTTCTTTTCTCTTCTTTTCTTTTCTTTTCTCACCAATTCAATTACAAACAACAATATTCAGTTGTAAAAATCAAACAATTGAATTCAAACACACGAAATTGACAGGAATAGAAGAGAATCAATTAAACGACACTCTAAGCAATTGACAAACTTAGAGGTGCAAGAAACCCTAGATGGTGCAAATTTTGGCAGCCCTCAAACAAGGAATTTAGCCACCCTACGATGATGAATATGAAACCAAAATGATAGAGTAATTTGGCAGCCCTAGGAAAAATGAATTTCTGCACTTTTTTTTTTTTGCAACCCTAGAACAATGAAGCCGTAGAATTAAAGATGCAATAAAAAAAAGATAGAATCAGACCTGATTGGAAACTGAGCTCTGAATACCGAATGATGTGAACCCCAATCAACTTGCTTTGAGACCCAACAACAATATTGGAAAACAAACCCAAGAAGGCCAAACTCAATTCAATGGATGGAGAATCTAGACCCGTTGAGAACTCGTTTCAAGAACCTAGATTATATTAAAATCTAGACTCGTTAAAGAACTCGTCTCAAGAACCCAAATTACAAAGGAGGAATGCCACAAAGGTTGTGAATTGCCTTTGATAAGTTCAAACGTTCAATCAAGAACAAGAGGAGATAAACTCAACTCACAATAAATAAAATTCATCAATTTCAATAATGTCTAACCTGAAGTGGGCAACCACAAGATGTTTAAATACTCCCCAACAAAAGTAACCATAGGCCAAAAATAAGGCACCTTTCCAAAAATACCCTCAAGTGAATAGTTCGGTGCTACAAGACTGTGAATAGTGCCGCGCACAATAACTCCTTCAAACCCTGGTTCAAGATTTTCCAACATGCCCTTAAGTCATTCTCATAATAAACCCAATTATTCTAAACTAATAAAATAAGTCTTCTGAATGAATTAACTAAGTTGAAAGCCTTCAAGTCAAGTTGCTATGTTGCTCTCTTTCTTAGCTTGTATCAAATTAATCAAAATTGATTCTCCTTCCGTTAAGCCCATCTTGAGTGTTGGGCTCTTGTTAGTTTCATCCCAACTAGATTGCACCAATCCTTGCATTGCTTCCTTGATTTTCTTGGCTCTTAATCTTGTAGTTGATCCTTAAGACTTGGTCCATCTTGGGGCCCATAATGAATTCTCCAGTAAAAACCACCGAGTGCATGCTCCCCCTTCCATTTTCTCTCACTTTTCTGGTAACCACAACATTGCCTTTCTGTGATGTGGACCAACAGAGCTCAAATTCGTGACTCTCCTGCTGCGTCTTCCCAATGGAGCAAAACTGCTCTTTGCCTTTCATTTTTTTCAAGACCCAAAGATTCCCAATAGAAGTCTAAAATTTCATCTATGTTCTAGGCTGGAGCTGGCGTGATTTCCGTTTGATGCCGGGGTTGTATGGTAGTTAATTTTCACATGGAGCAAGGGCTGTATGACCAAGAAGGGAAAGAGGTACAGAGGTGCAGGACTTGTGCTTCTGTCCATTGGTTTGACGCCAAGAGTGTGATTAGATGGCTTTTACAGACTTATGTGAGGTTAAAGACTTTCCTCACATTTCATGTGAACTGGAAATATAAAGTAAGGGGGTGAGCAGCAGCGTGAAGAGAAAAGCAACTCTATTTGACTTGAATTGAAAGTGATGTAGCTTCCATTTGGGTTGAGAGAGGCTGTGCAATCCACTTGGATTCCGTGATTTACATGCTATGCTTTTAGGAGAAGAAGAGTCAAGCGGGTCCATCCCTTTTCACACAAAAAAAAAAAAAAAAAGCACAGCTGCGTGCCAATAACTGACCACATTAGAGGGCTGCTTGACTGCATGTTTAGTGCTTGGGTGTGGTAATGAAAAGCCAAAATGTGAATGCGGCAATTGAGACAAACCAGCTTGCTTGTAGACTCCGGCATACGTCAAGTTACTTTTCCGTGTGATTGGAATTAAATCCATTGAAAGGAAGAGTCAAAGTGGGGTCCGGTTTGAAGATAAGCCAAGAAACTTGTGGTGGTGTAAACTTGTTTGCTTTTGACGCAGGTTGAAGGATTAGCTTGTAGAGTAAGTCCAAAGTGCTTTTCCATGGGGTCCAGTTTGAAGATAAGTCCAATGTGCATGTGCACTTGAAGACAAACCAGCGTCCACTTTTCTGTGCGAGTCCAAGTTGCTTTTCCATGTGATTGGTTACATGTAATGCTAAATGGTGTGAGTTCCTTTGCTATGTTGCATTTTCAATCACATGAGTCCGTCAAAAGTGTGTCTTCCATGTAGAAATTTCTGCACGGCTCACCTGCACATGTGCACAACGATTAACTTCCTCAATTTCATATAATAAATTAGAGATTAAGATCATAAAATTAGGTTGTTATCAATTGAGTTAGAATTTATTTATTGAGGAGAAACCCATTCAATTACTAGTAAGAAAAGTGTGATTGACTCGAATTTAAGTGCAAAATAACCACAATATTATAGCTCACTCACCGTGCTACAGTAACACTTGAAACCCTAGTTCAACAAAATAATTACTTTCTCAACATGCCCTTAAGTCCTTCTCATTATAAACCCAATTATTCTAAACTAATAAAATAAGTCCTTTAAATGAATTAACTAAATGGAATGCCTTCAAATCATGTTGCTCTGTTTCTCTCTTCCATAACTTGTATCAAATTGATCAAAACTGGTTCTCCTTCCTTCAAGCCCACCTTGAGTGTTGGGCTCTTGCTAGTTTCATCCCAAGTGGATTACCAATCTTTGCATTGCCTCCTTGATCTTCTTGGTTCTTGATCTTGTAATTGGCTTATCTAGAACTTGCAACGAATCTTTAAGACTAGGTCCATCTTGGTGCCCATCACAACCTCTCCTGGATGCATGTGTACTCAAATTAATCAAGTGCCAATATTAATTATGACCGTAGGGACAATAGGATTTAGGCATCAGATCATGTTAATTCATACCAACACTTACACATGTGATGTGAACCTACAGAATTGGAATCCCTTGAACCCACAATCAATTCAAAAACTCACCCAAGAAAGCCAAAATCAAGTCTATGGGTGGAGAATCTAGACTCGATGAGAACTCCTTTTATGAACCTAGATTATATTAAAATCTAGACCTGTTGATTAACTCATCTCAACAACTTAGATTACAAGGATGAATGCCACAAAGGTTGTGATTTACCTTTGATAAGTTCATACGTTCAATGAAGAAAAAGAGGAGATAAACTCAACTTACAATGAATAAAATTTATCAATTTCATAAACTTTCATATGTTGTCTAAAATGATAAGTTCAACATTCAATCAAGAACAAGAGGAGTAAACTCAACTCACAATGAAAATACAATATTGTCTAACCATGAAGTGGGTAGCCAAAGATGTTTAAATACTCCCCAACAAAAATAACCCTAGGCCAAAATAGGGCCCCCTTCTCAAAAATACCCTCAAGTGAACAATGCTCACTACAGTACCATGAATAGTACTGCGCTACAATAACTCTTTGAAACCCTAGTTCAACAAAATAATAACTTTCTGATGTAGGGAGATCCGAGATAGATGATACTGAGCTGTCAGATTGCACCTTGATGGCGCTGAGATACCATGAGTTGGCAGATCAGCACAAAGGCGGGAATTGATTGTGATATGTTTCTCATTGGGGCCGTTTTGAGTGCGTTTCAGTTTTTTGGCCATAACTTTGGCTATTAGTGTCAGAATCGCACATAAGACCCCAATTTGGAAAGATCTTTCGGCGCGCATGCTGTCCACATCAAGCATCGCTCCATGTGCCTTTTGTTCGACCTCAAATTCTGCTGTTTTCCCCTCCAAATCACTAGTTTTAGTTATTTTTTTCTATTTATGGTAATATTTCGCTTTCAGTTAGGAAGTCATTTTAAACCCGATTTGGGCGGTATTTTTTGCAGATTGCTTATTTTATTTCGAATTTCAATTTGAAGTGATTTCTGAGATTTTGCTATTTTAGGCAAAATTTGGATAAACACGATTTTTGGCTATAACAGTCCGGCTTGTGGACTGATTTTGGGGATTGCTTGATTTGATAATATTCAGTTAAACCCTAGAGACTTTTCTCTTTGGTTTTGGGCAATTTTTTTCCTGTGAATCATCTGTTGGAACTAGCCTGCAGGATAATCGCTATTCTGTTTGGCGTCACTTTCCCAACATGCCCTTAAGTCCTTCTCATAATAAACTCAACTAATCTAAACTAATAAAATAAGTCATTTAAATGAATTAAAATAAGTTGAAAGCCTTCAAGTGCCCAAGGCCTTTAAGTCATGTAGCTCTCCTCCATAACTTGTATCAAATGGATCAAAACTAGTTCTCTTTCCTTCAAGCCCATCTTGAGTGTTGGACTCTTGCTAGCTTCGTCCCAAGTAGATTGCACAAATCCTTGCATTGCCTCCTTGATCTTCTTGGCTCTTGATCTTGTAGTTGGCCCATCTAGAACTTGCAATGGATCTTTAAGACTGGGTCTATCTTGGTGCCCATCAACATGGCTTTAAGACCTTATTAATCTTCACTAATCCATACATTAAGCATGCATCATGTTTCGAGTTTTATTCATCAAGAGATGTTTCGAAACATAATCAAATCATGCATTTTCATTCTTAATTCCAATCACAAGGCTTTTCTAAATTCACATTATTCAAGTTTAGGTAAAATAATCAAAACTACCATAAGTTAAGCATAAACTAATTAAAGCAGATACATGCTAGATGATCAACACAAAATAAAATTAAAGCTTATTATGGCATGCATCAAACTTTGAAATTAAACCTTAAAAATTGATTCAGAGCCATTTATGAATCATATAAAATCATATCAAGTCATGCGGTGGCTAAAAATTTGACCCAAAGTAATTTATTTCATCAAAACATCAAATCTAACCCGGTTTGACATTAGCATGCCAAACCTTAATTAAAATCAATCAAAACCTCATTCCCATGCCTTAAATGGAAGCCTATTAGGTCATTATAACACTTAATAAAAGATAGGCCAAGATTACTGCAGCCCTTGAAGTCCTAAAACAGCTTCACTCAAGAACTCTCAAGAACTTCACTTGTTTTCACTCCATTTCCCACTAAGGGGGAGAAATGCTCTCAAGACTCAAGAGAACGCTTGGTGGAGAGGTGTGAAGAAATGAGGAATTGAAAACTCAAGGCCACTCAGTTTGGTTTCAACTAGGCTTGTAATGGAATTGGTTGGGTTTCTTTGATTGGGTCTTTTGGAGCCAATTCATCCAATGTTAGAACTAAACAAGGAGGGTTAAGGTGGGGGTGTAAATGATGAGGTTTCTAATGAGAAAATGGTTTAAAAGGCATGGGCTAGGGGCAAATTTGGTGCAATGCACATGAAGGTGCACATAGGTGTCAATTGGTGGTGACTTTGGCATTGACCTAGCTTTGCTTCCATTGACATGTATTTGATCAAGGCTAATCTTCTAATTCAATTTAAGGATGAAGAAAAACAACAATAAAAATAATAAGCTCTAGAAAAGAATGGTCAGGAATAATAATAATAATAATAATAATAATAATAAATAAAAGGAAATTAAGCTTAAAACATAGTTTAGAGATTACTAATCATGTGTAAGTTCATAAATACCCTTAACGCAAGTTAGAAGCTTAATCATGGTTAGATGGGAACCTTAGGGGTGTGTGGAACTTCTTGGGCTTGAGAAAAACCAATGATATGGTTTATGTGGGCTTCAATTGGAAGAATGAAATAAAAGACAACGCGCCTAGCTTTAAGGGTTGGGCCAAAACTACACGCCTTGGATGTGGGCTTTGGAGTTGGTTATTATATATGGACCTTATGTCCAGATTTGTATGGCCTATCCATGGACTCAAAGGCTTACTAGGTTGGCTCCAAGAAAACCAAACCAAATTGATCCAACGGATTCCATTTGAAGCCTAGTTGAGTGCCTAACCGAATCGTTGGTGTTTGGTTGTATTTCTACACTTAGTTGAACCACCACCACATGCCACCTGCCTCCTCCTCCAATCCCCAAGAGCCCCTCCAGTCGTCATGGTGAACCTTGAGAAGCCACCCAAGTAGAGCCAAAATCAATCGGCTTTTGTGCAAGACACAACTTGACCAACTATGTCGATCACACCTAACCTGTGTCATGTGATTAAGTTGAAATATTGCATATTTCATATGTTTAGAACCAATACATTTTAATTAGTGCATGACATTATTATTAGTTTTAGATGGAAAAATGGTTAATAAGCATAAATCCAAGTTGCGATTTAAACTGATTAATATTATGATTTATGCTTAATTTATAACCTATGATTTAATTGGACAACATTTCCTCACATGCACAATGCATTTATGATATTTCTTTCCTTCCAATTTATTTTGGTTTTTCTACCGTGTTATTTTAGGATTCTAAATAAATAAGATGCTCGTTTGGACGCAACACCTTGCTTTTAGAGACAACGGGACCACACGCAACATGGCTTTTTGGCAAGAAGGTAGTAGGTTTTCCATGGGGGAAGCAGCAGAGTTGCGTTTTGATGAAAGGGGTGTCTCTACGCTGCATTTTTGGAGTTTGGTTGGCTGGTTTTTTGAGAGAAAACGAAAAGGGGGCTATTCTTTGCTTGGGAACTGAGAGGTAGAAATGATGGGGATTTTTTTGGCACTTTATGGAGAGAGCTTTGACTTGAGTTGGAGATGAAAAAGAAAGGACATACGGAAAAAATAAAAAATAAAAAAAGGCTTTCCGTTGGAGCCTATGCAAGGGGGAGTCTTACGGACTGAAGGACCGACCACGAAGTTGGGACTTTTCTGGTCTGGTGGAGAAAGACGGAAGCGGTTTTTTCTTTTTTTGGCTCTAGTAGGAGAGCTAAGGACTTAGAGGGAAGTTTTGGTTTTGGAGCCTTTTTGGACTTTAGCGGAAATGGATGCTTTCGAGGGGTTTTGAGCCTGCTCTGGTTTTTGGGCTGCATGGGAAAGCTTCATAGGAACGAAGGAGAGCAGGTTTACAAAGAAAAAAAAAACAAAGATAAAGAAAGAGAAAAAGGGAGAGAAGGAACTCATGCTGGGGTGCCTCTCTATGTGAACGGGACGAAGTGAGAGAGGAAAGAAAGAACTTACTCTGTTTTGAGAGGGAGATGCAACACGGACTGGAAGGATAGTTTCTTTTCTTTCATTTTTCATTTTGGATGTACGGAGCTTTGTTTTTAGAGAAAAAAATAGAGAGCTCTGGGAGAGCGCTGGATGAAAAAGATATTCTGGGGTCACTGGTTTCCAGGGGTTTTCATTTTCATCTGGGTTGGACTAATGGAAGGGAGGCTCCGGTATTGGGCAGGAGTAACGTAAATGAAAAAAGGAAAAGAAAATAAGGGGAACTCACTCTCTCTCTAGCTCTCTGCCCTGCTTGCGGGGGATGAACCAGACGGACTAGACAAAGAGGATCTATTTTCTTTTCTCGTTTTGACGTTGGGATTCTTTTTCATTGAGCTGAAAAATACAGGAGAGGGATGGACTAGAGGGATTTATTTTCATTTGGCTTTGGATTTTTCAGGTTCTTAGACAGAGACGTGATCTCCCTTTTGGAAGGCCTGGAGCTTTGAATGTTAGACGGAGAAATGAATGCAACGTAGTGGATTCCATTTTGAGGGAGTTTTTATTTTTTGGTTCTATCTTTCTCCATTTTTATTCTCTTCTCTAGATTATTTTCGTGTGCTAGATTGTATATTTTATTTTTAGTTTCCTATGGAGAATGTTTCTTTAATATCCATGGCTCTTGTGATGAACATGGTTGGCTAAATTTTTGTACTAAGATTAAAGGTGAAGTTTAATGATTTAGACATTGTTTCAAATCATCATTAGAATTTATATTGTGAGTTTGATCGATTGAATGATTTTATTATTGGATATTTTGATTATCTATATATTTATCTTGATTCATTGTGATTTTTTAATATAGTGAATGCTTGAAAAAATCCCTGGGATATTCGAATGAGTTTGTGAATTTTTTAACCATCAATCGTTCATACTTAATCATTAATGACTATTTTTCTTGACCTTAAATGCTAAATCCTCCAATTAAACGGAATCATTATTCTAGTTCAATTGAAATAAATAGATCGGAAACAATATTCTAACTTATTAGACGGATCCTCGAAACCTTAGTCGTTCTCCACATAAATTTATTTTATCATTTTAGTTTTATTCTATTAGTTTAAAAATCTTCATCTCAGTAATTTTGTTGTCTATTTGATTGCATGTTCATTTTAGTAATTTATTTTCTTTGTTTAACTTTATTTTCTTCATCACAGAAGTCAATTCCTGTGGATTTGAGCCTGTTAGGTACTACAACACCTATACTTGCAGGTAAAATTGCATCAAATTTTTGGTTCACTAGTTTGAGTCAAAGTTTAGGCGCAATAAGTTTTTGGCATCATTGTCGAAAATTGCAACGGGTGATAAGATATTTTTTTCAAGAAAAGAAAAAAATTAATAGTAATCTTTTTCTAACTTTCTCGTATTTTTTTGTAAGTACAATTTTTGTTATTTTGACGAGAAAGGAATCGAGTAGCATTGCCTTCATATTTATATCATTTGGTAATCTCGTTCCATTTTTTTTTATTTTACTTTCTTGCTTGTTTTGCATTTAGTTTTTAGAATAGAAGACTTTAGGTAGTGCATGCATTAATTAATTTTGAGACTTGTCCATACCTTTTTGTTTTTTTATGTGCTTGAACCTCTATGATGAATGATCTCGTGGCAACGTGATCAAACTGGTAGATTGAGATAAAAAGAAATTATTTTAAAAGAATTGCTGGATGAGTTGTTTGGTCATTCCAAAAATCATTCTGATACCATGGCTGACAATCATAGTGTTCATAACGAACTCGAAAATGAGCAAGCTTAAAATAATCCACCAATGAGTATTTGTAGCCAACAAGGACAAATACTCCATCTTGCATGATTTTTCCTACGAATATGGAAAATTTTGATTTAAAATCGAGAGTAATTCAATTACTTCCCAAGTTTCATGGCTTAGACTCAGAAAGTCCTTATTTGCATTTGAAATAATTTGAAGAGGTTTGTGCAACTTTACAAAACCAAACTGTCAATGATGATGTTGTTAGATTAAAGTTGTTCTCATTCTCTTTAAAAGAAAAATCTAAAAATTGGCTGAATTCCTTGAGACCAAAATCTATTGGCACATGACAAGAAATGCAATGAGAATTTTTGAAAAAGTTTTTTCCTACTCACAAGACCAACACTCTTCGCAGAAATATTATGAATTTTTTTCAAAAAGAAAATGAGACATTTTTTCAGTGTTGGAAGCGTTTTAAGGAATTATTGCTAACTTGCCCACATCATGGCTATGAAACTTGGCGTACCATTAGTTTTTTCTATTAAGGTTTAATATCTCAAATGCGCCAGTTTGTAAAAATGATGTGTAATGGTGAATTTTTAAATAAAGATCCTAATGATGGTTGTGACTATTATTACCAATTGGCGAAAAATGCCCAATCTTGGGACAACACAGATTGTTCTAATCGGTCAAATAAGTTCAAGCTCAATGCCATGTCTCAAGAGGATATGTATGTCCTTAAAGGAAATGATGATATAAGTGCTAGGATAACAAGTTTGACAAAAAAAGTCAAGGCCATGGAACTTAGGAAGGTAAATTCGGCTAAGGCCATTGAAAAAGAAGAAGAGAATTATGACATATGTGAGATTAGTGGATAGCTAACTTAGGATTGTCCAACAATCCCCGCTTTTAAAGAAATGTTGCACGAACAAGCAAATACCATGAATTCTTATAGAAGACCATTTTTCCCCTTATTCAGAAACATAAAATCCTGAATGGATAAATCAACCCAACTTTAGTTGGAGGAATGAGTCCAATTCAAATCAAAATCGTCAAGAGCCTTCTTCTTCTACTCCTTATGTGCCTCCACATAAGAAACCCTTGAGGAGACATTACAAAATTTTGTGCAGGGGCAAGCTAACAAAGAATAAAATTCATCAATTTCATGAACTTTCATATATTTCAAAATAAGGAAATAAAGAGTATTTAAACTAAACCCTTACAAAACCCTATGCTAAAATAAAACCAGCCCTTTTCAAAACTACCCTTGGTGAATACTGTCGTGGCTACATTGCTGAGCTACAGTAACCTTCTTGAAAACCCTAGTTCCAACAAAATAATGACTTTCCCAACAAGCCCTTAAGTCCTTCTCATAATAAACTCAATTATTCTAAACTAATAAAATAAGTCATTTAAAAGAATTAAAAAAGTTGAAAGCCTTCAAGTGCCTAAAGCCTTTAAGTCATGTTGTTGCCCTCTTCCATAGCTTGTATCAAAAGAATCAAAACTGAATCTTCATCCTTCAAGCCCATCTTGAATGATGGGCTCTTGCTAGACACATCCCAAGTGGATTGCACCAATTTTAGCATTGCTTCGTTGCTCTTCTTAGCTCTCGATCTTGTGATTACCCCATCTGGAACTTGCAAAAGATCTCTAAGGCTTGGTCCACCTTGGGGCCTATCTTCTCCCTCTCCTCAAAAGGATTCGACCTCAAATTTTCAGCTGCATCAAAGCGAAAAAGATCAGTAACATTGAAAATAGCAGAAATATGAAACTTACCTTGAAGATCCACTTGATATGAATTATCTCTAATTTTT
Source organism: Carya illinoinensis (assembly GCF_018687715.1). Classification (NCBI taxonomy): domain Eukaryota; kingdom Viridiplantae; phylum Streptophyta; class Magnoliopsida; order Fagales; family Juglandaceae; genus Carya; species Carya illinoinensis. The sequence continues at coordinate 26,965,937 of NC_056755.1, read as the reverse complement.
TCAAGAATTTGGAAAAGTCCATCCAAGCTACTTGTGTCATCAACAAGTAAAGACATTAAATCAAAAGAAATAAGTGGATTAAAGCCATAAACAACATCAAAATGTGAAAAAAAAAAATAGTAGTGACTCAATACCGAAGCGGGTGGCAGACAATTCATTCTTTGTGTTGCAATCCATGCAACAAAAGTTTGAAGTGTTAAATTTGGTGTTGGGCGAAGTGGGGGATAGGATGGATCAACGAGGTGCAGTGATTAGAAATCTACAAGGTGTGAGAAATAGGAGGAGACGTAAGGCTACTATTGAGAAAAGGTATGATAAGAATGAAGAGTATGGTGAGTCTCTTGTTGTTAGGCGTACCCTCAATATACAATTTAAAATAGATGATATGGAGTAACAGAGAGAGAATATTTTTCATACTAGATGCCACATCAACAACAAGGTATGTAGTATGATTATTGATGGGAAGAGTTGTATTAATTTGGCTGGCACTACTTTAATTGAGAAATTGAATTTACCTACCTTAAAACCCCCTAGATGATACAAGTTGCTGTGGTTGAGTGATTGTGAGGAGGTTAGGGTAAATAAGCAAGTGCTAGTTTCTTTTGCAATTGAGAAATACCAGGATGTGGTGCTTTGTGATATAGTGCGTATGCATGCTTGCCATATTTTGTTGGGGAAAACATGGCAGTATGATAGGAAAGTGATCCATGAAGGGTTAAGGAACATGTGCAGTTTTGAAAAGGATTGAAAAACAATCAAATTTGCTCATTTAACTCTAACACAGGTCCATGACGATCAAATGAAGCAGAAAAGTGAAAGTGATCGAAAAAGAAAGAGTGAGAGTGAGATTGAGGAAGAAAGAAATAGTGAAACCTCAAGAAAAAGAGAGAATGAGTTGAAAAACAATTATGAGGCCGAAAGTTAAAAAAATGGTGTTGAAAATGAGAGTGAAAGAAAAGAGAGTGTAAAGGAAAAAGAGAGTGAAAGAGGAAAATAGAGTGAAAAGAAAAATGAGGGTAAAAAGAAAAGCAAGAGTGAAGAAAGTGAGAGAAAAACAAAGAGAGAAGTGAGTTTTTTATGCTAAGGCGAATTTTAATACTAACGAATTTAACGAATCTTTACCTAGTATTGTTATCTCTTTGTTGCAGGGATATAAGGTCGTGATTCCTAGCTATGTGTTATCTCTTTGTGCCAGGTGAGACAATCCCTACCTGGCCTTTCTTTGAAGAACATAAGTCCTTGACGCACTTGAAGGGACAAGGTAAATTGACTAGGATACATGCCAAGTGCGAGGAATGTATTGAGACTTTTTCTCATGTAATCAAGTACACACATGGTAAGGAAAATTTTGTGGTTAATGCATTAGGAAGAAGGTATGTCCTTATCTTCATTTTAGATGCAAAGTTATTGAGATTTGAATATGATAATTCATATCAAGTGGTAGATAAGTATCGTGTTTATGCTATTTTTCAATGTTACTGATCTTTTTCCCTTTGATGCAAGTGGAGATTCGAGGTTGAATCCTTTTGAAGAGAGGGGGAATGATGGGCCCCAAGGTGGACCGAGCCTTAGATATCATTTGAAAATTCCAGATGGGGCAATCACAGGATCGAGAGCTAGGAAGAGCAAGGAAGCAATGCAAAGATTGGTGCAATCCACATGGGACGTGTCTAGCAAGAGCTTAACATTCAAGATGGGCTTAAAGGAAGAAAATCCAGTTTCATTCATGTGATACAACGAGCTATAGAAGACATGACTTGGGCCTATTATTATTGAAGGCCTTGGACATGTTTATTTCATTAAAATGGCTTATTTTATTAGTCATAGGAATTAATCTAGAATAATTGGGCTTGGGGGATGTCCAGCCCACACATGTGTCTTATTTCTAATGAACTAGCGTTTTTGGAAACGCCTTCTAATGAACTGTAGCGAGGCACTATTCATGCTATAGTACCCGTAGCACTATTCACTAGGATTTTTGGGTATGGTTTATTTAAATCACTTGTAGCTTCATTTAAGAAGGTTAGACAATATTGAATTTTAATTGTGAGTTGAGTTTACTTTTAAACTCCTTGATTGAACTTTTAAACTAATTAAACATAAATTACAACCTTTGTGGCGTTGCTCCTTGTAATCTAGATTCTTGAGACGAGTTCTTCAACGGGTTTGCATTTTAATATAATCTAGTTTTTTGAAACGAGTTCTCAACGGGTCTAAATTCTCCATCCATAGACTTGAGTTTGGCTTTCTTTGGTGAGTTTTCAAATTCCTTCATTAAAGTTGTTCATCTATGAGTATAGTTTCCATAGATATCTTATTCGTCTCATTTTATGGTCATTTGGTCAGTCAAAAGTATTTTTAACCGTGGAAATGTCATTTTGGGAGTGAAACTAGAGAGTATGTTATGTTTTGGAATTTTTGACCAAGCACATATCTTGGTCTGAAAATTTTATAGTGTTGTTAGCATGTTTTTGTCAGTGTTCATTGATATTTTATTGCATGAATAAAGCTTTTGATTATAGATTTTCTTAGATCTAGAAACTTGAAAACTAGAAGTGGAAAAATAGTTTTTATTTTGTGAAAGTTTGAATATTTCATGGTTTGATCTTACTCTAAGGGGTTTGATATTTTTAAATGATTATCCTAAGTCTCTTATTTTAACATTAGGATGTTAGTTTGAAGATATTTAGTATTTGTTTCAAAGATATGATTTTTCTATGCAAGAGGATTTCGATTAAGCCTAAGATTTGATGTTTTTGGGTTAGATCCATGTTTTATTGATTTTGTAGCCATGTGATTTTAAGTTTTATGGTTGAATCTTCTTTATGACACATTTTTAAACCATGTGAAGTTTAGTTTGAAGATCTCATCTTTTTAAGCCATGGATCAAGAGATTGATCAAAGTTAATTGAGAAAAAGTTTCTGTTTTTGAAATAGGTGTAAAACCAAAAAGTCCAAGTGTTATTTTGTGATTTTTTGAGACTTTTTTTTTTATGATTTAAAGAATGGTTGATCTTAGGATGATTTTATGAGTACGTTAGAAGTAAGATTTGGTTTTCTGTAATTCTTAGAGATGTTTTGATTTAGGGTCAAAGCTTGTAATTCAAAGGTTTGCTATGTGTTAAAAAGTTTGGTGTTGATGATTAGCTTTTTCTTAATGGATATTTTAACTATATTTTTTTTACTTAGGATAGGAAGATCTTTGTTGCAAAAGTTTGGTTTAATCACGAGTTTTGAAGTTGGAAGAAATTGCAACAAAAATAAACAGAAATGGCCCATGATTGTTTCGGCCATAGTGGGTTTTCCATAGTTGTGAATTGTTTTAAATTTTACTAAATTGATATTTGAGTTTAGGACAAAATTTCCATGAAGAATGTAAACTTTGATAATTTTTGGAGTTAGGATGTGAAATCCATACGTTAGGGGTAAAATGGTCATTTTCTCACATGTAAGGGTAAAAAGGTAATTTTATCATAAGTTGTCTCTTTTGCAAGTTTCTAATTTTTAGTAATTAAATTTATAACATTTAGAATACCCTCTTACAGTTCCTTGTGTTTTGCTCTTTATTTTCGTATAACGCGACAATCGAGGTAAGTTAGCTATTAACTTACTACCAGTTTACTATGTATGTGTGATGGGTAAGGGAACTACAGTTTATTTATGTATGTTACCATATATGACATGACATGCCACGTCATTAAATGTTTATCTGTTATGCATGATTTATTCTGTCATGAATATTTATCTGTTATACATTCTATTCTGTCACGTATTGTTATAAATATGTCATATGTTACATATATGTCATATCATGTAATATTCATTGTTGCAAGTTGTGATGACCTGCTTTTACGTGTATTTTCACTGAAAGAATGTTTTTAATTTAATTAATATATTGGTTCTTTTATTTTAAATTATTGTATTTTAAATTGGTTTTTATTTTATTTGATGTAGTGTTTAATTTATTTTAGTTGTTTTATGTTTTTAATATCGTTTTTGACAGATTAGTTTTTAGTTTCCGGAGTGAGGATTGGACTTCATTTCATTTCTTTTATCTTTTTTTCTTTTTCCCTTTTTCCTTTTCCCTTTTCTTTCCTTCTTCTTTCTTTCTTTTTATTCTTCTTTTTCTCTTCTCTCCCGCGCACGCCCAACTGCTCCCTTTCTCCTTCCCGTCGCCGACCCTTTGACTTGCCCAGACCTGCCGCTGCCGGGCGGCGTGGTCAACACCACCCCCACCGGTAGACTCCCCTCCGCCCTGTGATCACCCCCACCAATTTTCAGGGCCATCCGTGCAGCCGTTAGCCGCCACGCACGGCTGGAAGTCACGGCACCAGCTCTCCCTTCTCTCTCTGTTGCCAGTTGCTTTCTCAGCCCAGAACCGTCGCTCCCCGACGACGTGGCTGACACCACCCACCCAGTTTTCTTCCCCTCCCACCAATGAACATCCCCACCAAGTTTCACCTCCATCCGAGCCATCGTTAGCCACCACGACCTCCTCCAAGCCACACGATTTTTGAGCTTTTTTGACACCGTTGACCGGTGCAAAACTGCAAGTGCACAGTATCGTAGTTTTATAGTAAAGTAATAAGTAGAGTATCGTCCTCAGGGATTGGTACCTTACTCTTGCCAAATACCAAAATTTTACTAATCTCAATTTTATCTAGAGGAATCGCTAAGGTTTTTGTAGTTGCAAATAAACTTAGATCAACTCAAAGAGAAATAAGCAAAGAAAATAAAACTGACTTTCAAAGATCAAATTCAATGGGGAAGAAACCTTCTAGGAAATCGATTTCACCATAATTCTTCACTATGCTTTTCTCATCCAGCTAATTTAACTTAAACCTCTTTTGTCTATTAGCAAAACTCTAATTCATCCAAAAGCCTCTTTCGATAGTCAATTGGAAGTGATTCTAGTTTATCAATTCACACAAGAGTATGCAAATTAAATAATCAAGAACGCAATAAGACCAATGATTTAATTACTACACAGGTTCATACAAGTCTTTCGATCTCTATACTTACCTATGCTGAAATATCCAAGATCTACCCTATGATTCCCTCTTTCGATAGCAAATCACAAGATTAATAATCATCTAATCAATGGCCAGTTAATTAGAAGCATTAAACTCAGAATAAATCAGATAAACAAATAGAGAATTGCATTAAATTAGCATGGACAAACAAGCATAGTTCGGAATTAGGTTACATCGTTTTCCTAGAAAGAAGAAAATTTAGCTCATACTAGAATTGGAATTCAACATAAACGAATTCACCATAATTGTTCTGAGAAGATGGGAAGAAGAAAATAAACACTGAAAAATCCTCCTTGCAGCCTCAACTGGTCGTCAAAAGCTCAAGAGAACGATTCAACGCCTTTCTCCCGTCCGTACTCGTGTATGAATCCAACGTACGTGCAATAAATTGGAATTCCGTCTTCAAAACAAATGATTTGAATCCCTCTAGCTATGTTTTTCTCTCCCAAAGAGTGTTCTCCAGTCAAAAACCGCGGCTCTAGAGTGAAGAATGGCCTTTTATATGGTCCCACGGCGGAAAACCTAAAATCTGTCAAAATACGATGTTCGCTCGAGCGGGGTGTCGAGCGCGCGTCGAGCGTTCGACTCTGCCTGATTCCGCTCGAGCGTCCTATCGAGCGCACATCGAGCGTTCGACTCTGCCTGATTTCGCTCGAGCGGCAAATGCCTCCGCTCGAGCGATCTTCGTTTTTCAGCAACCCGCTCGAGCTCCCTGTCGAGCGGCAGTCGAGCGTTTGAATCTGCCTGAATTCGCTCGAGCGGCCAAAAGCCTCCGCTCGAGCGAACTTGTAAAATCTGCAATATGAAATTTTGCAAGCCATCAAATATGAACTTGTAAAATCTGCAATATGAACTTGTAAAATCTGCAATATGAACTTGTAAAATCTGCAATATGAACTTCTCTCTCTGTTGCCAGTTGCTTTCTCAGCCCAGAACCGTCGCTCCCCGACGACGTGGCTGACACCACCCACCCAGTTTTCTTCCCCTCCCACCAATGAACATCCCCACCAAGTTTCACCTCCATCCGAGCCATCGTTAGCCACCACGACCTCCTCCAAGCCACACGATTTTTGAGCTTTTTTGACACCGTCGTTCCACCTCCAGCCACCACCTCTTCACAGCTTCTTCCCCTACCTCTTGCTGACCTAACCCACCCATTTTCGGCCCTGATCCATTGCCGGAGCAGCTCCCATGAGCTCAACTCCGTTCAGCCCCTTTTTGGCCTTCCATCGCCACCCAAGGCCAAAGCTCACTTCCTTTAGTTTTATAAACACCTCTAGACCCTTTTCTATCAATTTCGTGTCTTGGTTTGTCCCCGTTCAAAAGTGGGTAATTTATTACCCACGGCCACAGTGTAAAATACACAGTTACGTTGCTTTTCCTCCGTTGTTTGCAACGCCGTGAGCTTTTAAAAAATACCGTATAGCACTGTAAGTATTTTCCAAACTCTACTTTTAGACTTAAATATATTTTACTCATATAATAAATTATCTGGTTAGTTGGTTAATTTCGGACTGAGTCTGAGGAGTTCGGGGGTCGGATGGATTGAGGATGGAGTTGCTTGATTTATTGATTTGTGATTGGTTGGTTGTTTTGAGCATTGAGGTGTGCATTACATGGAGCATACATGTGCATTTTATTTAATTGAGAAAATCTTGTTTTATTGGCGTAAAAGGATTTTCGGGTGCGTGTGTATCACGACCCAAGCTGGGATGGGGTATTATCTCGGTGGAGCTCCTTTGGTCACTCGGGAGTGGATAATACTGAGTGACATGCCCTGGGTTGTCGCAGGGCGACGTCCGGATCGCACGATACGGTAACGCTATCGTGTCGACTCCATGGTCCCTAGAGTGGCGGGGACTAGAGGATGGCCTGGCCAGTGAGGCGCTGGGCGCGAGTACTGGGCATCGCTCATTTAGGTGTCACACGCATAGACGTTACCTGCTGTGTGGCACAGAGCCAAAGTGTGCGGATGATCCCTAGGGGAGATCATGGTGCATGCAATAATTGGATCGATTTTATGGTTTTGGTTGCGGGCCATTTTCTGGGAAAATTGTGGGTTTGATTTGGGCCATTATCTTGGATAATGTCGAGGACTGGTTTTTAAAAGTTATGTTTTTGGGCTAAATGGGCTTTTGGCGTGCGTGAAAAAATATGGTTTTACGGGTCATGTGCATTGGCTTATCTTTCATACATATTGTTTGAGTTTTAATATGCTTTTATCTAGTGGTATTGGATCTTACTTACCTCTGCGGCACCATTTTTGGTACCGTAGATTTTGGTGCAGAGTTCGAGGAAGAGGAGGAGGCTGAGCCCGAGGATGCGGCTCTGCTGGAGTTCTGACTTGGAGTTATGCTTTATAGTTGGCTTTGAAAATATATTTGTAGTTTGTAATATTTTATTATGTATGCTTTGAACAACTTTGTATTAAACTAAGAAAAATTCTAGTACTTAGTTATATGACTTTGCTATTCGTTGCGTGTTTTTTCATGCACATTTGTTGCTTTTACAAACACTTGGCACTCGTCATTAGCTTAGTGACCTGTGTTGTCATCATCCAGACGTCTCGATTTTCCCTTATCCGTATGTGGGGATTTGGGGGCGTCACACAAGTACGTCATGTTAAGTATGTTGTTTGTTACATGTTATGCCATGTATGAAATGTTGTCTGTTACATGTTATATCATGCTACAAAATGTTTTTATCTCAAGTAAGTCATGTCTTTTGAATTAGGTTCAAGTCATATTGTGTTACATCAGGACTTCTGTCCTTTCGTATTCCAGACACATTTCATTTCGAATATAGTTTGTATCTTGGGAACAATCTTTCAAGTCATGTCAAGTCAGTTATTGATTGAGTTGAGTTATTGTATATTTTATACATTTAGAACCAATATATTTTATTTATTTCATTACATTATTATTGGTTTTAGATGAAAAAATGATTAAGATACATAAATCCAAGTTGTGATTTAAATTGATTAATAGAATGAATTTATGCTTAACTTTATAACTTGTGATTTAATTAGACAATGTTCCTTTACATGCATAACATATTTTTGATATTCTATTCTTTATTTTTATTTTATTTTATTTCTAATTCTTATTTTTAGTTTTTTAATATAGGCTAATAAAAAGGAGACTTTGACCAACATGAAGACTTTTGAATTGGGAAATTGAGGACCTATACACGCTACTTTAAGGAAGATGGAGACTTTGACCTTTGAGGGAATTAATTTCAGCCGCTTATTATCTCTCTTTGGGCATATTTCACACCATGCTTTTTATTCACTTGGGGGAATTTATTTTCAGCCACACCGTATTTGACTTGGGGCTTTATTAGGACTTTTCACTTGGGACTGTGGCAACACTTTTATGTGACGGGGGTACAAGCATGCCGCACGAAATAGGAATTGAATGCTGGATGGACTTTTGACCTACATATATATTTCTTTTCATTGAGTGCCGCGGGACAGATTTTTTTCATTTTTGGTTTAGTAAAATAGAACGCCCTTACACTTATTTTTTCTGCTCTAGAGAGATAGCAGGCCGCACACTTAATTTCTTCCTGGGAGCATATTTCAAGCCGCACAAGGATGTTTCCTCTCAGCATTCATTCACGCCGCAACAGATTGAAGAGCTCCTTGAGGGGTCGAATTGTTGCTATAGTCCAGCCTCCTCCATTGCTTTCAATCTCCATCTCCATTCGATTGGCTTGATCTTTTTCACTCCCTACTTTTTATTTAATTTCAGTTTTAAGTTTATGGAATATTTTTTAGATTTTTGGCTTAGAAGTTTGGGCAATTTAATTGCAGTTTATTTACTTCATGTTATTTATTTTTCTCACTTCTTTAAGTTTCATTTAATAGTGATTACAATTGCTATGGATTAATTTTGAGAATTTGTGATTTGAATACAATGATGAACTCTAGAATCTTGATTTTGGGGCTTTTCAATTTTTAGTTTGTATTTTGTCAAGTACTTTTTAATCTAGTTTAATTCTTAACTTAATTTTATTAATCTCTTAGTTCCATTTCATATTAAATTGATTAAAGTTTAATTATGACTTAAATAATTTTATTAATCTGCCACTCTACCAATCTATCAAAATCTTTGGCACTTTTTCTTAGCAATATTTTATCCTCTATTTGAAATCATGTATCAATAAGGTGCACTGGAGCAGGTTGGCATCTTAAAGCATAAAAGAAAATAATACACAAATAATAGAAAATAAAAAAATAAATTTAAAAAAAAATATTAGAATATTAAAAATATATTGTGCATGTGAAGAATTATTATCCAGCTGGTTATAAAATGAAGCATAAACCATAATATTAACCAATTTAAATCACAACTCCAATTTATGCCTATTAACCACATTTCCATCTAAAATCAATAATAATGTCATGAATCAATTAAAATACATTGGTTTTAGATATATAAAATATGCAATATTTCAGCTCAAACACACCCCCCAACTAGCTTTTTGCTAATCCCTGAGCAAAATAGTGAAAATTAATTGAGATGAACATTGCAAAAAGCTTGAAATTCAAACATAATTCTGAATTCTCACAAAAATCGATTCATGACTACTCAACACCAGCAGTTGTATCCACAAGGAAAGTCTCAACAATTGTTCACATAGAATTGGGGCAAATGTCTTAGAACTCGAATATGTGTGTGACTAAACCTGTGTGTTTCTCATTAATAAGCATGATTTATCATAGGATTTTTTAACCTTAAGATTAATTATTATTAATTCTAACTACCTTAAAGCTCAAGGGACTAGCAGTTTTAACGCCAACTCTGTTCAAAGGTTGAACACTCAACCCTTAGAGTTTTGGATAACTGTTTATAGCCCTTTATTTAGGAAAACTAACATGCTTTCATCTTCTTTTTTCTTTTTATTTCTTTTTATTTCGATTTTTTAGTCTTTGTTCTCCACTTTTTTTTATATATATAAGGGTCGGTAGTCCTGCAGTTTTACTTCTCCTATTTTAAATCAATGAACATTAATGAGGAGCACTATAAGTGTAAGCATATGCAAAATGTTCTTTCAAAACTTACCATTCCTTCTATATAAATCGTACTAATTCTCATCTCAATAAATATCGCATCCCGGTGTTTCAAGTCACTCTTCAACAAAATATGATGCATCATAAGTTATGCTCTATGCTTAAGGTTGAAAATAAATCTTCACAAAATAATTCCGCTCAATTACTCCACCAAGGTGCCCAAATTTCACAAAAATGCCAAAATGAGTGTGTGTTAATCATTTGTGTTTCAATACACATCACAACAATTTTTTTTTTATACTAACTGTTGAACCCAAGGTTTCAAGTTTCATGTGATTATAAATCTACACATGAATTTTGATGATAACAAATGAATTCAAAGAATAAAGGAGTTTCAAGCTCAAGTTGTCCACACAATGGAGTCAAGCACATCAAAGAACCAAGCATGAGCAAGAAGGAAACAAGTTCACATTAAAGTCATAGAGTAACGTTGTAAATCTCTTAAATTCGAAATTAGGATTAATGTTCAAAATTAATATTTTATCATAAAACATTAAAATACATTTTCCACATGTGCACGAATATTTTTGAAAATTAAATTTGAAAATTTTAAAAGATGATTGATTGTCATCTTTTACATGTGCATGCCTTGATTAAAGGGTTGAACTTTGAAAATATTAAAGATGATTGATTGTCATCTTTCACATGTGCATGTTTTATTTGAATATTTTCAAAAGTGATTGATGATTTTTTAGACTTATACAAAAGGTAGATGATTTTTTTTGAACAATTTGAAAAGTAAAGTGTGCTCCTTTTGTCATATACAAAAAGTAAAAGATTAGGTTTGAATTTTTTGAAAAGGAAAGTGTGCTCCTTTTGTCATATGCAAAAAGTAAAAGATTAGGTTTGAATTTTTTGAAAAGGAAAGTGTGCTCCTTTTGTCATATGTCAAAAGTAAAATATTAGGTTTGATTTTTTTGAAAAAGTGAATGATGTTGTCTTTGACAATTGAAAAAGAAGAACCTTTTATTTGAATTTTTTGAAAAAGTGAATGATGTTGTTTTTGACATGTGAATCTTTTTTAATTTGAATATGAAGTCTCATATACCTATAAATAGATCATTTGAGAGTTTCACATTTACAACGCCAAGAGCATACAACATTCATTCAAAGCTTTCATTCTCTCTTCTCTAAGCATTGAGCCTTAATCCTTTTTCATTTTGAGAGATATAGTTTGCGCTGTATTGTTCTTATTTCACTCATTGAGGAGTGTTTTCTGATAACCTACCCACTATCAGCTCTTGTATCAGAAAAAGGGTGTGTATAACCCTTGTGTGTGTAGAAAGTATTCTACACGGGGAATAGTTGAATCACCACGTGTAAGGTGATTGCAAGTGTAGAGGGTGTTCTACACGAATCCTTTGTAGCGGTCTTGTTCAAAGGTGTAATAGGTTTCTATCTCCACCTGAAGGAGGTTGAATAGTGAATTTGAGAATCCTCAAGGGGTAGCTTGAGGCGAGGACGTAGGCAGTGGGGGCCGAACCTCGTTAACATACTGAGTTTGCTTCTCTCTTACCCTTACTCTTTATATTTATTGTTATTTCATATTTTTTTATATTTTATATTATATATTTTATTTATAATTGTTATTTTTTTAATACAACTCAATTCACCCCCCCTCCTGTGTTAGTCATCTGGGCAACAATTGGTATTAGAGCTAAGAGCTCTATTATAAGACTAACTATCTTTTGAGTTAAGATCTTATGGCTAACATTTTAGCTTCGTTTGGTGAAGGTCAATCTAACAGTCGGCCTCCACTCTTTTGTAGAGATAATTACTCATTCTGGAAAGTTAGAATGAGAATATTCCTTCAGGCTCAAGGTCGAGAAATCTGGAAATGTATTGTAAGTGGACCTTATATTCCAACGAAAGTGGTTGATGGAGTAAAGGTCAAAAAGGAAGAAGAAGAGTTTGATCGTGAAGACGATAGACTTTATACTTTGAATTTAACTGCTATGAATTTATTATTTAATGCTCTCAATGGAAATGAGTTTAATAGAATAATGACTTGTGGTACGGCAAAAGAAATTTGGGATAATTTGGAAGTTACTTATGAAGGAACTTCGCAAGTTAAGGAATCAAAAATTTATATTCTTACTCATGAATATGAAATGTTTAAGATGAATGATGATGAATCTATTTCTAGTATGCACACTCGTTTTACTAACATCATAAACAGCTTGACAGCTCTTGATAAAGTTTATTCCAAGGTGGAGATAGTAAGAAAAATTTTCAACTCTCTACCAAAACTCTGGGAATCAAAAGTGATAGCGATTCTTGAAGCTAGAGACCTCAAGAAAGTCGAAGTGAATGAACTCATCGGGTCACTTATCACCCATGAGTACACATTGAAAAGAGGAGAAGAAGAAGGAAAGCCAAAGAAGAGTTGGCACTTAAAGTTGTTCCTCATGAAAGTGAAAGTGATGAAGATGAGGAAAATGAAGACAAAGATGAAGAAGTTGCGATGATAACAAGAAGAATTCAGAGGTTCTTAAAGAAAAATAAAACTCCTCCGAGGAAATCCTTCAAAAAGTTTTCCAAGAAAGATTCAGGTAAAAATGACACTTTAATTTGTTATAAATGCAATAAACCTAGTCATATCAAGCCAGATTGTCCTCTGTTAAAGAAAGATCGAAACAAGGGCAAGAAAGCAATGAAAGCTACATGGGATGATGATTCAAGTAGCTCAGATAGTGAAGCAAGCAATGGAGAATCAGCAAATCTTTGTCTTATGTCTAAAGATGACATTGAGGTAACAAATCTTGATAATATTGAAGATCCTTCGTATGAAGAATTGCAAAATGTTTTAGAAGAGGTTTATGAGAAATTTGAAAAATTGGGTATCAAATATACTGCTTTGAAAAAGAAAAATTTTTCTTTAACAAATGAAATTGATATTTTAAGAAAAGAAAGTATCATTTTGAAAGATGAAAATCTTGAATTGAATAAGAAGAAAACCAATTTAGAAAATATTGTTGAAAACTTTACTAATGGAAAAAGAAATTTTGAAAAACTTCTTGGTAGTCAAAGATGTGTTTTTGATAAGGCAGGTTTGGGATATATGCCAAAACAAAAATACAAACCTTATAAAAATTTCTTTGATAATCCTTCTTCATCAAAAACCAATAATCAAAATTCTTTTCATAAAAATAATTTTGTCAAAAAAAGATATTATTATAATCATTCAAGTTTTTCATATATGTCACATGCTATTTGCAATTTCTGTAATAGAAATGGTCATAATTATCATACTTGTCCTATTAGAAGAAATCATACAATGACTATTAGGGCCATATGGGTACCTAAAAATCTTATTTCTTCTAATACTAATAAATAAAGGACCCAAAGAACTTGGGTATCAAGAAAAATCATTTTAATTGTTTTTATAGGTATGCATGAAGTCATCCACAAGCAAAAACAAGTGGTTTTTAGATAGTGGATGTTCAAGACACATGACGGGAGACAAGACTAAGTTCTTTGATCTTAGATCTAAAGAAGAAGGACACGTGACATTTGGAGACAACTCGAAAGGGAAGATCGTGGGAATAGGTAAAATTGGTAATGAATCTTCTCTCATAATTGAAGATGTTCTACTTGTTGAAGGTCTAAAACATAATCTTTTGAGCATAAGTCAATTATGTGATAAAGGATTTACAGTTACTTTCAAAATGGATAAGTGCATTATTTTGAATGATCATGATTATAATATTTGTTTTATTGCTTTTAGAAACAATAATGTTTATACAATCGATTTTGAAGAAATTACCTCACAAGATGCTATTTGCTTTTCAGCTCAAAATGAAACTAGTTGGTTATGGCATAGAAGATTAGGTCCTGCCAACATGGAACTTATTTCCAAACTTTCAAAAAATGATCTTATGAGAGGTTTACCAAAAACAAATTTTCTTAAAGACAAAATTTGTGATGCATGTCAATTTGGTAAACAAACAAAAACTTCTTTTAAAATTAAGAAACATATTTCCATTATTAGACCATTGCAACTGATACACATGGATCTTTTTGGACCAAATATAGTTGCAAGTCTAGGAGAAAAATATTATGCATTTGTTATTGTTGATGATTTCTCTAGATATACTTGGGTCATCTTTCTTGCTCATAAAGATGAGGCACATAATGCCTTTACCAAGTTATGCAAGAGAATTCAAAATGAAAAGGGCTATACTATTTCAAGTATCCGAAGTGATAGGGGAAAAGAGTTTGTTAATAAAAATATTGAAACATTTTGTGATGAAAATGGTTTTGTGCATAATTTTTCTGCTCCTCGAACGCCTCAACAAAATGGGGTAGTAGTGAGAAAAAATAAATCTCTTCAAGAGATGGCAAGAACAATGCTCAATGAGAACAACTTGCCTAGTTATTTTTGGGCCGAAGCGGTAAGTACTGCATGTTATATTATAAATAGAGTTATGCTAAGGTCTAAGTTAGATAAAACCCCATATGAGCTTTGGAATGAGAAAAAGCCCAACATTGGTTACTTTCATGTATTTGGATGCAAATGTTTTATTTTGAATGACAGGGATAATTTAGGCAAGTTTGATGCAAAATCTGAGGAAGGTATTTTTCTCGGATATTCTACTAATAGTAAAGCTTATAGAGTATTCAATAAAAAGACTTTGACTGTACAAGAATCTATGCATGTAGTATTTGATCAATCTAATTCTCCACTCTCCAAGAAATCTATTGATGAAGAAACAGAAGGTATAAATAACACGGAAAGTCTCAATCTCAACAAAGAGAAAACAATAGAGGAAGTTCAACATGGAGCCATCAGGAAAGATCATCAAAATTTAATACAAGATGCAACCAAACAGTAGAAATTTGTGAAAGATCATCCAGTGGAACAAATTTTGGGAGAACCTTCACAAGGTGTAAGTACTCGATCATCTCTTAGAAATATTTGCAATCATGCTGCTTTTCTATCTCAAATTGAACCCAAAAATATTGATGACGCACTTCTTGATGAATCTTGGATTCTAGCTATGTAAGAAGAGTTGAATCAATTTGAAAGAAATGATGTTTGGACACTTGTTCCTAAACCCAAAAATCATACTATTATTGGAACAAAATGGGTTTTTAGAAACAAGAAAGATGAGTCCGGAGTCATTACTAGAAATAAGGCTCGACTTGTAGCCCAAGGTTTTAATCAAGAAGAAGGAATCGATTATGATGAGACATATGCACCTGTCACAAGATTAGAAGCTATTTGAATGCTACTTGCATATGCTTGTTATAAAGATTTCAAACTTTTTCAAATGGATGTTAAAAGTGCTTTCTTAAATGGTTTTATAAATGAAGAGGTATATGTTGAGCAACCTCTAGGTTTTGAAAATCATATTTCCCCAAATCATGTTTTCAAACTCACAAAAGTACTATATGGACTTAAACAAGCTCCTAGAGCTTGGTACGAGAAACTCAGTGGTTTCTTGATTGAAAAAGGTTTTTCAAGAGGAAAAATCGACACAACTCTTTTCATTAAATATGAAAATGATGATATTCTTTTGATTCAGATTTATGTTGATGATATAATATTCGGTGCTACTAATGAAAATATGTATCAAGTTTTTGCTAAGACTATGCAGGAAGAATTTGAGATGAGCATGATGGGAGAACTTACATTCTTTCTCGGATTGCAAATTAAGCAAGCAAAAAGTGGGACATTCATCAATCAATCAAAATATATTAAGGAATTACTGAAGAAGTTTGGGATGGAAAATGCTAAGGAAATTGGAACACCGATGAGCCCATCAACTAAACTTGATAAAGATGAATCCGGTAAGCCAGTTGACTCGAAAATATATCAAGGTATGATTGGTAGCTTATTATATTTAACAGCCAGTAGACTAGATATTATGTTTAGTGTGTGCTTATGTGCATGCTTTCAATCATCTCCAAAAGAATCACATTTAATTACAGTTAAGCGCATTCTTAGATATCTTAGTGGTACAATTAACCTAGGGTTATAGTTCCCTAAGCACACATCTTTCGATCTAATGAGCTACACAGATGCAGATTATGCTGGCTGTAAAATAGATCGAAAAAGCACTAGTGGAGCATGTCATTTCTTAGGTCATGCACTAGTTTCCTGGTTTAGTAAAAAACAAAATTCTGTTGCACTATCTACTGCTGAGGCAGAATATGTTGCTGCGGGTAGTTGTTGTGCTCAAGTTCTCTACATGAAGCAATAACTTGAAGATTTTAAACTCATGTATAATCACATTCCAATCAAATGTGATAATACAAGTGCTATAAATCTTTCAAAGAACTCAATACAACATTCTAGAACTAAGCATATTGAAATAAGATATCATTTTCTTCGAGATCATGTACAGAAAGGCGATATAGTACTAGAATTCACAAACACACACGATCAGTTAGCAGATATTTTCACAAAACCTTTACCAGAAGATAGATCATGTATGATCAGAAGAGAAATAGGTATGATGCATGCTATGAATATCTCTTAAAAGATAGACTAGAGTCAATAAAAATAGAGATAGATTTTTTAAATACTTTTACATAAACTTGAGATTCTTATCCTCATGTTTGAGACGCTCATTCTCTTCATACAATATCATGTCATTCTTATCCATGGGAACCGGCAAGCGGAATGAAGAATCTAATAAAGATTTCAACTGTTTATTCTTCTGCCGAATGATTCCTTCCCTTGTGTGAGACTCTTGAACAATTCGTTGAAGTACAACAATTTGTTCTTTGAGCTTTTCAACTTCATGATTTTTGGCTTGTAACCGCTGAGAAAAAGCAACAATAGAGGAAGAGTAGCGAGTCCCAAGACTCACCAAGTCATAAATAGCATCAGAATCTGACTTATTAGTCAGATTATTATTTTCTTGCTGCAACATGGCACCAATGGCAGCTGCAGAAAGGACAGGAGCTTGAGATGCAGAATGCCTCATGGATGGATCTAGAAAAATGTTAGAAGAATGAGCCATTGAGAAAAGAATAGAAGGCTTAAAACGAGAATGTTGAAGGAATGCAGATGAGTTATAGAGATGAGAAGAAAACTTGATGCGGATTGGATGAACTTCAGGACTGATTTTATAGAGATAGCATAAAGAATAAGACAAACTATTGTCTCTTCAAATCTTATTTAGTCAAAAGAAATACAAGATATGCTGGACACACATTGTCAAAAGTTTTCTTTGTGATGACCCGCTTTTGCGTGTATTTTCACTGAAGGGTTGTTTTTATTTTAATTAATATTAGTTTATTTATTTTAATTTATTACGTTTTAAAATTGGTCTTTAATTTATTTGATGTTGTGTTTTATTTATTTTAGTCGTTTTACGGTTTTTAATCTCGTTTTGGCGGATTTGTTTTGTTTTCCCGGAATGAGGATTGAACCTCATCTCTTTCCTACATCTCTTTTTTTCCCTTTTTTCCTTTTTCCTTTTTCTCTTCTTTTTCTTCTTTCTTCTTTCTTTTTCTTTTTTTTTTTTTTTTTTCTTTCTTTTCTTTTCCTTCTTCTTCCTTCCTCCCGCGTCGACCCCGTCTCTCTCTCTCTTTCCTCTCCCACGCCGTTGCAGCCCAACCCCTCGACCCACCGCCGTCCGGCCGCCGTGCGGCACACCGCCCCCACCGGTTAGAGGGTGCTTGGCTACGAACGCGCCGGGTGTGGAACCGGGCATCGCCCTACGCGCCAACTCCGTGGCCCTTCTCTGGCGAGGGCTAGAGGATGCTTGGCTACGAACATGCGGGGCATGAAACTGGGCATCGCTCATTAGGTGTCACATGCGTGGTGGTACTCTGCGGTGTGGCACTGGAGCCAGGGTGTGCGGATGACCCCTAGGGGAGGTCAAGGTGCATACGGGTTAAAATGGGTAATGGTTTGAGTTGAATAAAGGCCAACTGTGACTTTTGGCGTGATATTTGGAATGGGTTGTTTTTGGGCCAAATGAGTTTTTTGGCGTGTGTGGAAAATTATATTTTATGGGTTTTGCGCATTGGCATCACTTCATGCATGTTGTTTGAGTTCTATGTGTTTTTATCTGGTGGTGTTTGGGTTTTACTTACCTGCGGTACCTTTTTTGGGTTCCGTAGATTTTGGTGCAGGATTCGAGGATGAGGAGGAGGAGGCTGAGCCCGAGGATGCGGCTCCGCCGGGTTGCTGATGTTATGCTTTATAGTTTGGTTTAAAACTATATTCGCGTTTTGTAATATTTTATTTATGTATGTTTTAAACAGCTTGCATTACGTTAAGAAAAATTCTGGTACTTAGTTATATGACTTTCGTTATCCGCTGCGTGTTTCTTCGTGCACATATGTTGCTTTTGCACACACTTGGCACTCGTCGATAGGGTGGTGACCCGGGTTGTCATCATCCGGACGTCTCGATTTCCCCGTGTCCGTGCGTGGGGATTTGGGGGCGTCACAGGTGGTATCAGAGAGGTTTGGCTCTGGGTAAAACCACATGTTCCGTAGGTAGTACTAGAATGCTTTTAAAGTTGTGTTTTAAAAATTATGTTAAGTACAGTTATTTAATTTGTTTTATTTGTTTGAGCTTGTTTGTTTGTTTTTATTTATTTAGTTATGTTTTTGCAAGTTGGTTTCTTTTGTTTTCTGTGATGTGGTGATGGTCTGTGGTTCTGTTTTTGTTTGTTGTTGGTTTTATTTGTTTTTGTTTTCTGAAAGGGGGTCAAAGGTTGTGGTGGCAGGAAAAAATGGGGAGACCAAGGAAATCTACTCAGGAGCCACGGGGCAATACCTCAAGAGATGACTCCATAGCCGAAGCAATACGGCAGATGACGGAGTTCATGCAGCAGAATATTAGGCCTCAACAGACAGGGCCTTGGCCACAACAAGGAGGACCTTGGCCACCACAAGGGGGTCCCTGGCCACAACAAGGAGGGCCTTGTCCACAGCAAGGAGGGTTTTGGCCACAACCAGGAGGCCCTTGGCCACATCAGGGAGGGCCTTGGATGTACCTAGGAGGGTCCAGTAGCATGATGCAAGCCGGATGCACCTATGAGCGCTTCCTGGCGCATAGAACCCCACACTTCACTGGAGAAGAGAATCCACTCCAAGCTGGAAAATGGATCAAAGACCTAGAAAGAACATTTGAAGTGTGTGGATGCACCGAGACGCAACAGGTACTCTACGCTAGCTATCTGTTACAAGGCACCGCATCTGATTGGTGGGATACCAAGAGGGTGATGCTGGAATCAAAATTGGGATCTTTCGTTGCTGTGACCTAGCAGCGCTTCAAGAAAGAATTTAATGACCACTTCTTTCCCGCAGCGGTAAGGAAGCAAAAGGCAAGAGAGTTCTCAAATCTGGTCCAAGGGGGCGGGACAGTGGAACAGTACGCCCGGAGGTTCATAGAACTTGGGCGATTTGCTCCCCACCTTATCGCCACAGAGGAGATGCGAGCTGATCATTTTCAGGAGGGACTACGCCCTGATATACGCTGTATGGTGGTCAGCCATCGGATATCCACTTTTCAGGAATTAGTGGATGTGGCCACCCTTGTGGAGCGAGAAAATAATCTGAGTATGGGCTCCCCTCCAGGACATAAGAGGCGGAGTTTTTCTGGTGAAGGAAGCAGCTCAGGTTTGCCTCAGAAATTTGTTCAGCGGACTGGAACTCGACCTCAAACGTCCTCAGGTGTTCGTATGGGAGGACGGGTGCCAATTTGTGAAGCATGTAATAGAGCTCATGAGGGCGAGTGTCGGCTGAGTAGTGGACCCTAGTGTTACCGGTGCGGCCAAGTGGGACATATTGCTCGGGAGTGCCCCGTCAGAGTTCAAGGAGGCTGTGGAGGTAGACATGGTGGAAGAACCAATCCGAGACAAGCAGTGCAAGCCCGGGTTTATGCTGTCACACCCGGAGAGGTGGATGATGAGGCACCAGCGACCCATGATGCTGGAGTAATTACAGGTATGGATTTATTTAATTTTAAGTTGGATTTAATTTTTGGTATTTTTGGTTTCTCCTTTGCTTTTTGGATTTCATGGGTTAATGTATTTGGTTCAGGAAGAGTTCGTTTGTATGAGTATTATGCTTGCACTTTGTTTGATTCCGGTGCGTCACAGTCGTTTGTATCTTTCGCTTTTGCTCGGGTGTGTAATTTGGTCACGGAACCGTTACCAAAGTCTATGGTAGTGGCTTTACCCGATGGTGAAATGGTGTGGTGTTCCAAGGTTGCTTTGGGATGCCTGTTAAATTTTGATGGAAGGTTCTTGGATGCTGATTTGGTGGTGTTTAAGCTGTTGGGTTTTGATATCATCCTCAGGATGGATTGGCTATACCGATATTCTGTGAGTATTAATTGCAGAAGTCGGATAATTAGCTTTCAGCTTCCAGATGGTGATTGTCTGGAATTTGCGGGGAGTAAATTGAAAGAAAAGCCGGTAATTATATCGGCAATTCAAGCAAAAAGGGAGATTGCATGGGGAGCGAATGAGATGGTATCCACGCCGTCCAAGGAGAAGTCTTTGGCAGACATTCCAGTTGCGGAAGAATTTCCCGATGTGTTTGTGGATGACTTGCCCAGACTACCCCCTGTGCGGGAAATGGAATTTGTTATAGACTTGGAACCTGGAGCGGCTCCTGTGCATAAAGCTCCTTATCGCATGGCACTAGCTGAATTAAAAGAGTTGAAGACTCAGTTGCAAGAGCTGGTAGAGAAGGGATTTATTCAGCCTAGTACTTCACCGTGGGGTGCACCAGTTTTGTTTGTTAAAAAGAAAGATGGAACCCTCCGTATGTGCATAGATTATCGGGAATTGAATAAGGTGACCATCAAAAATAAATATCCTCTCCCGCGGATAGATGATTTATTTGATCAGTTTCAAGGAGCAGCCGTGTTCTCTAAAATTGATCTGAGGTCGGGATACTACCAGCTGAGGATCAGAGACAAGGATGTGCCTAAAACTGCCTTCAGGTCGAGGTATGGGCATTATGAATTTAAGGTGATGCCGTTTGGGTTAGCTAATGCCCCTGCTGCTTTCATGGATTTAATGAATCGAGTATTTCGACCTTATCTGGATTCCTTTGTGGTAGTATTCATCGATGATATTCTGATTTATTTCCGAGATGTTGAAGAGCACGTGTATCATCTTCGTCTGGTACTTGGGAAATTGAGAGAACACCAATTGTACGCCAAGCTCAGCAAGTGTGAATTCTGGTTGGAAGAAGTTAAATTTCTTGGGCATGTAATTTCCCGAGACAGAGTGGCTGTTGATCCTAGTAAGGTAGAAGCCATTTTGTCATGGCAGCGCCCGACTACAGTGCGCGAGATCCGGAGTTTCTTGGGGCTCACCGGATACTACCGAAGATTTGTGGAGGGATTTGCTCGCCTATCCGGACCTCTCACAGCTTTGACTTGGAAGAATACAGAATTTGTTTGGTCAGATAAGTGTGAGAGAAGCTTCCAAGAATTAAAGAACAGGTTGACGATGGCACCAGTGTTAGCGCTCCCAGAACCGCATAAGCCATTCGTAGTCTTCAGTGATGAGTCTAAGTTTGGTTTGGGTTGTGTCCTTATGCAGGAAGGATGGGTTGTTGCCTATGCATCTCGTCAGCTAAAGGACCATGAGAGGAATTATCCGACGCACGATTTAGAATTGGCTGTGATTGTTTTTGCTCTCAAGATCTAGCGGCACTTCTTGTATGGGGAAGCTTGCGAGGTATTTACTGATCACAAGAGCTTGAAGCATTTGTTTTCCCAGAAAAATCTGAATATGAGGTAGAGGCGATGGCTAGAGCTAATTAGTGACTATCAGTGTGAGATCAAGTACCATCCGGGGAAGGCTAATATAGTTGTTGATGCTTTGAGCCAAAAGTCGCACTTGGAAGATGAAGCCGAGCCTTCAGAATTGGATTCGTTGCTTTGTGGGATGAGAAGGCTCCTTATTGAGAGTTCGCAGCAAGAAGAGATTTTATCTTCAGTTCTGGATATTCTGGTAACCGATTTTGAAGAATTGAAGACTCTTCAAAGGAAGGATCCGAAGTTGCTGAATATCAGAAAAAGAGTCAGAAAATCTCGAGGGCCATTGCATTATAGCATGGATAAAGATGGGATACTTCGGTTCCGAGATCGTAGAGTGGTCCCTAAAGATTCAGAATTCAAAGAGCGGATCATGGCAGAAGCTCATGTGGCTCCTTATTCAGCTCATCTCAGTAGTACAAAGATGTATCGGGACTTGAAGAAAAATTATTGGTGGGATGGAATGAAGAAGGATATTGCCTTATATGTTGAGAAATGCCACACATGCCATCAAGTGAAGGCCGAGCATCAAAGACCTGCAGGTATGCTCCAACCCCTCCCTATTCCTGAGTGGAAATGGGATGACATCACGATGGATTTTGTAGTGGGTTTGCCGAGAACGCCTAGTGGGAAAAATTCTGTTTGGGTGATTGTTGACCGGTTAACGAAAAGTGCTCATTTCCTGCCTGTTAATAACACTGACTCCTTGGGTAAGTTGACACGCTTGTACGTGAAAGAAATAGTGCGGCTGCACGGCATACCAAAGAGTATAGTGTCGGATCGAGACTCGAGGTTCACGTCGCAGTTCTGGAAAAGTTTGCAGGCAGCTTTGGGTACTAAGTTGAAGTTCAGTACTGCATATCACCTGCAGACAGACGGCCAATCAGAGCGCACCATTCAGACCCTTGAAGACATGTTGCGAGCATGTGTCATGGAATTTCAAGGGAGTTGGGAAAACCATTTGCCGCTCATCGAGTTTGCATATAATAATAGCTTCCATGCGACCATTCAGATGGCTCCCTATGAAGCTCTTTATGGGAGAAAGTGCAGGTCGCCCTTGTGTTGGGATGAAGTCGGGGAGAGTAGGATAATTGGACCCGAAGTAATTCAAGAGATGCAAAGCCAAGTTCGGATCATCAGAGATAAAATGGCGGCAGCTCAGAGTCGCCAGAAAAGCTACGCTGATACCAGGAGGAGAGATTTGTCTTTTGAAGTTGGTGATTGGGTTTATCTCAAAGTCTCTCCCATGAGAGGTGTTAAGCGTTTTGGTAAGAAGAGGAAGTTGGATCCGAGGTATGTTGGCCCTTTTCAGATTCTAGAGAAGGTAGGGTCCGTCGCCTATAGAGTTGCTTTGCCAGGATATTTTGGGGATATTCATGATGTCTTCCACGTATCATCCCTGAAGAAGAGCTTTGGACAGCAAGAGCCACGCTTCATCGACCCAGAGGGTATTCAGTTGCAGCCGGATCTCACTTATGAAGTTGTTCCATCGCAGATCATAGATTGGAAGGAGCAACAGTTGAGGTCCAAGACGATACCTTTCGTTAAGGTGGCGTGGGGAGATCCGTTAGCTCAAGACTTCTCTTGGGAGCAAGCAGCGGACATGAGGGAGCAGTACTCGTACTTGTTTGAAGGATGAAGGTATGTATCTTAATCTTGGTCACAGATGGTTTGTGTGTTTTTATGTGGCTTCTTTAAGTTGGTGGTTGATCTTGCAAATTTCGAGGATGAAATTTGTTTTTAAGGGGGGAGGATGTGATGACACGCTTTTGCGTGTATTTTCACTGAATGGTTGTTTTTTTTAATTAATATTATTTTATTTATTTTAATTTATTACGTTTTAAAATTGGTCTTTAATTTATTTGATGTTGTGTTTTATTTATTTTAGTCGTTTTACGGTTTTTAATCTCGTTTTGGCGGATTTGTTTTGTTTTCCCGGAGTGAGGATTGGACCTCATCTCTTTCCTACATCTCTTTTTTTTCCTTTTTTCCTTTTTCCTTTTTCTCTTCTTTTTCTTTTTCTTTTTCTTTTTCTTTTTTTTCTTTCTTTTCTTTTCCTTCTTCTTCCTTCCTCCCGCGTCGACCCCGTCTCTCTCTCTCTCTCCTCTCCCACGCTGTTGCAGCCCAACCCCTCTACCCACCGCCGTCCGGCCGCCGTGCGGCACACCGCCCCCACCGGTCAAACCCCCTCCCTCCGGCGCACCTCGCCACCAAATCCCAGCCCCATCCGGCCAGCCGTTTGGCCAGAAAACGCCATCAAAGCCCCCACAGTTTTTGCTCCGATCCGCCGCCGTCGCTCCACCTCCGGCCACCATTTCTTCACCACTTCATCACTGGTCCCTTGCCGTCCTAACCCACCCATTTTCGGCCTTCAATAGTCACCCGAACAGCTCCCACGAGCTAGCTTTCCATTTTGGGAAATCCGGCCATCAACCTCCATTTCCGCCGCCACCCACAGCCAACCACCACTTCCAATAGCTTCATAATCATCCTTAGACCATTCCCTATCAATCCCAAGCCCTGGTTTGTCCCCGTTCAAAAGTGGGTATTATACAACCCACGGCTACAGTGAATTTTCACTGTTACGTTGCTTTTTCTCCGCCATTTGCAACGCCGCAAGCTTTCTAAAAATACCATATAGCGCTGTAAGTATTTTCCAAACCCTATTTTTAGATTTAAAAATATATTGCTCATTCAATAATTTTATCTGCTGGTTGGTTGATTCCGAACTGAGTCCGAGGAGTTCGGGGGTCGGATGGATGGAGAACGGAGTTGCTTGTTTTATTGAATTATGTTGGTTAATTATTTTTGTTCATTGATATTGCATTTACATGGTGCATGCACGTGTGTTTTTGTTTAATTGAGAAAAGCCTGTTTATTGGCATAAGTGGACTTACGGGTGCGTGTGTATCACGACCCCAAGCCGGGATGGGGTATTATCTCGATGGAGCTCCTGTGGTCACTCGGGAGCAGAATAAACTGAGTGATGTCCCCTGGGTTGTCGCTGGGCGACGACGGGAGCGGGGGCTAGGGGGTGCTTGGCTACGAATGCGCCGGGCGCAGAACCGGGCATCGCCCTACGCACCGACTCCATGGCCCTTCGCTGGCGAGGGCTAGAGGATGCTTGGCTACGAACATGCGGGGCGTGGAACTGGGCATCACTCGTTAGGTGTCACATGCGTGGTGATACTCTGCGGTGTGGCACTGGAGCCAGGGTGTGCGGATGACCCCTAGGGGAGGTCATGGTGCATACGGGTTAAAATGGATAATGGTTTGAGTTGAATAAATGCCAAATGTGACTTTTGGTGTGATATTTGGAAAGGGTTGTTTTTGGGCCAAATGAGTTTTTTGGCGTGTGTGGAAAATTATGTTTTATGGGTTTTGCGCATTGGCATCACTTCATGCATGTTGTTTGAGTTCTATGTGTTTTTATCTGGTGGTGTTTGGGTTTTACTTACCTGCGGTACCTTTTTTGGGTTCCGTAGATTTTGGTGCAGGATTCGAGGATGAGGAGGAGGAGGCTGAGCCCGAGGATGCGGCTCCGCTGGGTTGCTGATGTTATGCTTTATAGTTTGGTTTAAAACTATATTCGTGTTTTGTAATATTTTATTTATGTATGTTTTAAACAACTTGTATTACGTTAAGAAAAATTCTGGTACTTAGTTATATGACTTTCGTTATCCGCTGCATGTTTCTTCGTGCACATATATTGCTTTTGCACACACTTGGCACTCGTCGATAGGGTGGTGACCCGGGTTGTCATCATCCGGACGTCTCGATTTCCCCGTGTCCGTGCGTGGGGATTTGGGGGCGTCACATTCTTACGAAGCCAGCGAGATTAACAGTAGATTGTCCCTATTTTTCTAGTAAACGATGAACCTCTGCTGTTATCTGCCGATGTTGACCTTGTATCTGAAACCTTTCTCGTTTCAGCTCCTCTATTCGTGATTGTAGATCATGAGCATACCAATCTGCAAATTTTTTCAACTCTTGGTTTTCTTGCTTTAGCCTTTTATTCCCACTATCCTTATTAGCAAGCTTCTGTCGTAACTCAAATATTTGCATTTTAAGATGATCAATCTCACTCACCCTCGCCATTAACCTCCGAGCCTTCAATCACATTTGTCAACAACATCGGGCGATTGTTTAAATCTCCAGCCGCACTAAATTCATAGAGTTAGGCCTTGAGACTTTGCAGCATTTGTCGGGTCACGGACGGCTCATTTTTCAACTATCTATAGTGACTATTAAACGCATCATTTTCTTCAGTCTATTTACTTACTGCCGATCCTTTTTAATGATGCCAAAAGGGGAAGAAGTTTTAGACTAGAACATTAATATTGTTTAAATTGCTAAACTTGTTATATATGCTTGCAATTATATTTATACTTTTATTTGAAAACTAACGCATATTTTCAGGGGTAGCTTAAGTATTAATACAGGTTTCAAGTTCTATCAAGTATTTGTCATCATAAAAAAGGGCGAGATTGTTGAAACCAAGGTTTCAAGTTTCATGTGATTATAAATCTACACATGAATTTTGATGATAACAAATGAATTCAAAGAACAAAGGAGTTTCAAGCTCAAGTTGTCCACACAATGGAGTCAAGCACATCAAAGAACCAAGCATGAGCAAGAAGGAAACAAGTTCACATTAAAGTCATAGAGTAATGTTGTGAATCTCTTAAAATTTGAAATTAGGATTAATGCTCAAAATTAATATTTTATCATAAAACATTAAAATACATTTTCCACATGTGCATGAATATTTTTGAAAATTAAATTTGAAAATTTTGAAAAATGATTGATTGTCATCTTTTACATGTGCATGCCTTGATTAAAGGGTTGAACTTTGAAAATATTAAAAATGATTGATTGTCATCTTTTACATGTGCATGTCTTGATTAAAGGGTTGAACTTTGAAAATATTAAAGATGATTAATTGTCATCTTTCACATGTGCATGTTTTATTTGAATATTTTCAAAAGTGATTGATGATTTTTTAGACTTATACAAAAGGTAGATGATTTTGTTTGAAAAATTTGAAAAGTAAAGTGTGCTCCTTTTGTCATATACAAAAAGTAAAAGATTATGTAACGCCCCCAAATCCCCATGCACGGACACGGGGAAATCGAGACGTCCGGATGATGACATCACGGGTCATCATCCTATCGACGTGTGCCAAGTGTGTGAAAAAGCGATGAATGTGCACAAGAAATACGCAGCGAAAAGCAAGTCAATAACTAAGTACCAGAATTTTTCTTATTTAATACAAAACTATTCAAAACATACATAAATAAATATTACAGGACAAACATAATTTTAAACTAAATACAAAGCATAAACTTCAGCACCCCGGCGTAGCCGCGTCCTCGGGCTCAGCCTCCTCCTCCTCATCCTCGATCTCTGCACCAAAATCTACGGAACCAAAAATGGTGCCGCAGGTAAGTAAAATCCAAACACCACCAGCTAAAAACATATAGAACTCAAACAATATGCATGAAGTGATGCCAATGCGCAAAACCCATAAAAACATATTTTTCCACGCACGCCAAAAATCCCATTTGGCCCAAAACAAACCCGTTCCAAATACCACGCCAAAAGTCACATTTGGCCTTTATTCATCTCAAACCATTATCCATTTTAACCCGTATGCACCATGACCTCCCCTAGGGGTCATCCGCACACCCTGGCTCCAGTGCCACACCGCAGAGTACCACCACGCATGTGACACCTAACGAGCGATGCCCAGTTCCACGCCCCGCGTGTTCGTAGCCAAGCATCCTCTAGCCCTCGCCAGCGAAGGGCCACGGAGTCGGTGCGTAGAGCGATTCCGCGCCCGGCGCGTTCGTAGCCAAGCATCCCCTAGCCCCCGCTCCCGTCGTCACCCAGCGACAACTCAGGGGACGTCACTCAGTTTATTCCACTCCCAAGTGACCAGAGGAGCTCCACCGAGATAATACCCCATCCCGGCTTGGGGTCGTGATACACACGCACCCGAAAATCCACTTACGCCAATAAAATAGGCTTTTCTCAATTAAATAAAAATGCATGTGCATGCACCATGTAAATGCGATATTAATGCACAAAATAATCAACCATCCATAAATCAACAAAACCAAGCACTCCGTCCACAACCGATCCGACCCCCGAACTCCTCGGACTCAGTCCGGAATCAGCCAACCAACAGATAAATATTTATTAAATGAGCAAAATATATTTAAATCTAAAATTAGAGTTTGGAAAATACTTACAGCACTATATGGTATTTTTTGAAAGCTCGCGGCGTTGCAAACGGCGGAGGAAAAGCAACGTAACAGTGTAATTTACACTGTGGCCGTGGGTTGTAAAATACCCACTTTTGAACTTGGACAAACCAAGGCTCGGGATTGATAGGGAATGGCCTTGAGATATTTATGAAGCTAAGGGAAATGAGTTTTGGCCGTGGGTGGTGGTGGAAATGGCGGTCGAAGGCCAAAAAGGGGCTGAATGGAGTTGAGCTCGTGGGAGCTGCTCCGGCAACGGATCGAGGCTGGAAATGGGTGGTTTAGGTCGGCAAGAGGTAGGGGAAGAAGCTGTGAAAAGATGGTGGCCGGAGGTGGTGCGACGGCACCGAAAATGGTGAAAAACAGTATGGCTTGGAGGAGCTCGTGGCGGCTAACGGTGGCTCGGATGGAGGTGAAACTTGGTGGGGATGTTCACCGGTGAGAGGGGAAGAAAACTGGGTGGGTGGTGTAAGCGAGCGGCGGTTCTGGGCTGCGAAAGCAACCGGCGATAGGGGCAAAAATAGAGCAGGTGCAGCGACTTCCGGCGGCTGTCGAAGGCTAACGGCTGGTCCGATGGCTCTGAAAATTGGTGGGGATGATCTATGGTGGAAGGGGAAGAGAATGGTGGTGACGGTGCACTAAACGGTGGCCGGACGGCGAAGAACTGGCCGGTCAAAGTGGAGGCGACGGGAAGGAGAAAAGAGAGGAGCTGCGCACGGGGAGAGGGGGAAAACGGGAAGAAAAAGAAGAAGAAAAAAAAGAAGAAAAGAAAGAAAAGAAGAAAAGAAAAGGAAAAAGGGAAAAAGAAAAGAAATGAGGTCCAATCCTCACCTCTGAAGGCCAACAACTGATCCAACGAAAATAAGTTTAAAAGCAATAAAACTAAGAAAATATTTTAAACACAACGTAATGCTAAAATATAATAATTAACTAGTAAAAATAAACTATTTAATTTTAAATCCGAAGACAAGCTAAAATAAATTCAACAGCAATTAAAATCCAATTAAAATCTGATAATTTAAAATAAAAGAACTATTATATTAATTAAATTAAAATATTCCGTCAGTGAAAATACACATAAAAACGGGGTGTCACATCCTCCCCCCCTTAAAATCAATTTTGTCCTCGAAATTTGTGAGATCAATATCAGCGCCAAGTATGATACACTACGCAACTCAGAGTATACTTGAGAAAATCATACCATTAGCCATTTCCACACAAGTATGATTAAAGATCTCTCCAATTATACTCCTAAACCAATTCCATCATATTCGTACTAGTCTCCCAGCGACGCATCACGTCTAGAACTCCTAAAGCAGCCACGTAAACCGGAATCACCATATCGTCAAGAACTTCAAAACCACACCCAAGAAAATTCTAAAAATTATTACTTCTTAGAATGAATTGTATTAACCTCAATCAACCTTCATGCTATATCATCGAAACTTTCATTGTATACTATATCTTGGTAACCTAATAGTCACTTCCAAAATAAACCATCAATAAACATAATTTGCCCAAACAAAATATTACTCTCCAATTACAAGCACCTTTTCGAAATTTTAAGTCATCACTAATTACTCAAAATCAGCACACTTAATCATGAACTATCACTCCTATTTCCTCAATTATCTCTAGCTACCTTAACTAAATCAAAATTCCACAACGACACCCATGATCATTAACAAAGAAGACGATATCAATCAATTGCAACCTTCCAAATTAAAAACAAGTATCATTATCTCAAAATATGCCAATCTCATCTAAGATAAGAACATAGGGCTCGAATCCGTCCCGACCAACTAATAAAGCACCTATAACTCCTACCTAACAACTTACACTTTCAAGATCATCACCTAAATTCTGAATATCGTCTAATTTAGAGATAACTAAATTCACTACGAACCATGATTAAATTCACGATAACCTTAATAAACCCTTCTTATAAACTCACTTACCTACTTCTATTCTCATAACCCTAATATTAGCACGACTATTTCCTTCAATTGCATACAAAATTAAATCTCAAGATAGGCCATGCTATTCAAACCTCCAATCCATCAAAACTATGGCACTACTCTCCTGACTTCTACTGCTTATTACCTTACGTACCTGTTTAGGCTAATCACCGTTGATTCCCAAACTTCCACTTTCAAGATTTTATTATCCCCTACACATGGCGACTCAACAATCTCTCTTCAAGTTAAATAAAATGTATATAATTCTCCCAACTGGACACTCAAACTCCAAAGGAAAGTATAGCCTCAAAATTTAAATTCCTGTGTGACCTCAAGTCACAGTTAATTCTTGAAGATAGTCTCAACAATAAATGTCAACCATCACTCCAATTGGTAACCCACTTCAACTGTACACTCCGATCAACTCACTAAGAACTCGAAGTTAAAATCTATTGAATTTAATACTATCACATCTAATCCACTTCAGTACTCACCAAAGCCACTTCTCTCAAGCCAAAAAGAGACTAGGATTTGTACTCTCCGAAATCCATACACCCTCACCACCACTATAAATGGATCTCATGTACCCTTAGCTAAGATCAATAATCATTCTAACGTATAAGTGATCCATCACTTCCATTTCCAACATCCATACCTTATCCTCAAAATAAACCAAATTTCATTTCCCCAAACCTGCATCATCTAATATCCTCAACTCAGTATGAATCAATCCTAAAACTTGTCACTATAACCTCGAGCTATAACAATTATTGCCAACCCACATTCCATTGAGTAACACGCTTCGACTGAACGCTCCAATCGATTCACCACTATCACGTGTCAATCTCATACGTCCTTAGCCGAAACCAATAGTCATTCCAACGTACAAGTAATCCATTACTACTATTTCCATCCTCTGGACTTATATCCGCAAATCAACATGAATCATTCCTATATCTGCTTAACTTATACCCTTAATATCAGCAAATAGTTATCGCTTAAAGCTTTGTACTGAAAATGACCTTAAACCTGCTAATAATCCGTTCCCAAAAGTCTCTAGAACATAAGGTCTCAACTTCAATCGAATTCAATACCAACAATTAAACTATTGCTTCCAAAACCTCAATGGATCTATATCTTCCGAACCGACAAAAATCATTTCCTAAAATCGATTACTACAACCTCGAGTTAACAATAGTCATTTTCTGAACTAAGTCAATATCTACAATCCTCAAAGAAGTATATGAGCTAAATCATTACCTTCCATTCTCAAAGAAATGTACCCCAGAAAAATTTCATATTATTGACTAAACTCTGATCAACCTCATTTTAATGGTTGCAAACTAATCACTCTCCAGAGTGGATCAAGCTAGCACCCCAAGTCTGTAAAATTAAGAACTCAACTCTTATTATAAATTGGTCCTTCAACTCTGCAATTCTAAAACCTTAAATCAAATAAGAATAATTTCTAAAATTTCTAAGATCAATGAGCTTACACCCCATAATAGAACAATCGGCTCCCAAAACTTTTAAAATCTAATACATTAACGGATAATAAATCATTTTCTAAAATCCTCGAGATTGATAGCTTTAATCCAAAACATTCACCTTAAAACTTGTAAATTTTAAAACCCCAATTGCCACCAAATTGTTCATCCGAATCAGCGAAATTTAAAACTTGAAATTTAATTATTTCCCCCAAAGCTTGTCGAACCTAAAACCTTAATTACCAAAATCTTATTTCCTAAAATCTATAAGGCCTCAAACCTTAGATAAAATTATCTTAAACCAATCCTTAAAGTTCGTTGAACCTACACTCTCCTATTCTATAGCTTCATTACATAAATTCTACAAAACCTAAGACCTCAACCATCTTAAGTGACTTAAAGCTAACTCCCCTCCTTAGTTGCAACTTACATTCCTACTCCCAAGAAATTTCCTAATCCATGTCGTTTCCTTCTAGCCACAATATTATGAAAGTAACCCACCTTTATAAAATTCAACCCTACTTCACTAAGTATTTTTTTTTTCCTATCAACGACATTCTCAATAGTACCATCCTCCTGCCATAGCACAATCCTCAATCCCACTTTTTAACTCCGGACAAAACAAAACAAAACAACTTAAAACAAAATAAATAAAACAAATAAACAACATACTTGCAATTCAAATAAAATCAAATCAAACCAAACCAAATCAAATGGAATTAAATAAAATAAATTCAAATCAAATAAAATCGAATCAAGTTAAAGAAAAACAATTCAACTTAAATAAATTAAAATAATTTTAACACCAGCTTTTAAAACTTTCTGGTACTCCACCTATGGGACATATGGTTTTACCCAGAGCCGAACCGCTCTGATACCACCTGTGACGCCCCCAAATCCCCATGCACGGACACGGGGAAATCGAGACGTCCGGATGATGACATCACGGGTCATCATCCTATCGACGTGTGCCAAGTGTGTGAAAAAGCGACGAATGTGCACAAGAAATACGTAGCGAAAAGCAAGTCAATAACTAAGTACCAGAATTTTTCTTATTTAATACAAAACTATTCAAAACATACATAAATAAATATTACAGGACACAAACATAATTTTAAACTAAATACAAAGCATAAACTTTAGCACCCCGGCGTAGCCGCGTCCTCGGGCTCAGCCTCCTCCTCCTCATCCTCGATCTCTGCACCAAAATCTACCGAACCAAAAATGGTGCCGCAGGTAAGTAAAATCCAAACACCACCAGATAAAAACATATAGAACTCAAACAATATGCATGAAAAAGAGAGGAGCTGCGCACGGGGAGAGGGGGAAAACGGGAAGAAAAAGAAGAAGAAAAAAAAGAAGAAAAGAAAGAAAAGAAGAAAAGAAAAGGAAAAAGGGAAAAAAAAAGAAAAGAAAAGAAATGAGGTCCAATCCTCACCTCTGAAGTCCAACAACTGATCCAACGAAAATAAGTTTAAAAGCAATAAAACTAAGAAAATATTTTAAACACAACGTAAAGCTAAAATATAATAATTAACTAGTAAAAACAAACTATTTAATTTTAAATCTAAAGACAAGCTAAAATAAATTCAACATCAATTAAAATCCAATTAAAATCCGATAATTTAAAATAACAGAACTATTATATTAATTAAATTAAAATATTCCGTCAGTGAAAATACACATAAAAACGGGGTGTCACAGATTAGGTTTGAATTTTTTGAAAAGGAAAGTGTGCTCCTTTTGTCATATGCAAAAAGTAAAAGATTAGGTTTGAATTTTTTGAAAAGGAAAGTGTGCTCCTTTTGTCATATGTCAAAAGTAAAATATTAGGTTTGATTTTTTTAAAAAAGTGAATGATGTTGTCTTTGACAATTGAAAAAGAAGAACCTTTTATTTGAATTTTTTGAAAAAGTGAATGATGTTATTTTTGACATGTGAATCTTTGTTAATTTGAATATGAAGTCTCATATACCTATAAATAGATCATTTGAGAGTTTCACATTTACAACACCAAGAGCATACAATATTCATTCAAAGCTTTCATTCTCTCTTCTCTAAGCATTGAGCCTTAATCCTTGTTCATTTTGAGAGATATAGTTTGCGCTGTATTGTTCTTATTTCACTCATTGAGGTGTTTTTCTGATAACCTACCCACTATCAGCTCTTGTATCAGAAAAAGGGTGTGTATAACCCTTGTGTGTGTAGAAAGTATTCTACCCGGGGAATAGTTGAATCACCACGTGTAAGGTGATTGCAAGTGTAGAGAGTGTTCTACACGAATCCTTTGTAGCGGTATTGTTCGAAGGTATAATAGGTTTCTATCTCCACCTGAAGGAGGTTGAATAGTGAATTTGAGAATCCTCAAGGGGTAGCTTGAGGCGAGGACGTAGGCAGTGGGGCCGAACCTCGTTAACATACTGAGTTTGCTTCTCTCTTACCCTTACTCTTTATATTTATTGTTATTTCATATTTTTTTTTTATATTTTATATTATATATTTTATTTATAATTGTTATTTTTTTAATACAACTCAATTCACCCCCCTCTTGTGTTAGTCATCTGGGCAACACTAACACATTTTCAACAGAAAAGAATACATCCCATCTATACCGTCCTAGCTCATTTCTAGCATTGGACGAATTGGCTCAAAGAAACCCATCTTTACTTTCATTCCACCAATTGTAGCCCACATACCATTGGTTTCCCTCAAGCCAAAGAAGTGTCACACTGACTCACTCAAAAATTAGTAGCACAAAAACTATTCCAAGTGCAGGAGGATGTTGTGTAATAATTAGGAATAAAATTTCTAGACTATCTCCTCGAGGAAAGTTGTTTAAATCTAAACTTATATAAAATAGTGAAAAGTTTCACAAACAAAAGTGGCGGTATGTACAATGAATAGAAGAGTGCAATAGTAATAAAAAGAGCACTAGTCATAGACTAGATTCATACTTTTGAATTTTTTTAAGTGTCAAAATCGAATGTAAAAGACTAATAAATCGAAATTAACAATTAAGGATTCAACTATGCTAAACAATTTTAATTAATCTAAAAATTAAATAATAAAATAGAATTTAATCTAAAATGTAATAGGAATGCATATTTAATGGAAGTTTAAAGAAATAAGAAAAATAACTAACATAAAATAAAATAAATAGCAAATAAAATGCCCAAAATTTTAATCCAAAAATATCAACAATACACCATAAACTTCAAATTGAAATTAAATAAAAAATAGGGAATGAAAAGATCAAGTCAAATGAACGGAGATGGAGATTGAAGGCAGTGGAGTAGGCTGGATTGTAGTAGCAATTGAACCTCTCAAGAGGCTCTTCAATGGCACTGCAGTTCTTCAATGGAAATAAAAGAATCAATAATAATCCCAGTCCTTATGACGCTGAAAATGCCCAGAGAGAATAAATGTTGTATCTCTCCCTCTCGGTGTGGCGCTAAAATGAAAATAATGCCCCAAGAGAATTAAAAGCATGGTGCGAATGAACCTCCAGCCAATAAAATGTATATGGCCTGAAATGAACGCCCCCTAGGAGAGAAAAATTGCTATCCGACGCAGGTCAAAGTTCCAAAAATGAATTGTGTTGTGGTGCCTAGGAGAGAATTATGTGTTGCCGTGTGTGAGTTGAATTCATCTCCAAAAGGAAATATGTATGTTGCTGCTGAAAATTAAATCCCCTCCAGGTCAAAGTCTCCAATCTCAATTAATGTAGCCCTTCGTCAAACTAGAAGTGTGCGGCTAAAAATGCCTAAGAGATAAAATCAAATGTGTGGCTGAAAATGAAATAAAATGATAAACCCTTCATGTCGTGCCCTTCTCCAAGTCTCTTTTTGCTTTTTGACTTTTTTGACTTTTCTCTTTTTTAAATTTTGTATTCCTTGAACCTAAAAGGAAAAGGAAATAAGAAAAATAGAATAAAATAGAATAAAATAAAAAGAAAGAATAGAATGTGGCGCCCCCAAATCCCCACGCACGAACACGGGAAAATCGAGACGTCCGGATGATGACATCACGGGTCATCATCCTATCGACGTGTGCCAAGTGTGTGAAAAAGCGACGAATGTGCACGAGAAATACGCAGCGAAAAGCAAGTCAGTAACTAAGTACCAGAATTTTTCTTGTTTAATACAAAGCTATTCAAACCATACATAAATAAATATTACAAGACCCAAATATAATTTTAAACTAAATACAAAACATGACATCAGCACCCCGGCGGAGCCGCATCCTCGGGCTCAGCCTCCTCCTCATCCTCGATCTCTGCACCAAAATCTACGGTACCAAAAATGGTGCCGCAGGTAAGTAAACTCCAAACACCACTAGATAAAAATATATAAAACTCAAACAATATGCATGAAATAAAACCCGATACATTTGGCCCACAAAAACATATCCTTAAAACCAAGCCTCGCCATTATCCCAGAAAATGGCCCAAACCACCATTTTCCCAGAAAATGGATCAAAAGCCTCAAAAACCAACATCGCCATTTTCCCAGAAAATGGCCCAAATCCGAAAACCATAAAAACAATCCGGTTATGCATGCACCATGATCTCCCCTAGGGATCACCCGCACACTCTGGCTCTATGCCACACCGTAGGTAACGACTACGCATGTGACACCTGAACGAGCGATGCCCAGACTCGCGCCCCGCGCGTACCTGGCCAGGCCATCCTCTAGTCCCCGCCACTCTAGGGACCACGGAGTCGACACGACAGCGTTACCGTATTGTGCGATCCGGTAGTCGCCATGCGACGACCCAGGGGATGTCACTCAGTTTTATCCACTCCCGAGTGACCAGAGGAGCTCCACCGAGATAATAACCCATCTCAGCTTGGGCTCGTGTAACACACGCACGCAAAAACCATTTACGCCAATAAAACGAGATTTTCTCAAATAAATAAAATGCACATATACACAAAATGCAACTCACGTCCTCAATCCATTCGACCCCTGAACTCCTCGGACTCAGTGAAAATACATGTAAAAGTGGGTCATCACATCCTCCCCCCCTTAAAACAAATTTCGTCCTCGAAATTTGCAAGATCAACTACTAACTTAAATCAAGCCAAATAAAATCATATAAACCATCTGTGACCAAGATTAAGATACGTACCTTCATTACTCAAACAAGTACGGGTATTGTTCCCTCATGTCCGCTACTCGCTCCCAAGAGAAGTCTTGAGCTAACGGATCTCCCCATACCACCTTAACCAAAGGTATCGTTTTGGACCTCAACTGTTGCTCCTTCCAATCTATGATCTGCGACGGAACAACCTCATAAGTGAGATCCGGTTGCAACTGAATACCCTTTGGGTCGACGAAGCGTGGCTCTTGCTGTCCAAAGCTCTTCTTCAAGGACGATACGTGGAAGACATCATGAATATCCCCAAAATACTCTGGCAAAGCAACTCTATAGGCGACGGACCCTACCTTCTCCAGAATCTGAAAAGGGCCGACATACCT
The DNA here is from genome assembly GCF_018687715.1 of Carya illinoinensis. Classification (NCBI taxonomy): domain Eukaryota; kingdom Viridiplantae; phylum Streptophyta; class Magnoliopsida; order Fagales; family Juglandaceae; genus Carya; species Carya illinoinensis. The sequence goes on along the minus strand of NC_056755.1, from coordinate 26,928,893 downwards.
CGGATCCAGTTTCCTCTTCTTACCAAAACGCTTAACACCTCTCATGGGAGAGACTTTGAGATAAACCCAATCACCAACTTCAGAAGATAACTCTCTCCTCCTGGTATCAGCGTAGCTTTTCTGGCGACTCTGAGCTGCCGCCATTTTATCTCTGATGATTCGGACTTGGCTTTGCATCTCTTGAATTATTTCGGGTCCAATAATCTTAATCTCCCCGACTTCATCCCAACACAAGGTGATGGGCCCCAAGGCGGACCAAATCTTAAGCATCAATTATAAGATTAAGAGCCAAGAAGATCAAGGGAGCAATACAAGAATTGGTGCAATCCAATTGGGATCAAGCTAGCAAGAGCCCAACACTCATGATGGGCTTGAAAGAAGGAGAACCAGTTTTGATCCACTTGATCCAAGCTATGGAAGACACGACTTGGGCTTATTGTTATTGGACACCATGGACTTATTGATTTCATTAAAAGGGCTTATTTTATTAGTCAAATGACTTAATCAAGAATAATTGGTCTTGGGAGATGTCCAGCCCACATGTCTTATTTCTAATGAACTAGGGTTTCAGGAAGGCCTTGTATTTTGGCCAAGGGTTTATTTGGAAAGTTATAATTTTATGTCTTACTAGGGTTTCAGAAGTTACTGTAGCGCGGCGTATGACACTGTTCATGCTACAGTACCCGACGCATTGTTTACTTAGGGTTTTTGGGGATTGTCTATTTAAACCAATTGTAACCTCATTTGAGAGGCAGACTATATGGAATTGTCATTGAGAGTTGAGTTAACTCCTCTTGTTTGTCTTGAACTTCTGAACTTATCAAGGGTAAATCAAAACCTTTGTGGCGTTCTTCCTTTGTAATCTAGGTTCTTGAGACGGGTTCTTCAATGGGTCTAGATTTTGATATAATCTAGGTTCTTTGAACGAGTTCTCATCGGGTCTAGATTCTCCATCCATATACCTGAGTTTGGCTTTCTTGGGGTTGTTTTTCCAGTATCGTTGTTGGGTCTCAAAGCAAGTCTATTGGGGTTCACATCACAAGGGCGATCTGCACTTCCTCCCATAAAGAGCTTCAAAGGGGGCCATCTGAATGGTCGCATAGAAGCTGTTATTATATGCAAACTCTATGAGTGGCAAATGGTTTTCCCAACTCCCTTGAAATTCCATGACACACGCTCGCAACATGTCTTCAAGGGTCTGAATGGTGCGTTCCGATTGGCCGTCTGTCTGTGGGTGGTAAGCAGTATTGAACTTCAACTTAGTACCCAAAGCTGCCTGCAAACTCTTCCAGAACTACGACGTGAACCTTGGGTCTCGATCCGATACTATACTCTTTGGTATGCCGTGCAGCCGCACTATTTCTTTCACATACAAGCGTGTCAACTTACCCAAGGAGTCGGTGTTATTAACAGGCAGGAAATGAGCACTCTTCGTTAACCGGTCAACAATCACCCAAACAGAATTTTTTCCACTAGGCATTCTCGGCAAACCCACTACAAAATCCATCGTGATGTCATCCCATTTCCACTCAGGAATAGGGAGGGGTTGGAGCATACCAGCGGGTCTTTGATGCTCGGCCTTCACTTGATGGCATGTGTGACATTTCTCAACATATAAGGCAATATCCCTCTTCATTCCATCCCACCAGTAATTTTTCTTCAAGTCCCGGTACATCTTTGTACTGCCGGGATGAACTGAATAAGGGGCCGCATGAGCTTCTGCCATGATCCGCTCCTTGAATTCCGAATCCTTGGGGACCACTCTGCGATCTCAGAACCGAAGTATCCCATCTTTATCCATGCTATAATGCAACGGCCCTCGAGATTTTCTGACTCTTTTTCTGATATTCAGCAGCTTTGGATCCTTCCTTTGAAGAGTCTTCAATTCTTCAAAATCAGTTACCCGAATATCAAGAACTGAAGATAAAATATCTTCTTGCTGCGAACTCTCAATAAGGAGCCTTCTCATCCCACAAAGCAACGAATTCAATTCTGATGGCTCGACTTCATCTTCCAAGTGCGATTTTCGGCTCAAAGCATCAGCAACTATATTAGCCTTCCCTGGATGGTATTTGATCTCACACTGGTAGTCACTGATTAGCTCTAGCCATCGCCTCTGCCTCATGTTCAGATTTTTCTAGGAAAACAAATGCTTCAAGCTCTTGTGATCAGTGTACACTTCGCAAGCTTCCCCATACAAGAAGTGCCGCTAGATCTTGAGTGCAAAAACAATCGCAGCCAACTCTAAATCATGCATCGGATAATTCTTCTCATGGTCCTTTAGCTAACGAGATGCATAGGCAACAACCCGTCCTTGCTGCATAAGGACACAACCCAAACCAAACTTAGACGCATCACTGAAGACTACGAATGGCTTATGCGGTTCTGGAAGCGCTAACACTGGTGCCGTCGTCAACCTGTTCTTTAATTCTTGGAAGCTTCTCTCACACTTATCTGACCAAACAAATTCTGTATTCTTCCGAGTCAGAGCTGTGAGAGGTCCGGATAGGCGAGCAAATCCCTCCACAAATCTTCGGTAATAACCAGCAAGCCCCAAGAAACTCTGGATCTCATGCACTGTAGTCGGACGCGGCCATGACAAAATGGCTTCCACCTTACTAGGATCAACAGCCACTCCGTCTCGGGAAATCACATGCCCAAGAAATCTGACTTCCTCCAGCCAGAACTCACACTTGCTAAGCTTGGCATATAGCTGGTGTTCTCTCAATTTCCCAAGTACCAGACGAAGATGATACACATGTTCTTCAACATCTCGGGAATAAATCAGAATATCGTCAATAAACACTACCACAAAGGAATCCAGATAAGCTCGAAATACTCGATTCATCAAATCCATGAAAGCGGCAGGGGCATTAGCTAACCCAAACGGCATCACCTTAAATTCATAATGCCCGTACCTCGACCTGAAAACAGTTTTAGGCACATCCTTGTCTCTGATCCTCAACTGGTAGTATCCCGACCTCAAATCAATCTTCGAGAACACGGCTGCTCCTTGAAGCTGATCAAATAAATCGTCGATCCGCGGGAGAGGATATTTATTTTTGATGGTCACCTTGTTTAATTCCCGATAATCTATGCACATACGGAGGGTTCCATCTTTCTTTTTAACGAACAACACTGGCACACCCCTTGGCGAAGTACTAGGCTGAATAAATCCCTTATCTACCAGCTCTTGCAACTGAGTCTTCAACTCTTTTAATTCAGCCGGTGACATGCGATAAGGAGCTTTATGTATAGGAGCCGCTCCAGGTTCCAAGTCTATAACAAACTCCATTTCCCAAACAGGGGGTAGTCCGGGCAAGTCATCCACAAACACATCGGGAAATTCTTCCACAACTGGAATGTCTACCAAAGACTTCTCCTCGGACGGCGTGGACACCATCTGAACTAAGAATGCATCCGCTCCCCATGCAATCTCTCTTCTTGCTTGAATTGCCGATATAATTACCGGTTTTTCTTTTAACTTACTCCCTGCAAATTCCAGACAATCACCATCTGGAAGCTGAAAGGTAATTACCCGACTTCTGCAATTAATACTCGCAGAATATCGATATAGCCAATTCATCCCGAGAATGATATCAAAACCCAACAGCTTAAACACAACCAAATCAGCATCCAAGAACCTTCCATCAAAATTTAACGGGCATCCCAACGCAACCTTGGAGCACCATACCATTTCACCATTGGGTAAAGCCACCACCAATGACTTTGGCAAAGGTTCCATGACCAAATTACACATCCGCGCAAATGTTGAAGATACAAATGACTGTGAAGCACCAGAATCAAACAAAGTGCAAGCATAAAACTCAAACAAACGGACTCTCCCTGAACCAAACACACAACCCATGAAATCCAAAAAAAAACAAAGAAGAAACCAAATACACCAAAATTAAATCCAACATAGAATCAAATTAATCCATACCTGTAATTACTCCAGCATCATGGGTCACTGGTGCCTCATCATCCACATCTCCGGGTGTGACAGCATAAACCTGGGCTTGCACTGCTTGCCTTGGATTTGTTCTTCCACCGCGTCTACCTCCACGGCTTCCTTGAGCTGTTCTTGGACATTCTCGGGCAAAGTGACCCTGCTGGCCACAATTATAACATCGAGCCCCACCAGAAGGGCACTCACCCACATGGGCTCTATTACAAACTTCGCAAACAGGCACACGTCCTCCCATGCGAACACCTGAGGATGCTTGCGGTCGAGTTTTGGTCCGCTGAACAAATTTCTGAGGCGAACCCGAGCTGCTTCCTTCACTAGAAAAACTCCGCCTCTTATGACCCGGAGGGGAGCCCATACTCAGATTATTTTCTCGCTCCACAAGGGTGGCCACATCCGCTAATTCCTGAAAAGTGGATATCCGATGGCTGACCACCATACGGCGTATATCAGGGCGTAGTCCCTCCTGAAAATGAGCAGCTCGCATCTCCTCTGTGGCGATAAGGTGGGGAGCAAATTGCCCAAGTTCTATAAACCTTCGGGCGTACTGTTCCATTGTCATGCCTCCTTGAACCAAATTTGAGAACTCTCTTGCCTTTTGCTTCCTTACCGATGCGGGAAAGAAGCGGTCATTAAATTATTTCTTGAAGCGTTGCCAGGTTACAGCGGCGAATGAACCCAACTCTACTTCTAGCATCACCCTCTTAGTATCCCACCAATCAAAAGCGGTGCCTTGCAACAGATAGCTGGCGTAGAGTACCTGTTGCGCCTCGGTGCAACCACACACCTCAAAAGTTCTTTCCAGATCCTTGATCCACTTTCCAGCTTGAAGCGGGTCCTCTTCTCCAGTGAAGTGTGGGGTCCTATGCGCCAGAAAGCGCTCATAGGTGCATCCGGCTTGCACCATGCTGCTAGATCCTCCCAGGTAAAGCCAAGGCCCTCCCTGATATGGCCAAGGACCTCCTAGTTGCGGCCAAAGTCCTTCTTGTTGCGGACAAGGCCCTCCTTGTGGCGGCTAGGGACCCCCTTGTTGTGGCCAAGGTCCCCCTGGTTGTGGCCAAGACCCCCCTGGTTGTGGCCAAGGCCCTGTCTGTTGTGGCCTAAAATTTTGCTGCATAAACTCCGTCATCTGTCGTATGGCTTGGGCTATGGAGTCATCTCTTGATGTATTGTCCCGTGGCTCCTGAGTAGATTTCTTTGGCCTCCCCATTTTCCTGCCACCACAACCTTTGACCCCCTTTCAGAAAACAAAAACAAATAAAACCAACAACAAACAAAAACAGAACCAAAGACCAACACCACATCACACAAAACAAAAGAAACCAATTTGCAAAAACATAACTAAATAAATAAAAACAAACAAACAAGCTCAAACAAATAAAACAAATAAAACAATTTAAATAACTTTACTTAACATAAATTTTAAAACACAACTTTAAAAGCATTCTGGTACTACCTACGGGACATGTGGTTTTACCCAGAACCAAACCGCTCTGATACCACCTGTGGCGCCCCCAAATCCCCACGCACGAACACGAAAAAATCGAGACGTCCGGATGATGACATCACGGGTCATCATCCTATCGACGTGTGCCAAGTGTGCGAAAAAGTGACGAATGTGCACGAGAAATATGCAGCGAAAAGCAAGTCAGTAACTAAGTACCATAATTTTTCTTGTTTAATACAAAGCTATTCAAAACATACATAAATAAATATTACAAGACCCAAATATAATTTTAAACTAAATACAAAACATGACATCAGCACCCCAGCGGAGCCGCATCCTCGGGCTCAGCCTCCTCCTCCTCATCCTCGATCTCTGCACCAAAATCTACGGTACCAAAAATGGTGCCGCAGGTAAGTAAACTCCAAACACCACTAGATAAAAACATATAAAACTCAAACAATATGCATGAAATAAAACCCAATGCATATGCGCCATAAAATATGATTTTTTTTTTTTACACGCACGCCAAAAACCCATTTGGCCCACAAAAACATATCCTTAAAACCAAGCCTTGCCATTATCCCAGATAATGTCCCAAACCACCATTTTCCCAGAAAATGGATCAAAAGCCTCGAAAACCAACATCGCCATTTTCCCAGAAAATGGCCCACATCCGAAAACCATAAAAACAATCCAGTTATGCATGCACAATGATCTCCCCTAGGGATCACCCGCACACCCTAGCTCTGTGCCACACCGTAGGTAACGACTACACATGTGACACCTAAACGAGAGATGCCCAGACTCGCGCCCCACGCGTACCTGGCCAGGCCATCCTCTAGTCCCCGCCACTCTAGGGACCATGGAGTCGACACGACAGTGTTACCGTATCGTGCGATCCGGTCATCGCCCTGTGACGACCCAGGGGATGTCACTCAGTTTTATCCACTCCCAAGTGACCAGAGGAGCTCCACCGAGATAATAACCTATCCCAGCTTGGGCTCGTGTAACACACGCATGCAAAAACCATTTACGCCAATGAAACGAGATTTTCTCAAATAAATAAAATGCACATATACACAAAATGCAACTCACGCCTCATGGCTCAAATAAAATCAAGCAATCACAAACAACCAAAACCAAGCACTCCGTCCTCAATCCATCCGACCCCCGAACTCCTCGGACTCAGTCCGGAATCAGCCAACCAACAACAATAATTTATTGAAAGAGTAAAATATATTTAAATCTAAAAGTAGACTTTGAAAAATACTTATAGTGCTATACGGTATTTTTAGAAAGCTTGCGGGGTTGCAAACAGCGGAAGGAAAGCAACGTAACAGTGAAAATTCACTGTGGCCGTGGGTTGTAAAATACCCACTTTTTGAACAAGGACAAACCAAGGCTTGGGATTGATAGGGAATGGCCTTGAGATATTTATGAAGCTAAGGAAAATGAGTTTTGGCCGTGGGTGGTGGTGGAAATGGCGGTCGAAGGCCAAAAAGGGGCTGAACGGAGTTGAGCTCGTGAGAGCTGCTCTGGCAACGGATCGAGGCCGGAAATAGGTGGTTTAGGTCAGCAAGAGGTAGGGAAAGAAGTTGTGAAAAGATGGTGGCCGGAGGTGGTGCGACGGCGCCGGAAACGGTGAAAAACCGTATGGCTTGGAGGAGCTCGTGGCGGCTAACGGTGGCTCGGATGGAGGTGAAATTTGGTGGGGATGTTCACCGGTGAGAGGGGAAGAAAACTGGGTGGGTCATGTAGGCCACGCCACCGACGAGCGGCAGTTCTGGGCTGCGAAAGCAACCGGCGACAGGGGCAAAAACAGAGCAGGTGCAGCGACTTCCGGCGGCTCTCGAAGGCTAACGGCTGCTCCGATGGCTCTGAAAATTGGTGGAGATGATCTCTGGTGGAAGGGGAAGAGAATGGTGGTGACGGTGCACTAAAAGGTGGCTGGACGGCGGAGAACTGGGCTAACAAACAGGCGGCGACGGAAGGAAAAAAAAAGGGGGCTGCTGCGTACGCGGGAGAGGAGGAAGAAGAAAGAAAAAGAAAAGGAAGAAAAAGAAGGAAAAAGAAAGAAAAGAAAAGGGAAAAGAAAAAGAAAAGAAAAGAAATGAGGTCCAATCCTCACTCTGGAAACCAAAAACAGATCCGCCGAAAACGATATTAAAAAACCGTAAAACGACTAAAATAAATTAAACACCACCTCAAATAAATTAAAAACCAATTAAAACACATTAATTTAAAATAAATAAACTAATATATTAATTAAATTAAAAACAACCATTCAGTGAAAATACACGTAAAAGCGGGTCATCACATAGAATATCAAAATTGTGTTATGCATGTAAAAAAATATTACTTAATTAAATCACAAGTTATAAAATTAAGCATAAAATCATGCTATTAACCAATTTAAAACATAACTTAGATTTATGCATCTTAACAATTTTTCCATCTAAAACCAATAATAATGTAGTCAAATAAATAAAGTATATTGGTTCCAAATGTATAAAATATGTAATATTTCAGCTCAATCACACACGCCCCTAAGGTACTCATCTCACCATTGTTAAGCTTCTAAGTTAAGTTAAGAACATTAAACAACTTACAAGTGATTAGTCATATCAAAACCATGTTTTGAAATTAATTTCCTTATTTCTTTCTCACCTTTTTTATGTGGGCCTTATTACTTTTATTGTTATTTTTCATCATTCTTAGAGCGTATTAGAATATTAGACTAGATCCAACACATTTCAACATAATTTCCTTATTTCCAAGTCACTGCCAATCGCCACCTAGGTGCGCACACCTCCAAGTGTATTGCAACTAATCAGCCCCAGGCCCACACCATTTACACAATTTTCTCAAAGAAAATCTCATCAAATGCATCCCACCTTAACCCTCCTAGCTCATTTCGAGCATTGGAAGAATTGGCTCCAAGAAACCCATCTTTTCTTTCCTTCTTCCAATTGTAGCCCACATACGCCATACTATTGGTTCCTCTCAAGCCCAAGAAGTGCCACCCGCCCCTAAGGTACTCATCTCACCACTGTTAAGCTTCTAACTTGAGCTAAGGACATTAATAAACTTATAAGTGATTAGTCATCTCAAAACCATGTTTTGAACTTAATTTCCCTTTTATTTCTTTCTCACCTTTTTTTATGTGGACCTTAATACTTTTATTGTTGTTTTTCTTCATTCTTAGAGTGAATTAGAATATTAGACTTGATCCAACACATTTCAATAGAAGGAAAGTTGAATTACATCCAAGTCACCGCCAATCGTCACCTTGGTGCACCTCTATGTGCATTGCGACTAATCTGCCCCCAGCCCATGCCTTTTACACCATTTTCACAAGGGATTTCTCATCAAATGCATCCCACCATAACCCTCCTATCTCATTTCTAGCATTGGATGAATTGGCTCGAAGAAACCTGACTTTTTTTTTTTCATTCTTCCAATTGTAGCACACATACGCCATACCATTGGTTTCCCTCAAGCCCAAGAAATGTCACACGCCCCTAAGATACTCATATCGCTATTGTTAAGCTTTTAACTTGAGTTAAGGACACTAATCAACTTACAAGTGATTAGTAAACTCAAAACCATGTTTTGAACTTAATTTCCCTTTTATTCTTTCTCACCATTTTTATATGGAATTTATTACTTTTATTGTTGTTTTTCATCATTCCTAGAGTTAATTAGAAGATTAGACTTGATCCAACACATTTCAATAAAGGGAAAGTCATTCCTAGGTCCAAGTCATCGCCAATCGCCTCCTAGGTGCACCTCCATGTGCATTGCAACTAATTGGCCCCTATTCCATGCCTTTTACACCATTTTCTCAAGGGAAATCTCATCAAATGCATCCCACCTTAAACCACCTATCTCATTTCTAGCGTTGGATGACTTGGCTCAAAGAAACCCGTCTTTTCTATACTTCTTTCCATTGTAACCCACATATGCCATACCAATGGTTTCCCTTAAGTCCAAGAAGTGCCACACAGTCATAAGGTACTCATCTCATCATTCTTAAGCTTCTAACTTAAGTTAAAGACATTAATCAACATACAAGTGATTAGTTATCTCAAAACCATGTTTTGAACTCAATTTCCTTTTAATTCTTTCTCACCTTTTTTATTTGGATGTCAGTACTCTTATTGTTGTTTTTCAACATTCTTAGAGTGAATTAGAAGACTAGACTTGATCCAACACATTTCAATAGAAGGAAAGTCATTCTTAGGCCCAAGTCACCGCCAATCGCCACCTAGGGGCACCTCCATGTGCATTGCAACTAATTGCCCCCAAGCCCACCCCTTTTACACCGTTTTCTCAAGGGAAATCTCATCAAATGCATCCCACCTTAACCCTCCTAGCTCATTTGTAGCATTGGACGAATTGGCTTGAAGAAACCCATCTTTTCTTTCCTTCTTCCAATTGTAGCCCACATACGCCATACCGTTGGTTTCCCTCAAGCCCAAGAAGTACCACTTGATTGAGCTGAAACATTGTATATTTCATGCATTTAGAACCAATACATTTTAATTATTTCGTAACATTATTATTGGTTTTAGATGGAAAAATGGTTAATAGGCATAAATACGAGTTGTATTTTAATTGATTAATATAATGTTTATGATTATTTTTTATAACCTGTAATTTAATTGAACAATATTTCCTCACATGCACAACATATTTTTTATATTCAATTCTGGCTTTTAATTTATTTTTTATTTTCTATTTAAATGAGTAGCACATGGATTTACCTCTTCCTTTCGAAGTCACATGATACACGTAGGCTTTATGGAGAAAAACATAGCTTTTGTAGCAGGAGCTTTGGAGAGTTACATGGAAAAGGAAACTTTTATTTTCTTGTTTTTGAAAGGAACAGCGGCAAAGGCTTCAACTAGAGAAGGAGACAAGACACGCGGGAAAAAAAAGGAAAGAGACAGAAACTTTTTTTTCATTTGAGCTGGACGTTTGGGTGCTAGAGGACTAGCTAGAGCAGAAAAGGCTTTTAGAAAAAGGTGATAGAAGGGGAGAGAGATATTTTTCTTTCTGATTTGGTTGGACGAGAAGAGAAAAAAGGCTAGGGAGCTTTCTGACTCAGCATTTCAGTTGGTGCTTTTTCAGTATTGGAATGTGGAGACACACACTGGAAAGGGACTTGACTTTTGGAAGCTAGAGTGAGACGCACGGCAGCTGGGGGGACACGAAACGGTTACTTTTATTTTTCTGTTTTTGGCGCCGTTGCCAGGGATTGCAACGTGTGATAAGAGTTTTTTTTTAAGAAAAAAATTATTATAATAATATTTTTCTAACTTTCTATTATTTTTGTAGGTACGATTTTGTTTATTTTGTCAGGAAGGAGATTGAGTTGCATTGCTTTCATATTAATATCATTTGGTAATCTCATTCCCTTCTCTTTTATTTTCTTGCTTATTTTGCATTTAGTTTTTAGAATAGAAGACTTTAGGTGGTCCATGCATTAATTAATTTTTAAACTTGACCATACCTTTTTAGTCTCTTTGAATGCACTTGAGCCTTTATAATGAATGATTTCGTGGCAACGTGATCAAACTGGTAGATTGAGGAAAAATGAAATTGTGTTAGGAAAATTAGTTGACAGGTTGTCTGGTCATTCAAAAGATTCTCATTCTAATACCATGGCTAACAATTATAGTGTTTATGATGAACTCAAAAATGGGGAAGCTCAAAATAATGCACCAATGAGAACTTTGCGTGAGTATTGGTAGCCAACAATGATAAGTACTCCATCTTGCATGATTTTTCCTATGAATATAGGGAATTTTAATTTAAAGATGGGAGTAATTCAATTACTTCCCAAGTTCTATGGCTTAGACTCATAAAGTCCTTATTTGCATTTAAAAGAATTTGAAGAGGTTTGTACAACTTTACAAAACCAAACTGTCGATGATGATGTTGTTAGATTAAAATTGTTCCCATTCTCTTTGAAGGAAAAATCTAAAAATTGGCTTAATTCCTTGAGACAAGATCTATTGGCACATGGCAAGAAATGCAAAGAGAATTTTTGAAAAAGTTTTTTCCTACTCACAGAACCAACACTCTAAGCATAAATATTATGAATTTTTTTCAAAAAGAAAACGAGACATTTTTTCAATGTTGTGAGCATTTTAAGGAATTATTGTTAATTTTCCCACATCATGGCTAAGAGACTTGGTGCACCATTAGTTTTTTCTATGAAGGTTTAACATCTCAAATGTGCCATTTTGCAGAAATAATGTGTAATGGTGAATTTTTAAATAAGGATCTTGATCTTGGGACTATTTTGACCAATTGGCAAAAAGTGCTCAATCTTGGAACAACACAGATCGTTCTGATTGATCAAATAAGTCCAAGCCTAATGCCATGTCTCAAGAAGGTATATATGTCCTCAAAGGAAATGATGATGTAAATGTTAGGATAACAAGTTTGACAAGAAAAGTCGAGGCCATGGAACTTAGGAAGGTAAATTCAACTAAGGTCATTGAAAAAGAAGAAGAAAATTGTAGCATATGTGAGATTAGTGGACACCTAACTTAGGATTGTCCAACAATCCCCGCTTTTAAATGGGTGTTGCATGAACAAGCAAATGATATGAATTCTTATAAAAGATCATTTTCTTTCCCTTATTCTGAAACATATAATCCCAAATGGAGGAATCACCCCAACTTTAATTGGAGGAAGGTGTCAAATTCAAATCAAAATCTTCAAGGACCTTATGCTTCTACTCCTTATGTGCCTCCACAGAAGAAAACCCTTAAGGAGAGACATTACAAACTTTTATGCAGGGGCAAGCTAATATTAACACTCAGACAATGCAGGCCATTAATGAGATGAGGAGTTCTATTGGTGACCTGACCACTGCACTGCACACTCAAGAAAAAGGTAAGTTCCCTGCTCAACCTCAGTTGAGTCCTAAAGGGCAATTTGAGGTAAGAAATTCAAATTCTTCTAATTCAAAATTTGAACATGTTAAGTCCATCACCACTCTACACAATGAAAAAATAATTGATAAAAGTATTTCTATAAAAGTTGGTGAAACCAACAATTCTTCAAATTCCAAGAGTGATGGTGAACTTGACAAGGTTGAGTTGGATATGCCTGTTGATTGAGTTATAATATTGTGATTATTTTGCACTTAAATTCGAGTTAATCACACTTTTCTTATTAGTAATTGATTGAGTTGGGTCTCGATAAATCAATTCTAACTCAATTGATAATAACCTAATTTTATGATCTTAATCTTTAATTTATTACATGCAATTAAGGAAGTTAATTGTTGTGCATATATGCAGGTGGCCATGCGGAAATTTTAAAACTTAAATTAATCCATGCCTTGCATTTTCAATCTCATCTTTTTGGATTTGATGAAAATGCAGCACAACATTTACGTTTGATGAAAAATGCACGGATTAGATGGCTTGTCCTCAACACAGCAAAAACGCAAGCTCTTTCTGCGAATAGCACTCAACGGCGTCAACATGCTTTCAAAGATCAACCTCACACTGCAAATTTCAAATGCTTCTTGACGGTGGACCCCGCTTGCACCCCACCATGCTACCCTTGCGTCAACTTACAGAGAAGATTATTGCTTGCTCGAAAATCTTCCATTTCACACCACCTGGTCCGAGATATTTCATAGAACAACAATTTAAGGGAAAAACACTTACAAAAAATTAAAGCAGCAGGATATGGACCCCACGGCCTCAACTTTTCAATTCGAATGAAAGTCCCATGCATCATCTTCATTTAAGAAACTGCCCTGCTCCATGCCTGTGTGAAAAGAAAATTACGGAAAGTAAATCATGCTGCATCTCACAGAGCTTCAGTTCATTTACATTACATCCCTTACACTTTCAAAGTTTATGAAAATCACTCCATAATCCAGCCATGCCTTTCACTTCAAGCGTTTCACTCCACGCTATAGCAGAGCACATTTTTGCTTTTCCAGGATATACGATTACTGAAGGTAGAAAAGCCCCCAACACAGTTGCTCCATTTTGGGGGCTCTTGGTCTGCGTGCATAGAAAGGAAACATTTTTGTTACCTCAAAGATGGGAGAAAATAGAAGAGGGTGGGAGAAAACCAGTCGGTTTTGGCTGGAGAGTTCACTAGGACTTCCGAAGACCCATTTTTCTTTTCTATGTTTTTAGTTTTTACAGTTCCTTGCTTTGTGTTTGATTCAAGCCTTTGTTTACATTGTACTTACATTTAAATTGTTTTCACTTACTTTGTTTTCAGTTTTAGCCGAATACTTTCAGTAGTTATTGTGTTTGGGTATTTTCAGTAGTATGCAATTTTTCTTATAGTAATTTTCAGTTACCTTCATGCGTATTCTTGCTTGATTTCAGTTGGTTATTTGGGGTTGTTTGGATGTGCGTTGGATTATTTCCATTGTTGTTGATTAGTCTAAGTGGTGTAATTTTTCTTTTGGGTTAGATTGAACTCTATTGAATGGAAAATAGTGGCTTTTTTATTTGCAAACATGGTGTTTGCTAAAATGTCCCTTAGAACGTAAGTTTTTTAAACTTCCTTTTATTGCTTGGAACATGAGATTAGATGACATTGATGAATGTGATTTAGCTTCTTAAGCGAGGATAATCATAATTTAATCATTGCACGTTCACGAATCCACTTAATGTATGGAAGCGATTGAAGTAGCGTCAATCGCTACTTCCTATTCCCCACTCGTGTTTAACACATCATTTTATTTACTTTTCTTTCATATTTTTAGCACTCATTCACTATCTTATGCAAAAGTAAATGAGGGTATTTTTGATAATATCCAAGAATAATTCTCATTGTAGATAGCCTTAGTTAATAATTTTATTTTATTTTCGATAGTGAATGAATTTGCATTTTAAACTAATCGTTCCTTGAGGAAATGACTTAGGGACTTCTCTATTATTACTTGACAACTCTTATACTTGGGAGTAACTCTTAAAACAATTTTTAAGGTGAGTCACCTGTAAAAGCCCCAATACCTGCCCCTTTTCCCCAAAAGTTGGAACATTCTCATAAGTTGGTCCAAAATGTAGAAATTCTTGAGATTTTCAAACAAGTAAAACTTAACATTCCTTTGTTGGATGTGATTAAACAGATTCCATCTTATGCTAGATTGTTGAAAGATTAGTATACAATGAAGCGTATAATGAAAGTGCAATAGAAAACTTTTCTCACAGAACAGGTAAGCGCCATTCTTCAAAATTATTCTCCTCCAAAGTATGATGATCAGGTTTACCAAAACTTTCTTGTGTTATTTGTGATGACCCGCTTTTACGTGTATTTTCACTAAAGGGTTGTTTTTAATTTAATTAATATAGTGGTTTATTTATTTTAACTTATTGTGTTTTAAATTGGTTTTTATTTATTCGATGTTGTGTTTTATTTATTTAGTCGTTTTATGGTTTTTAATATCGTTTTCGGCTGATCTGTTTTGGTTTCCAGAGTGAGGACTGGACCTCATTTCTTTTCCCTCATCTTTTCTTTTTCTTCTTCTTTCTCTTTTTCCTTTTCCTTCTTTTTCTTTTTTTTTCTTTTTCTTTCTTTTTCTCCTTTCTCTCCCGCGCGAACCCCCTCCCCCGTCCGTCTCTCTCTCTCTCTCCTCTCCTTCATGCGGAACACACCAGTTGCCCAGACCCACCGCCGCCGGCCACCGTGTGGCACACCACCCCCACCATTTTCTTTCCCTCCCTCCGGTGAACCCCCCCCCCCCCCCACCAACTTTCATCCCCAACCGTGCTGCCGTTTAGCCAAAAAACCACCATCAAGCCATATGGTTTTTGCTGCGATCTGCCGTCGTCACTCCACCTCCACCCACCACCTCTTCACCATTTCATCATCGACTCCTTGCCGTCCTAACCCACCATTTTCTGGCCTCTAACAGTCGCCGGAACAGCTCCCACGAGCTAGTTTCGGATTTGGGTATTTCAGCCCTTCAACCACCATTTTCGCCGCTGCCACCCACAGCCAAACTCCACTTCCCTTAGCTTCATAAACATCCTTAGACCATTCCCTATCAATCCCGAGCTTTGGTTTGTCCCCATTCAAAAGTGGGTATTTTACAACCCACGGCCACAGTGAAATTTCACAGTTACGTTGCTTTTCTTCCGCCGTTTGCAACACCGCGAGCTTTCTAAAAATACCATATAGCACTGTAAGTATTTTCCAAACCCTACTTTTAGATTTAAATATATTTTGCTCATTCAATAATTATTTGTTGTTGGTTGGCTGATTCCGGACTAAGTCCGAGGAGTTTGGGGGTCGGATGGATGGAGGACGGAGTTGCTTGATTTATTGATTTATGGTTGGTTGATCGTTTTGTGCATTGAAATCGCATTTACATGGTGCATGCACGTGCGTTTTATTTAATTTGAGAAAATCCTGCTTTTGGCGTAAGTGGATTTTCAGGTGCGTGTGTATCACGACCCCAAGCCGGGATGGGGTATTATTTCGATGGATCTCCTCTGGTCACTCGAGAGCGTAATAAACTAAGTGACGTCCCCTGAGTTGTTGTTGGGCGCGATGGGAGCGGGGGCTAGAGGATGCTTGGCTATGAACGCGCTAGGCGCGGAACCGAGCATCGCTCTACGCATCGACTCCGTGGCCCTTTGCTGGCGAGGGCAAGAGGATGCTTGGCTACGAACGCGCAGGGCGCGAAACTGGACATCGCTCGTTTAGGTGTCACATGCGTGGTCGTTGCCTGCGGTGTGGCACTAGAGCCAGGGTGTGCGAATGACCCCTAGGGGAGGTCATGGTGCATACGGATTAATTGGTTAATGGTTTGAGTTTGATATGGGCCAAATGTGACTTTTGGCGTGATATTTCGAAAGGTTATGTTTTTGGGCCAAATGGGAATTTTGGCGTGCGTGGAAAAATATGATTTTATGGGTTTTGTGCATATTCATCCTTTCATGCATATTGTTTGAGTTTTACATGTTTTTATCTGGTGGTGTTTGGATTTTACTTACCTGCAGCACCATTTTTGATACCGTAGATTTTGGTGCAGAGATCGAGGATGAGGAGGAGGAGGCTGAGCCCGAGGATGCAGCTCTGCCGGGGTGCTGAAGTTAAAGTTAAAGTTTTGTTATTTGGTTTAAAACTATATTTGTGTTTTGTAATATTCTATTATGTATGTTTTGAACAGCTTTGTATTAAATTAAGAAAAATTTTGGTACTTAGTTATTGACTTTGCTTTTCGCTGCGTATTTCTCGTGCACATTCGTTGCTTATACACACACTTGGCACATGTCGATAGGGTGATGACCCGTGATGTCATCATCCAGACGTCTTGATTTCCCCGTGTTCGTGCGTGGGGATTTGGGGGCGTCACAGGTGGTATCAGAGCGGTTTGGCTCTGGGTAAAACCACATGTCTTGTAGGTAGTACCAGTATGTTTTTAAAGTTGTGTTTTAAAAATTATATTAAGTAAAGTTGTTATTTGATTTGTTTTATTTGTTTGAACTTGTTTGCTTGTTTTTATTTATTTGGTTATGTTTTTGCAAGCTGGTTTCTTTTTGTTTCTTGTTATGTGGTGTTGGTCTTTGGTTTTTGTTTTTTGTTTGTTGTTGGTTTTATTTGTTTTTGTTTTCTTAAAGGGGGTCAAAGGTTGTGGTGGCAGGAAAAATGGTGAGACCAAGGAAATCTACTCAGGAGCCACGGGATGATACATCGAGAGATGACTCCATAGCCCAACCAATGCGGCAGATGACAGAGTTTATGCAGCAGAATTTTAGGCCACAGCAGGCAGGGCTTGGCCACAACAAGGAGGACCTTGGCCACAACAAGGGGGTCCCAGGCCACAACAAGGAGGGCCTTGTCCACAACAAGGAGGGCTTTGACCACAACCAGGAGGTCCTTGGCCACATCAGGGAGGGCCTTGGCTATACCCAGGAGGACCTAGTAGCATGGTGCAAGCCGGATGCACCTATGAGTGCTTTCTGGCGCATAGAACTCCACACTTCACTGGAGAAGAGGATCCACTTCAAGCTGGAAAGTGGATCAAGGACTTGGAAAGAACTTTTGAGGTGTGTGGTTGCACTGAGGCGCAACAAGTACTCTACGCCAGCTATCTGTTGCAAGGCACCGCTTCTGATTGGTGGGATACCAAGAGGGTGATGCTGGAATCAGAATTGGGATCTTTCGCCGCTGTGACCTGGCAGCGCTTCAAGAAAGAGTTTAATGATCGCTTCTTTCCCGCTTCTGTAAGGAAGCAAAAGGTAAGAGAGTTCTCAAATTTGGTTCAAGGGAGCACGACAGTGGAACAGTACGCCCGAAGATTTATAGAACTTGGGTGATTTGCTCCCCATCTCATCGCCACAGAGGAAATGCGAGCTGAGCATTTCCAGGAGGGACTACGCCCTGATATATGCCGTATGGTGGTCAGTCATCAGATATGCACTTTTCAGGACTTAGTGGATGTGGCCACCCTTATAGAGCGAGAGAATAATCTGAGTATGGGCTCCCCTTCGGGACATAAGAGGCGGAGTTTTTCTGGTGAAGGAAGCAGCTCGGGTTCGCCTTAGAAATTTATTCAGCGGACCGAAACTAGACCGCAAGCGTCCTCAGGTATTCGTATGGGAGGACGGGTGCCAATTTTTGGAGTTTGTAATAGAGCTCATGAGGATGAGTGTCGGCTGAGTGGTGGACCCCAGTGCTACCGATGCGGCCAAGTGGGACATATTGCTCGTGAGTGCCCCGTCAGAGTTCAAGGAAGCCGTGGAGGTAGACGCGGTGGAAGAACAAATCCAAGACAAGCAGTGCAAGCCTGGGTTTATGCTGTCACACCCGGAGATGTGGATGATGAGGCACCAGTGACCCATGATGCCAGAGTAATTACAGGTATGGATTAATTTAATTTAATTTTATATTGGATTTAATTTTTGGTGTATTTGGTTTCTTCTTTGTTTTTTTTTTTTTTTGGATTTCATGGGTTAATGTGTTTGGTTCAAGGAGAGTCCGTTTATATGAGTTTTATGCTTGCACTTTGTTTGATTCCAGTGCGTCACAGTCATTTGTATCTTCCACGTTTGCGTGGATGTGTAATTTGGTCACGGAACCTTTGCTGAAGTCATTGGTAGTGGCTCTACCCAATGGTGAAATGGTATGGTGTTCCAAGGTTGCTTTGGGATGCCCGTTAAATTTTGATGGAAGGTTTTTGGATGCTGATTTGGTGGTGTTTAAGCTGTTGGGTTTTGATATCATCCTCGGGATGGATTGGCTATACCGATATTCTGCGAGTATTAATTGTAGAAGTTGGGTAATTAGCTTTCAGTTTCCAGATGGTGATTGTCTGGAATTTGCGGGGAGTAAGCTGAAAGAAAAGCCAGTAATTATATCGGCAATTCAAGCAAGAAGAGAGATTGCATGGGGAGCAGATGCATTCTTGGTTCAGATGGTGTCTACGCCGTCTGAGAATAAGTCTTTGGAAGACATTCCAGTTGTGGAAGAATTCCCCGATGTGTTTGTGGATGACTTGCCTGGACTACCCCCTGTTCAAGAAATGGAGTTTGTTATAGACTTAGAACCTGGAGCGGCTCCTATACATAAAGCTCCTTACCGCATGGCACCGGCTGAATTAAAAGAGTTGAAGACTCAGTTGCAAGAGCTGGTAGATAAGGGGTTCATTCAACCAAGTACTTCGCCGTGGGGTGCGCCAGTTCTGTTTGTTAAAAAGAAAGATGGAACCCTCTGTATGTGCATTGATTATCGGGAATTAAATAAGGTGACCATCAAAAATAAATATCTTTTCCCGCGGATAGATGATTTATTTAATCAGCTTCAAGGAGCAGCCGTGTTCTCGAAGATTGATTTGAGGTCGGGATACTACCAGCTGAGGATTAGAGACAAAGATGTGCCCAAAACTGCTTTCAGGTCGAGATATGGGCATTATGAATTTAAGGTGATGCCGTTTGGGTTAGCTAATGCCCCTGCTGCTTTTATGGATTTAATGAATCGAGTATTTCGACCTTATCTGGATTCCTTTGTGGTAGTATTCATTGATGATATTCTGATTTATTCCCAAGATGTTGAAGAGCATGTGTATCATCTTCGTCTAGTTCTTGGAAAATTGAGAGAACACCAATTGTATGCCAAGCTCAGCAAGTGTGGATTCTGGTTGGAGGAAGTTAGATTTCTTGGGCATGTGATTTCCCGAGATGGAGTGGCTGTTGATCCTAGTAAGGTGGAAGCCATTTTGTCATGGCAGCGTCTGACTATAGTGCGCGAGATCCGGAGTTTCTTGGGACTTGCCGGATATTACCGAAAATTTGTGGAGGGTTTTGCTCGCCTATCTGGACCTCTCACAGCTTTGACTTGGAAGAATGCAGAATTTGTTTGGTCAGATAAGTGTGAGAGAAACTTCCAAGAATTGAAGAACAGGTTGACGACGGCACCAGTGTTAGCGCTTCCAGAACCGCATAAGCCTTTCGTAGTCTTCAGCAATGCGTCTAAATTCTGTTTGGGTTGTGTCCTTATGCAGGAAGGACGGGTTGTTGCTTATGCATCTCGTCAGCTAAAGGACCATGAGAAGAATTATCCGACGCACGATTTAGAATTGGCTGCGATTGTTTTTGCTCTCAAGATCTGGCGACACTTTTTGTATGGAGAAGCTTGTGAAGTATACACGGATCATAAGAGCTTGAAGCACTTGTTTTCCCAGAAAAATCTGAACATGAGGCAGAGACGATGGCTGGAGTTAATCAGTGACTACCAGTGCGAGATCAAGTATCATCCGGGGAAGGCAAATATAGTTGCTGATGCTTTGAGCCGAAAATCGCATTTGGAAGATGAAGTCGAGCCGTTAGAATTGGATTCTTTGTTGTGTGGGATGAGAAGGCTCCTTATTGAAAGTTCACAGCAAGAAGAGATTTTATCTTCAGTTCTTAATATTCGGGTAGCTGATTTTGAAGAATTGAAGACTCTTCAAAGGAAGGATCCAAAGCTGCTGGATATCAGAAAAAGAGTCAGAAAATCTCGAGGGCCATTGCACTATAGTATGGATAAAGATGGAATACTTCAGTTCCGAGATCGCAGAGTGGTCCCTAAAGATTTAGAATTCAAGGAGCGGATCATGGCAGAAGCTCATGTGGCCCCTTATTCAGTTCATCCCAGCAGTACAAAGATGTACCGGGACTTGAAGAAAAATTATTGGTGGGATGGAATGAAGAGGGATATTGCCTTGTATGTTGAGAAATGCCACACATGCCCTCAAGTCAAGGCCGAGCATCAAAGACTCGCTGGTATGCTCCAACCCCTCCCTATTCCTGAGTGGAAGTGGGATGACATCACGATGGACTTTGTAGTGGGTTTGTCGAGGATGCCTAGTGGGAAAAATTCTGTTTGTGTGATTGTTGACCGGTTAACGAAGAGTGCTCATCTCTTGCCTGTTAATAACATTGATTCCTTGGGTAAGTTGACACGCTTGTACGTGAAAACAATAGTGCAGCTGCACGGCATACCAAAGAGTATAGTGTCTGATCGAGACCCAAGGTTCACGTCGCAGTTCTGGAAGAGTTTGCACGCAGCTTTGGGTACTAAGTTGAAGTTCAGTACTACATATCACCCATAGACAGATGGCCAATCAGAGCGCACCATCAGACCATTGAAGACATGTTGCGAGCATGTGTCATGGAATTTCAAGGGAGTTGGGAAAACCTTTTGCTGCCTCATAGAGTTTGCATATAATAATAGCTTCCATGCGACCATTCAGATGGCTCCCTATGAAGCTCTTTACGGGAGGAAGTGCAGATCGCCCTTGTGTTGGGATGAAGTCGGGGAGAGTAAGATTATTGGACCCAAAATAATTCAAGAGATGCAAAGCCAAGTTCGGATCATCAGGGATAAAATAGCAGCAGCTCAGAGTCGCCAGAAAAGGTACGCTGATACCAGGAGGAGAGAGTTATCTTTTGAAGAAGGTGATTGGGTTTATCTCAAAGTCTCTCCCATAAGAGGAGTTAAGCGTTTTGGTAAGAAGAGGAAACTAGATCCGAGGTATGTCGGCCCTTTTCAGATTCTGGAGAAGGTAGGGTCTGTCGCCTATAGAGTTGCTTTGCCAGAATATTTTGGAGATTTTCATGATGTCTTCCACGTATCATCCCTGAAGAAGAGCTTTGGACAACAAGAGCCACGCGTTGTCAACCCAGAGAGTATTCAGCTGCAACCAGACCTTACTTATGAGGTTGTTCCGTCGCAGATCATGGATTGGAAGGAGCAACAGTTGAGGTCCAAGACGATACCTTTGGTTAAGGTGGCATGGGGAGATCC
Source organism: Carya illinoinensis (assembly GCF_018687715.1). NCBI lineage: Eukaryota > Viridiplantae > Streptophyta > Magnoliopsida > Fagales > Juglandaceae > Carya > Carya illinoinensis. The sequence goes on along the minus strand of NC_056755.1, from coordinate 26,907,192 downwards.
GTTAGCTCAAGATTTCTCTTGGAAGCGAGTAGCGGACATGAGGGAGCAGTACCCATACTTGTTTGAGTAAAGACGGTACGTTTCTTAATCTTGGTCATAGGTGGTTTATGTGATTTTATGTAGCTTGTTTCAAGTTGGTGTTTGATCTTGCAAATTTTGAGGACGAAATTTGTTTTTAAGGGGGGGAGGATGTGATGACCCGCTTTTACGTGTATTTTCACTGAAGGGTTGTTTTTAATTTAATTAATATAGTGGTTTATTTATTTTAAATTATTGTGTTTTAAATTGGTTTTTATTTATTTGATGTTATGTTTTATTTATTTAGTCGTTTTACAGTTTTTAATGTCGTTTTCGGCGGATCTGTTTGGGTTTCCTGAGTGAGGACTGGACCTCATTTCTTTTCCCTCATCTTTTCTTTTTCTCTTTTCGTTTTCTTTTTCTTTCTCTTTTTCCTTTTCCTTCTTTTTTCTTTTTTTTTCTTTTTCTTTCTTTTTCTCCTTTCTCTCCCGCGCGAACCCCCTCCCCCGTCCGCGCGAACCCACACTAGCTGCCCAGACCCACCACCACCGGCCACCGTGCGGCACACCACCCCCACCATTTTCTTCCCCTCCCTCCGGTGAACCACCCCACCAACTTTCATCCCCAACCGTGCCGCTGTTTAGCCGAAAAACCACAATCAAGCCACACGATTTTTGCTCCGATCTGCCGCCGTCGCTCCACCTCTAGCCACCACCTCTTCACCACTTCATCACCGACTCCTTGTCTTCCTAACCCACCCATTTCCAGCCTCTAACAGTCGCCGGAACAGCTCCCACGAGCTAGTTTCCGATTTGGGTATTTCAGCCCTTCAACCACCATTTTCGCCACCACCCACGGCCAAACTCCACTTCCCTTAGCTTCATAAACATCCTTAGACCATTCCCTATCAATCCCGAACTTTGGTTTGTCCTCGTTCAAAAGTGGGTATTTTACAACCCACGGCCACAGTGAAATTTCACTATTATGTTGCTTTTCTTCCGCCGTTTGCAACGCCGCGAGCTTTCTAAAAATACCATATAGCGCTGTAAGTATTTTCCAAACCATACTTTTAGATTTAAATATATTTTGCTCATGCAATAATTATTTGTTGTTGGTTGGTTGATTCTGGACTGAGTCCGAGGAGTTCGGGGGTCGGATGGATGGAGGACGGAGTTGCTTGATTTATTGATTTATGGTTGGTTGATCGTGCGTTTTATTTAATTTGAGAAAATCCTGTTTTATTGGCATAAGTGGATTTTCGGGTGCGTGCGTATCACGACCCAAGCCAGGATGGGGTATTATTCTGATGGAGCTCCTCTGGTAACTCGGGAGCGTAATAAACTGAGTGACGTCCCCTGAGTTGTCGCTGGGTGACGATGGGAGCGGGGGCTAGAGGATGCTCGGCTACGAACATGCCGGGCGCGGAACCAGGCATCCCTCTACGCACCGACTCCATGGCCCTTCGCTGGCGAGGGCTAGAGGATGCTTGGCTACGAACGCGCGGGGCGCAGAACTGGGCATCTCTCATTTAGGTGTCACATGCGTGGTCGTTACCTACGGTGTGGCACTGGAGCCAGGGTGTGCAGATGACCCCTAGGAGAGGTCATGGTGCATACGGATTAATTGGTTAACGGTTTGAGTTTGATATGGGCCAAATGTGACTTTTGGCATGATATTTGGAAAGGTTATGTTTTTTGGCCAAATGAGATTTTTGGCGTGCATGGAAAAATATGATTTTATGGGTTTTGTTCATTGGCATCCTTTCATGCATATTGTTTAAGCTTTATATGTTTTTATCTGGCGGTGTTTGGATTTTACTTACCTGCAGCACCATTTTTGGTACCGTAAATTTTGGTGCAGAGATCGAGGATGAGGAGGAGGAGGCTGAGCCCGAGGATGCAGCTCCGCCAGGGTGCTGAAGTTAAAGTTAAAGTTTTGTTATTTGGTTTAAAACTATATTTGTGTTTTGTAATATTCTATTATGTATGTTTTGAACAGCTTTGTATTAAATTAAGAAAAATTATGGTACTTAGTTATTGACTTTGCTTTTCGCTACGTATTTCTCGTGCACATTCGTTGCTTATACACACTTGGCACATGTCGATAGGGTGATGACCCGTGATGTCATCATCTGGACGTCTCGATTTCCCCGTGTTCGTGCGTGGGGATTTGGGGGCGTCACATTATTGGAAATTTTAAAATTGAAAAAGCCTTACTTGACCTTGGTGCTAGTGTTAACATCCTACCTTACTCGGTATATGAGCAATTGGGTCTTCGGGAACTTAAACCCACCAAGGTAACACTTCAACTTGCTGACCATTCAATAAGGATACAGAGAGGGATAGTTGAGGATGTATTAGTGTAAGTAGGAAAATTTTATTTCCCTATGAATTTTATTGTCTTGGACACAAAACCTCTCTTTGATGTTTGCACTCAAATTTCTATAATTTTGGGCCGGTCAATCCTTACAACCTTAAATGCTTTAATAAATTGTAGTAGTGGTGTAATGATAATTTCTTTTGGCAACATGACTTTGGAGTTGAGTATTTTCAATGTTTGTAAACAACCTGGTGATGATGATGATGTGCATGATGTGAATTTGATTCAAACTTTTGTTCAGAATAAATTTGATTTGTCAATTTTTTCTGATCCTCTAGAGGCGTGTTTGGTTCATGCTAAAAATTTTGATGATGATTCTGTGCTTGCATCTATGAATTTTTTATTGGAATCTACTCCTATAATCCAACTGATAAGTGGAGGACACGTTTTGAGGAATTACCACCTCGTGATATTGTGCCCCTCCCCTCAAGTGTGCAAACACCAAAACTCGACTTGAAACCTCTACCTGTTGATCTCAAATATACATTTTTAGGCCAAGCAAAGACATTACCAGTGGTTATCTCATCAAAACTGGATGAAATTTAGGAGAAAATTAATTGGCGTTCTCATTGAACACAAATAGGCAATAGGATGGACCATAGCTAATATTAAAGGTATTAGTCCTTTAATTTGTACTCACAGGATATATCTAGAGGATAATGCTAAGCCTTCTAGAGAGATGCAGCGTAGACTGAACCCCAACTTGAAAAAAGTTGTTCGAGTAGAGGTGTTAAAACTACTGGACGTAGGGATCATTTACCCTATTTCTGACAGCAAATGAGTTAGTCCTACGCAAGTGGTACCTAAGAAATTTGGTGTAACTGTAGTTAAGAATGCTAATAATGAATTGATCCCAACTAGAGTTACTACTTGTTGGCGTATGTGATGCTAGTGATTATGCTGTTGGACCTATGTTGGGCCAACGTAAGGACAAAAAGCCTTGTGGTATTTATTATGCAAGTAGAACTTTAAATAGGGCTCAAATGAATTATTCAACAACTGAAAAAGAGCTACTTCCAGTAATTTTTGCACTTGACAAATTTTGTTCTTATTTGATTGGGTCCCATCCATGCTGCTTTGAAATACCTTTTAGCTAAAAAAGATGCAAAGCCTAGTTTGCTTAGATGGATCATTTTACTGCAAGAATTTGATTTGATAGTTAAAGTTAAAAAGGAGTTGAGAATGTTGTTGTTGACCATTTGTCTAGACTTGTTCTTTCAGATTCCATAGAGATAGTTCCTATTAAAGATGTAACAGCCAGCTAGAAATTCAATCCTAGAATTTCTATACACTTTAGGAACTTCGTGAAAACTCCGTAATTTTTCATGAATCGACTAATCGCAAAGATTTTAGTTTGTCAACATAGTAAGTGTTATTGCTCACTATGGTGCCAGAAATGGGATTTTAATTGTTTGAGGTAGTTAAAAGTGTCAAAATACATTATATTCTATACCACTAGACTCAGTTGATTATTTCGAATTTTATGGCATAATAACTCATTTTCATAATTTCGGACGAACGGCTTGTTAGAAACTGACTCACTCAAAAATGAGTAGCACTAATGCTATCCCAAGTGCAGGAGGATGTCGTGTAATAATTAGGAATAAATTCCTAGATCGTCTCCTCAGGGAAAGTTGCTTAAAATTAAACTTGTTGAAAAATGTGAAAAACTTCACAAAGAGAAAACAAGAGGATGATATGTACAATGGATGGAAAAGTGCAATGAAAATCAAAATTTACTGGTCGTGAACTAGATTCATGTTTGTTGGATTTAAGTGCAGCGATGAAATGTAAGGAATTAAAATGCAAGAAAGTAAATTAAAATTGCTGAAATTAATAGACTGAAATTTAAAGGAGAAAGAAAAATAAATGACATTAATTTAAATAGAGGAATTCAAGGTGCAAGGAGAAATAAATGACAGTAATTTAAATAGACAGAAATTAAAGGTGAAATGAAAAATAAAAGACATTAAACTGAAATTAAATAAAAACAGGAATTGTAAGGAATAAACTTGTTCTATTCGGAAAGAAGAGGAAGTAAAATGGAAAACCAAAAACCCAGCTGCTTGAAACTAAAACGAAAAAGAAAGTAGATCAAATAAAATTCTGCTGCTTGATTCTAGCTTCTAAACGAAAAGTAACAAATGCATAGAATTCAAACAGCTCGCCTTCAGTCAAACTGAAAGAAAGATAAAATGAAACTCCAAGCTACTGCAAGGTCCAAACGAAAAGTAAAGAAAAAATAACAAGCTACCACTGCTAGAACTAAACGAAAACAAGAAGGAAAGAAAAGAAAATCTGCTGCTATCGCCTGAACAACAAAATAAACACTGAATGAAGAAAATAAAACTCAAACTCTACTCTGCTGCCTCCAGCTTCTAAAGAAAACAAGTAAACAAGTCAAAAACTAAAACTCCTCTCTTTTACTCTCTCAAGGTCCTCCTTCTTAAAAACAGAAAATAAAATAATTAAAACAACTCAAAATAAAACTGCCGTGCTTCTTCTATGTCTGAACGAAAAGCATGAAAGAAAACTTTAAGCTAAGCTATCCAACTCTTCTCTTCTTTTCTGCTGTGGCCGATTCTCCTTTTCTAGCTACACGAAAACTGCTGCCAGCTTCACACCAGCCACCCCTGGGTCAAACGGAAAGAAAGCTGCCCAGCACGCCTGCTCTTGCCTCTTTCCATGAAGTCCAAAATGCCAGCCCTCAACGAAAACGAGAAAGAAAAAAATAGATGCCTACTTCCTGCTGTCTCCGTTCCCTCTTGCCCCCCAAGTGTAAAAACGAAAACCAATCGCTGTCTATCAACCCACACCGAACTCTATGTCCCATTGCTCTGAGAATTCAACCCGTGGCCCCCATGTTCAATGTGTCTTCCCCCATGTTCAATGTGTCAGCCGAAAAATCAATAGCCCATAACCACTTGCCAATTATTTAATTTTCTCCAATCTTGCCACCGGTTCTCTCACATGCATTGAATAATTAAAAGCCAACTAAAGTCAACTACTCCTTCCCTCAAATCCGCACATTCCCCTCTTTCTTTCCTTTTTTCTTTCTCTTTCACTTTCCTACTTTTCAGCTGCTCTTTTCTTTTTATTTCTTTTTGTTTGCTCGACTTTTCTTCACACGTCTCCCTCTCTCAACTCCCCACCAATTCTGCTCCTGCCTACCCCCTAAACGAAAAGTAAGGAACACGGAACCAGCCCTCTCTCCACTCTGCCAGCCAACGTGAAAGCCCCACCACATGAAAAAGTAAAAGCTAAATGAGTGCTCCAGCCGTATGTGAATGATGTTGTTCCTGCTGATGTGTGCTGCAGCTCCGAGTGTGGTTTGTTGAGCATGTTTGCTTCGTGTGAGTGGGTCCCATGCATGGTGTGAGTGTGCTGCATGTGAGCATGTGTGCATGTGTTGCTTTCCTGCATGTGTCCGGTGTGAGTGGCTGTGTGCGGAATGAAGCTGTCCGAATGAGGCATCTGCCAGCTGTGTTGCATGTGTATTACATGTTGGTCATTTCTTTTGCTGTCCATGTATGGTTGCATCGTGTGAATGGATTTCAAAGGACATCAAGCACAATGAAAAACATTTTCCTTTTGCACCAGCCCATCGTTGCCTATTCTCAATCAAGCTTTGGGCCCTTCTTCACCATCATCCTCTATCTTTCTTCCAACTCAATATCACACACTGCATCATGCACATATGGTTGTCACTTGTTCACAAACAATAAAAATAACACTCAAAAATAAATTAAAAGAAAAATAGATTATCACAAATAAACTATATATGTGAGGAAATATTGTCCCATTAAATCATAGTTATAAAATTAAGCATAAACATGATATTAATCAATTAAAACTCGCAACTCGTATTTATGCTTATTAACTATTTTTCCATCTAAAACCAATAATAATGTCATGATGAATTTAAAAAAACATTGGTTTTAAATAGCTAAAATATGCAATATTTCAGCTCAATCAGAAACTGTGAAATTAATTTTAGGGGCACTTTGGGGTTGAGTTTTGGTAAACAATTTTCACTGTAGGTTAATATGAATATTTAAGATTTTTCAGTACTAAGTTTATTACATTTTTTTTAGTGAATAGTAACCTCAATTAGCTTACTAAGTGCAATGTTTTCAAAATCACAATGTGGAATGTCCAAATTAGGTTAGAGAAGTTTTATTTGGACACTTGGCAAGATCTTAACCGCACATAGTGAATAGTATTAGACACTTGGCACAAAGAGAAACCATTAGATGGATTTGTGAAGGAAATCAAGGTGTGAGATCATGCTGCCTAAGCAAAACTTTTTTTCATCTGATCAAGCAAATTGAGCAGATCAAAGAGGGTTTCAACCCTAAATGGTTGGAATCCAATTGAAAACCCCAAAACGGTTTTCCCAAACCCTAAAATTGGCCTTCAAACCCTTTTTGATCCAATTTCTAGCACTGTGTTTAATCACTTAATTAAATCACTTTCACAAGCTATTAATTTCCCAAATCCTTGTTATGACATCATTATCCAACCTTTTAAATCTTAGAAATTTGATTGGGCCAAGAAAAATTAGATTTGGGCTTGATAGCATCTCAAACCCTAACCAAACCCCCTTTAAACCCCAAATTGAAGCCCACTTGATGAGATGGAGAAACCCGCCTCATCAACCTCCATACCTCACAGCTTCTGCAGGCAGTCCTTTCCCCTCACTATTCTCCACTTTATGTCACATAGTCACCTCCAATCAATGGTCATTCAAGCCCATATCTTCCCCCTCCAAAAGTATAGAGTTGTGCAAGACACACTTCTTTCCATTTAGTCACTTCTTCACCCCGTTCTCAGAAAGAAACCCAAAAGAGCTCTCTCAGGCAGATTTTTGGGTTTTTTTGCATGGATGATTTTAACCCTTTGTATGTATTTTCACATGATAAGTCCTTCATAAAAGTTGTTTCTATTTGATTATAGTTTATGTATATATATTATTCGTATTATTCCATGGTCATTTTATTGGTAAAAAGTATTTTTAACCATAGAAATGTCATTCTGGACATAAAACTAGAGAGTATGTTATGTTTTGGAGTTTTGGACCAAGCTAATGGACATATCTTGGTCCAAAAATTTTAGGGAGTGTTGTTAGCATGTGTTTAAGAGTGTTCATTGAGGTTTTGTTGCATGACTAAAACTTTTGATGATAGATTTTTTTAGATCTAGAAACTTGAAAACTGGAAGTGGAAAATTTGGAGAAGGTTGGAATATTTTGTGGTTTGATTATACGCTAAAGGCTTTTTTTTATATGATGATACTAAGTCTCTTATTTTCATGTTAAGATGTTATTTTGAAGATATTTAGTATTAGTTTCAAAGATATAATTTTTCTATTCAAGAGGATTTTGGTTAGGCCTAATATTTGATGTTTCTGGATTAGATCTATGTTTTATTGATTTTTAGTCATATGATTTTAAGTTTGATGGTTGTATATTCTTTAGGACACATTTGTAAATGATTTGATGCTTTAGTTTGAAGATCTCACCTTCTTAAGCCAATGATCAAGAGCTTTATCAGAGCTATAGTTAAGAAAAAAATGTTTCCATTTTTGGACTAAGTGTAAAACCAAAAACTCCAAGTGTTATTTTGTCATTTTTGTGACACTCCCAGATTTCCGTTTGGGATCAGACAGACATCTGAAGCTTTGGGACATGTAACAAAAGGTTCCCTACCCTCGTTCATGATATATGAGATGCAATGTTTCTAACATGCATCTAGCATTATGCAATATTCACAACGGATAATTTTGTTTTTAGCAATACTATGCACCAAACTTATAATATCCCAAATAGTTAAATCCTAATGCAAGCATACTTAACAAAATAAACATCCACAATTTCAGTACGTGTCTTAGAAGACTATAATCTCAAAACATGGGAGACCAGACTCAATATTTACATTACCAAAAAACACTATTGAGGAAGTTCGTTGAGTAACTCGTGTAACTCGACTAACAAGGCCAGAATATTGTCCAGAAACTAACTATGGAAGCTGTAAGCTCAGCGTCGTGTCTGCGGCCTCTAGTCAACCTCCTCCAGTCTACCAATGTCTGCTCTCTACTCTAATCCTGACGCATCGCCTACCATTCAAGGGGGAATGGTAGTTGGGACTACCATGGTGAGATTTGATTACAAATCTCAGTAAGTTAATAAGAAACTCTCACACAGGTTAATGATGCATGCATGGCAGTAAAAGTATGAATGCATAATTAAAGTCGTAAGTAAGCATAACATAACTTGACATATAGCATGGCGTAACTAACATAACTTGAACTGAAACATGAACTAAACTTGACTTAACATGACATGAACTTAAACTTAAAACATAATATGGACTAGCAACATAACATGAACGTGAACTTGAAACATATCATGGACTTGAAACATAGCAAGAACGTGAACATACATAACATAAATATGAACTTGAACATAACATAAACCTGAGCATAATATGATATAAACGTGAACTTGAGACATAATGTGAATGTGAACATAACATAACATGAACGTTAACTTGAAAATAACATGTATGTGAACATAACATGACATGAATGTGAACTTGAAACATAGCACAACATGAACGTGAGCTTGAACATAACATAAACGTGAACATAACATGATATGAACATAAACTTGAAACTTAATGTGAACATGAACATAACATGTACGTGAGCATAACATAACATAACATGAACTTGATCTGAAACTTGACGTAACATAAACTTGGAATCTTGCTTCTTTACTTAATATGAACTTGGACTTGAATTCTGACAATCAAAATGATTCTTCCAGCCGTTTCGTCGGGAATAGTGAACAATCAGAATGATTCCGCCCAATATATGTCACCAGAGATACTCAGAGAATCAGAATGATTCCATCATGAGTATTTTAAAACACGTACCCTAACAATCAGAATGATTACACCAGTAGTACCTAGTAATACTCTGACAATCAGAATGATTCCATCACGAGTATTTTAAAATAAGATACCCTAGCAATCAGAATGATTATTCTAGGAGTATCTGCATAACTGAACTTGAACGACATTCTGACAATCAAAATGATTTCGCCAAAAGTACTTCGTGTGAATTACAAGTGGAGATGCTCGGACAATCATAATGATTACATCATGAGTATGCTAGACATAACTGACTTAAATGTAACTTGAAAAACATGACTTACTTGAGATGGAAACACTTCATAACATGACCGAACATGTAACAGATATCATACTTGACATGACATACTTGCAACAATGAATATTACATGATATGACATACATGTAACATATGGTATACTTAACTTGGCATACTTATAACATACAGCATTACATGACAGAATAGATTGTGTAACAGATAAATATTCATAAAAGAATAAATCATGCGTAACAGATAAACATGTAATAACGTGGCATGACATGGCATATATGATAACATACATACATAAATTGTAGTTCCCTTACCCATCATATATACACAGCAAACTGATAGTAAGTTAGAAGCTAACTTACCTCGATCGTCGCGTTCTACGAGGATAAAGAGCAAAACATGAGGAACTGTAAGAGGGTATTCTAAAAGTTGGAAATTTAATTACTAACAATTAGAAATGTCTAAAAAATACAACTTAAAGTAAAATTACCATTTTACTCTCTACATGTGAAAAAATGACCATTTTACCCCTAACTTAAGGATTTCACATCCTAACTTCAAAAATTTCTAAAATTTACATTCCTCATGTAAATTTTGTCCTAAACTCAAATATAACCTCAAAAAAATTTTAAAAAAAATCACAACTATGAAAAACACACTATGGCCAAATCATCCATAGGCCATTTCTCTTATTTTTGTTGCAATTCCTTCCAACTTCAAAACACATTTTTAATCCAAAATTTTGCAACAAGGATCTTCCTATCCTATGTTTAAAGCTATACATAAAACATCCATTTAGAAAAAGCTAATAATCAACAGCAATCTTTTTGTAAAAAGATCCAAACACTTGAATCACAAGCTTTGTCCCTAAATCAAAACATCTCCAAGAATTCCAAAAAATCAAATCTTACTTCTAACATATTCATAATATCATTCTAAGATCAACCGTGCTTTAACTCATCAAACTAAAGGAGCCAAAAACACAAAATAACACGGAGGTTTTGGTTTTACACTTAGTCCAAAAACATAAACTTTTTCCTCAACTAGTTTGATAAATCTCTTGATCAATGGCTTAAGAAGGTGAGATCTTTGAAATAAAGCATCACATGGTTTAAAAATGTGTCCTAAAGAATATCCAACCATCAAAATTAAAATCACATGGCTAAAAATCAATAAAACATGGATCTAATCCAAAAACATCAAATCTTAGGCCTAACCGAAATCCTCTTGCATAGAAAAATCATATCTTTTAATTATGTATTCATACTTTTACTTCCATGCATGCATCATTAACCTATGTGGAATTTCTTGTTAATTTACTGAAATTTGTAATCAAATCTCACCGTGGTAGTCCCGCCTATCATTCCCCCTAATGGTAGGTGATGTGTCAGGCTCAGAGCAGGGAGAGGATATTGGTATACTAAAGGAGGTTGACTAGACGCTGTAGACACGACGCGGAGCTTACAGCTTCCACAGTAGCTTTTGGACAGTATTCTGGCCTCATTAGTTGAGTTACACAAGTTACTCGACAAACTTCCTCAATAGTATATTTTGATAATTAAATATGGAGTCTGACCTCCCATGTTTTTGAGATTACATTCTTCTGAGACTCGTACTGAAATCGTAGATGTTTATTTTTGTTAAGTATGCTTGGATTACAATTTAAATATTTGGGATATTATAAGTTTGGTGCATAGTATTGCTAAAAAAAAAAAATTATTTGCTGCGAATATTACATAATGCTAGATGCAATGTTCCTAGATGCATGTTAGGAACATTGCATCTTATATATCATGAATGGGGGCAGGTAACCTTATGTTGCATGTCCAGATGCTTTGGATGTCCGTCTGATCCCAAACGGAAATCTGGGGGCATCACAGGATTATATCAGAGCAATACGTCTCTGGGTTGTAAATCCACATGTCCTTAGGAAATGCACCAAATACTAGGCTTGAAATTTTAGTCTTCATTATGCTTGAATTTCTTGAAGTATAAGAGATAGTACGTGGCTTTTATAAGTGCACTCGTGTGTTTCGAGAAGTGACACATGACTCTTGGTAGGATACCTAGGAACCTTGAGAGAGACATCAATCAGGAAAATCAGAATTCCTCGATGGATGGAGGATTAGTTGAAACTGTATGCTTGTTGACTGACATGCTTAGACATCAGCAACAGCAGCAAATGCACTTACCCATTAGATTGTAAGCTGTCACTCAGGGAGACACAGATGCTGACTCCCTAGGAACTGAAAGAGATGGCGTCATCACTAGTATTTTACTAGGATCTCTATATTGTTAAGTTTAGTTAAGTTTGATTGGATTGCAACTGATGGTATTAGTGAATTACTGTTATTTTGGGAAAGGACAAGTTATTAAGGTTTGTAACTTGTACGCTGTTGGATTTAAGTGAGTCCTTGTTGTTGGTGGTTGTGGTTTTACACGAGAGTTCAGTTCGGAAGCCGAATTGTTACCGAGTTGATAAGAGTAACAATTCTCCTTAGGAGTACTATTGTTCATACCAGTGTAGATAGTATGCCTTTCAGTAGTACGAGGAAGGGTATTAAAGGTTATGGAATTGTATTCTGTATGTTTAGAGGTTTTTTTTTTTTTTTTTTTTTTTTTTTTTTTTTTTTTTTTTATTCTGAGGATGCAATAGAATTTGTGTTTGGAAGATTAAAGTGTTTGAGGAAAGCATTGGCCTTAGTAGGATTCACTTATGATAGTAGTTTTGTCTTGCGGCAATTAAATGGTTTTTTTTGTGAAGCACTGTGTTTGTGGAGACATAGGTTGCCCTTATATTGGAGACAAATATATGGAGACTAAAATCTTGGTCTTGAGGACTTACGTGAACAGTATGAACATATCCTTTATTTTGGAGTCAGAATAAAGGGCAACCCATGATAGATAAAAGAGTTATACCAATCATAAAAGAGAAATTCCAGAGTTTTTAGATAAACCCTAGCTAAAATAAGGCCCATTCTTTTAAAAAATACCCTTAAGTGAATAGTGCCACAGCTACAGTACTGCTACTGTAACTTAGCCTATTGAAACACTAATTCAACAAAATAAAGCATATATGGGCCAAGCATTCTCAAGCCCAATTATTCTAGACTAATTTCTATAACTAATAAAATAAGTCATTTTAAAAAAACAAACACGTTCAAGGCCCTTTAATCACATAAATATAATAATAAGACCTAATTTATCTTGCACTCTTCCGTGACTTGTATCACTTGGATGAGAATTGGATCTCCTTCTCTCAAGCCCATCTTGAATAGGATGAGGAATTATGAGAGGCCTGTTGAGACATGGGGAGAGTTGAAAACTCTCATGAGGTGGAGATTTGTATGTAGCCAACTATAGGGACCTCTACCAAAAATTACAAAATCTTATACAGGAGTCTAGGAGTGTAGAGGACTACCATAAGGAGATGGAGGTGGCTATGTACAGGAAAATGTAGAGGACGATAGAGAGGCCACTATGGCTAGATTTTTGTGTGGTTTGAATAGGAAGATAGCCAATGTGGTTGAGTTGCACCATTATGTAGAAATAGAAGACGTGGGGTGGGACGCCCCCAAATTCCATTTGGGATCGAACGGACATTTGAAGCATCGAGACATGTAACACAAGGTTACTGGCCCCCGTTTATGACATATAAGATGCAATGTTCCTAACATGCATATAACATTATGGAATATTCGCAGCGGATAATTTTTTTTCTTTAGCAATACTATACACTAAATTGAAAATATCCCAAATGCTTAAAACATACTTCATACATAAAAACTCATTGAACAACTAAGATCACAACACTAGTCCAAAATGGTTATGATCCAAAAGAGTATTGGAGATGCAACTCCATAGTACAAGTAGTAATTTAAATTAACTACTATATTAACATCGACGCCGCACTATCGCTCAGTCGACTGTGTCTAGTTGGTCAGCTCCTGATTTTCTTTCAGGTACTGTAACAAGATTTACCATTTGGGAGGAATGGTAGTTCGGACTATCACGGTGAGATTTGATTACAAATTTCAGTAAGTTAACAAAAAACCTTCACATAGGCTAATGATGCTTGCATGACAGTAAAATCATGAATGCATAATCAAATTCATAAGCAATCAAAGCATAACTTGACGTACAACATAGCATAACTGACATAACTTAAATTGAAATGTGAACTGGACTTGAATTGACATGAATTTGATCTGAAACTTGACTTAACATGAACTTGCTCTGAAACTTGACTTAACATGGACTCACTCTGAAACTTGACTTAACATGAACTTGCTCTGAAACTTGACTTAACATGAACATGATCTGAAACTTATTCTTTAACTGCTTAAATACATACTCCACAGTTGTTGTGGCCCCATGTATTCTACGTGTCACAATTGCTGTGTATAACGTAATGTATGCATCACAATTGCTATGACCCCGTACTTCGTGAGCCACAATTGTTGTGGACCCCACAAAACTAAATTTAACTCAACTTTTTGGGTGCTACATAGGTACCCTAGAGCCATGTGTCCCTGCCGATAACCGCATCACAATACAGGTATCTAAACCAGCTGTGAGGGTGTTAATACATACTCCATAGTTGTTGTGGTCCCATGCATAGAATACGTGTCACAATTGCTGTATCTCACACAGTGTATGCGTCACAATTGCTGTGACCCCATACTTCATATGCCATAGTTGTTGTGGCCCCCATGAAACTAAATGTGACTCCATTGGCGTTAGTGCCTGGTGTGCTCCGATAACCAGCTAGTTAGGTCCCCGCTCGTTACCTGTAACAGCCCGCTAGAAATTTAATGATGAAATTTCTACTGGTTTTAGGAATCTTGTGAAGTCCCCATAAATTTTCACGAATCTATTAATTGTATAGGTTTTTGTCTAACTAAATAGTTAGTGTTGTTACTCACTATGGTATCAGAAGTGTGTTTTTGATTATTGGAGATAGTTAGAAAAGTTTTAATTGGACACATGGAAAGATCTTAGCCACCTCACTCTGTGTAAGAGAGACCTACACTCCACTCTCACTTCGGGTAAGAGAGACCTACACTCCACTCTCACTCTGGGTAAGAGAGACCTACACTCCACTCTTACTTCGGGTAAGACAGACCTACACTCCACTCTCACTCCGGTACGACAGACCTACACTTAACTCTCACTCCGGGTAAGAGAGACCTACACTCAACTCTCACTCCAGCCTCATCTCTTCCATATCTCATCCATAAGCATCTCCAGCCACCCCCTACAAAATTATCTTGATTTACACTTTCCATTGAAAGAATACCAAACACTCTCTCTCTCGGACAGCTTTTAGGTGTTCTTTTTCACACCCATTTCGAAGCTTTTGTAAGTGTATCATAAATTCTCCTTCATACAAGTTGTTCCTTTTTTAGTCTAGTTTACGTGGATAGCTTATTTGTTCCATTTGAAGATCATTTGGTCGGTAAAATATTGTTTAAACTCTAGAAAGGTCATTGTGGGAGATAAACTGGAGAATATGTTATATTTTGGAGTTTTTGACCAAGTTATGGATAGATCTTGGTCCAAAATTTTTATGTAGTATTGTTAACATGTGTATATATTATTAGTTGAGTATTTGTTGCATGATTAAAGGTTGTGATGAAATATTTTCTTAGATCTAGAAACTTAGAAACTGGAAGAGGAAAAACAGTTTCTGTTTTGAGAAAGTTTAACTCTTTGGTAGTCTAAACCTATTCCAATGGCTTTGATAATTTTATTGGAGGATCCTAAGCCTCTTATATACATGCTATAATATTATTTGGAAGATATTTGATATTAGTTTCAAATATATGAAATTTTATGCAAAGAGATATTCGGATAGGCCAACGTGTGGATGTTATTGGCTCAATTTATGTTTTGGTTAATGTTTAACCATGTGATCTTGAATCAGAATCTTATATATGTTTTAGGACATCTTTTTAAACCATGTGATGGTTTGGTTTGAAGATCACATCTTTATAAGTCATAGATCAAAAGGTTAATCAAAACAAGTTAGAAACAAAAATCAATGGAAATAGCATATGGGAATTTCGGCCCTATGGTGTTTTGATAGTTGTGATTAGTTTTAAATTTTTCTAAATTGATATTTGAGTTGAGGATAAAATTTACATGAGGCATGTAAATTTTGATGACTTTCGGAGTTAGTATGCAAAATTCTTAAGTTATGGGTAAAACGGTCATTTTCCTACATGTAGAGAGTAAAATGGAAATTTTACTCTTTAAGTTAGTATTTTACGTATTTCAAATTATTAGTGATTTAGTGCTAACTTTTAGAATCACTAATTACAGTTCCTCGTGATCGCGCTTGAGGTTTTATAAGAAGCGCGGAGATCGAGGTAAGTTAGCTTTTAACTTACTAGCAGTCTACTGTGTATGTGTGCTAAGTAAAGGAACTATAGTGTATGTATGTGTGTTATCATATTTGTCATGGCATGCCAAGTCATCACATAATTGTCTGTTACACAGAATTTACTCTGTCATCAGTTTTCATCTGTTATATAATATATTCTATCATGTATTGCTATACATTACAAGTACATCATGTTAAGTATGCCATCTATTACATGCATGTCAAGTCATGTAATATTCACTGTTGTAAGTATGTGATGTTAAATATGTTGTCTATTATATGCCATGTTACGAAATGTTCCTATCTCAAGTTGGCCATGTCTTTCAAGTTATGTTCAAGTCACGTTATGTTATGTTAGGACTTCAGTCTTTTCGTATTCCAGTCACATTTCATCTTGAGTTACATTCAGTTTCGTGGGGTCCACAACAACTGTGGCACACGAAGTATGGGGTCACAGTAATTGTGACGTGTAGAATACATGGGGCCACAACAACTATGGAGTATGTATTTACGCGTAGAATACATGGGGCCACAACAACTGTGGAGTATGTATTTTGCATGTTAAGTCAAGTTTCAAAACAAGTTCATGTTAAGTCAAGTTTTAGATCAAGTTCATGTCAAGTCAAGTTCAGTTCATGTTCACTTATGAATTTGATTATGCATTCATGCTTTTACTGTCATCCATGCATCATTAACCTGTGTGGAAGTTTTTTGTTAACTTACTGAGATTTGTAATCAAATCTCACTATGGTAGTCCCAACTACCATTCCTTCCGAATGGTAGATCTTGTTACAGGACCTGAAGGAGAATCAAGAGCTGACCAACTAGACACAGTTGACTAAGCGACGATGCGACGTCAATGTTAATATAGTAGTTAACGTAAATTACAACTTGTACTATGGAGTTGCATCTCCAGTACTTTTTGGATCATAAGCATTTTGGACTAGTGTTGTGATCTTAGTTGTTCAATGGGTCTTTATATATGAAGTATGTTTTAAGCATTTGGGATATTTTCAGTTTGGTGCATAGTATTGCTAAAGAAAAAATTTATCCGCTGTGAATATTGCATAATGTTAGATGCATGTTAGGAACATTGCATCTTATATGTCATGAACGGGGGCAGGTAACCTTGTGTTGCATGTCTAGACGCTTCGAATGTCCGTCCAATCCCAAACGGAATTTGGGGGCATCACAGGGTGGTATCTGAGCAATACGTCTCTGGACAGTAAATCCACATGTCCTTAGGAAATGCACCAAATATTAGGTTTGAAATTTAGTCGTCATTAGGCTTGGATTTCTTAAAGGTATGAAAGGTAGTATGTGGTTGTAGTACGTATACTCATGTGTTACAGGAAGGGACAAATGACTCATGGTAGAATACCTCAAAATCCTGAGGGAGAGTTCAATTAGGAGAATCATAATTCCCCGATGGATGGAGGATTAGCTGAAGCTGTGCGTATGCTGACTGACGTGCTTAGACATCAGCAGCAGCAACAAGTGCATGTGCCTAGACCCGAAGTTAGGGGTTGTCCATATGAGAAGTTTATGATTTACCGTTACCCGAATTTTTTTGGTAATGAAGGGCCACTGAGAGCCGAGAAATGGATTATAGATCTCGAGAGAACGTACGAGATTTGTGGATGTCTTGAGGACCAAAAGGTTCTATATGCTGGATACCTATTCCAAGGAGAAGCTGGAATATGGTGGGATACACGTAGGCAACTTCTAGTTAGGGAAATAGGTAGTGTGGTTGCATTGTCTTGGGAGAGGTTCAAGGAAGAGTTTGACAACAGATTCTTTTCAGACTCTGTCAAACAACTAAAAGCCCTGGAATTCGCATCTTTAACACAAGGCAGTTTGACTGTAGAGCAGTATGCCGCTATATTCATGGCGTTGGGAAGGTTTGCACCACACTTGATTTCAACTCAAAAGATGCAGGCACAAAAGTTTCAAGCAGAACTTTTGCCTAGAATTCAGAGTCAAGTAACTTGCCTCAGAATAGAGAATTACCAAGAATTGGTAAATGTAGCAGTGATAGCAGAGGCTGAGCAGAAGGAATTGGCGATCCGGAACATTACCAATCGAAAGATGGCCATGCCGTTTGCTGCAAGCAGTAGTGCAGAGAAAAAGAGGTCTTTTTCTATTCCTCAGAAAGGCAAGGGAATAATGACAGGAGGACAGAAGCCGTCCTTTTATTCACCATGCCCTAAGTGTGGTAAGCTTCATCCTGGAGAATGTCATAGGAGATATGGAGTCTGTTACGGATGCGGAAAACCAGGACATATGATTAGAGATTGTCCCAACGCCATGCAAGGTAGTGGAGCTAGTGATCACAAGCCAAGGCCCCACATCCCGGTACGCATGTATGCAGTAACACCAGGTGATTTTGATGTTGATGCACCTGGAACTAACGAAGCTGGTGTCATGACTGGTATTTTTTCTTTTTCTTTTAGTATTTATGATGCTGTAGGTATTATGAGTGTGTTAGAATTAGTATTAATACTGGTGTATATATATTTTTTTAGGAAGTGTTAATTTGTTAAGGTTCTCGGCTTGTGCACTATTCGATTCGGGTGCATCGCAGTCCTTTGTGTCTGCAGCATTTCCACGAATTTGTAGTTTGCATACTGAGCTTTTACCACAACGGGTTATAGTATTAATTCCCAATGGGAATACAGTATCTTGTACCCGTTTAGTTAAGGATTGTCCGTTAAAGCTAGAAGGAATGACACTGAAGGCTAACTTGTTAGTATTCAGTCAGATGGAATTCGACCTGATTTTGGGGATGGACTGGCTTTTCAAGCACTACGCTAAGATAGACTGTCGAAAACGAGAGATTGTGTTTGAACCCCCAACTGAAGACAGGATGAGTTATGTGGGAACATCAGTTAAGGCCACCCCACCTTTGATCTCGGCGTTGCAAGCTAGAAAGTGTATCGATGAAGGAGCCTTAGCATTTCTATTGATAACTGTAGAGGGGACAGCCGGAACTATAGGAATCCAAGGGATACCTGTGGTTGAAGACTATCCTGAAGTTTTCATTGATGAGTTACCTGGTTTATCACCAGATAGAGAAGCAAAATTCCAAATAGAGTTGGTGCCGGCAACAATTCCGACTCACAAGGCGTCGTATCGTATGGCCCCTACCGAATTGAAGGAGCTGAAGCTACAATTGGAGGAACTTTTGGAGAAGGGTTTTATCCGCCCCAGTTCTTCGCCGTGGGGAGCACCTGTGTTATTCGTGAAGAAAAAAGATGGGTCTATGAGGATGTGCATAGACTATAGAGAGTCGAATAAGGTGACGATTAAGAATAGATACCCATTATCCAGAATCGATGACTTGTTGGATCAATTGCAAGGAGCAGCAGTGTTTTCAAAGATTGACATGAGATCTGGATATCATCAGTTAAAAGTCAAGGATCAAGATGTACTGAAAAATGCCTTTAGGACAAGGTATGGCCACTTCGAGTTTTTGGTGATGCCTTTTGGGTTAACCAATGCTCCAGCCGCATTCATGGATATGATGAACAAAATATTCAGACCTTATTTGGATAATTTTGTTGTCATATTTATCGATGACATCTTAATCTACTCTAAGAGCAAGGAGGATTACAGACATCATTTAAGTATGGCTTTAACTATACTTAAGGATCAGAAACTTTATGCCAAACTTAGTAAGTGCGAGTTCTGGCTGGAAGAAGTGAAATTTCTAGGTCATGTGATCTCTAATAGAGGAGTAGCAGTAGACCCGAGCAAGATTGAAGTCGTAACGAACTGGCAGAGACCAACCAGTGTGCATGAGATCTGAAGTTTCTTAGGATTGGCTGGTTACTATAGGAGATTTGTGGAAGGATTCTCCCGTTTGTCTGGACCACTCACCGCCTTAACTAAGAAAAATGTGAAATTTAATTGGAATGACAAGTGCGAAACAAGTTTTCTTGAGTTGAAGAAAAGACTTACAACTGCACCGATACTTACACTGCTGGAACCTCTTAAACCTTTGGTGGTGTTTAGCGATGCATCTAAAGCAGGACTCAAATGTGTGCTAATGCAAGAGGGGAAAGTGGTTGCTTATGCTACACGACAACTGAAGGATCATGAGCAGAATTATCCTATTCATGATTTGGAATTAGCTGCAGTAGTTTTTGCTCTTAAGATTTGGAGACATTATTTGTATGGCAAGAAGTGTGAAGTCTTCACGGATCACAAAAGCCTAAAGTATCTGTTTGAGCAGAAGAACCTTAATATGAGGCAAAGAAGATGGTTGGAATTAATTAGTGACTATCAGTGCGACATCAAGTATCATCCTGGAAAGGCCAACGTGGTAGCTGATGCTTTAAGTCGCAAGAGCAGACAAGAAGCTTCATCTGTTCCATCATCAGAAGTAAATTCCCTTTTATGTAGTATGAGAAAACTGTTAATTAGAAACTGTAATCAGGAAATCATGTTAACTACAATCCAAGAATTCATTCCATTGGACTGGGAAGGATTGAAAGACAGTCAAAAGAAAGACAGTAAACTTACGGAAGTTGTAAAACAAATCGAAAAGTCAAGAGGACCAGTGGACTTTAGCCTCAGAGAGGATGGGACTCTATATTATAAGGACCGAATAGTCATTCCAGCAGATGAAGAGTTAAAGGAAAAAGTACTAAAGGAAGCTCATAACACACCTTACACTGCTCATCCTGGTAGTACAAAAATGTATCAGGATTTGAAACAATTTTTTTGGTGAGAAGGAATGAAGAGGGACGTAGCAGAGTTTGTGAACAAGTGTTCTATCTATAGATTAGTAAAAGCAGAGCACCAAAAGCCAGCCGGTAAATTGCAGTCATTGCCAATCCCGGAATGGAAATGGGAGGATATTTCAATGGATTTTATAGTGGGATTTCCAAGGATCTCAGCCGAAAATAATACTATCTGGGTAATAGTTGATCGTCTGACAAAAAGTACTCACTTCATACCCATCAAGAATACAGATTCTCTAAAAAGATTGACGAGAATTTATATAGCAAAAATTGTCAAATTGCATGGAGTGCCTAAAACGATTGTATCAGATAGAAACCCTCGTTTTATGTCACGCTTCTGGAAAAGTTTACAAGAATCGATGGGCTCTAGTCTGAGGTTTAGTAGTGCGTACCACCCACAAACAGATGGACAGACAGAAAGGACGACTCAAACTTTGGAAGATATGCTAAGAGCCTGTGTTTTGGATTACGAAGGGAGTTGGGAGAAACAACTACCTTTGGTAGAATTTGCTTATAACAATAGTTTCTAGGCCACTATTCAAATGGCACCATATGAAGCCTTGTATGGTAAAAAGTGTAGATCACCTCTGTATTGGAATGAAGTATGGGAAAGTAAAGTATTGGACCAGAAGTCTTGCAAGAGATAAAGGACCAAGTACACTTGATTAAAGAAAGGATGAAAACAGCACAGAATCGACAGAAGAACTATGCTGATAATCGAAGGAGGAGCATAGATTTTAAAGTTGGAGATTGGGTCTATGTGAATGTATCTCCTATGAGAGGAGTAAGTCGTTTCGGAGTGAAAAACAAGTTAAGTCCGAGATATGTGGGACCCTATGAGATAGTGGAGAAAGTGGGAGTAGTACCGTTTGGAATTGCCAACTGAGTTCCATGGAATTCATAATGTTTTCCATGTGTCTTCTTTGAAGAAGAGTTTTGGGAATCAGACACCAATGATAGTGGATCCCGATAGTATACCTTTACAATCCAACTTGACCTATGAAGAGAAGTCGATGCAAATTATTGACTGGAAAGATAAAGAGTTGTGGAATCGTAAGATCCCATTGGTCAAAGTACTTTGGCAAAATCGTAATATTCAAGAGGCAACTTGGGTGAAGGAAGTTGATATGCGAGCCAAGTACCCCCAGTTATTTGACATCTAAATTCAGTTGTGTAGAGTTGTTTTAGCTTCTACTTAGTTGATATTTTGTGGTTCCCTTGTACGGGACTGACTATATCAAATGTTGTACTTCTTTGTTTGGATATCAATAAAGTATATGTGTTTCCTTAACTCTTGGTTTATTACTTATGTCAATTTTGAGGACGAATTTTTTTTTTTATGCGGGGAGGTTGTAACAGCCCGCTAGAAATTTAATAATGAAATTTCTATTAGCTTTAGGAATCTTGTGAAGTCCCCATAAATTTTCACGAATCTATTAATCGTATAGGTTTTTGTCTAACTACATAGTTAGTATTGTTACTCACTATGGTATCAGAAGTGTGCTTTTGATTATTGGAGATAGTTAGAAAAGTTTTAATTGGACACATGGAAAGATCTTAGCCACATCACTCTGGGTAAGAGAGACCTACACTCCACTCTCATTCCGGGTAAGAGAGACCTACACTTAACTCTCACTCTGGGTAAGAGAGACCTACACTCCACTCTCAGAGACCTACACTTAACTTTCACTCCGGGTAAGAGAGACCTACACTCAACTCTCACTCCAGCCTCATCTCTTCCATATCTTGTCCATAATTATCTCCAGCCACCCCCCACTAAATTATCTTCACTTACACTTTCCATTGAAAGAATACCAAACACTCTCTCTCTCTCGGACAGCTTTTAGGTGTTCTTTTGCACACCCATTTCGAAGCTTTTGTAGGTGTTTTATCATAAAGTATCATTCATATAAGTTGTTCCTTTTTGAGTCTAGTTTATGTGGATAACTTATTTGTTCCATTTGAAGATCATTTGGTCTATCAAATATTGTTTAAACTCTAGAAAGGTCATTCTGGGAGATAAACTGGAGAATATGTTATATTTTGGAGTTTTTGACCAAGTTAATGGATAGATCTTGGTACAAAATTTTTATGGAGTATTGTTAACATGTGTATATGATTATTGGTTGAGGAGTTTTTGCATTATTAAAGGTTGTGATGAAATATTTTCTTAGATCTAGAAACTTAGAAACTGGAAGAGGAAAAACAGTTTCTATTTTGAGAAAGTTTAACTCTTTGATGGTCTAAACCTATTCCAATAGCTTTGATAATTTTATTGGAGGATAATAAGCCTCTTATATACATGTTATAATATTATTTTAAAGATATTTGATGTTAGTTTCAAATATATGAAATTTTATGCAAAGAGATATTCAGATAGGTCAAAGTGTGGATGTTATTGGATCAATTGATGTTTTGGTTAATGTTTAACCATGTGATCTTGAATTAGAAGCTTATATATATTTTAGGACATCTTTTTAAACCATGTGATGGTTTGGTTTGAAGATCACATCTTTATAAGTCATAGATCAAAAGGTTAATCAAAACAAGTTAGAAACAAAAATCAATGGAAATAGCATATGGGAATTTCGGCCCTATGGAGTTTTAATAGTTGTGATTAGTTTTAAATTTTTCTAAATTGATATTTGAGTTGAGGATAAAATTTATATGAGGCATGTAAATTTTGGTGACTTTTGGAGTTAGTATGCAAAATCCTTAAGTTATGGGTAAAACGGTCATTTTCCTACATGTAGAGAGTAAAATGGAAATTTTACTCTTTAAGTTAGTATTTTCCATATTTCAAATTATTAGTGATTTAGTACTAACTTTTAGAATCACTAATTACTGTTCCTCGTGATCGCGCTTGAGGTTTTATAAGAAACGCGAAGATCGAGGTAAGTTAGCTTTTAACTTACTTGCAGTCTACTGTGTATGTGTGCTAAGTAAAGGAACTATAGTGTATGTATGTGTGTTATCATATATGTCACGGCATGCCAAGTCATCACATAATTGTCTGTTACACAGAATTTACTCTGTCATCAGTCTTCATCTATTATATAATATATTCTGTCATGTATTACTATACATTACAAGTACATCATGTTAAGTATGTCATGTATTACATGTATGTCAAGTATATTCACTGTTACAAGTATGTCATGTTAAATATGTTGTCTATTATATGCCATGTTACGAAATGTTCCTATCTCAAGTTGGTCATGTCTTTCAAGTTATGTTCAAGTCACATTATGTTACGTCAGGACTTCAGTCCTTTCATATTCCAGTCACTTTCATCTTGAGTTACATTCAGTTTCATGGGGTCCACAACAACTATGGCACACGAAGTATGGGGTCGCAGCAACTGTGACGCATACACTACGTGAAACACAGCAATTGTGACACATAGAATATATGGGGCCAAAACAATTGTGGAGTATGTATTTAACTGTATTGTGACACGTAGAATATATGGGGCCACAACAACTGTGGATTATGTATTTAACTGCATTGTGATGTGTAGAATACATGGGGCCACTACAACTGTGGAGTATGTATTTTTCATGTTAAGTCAAGTTTCAGAACAAGTTCATGTTAAGTCAAGTTTCAGATCAAGTTCATATCAAGTCAAGTTCAGCTCACGTTTCAATTTAAGTTATGTCAATTATGTTATGTTGTACGTCAAGTTATGCTTTAATTACTTATGAATTTGATTATGCATTCATGCTTTTATTGTCATCCATGCAGCATTAGCCTGTGTGGAAGTTTTTTGTTAACTTACTGAGATTTGTAATCAAATCTCACTGTAGTAGTCCCAACTACCATTTCTCTCGAATGGTAGATCTTGTTGCAGGACCTAAAGGAGAATCAGGAGCTAACCAACCAAACACAGTTGACTTAGCGACGATGCGACGTCAATGTTAATATAGTAGTTAACGTAAATTACTACTTGTACTATGGAGTTGCATCTCCAGTACTTTTTGGATCTTATACATTTTGGACTAGTGTTGTGACCTTAGTTGTTCAATGGGTCTTTATATATGAAGTATGTTTTAAGCATTTGGGATATTTTCAGTTTGGTGCATAGTATTGCTAAAGAAAAAATTTATCCGCTGTGAATATTGCATAATGTTAGATGCATGTTAGGAATATTGCATCTTATATGTCATGAACGGGGGCAGGTAACCTTGTGTTGCATGTCTCGACGCTTCAAATGTCCGTCCGATCCCAAACAGAATTTGGGAGCGTCACACTACCCGTTGACATTATTTCGTCAACTTAGGGGATTTCACACCTATTTAAACACTCCAGCGTGAACAAAGGAGTTTCACTAGGATATTACCCTATCCTACCACTTAGGGTCGTGATTGATATGAATAACTTGAGTTGACTGCACTGTACTCAAGACGGGACATGCCTGGAATATGAAAGGACATAAGCCCTAACATAACATAACGTGACTTGAACATAACTCGAAAGACATGACTAACTTGATATAGAACATTTCGTAACATGACATAAATATATAATACACAATATTTCATAACATGGTATCACATGTAACGGAAAACACACTTAACATGACATACTTATAACAGTGAACATGACATGACATACATGTAATAGATGGCATATTTAACATGATGTACTTGCAATGTATAGTAATAAGTGACAGAATATTTTCTGTAATAGATGAAAACTCATGACATAATAAATTTTGTGTAACAGAAAAATATGTGATAACTTGGCATGGCATGACATATATGATAACACACATACATACACTGTAGTTTCTTTACATAGCAGACATAAACAATAAACTGCTAGTAAGTTAAAAGCTAACTTACCTCAATCTCTACGTTTCTTATGAAAGCTCAAGCGCGATCACGAGGAATTGTAATTAGTGATTCTAAAAGTTAGAACTAAATCACTAATGATTTGAAATATGGAAAAATACTAACTTAAAGAGTAAAATTTCTATTTTACCCTCTACATGTGGAAAAATGACAATTTTACCCCTAACTTAAGGATTTTGCATGCTAACTCCAAAAGTCACCAAAATTTACATGCCTCATGTAAATTTTATCCTAAACTCAAATATCAATTTAGAAAAATTTAAAACTAATCACAACTATTAAATCTCCATAGGGTTGAAATTTCCATATGCTATTTCAATTGATTTTTGTTTCTAACTTGTTTTGATCAATCTTTTGATCTGACTTATAAAAATGTAATCTTCAAACCAAACCATCACATGATTTAAAAAGATGTCCTAATATATATAAGCTTCTAATTCAAGATCACATGGTTAAAAATCGACTAAAACATAAATTTAGCCAAGGACATCCACACTTTGGCCTATTCGAATATCTCTTTGCATAACATTTCATATCTTTGAAACTAACATCAAATATCTTCAAAATAATATTATAACATGTATATAAGAGGCTTATGATTCTCCAATAAAATTATCAAAGCCATTCGAATAGGTTTAAACCACAAAAAATTTAAACTTTCTCAAAACAGAAACTGTTTTTCCTTTTCCAGTTTCTAAGTTTCTAGATCTAAGAAAATATTTCATCAAAACCTTTAATCATGCAAGAAATCCTCAACCAATAACCATGTACACATGTTAAAAATACTCCATAAAAATTTAGGACCAAGATCTATCCATTAGCTTGGTCAAAAACTCCAAAATATAACATATTCTCCAGTATATAGCCCGGAAAAACCTTTCTAGAGTTTAAATAATATTGTACTGACCAAATGATCTTCAAATGGAACAAATAAGCTATCCACATAAACTAGATGCAAAAAGAAACTTGTATGAAGGAAACTTTATGATATAACACTTACAAAAGCTTCGAAATGGGCATGCAAAAGAACACCTAAAAGTTGTCCGAGAGAGTGTTTGGTGTTCTTTCAATGAAAAGTGTAAATGAAGATAATTTCGTGGGGAGTGGGCTGGAGATATTTTTGCACAAGATATGGAAGAGGATGAGGCTAAAGTGAGGGTTGAGTGTTGGCCTTTCTTACCCAATAAAATCCACAAAAATCAGTTCAAAATATTTTCTGAAGGTGGAGTGTAGACTTGGAAGAGTGAGATGGCTCTTTGACTTTTCCCTTCTAGAACCTTCTAGACCCTCTTGAAGACATTTGATTAGCCATGTTGGGGATGAAATTACTTCAAAATCAATGCTAAGGTGCCCAATTTCGTGGGCCTTAGTGGGCTTAAACCAAATGGGCCTCAATTTGGGGTTTTAAGAGGGTTTGGGTTGCTATCAAGCCCAAATCTAATTTCTCTTGATCCAAGTATCTAATACTATTCATCATGTGTGGCTAAGATCTTTCGATGTGTCCAATTAAAACTTCTTTAAATTAATTTGGACATTCCACACTATGAATTTTGAAACTATTGCACTTGGTGCACTTATCGATGTTACTATTCACTCCGAAAAAGTGCATGATAAACTTGGTATCGAAAAATTCTAAATATTCATATGAAGCTACAATGAAAATCATTTACCAAAATTCAGCCCTGAAGTGCCCCTAAAAATAAATTCACAGTTTCGAACAAGCGTTTCGTTCGAAAATATGAAAATGAGTTATTGTACCATAAAATCTTAAATAATCCACCGAGTCTAATGGCACAAACCATAACGCATTCTAACACTTCTAACTATCTCCAATAATTAAAAACACACTTTTGATACCATAGTGAGTGATAACACTAACTATGCGATTAGACTAAAACCTATACGATTAATAGATTCGTGAAAACTTATGGGGTCTTCACGAGGTTCCTAAAGCCAATAGAAATTCCACAATTGAATTTATAGCGGGCTGTTACAATCTCCCCTCCTAAAAAAAAGATTTCATCCTCGAAATTGACGTAAATAAGAAATAGCAAGTTAAGGAAGATGTGTTGCTTACCAACCTACTATCTATCACATATATATCTACCTTTGAGATTATGTCATCCCTTAACTCTCTCACTTTAATCAACAATTATACTATAATTCTTTCCAAAAAGTTGGCAAAGTTGTAACGACATACTCTCCAAATCAAAAACTTCAAGTAAATAATCTTCCGAAACTCTTCCTTAGAAAAAAATAATCGATATACTTTTAAGTGTTCTTGTTAGTTGATTTTTTTTTTTCCTAATCCATACACAACTGAATTCACTTTCGCTATTTCCTCAAGGAGTTCTACTGGTCTAGGACTAGCTTACTGTTTCATAATCACAATGAATCATTCCTCTTCCTAGGTGGTAAATATATAATTGACCAATTAATAACTTAAACTCAAGACTTTCTCTCTTATGTTTGGCAAAGCACTTCTATCCATCATGAGTTACCTCTTATTTTGACTCTCAATAAAAGGATATGTTCCTATTGTTCACGTAAATCCTCAAGACCAAGATTTTACTTCCCATATATTAGTCTCCAAAAGAAGAGCGATCTACGTATCCATAAGGACAGTGCTTCGCCAGAAACCATTTACTGGCGGTGTGGTAAAACTATTATCATAAATGAATCCTACTAATTCCAAAACTTCTCGTAATCAATTTACTCTTCCAAACACAAATTCCATCGTATTCTCAGAATCAAAGCAATTCTCCAAATATGTGGAATACTATCCATCAACCTTAAATATCCTTCCTCATATCACTAAAAAGTATTATATATCTACATTGGTATGAACAATAATACTTCTAATGGGAATTGTTACTCTTACCACTAGGGTAACAATTTGGCTTCTGAACCAAAATTCTCATGTGCACCACAATCACTAAAAACAAGAATTCATTTGAATCAAACAGTGTACAATATACCAACCCCAATGACTTGACATACTCCAAAATAACAATAATGCAATACTACCATCAATTGCAATCAAATCCACCTTAACTATGTTTAACCACACATAGGTCCTATTAAAACACCAGTGACGATGCCAGCTCCTATAGTTCCTGGGGTGCCAGCATCTACGTCTCTCTGAGTGACAGTAAACACTCTAATGGGTATGTGCACTTGCCATAGTTGTTGATGTCTAGGCACATTGATCAACAAATGTATCGCTTTAGCTAATCCTCCATCCATCGGGAGATTCTGATCCTCTTGATTATTATCTCTCTTAGGATTCCGAGGTACTCTACCACGAGTTATGTATTACTTCTTGAAACACACAGAGTACATATATTAAAATCACAAACTACCTCTCACCTTATGAAATTCAAGCCTAATGACGACTAAAATTTCAAGCCTAATATTTGGCGCATATCCTAAGAGCATGTGGATTTATAACCCAAAGACGTATTGCTCTGATACCACCTTGTGACACCCCCAAATTCCATTTGGGATCGGACAGACATTTGAAACATCCAGACATGTAACACAAGGTTACCTACCCCCGTTTATGACATATAAGATACAATGTTCCTAACATGCATCTAACATTATACAATATTCGCAGCGGATAAATTTTTTTCTTTAGCAATACTATGCACCAAATTGAAAATATTCCAAATGCTTAAAACATACTTCATACATAAAAACTCATTGAACAACTAAGATCACAATATTAGTCAAAAATGGCTATGATCCAAAAGAGTACTGGAGATGCAACTCCATAGTACAAATAGTAATTTAAATTAACTACTATATTAACATTTACGTCGCACCGTCGCTCAGTCGACTGTGTCTAGTTGGTCAGCTCCTAATTTTTCTTCAGGTCCTGTAACAAGATCTAACATTTGGGAGAAATGGTAGTTGGGACTACCATAGTGAGATTTGATTACAAATCTTAGTAAGGCAACAAAAAAGCTCCACACAGGCTAATGATGCATGCATGACAGAAAAAGCAAGAATGCATAATCCAATTCATAAGCAATCAAAGCATAACTTGACGTACAACATAGCATAACTGACATAACTTAAATTGAAACGTGAACTGGACTTGAATTGACATGAATTTGATCTGAAACTTGACTTAACATGAACTTGCTCTGAAACTTGACTTAACATGGACTCACTCTGAAACTTGACTTAACATGAACTTGCTTTGAAACTTGACTTAACATGAACTTGCTTTGAAACTTGACTTAACAAGAACATGATCTGAAACTTATTCTTTAACTGCTTAAATACATACACCACAGTTGTTGTGGCCCCATGTATTCTACATGTCACAATTGTTGTGTCTCATTAGTATATGCATCACAATTGCTGTGACCCCATAGTTCATGTGCCACAGTTGTTGTGGACCCCACGAAACTGAATGTGGCTCCATCAGCGTTAGTGCCTGGTGCACTCCGTTGACCAGCTAGTTAGGTCCCCGCCCGCTACTTGTTGATAGTATTTTGTCAACAAAGGAGTTTCACTAGGATATTACCCCATCCTAGGACTTAGGATCGCGATTGATATGAATAACTTAACTTGACTATTCTCGAAATACAAACACTGTACTCAAGACGAGATGTGATTGGAATACGAAAGGATATAAGTTCTGAGGTAACATAACGTGATTTGAACATAACTCGAAAGACATAACTAACTTGATATAGAACATTTCGTAACATGACATAAACATGTAATACACAATATTTCATAACATGGTATCACATGTAACAGAAAACACACTTAACATGACATACTTGTAATAGTGAACATGACATGACATATATGTAATAGATGGCATATTTAACATGATGTACTTGCAATGTATAGTAATAAGTGATAGAATATCTTGTGTAATAGATGAAAACTCATGACATAATAAATTATGCGTAACAGACAAATATGTGATAACTTGGCATGGCATGGCATATATGATAATACATACATACACTATAGCTTCTTTACTAAGCACACATACACAGTAAACTGCTAGTAAGTTAAAAGCTAACTTACCTCGATCTCCGCATTTCTTATGAAAGCTCAAGTGGTATCACGAGGAACTGTAATTAGTGATTCTAAAAATTAGAACTAAATCACTAATAATTTGAAATATGGAAAAATACTAACTTAAAGAGTAAAATTTCCATTTTACCCTCTACATGTGAAAAAATGACCATTTTACCCCTAACTTAAGGATTTTGCATGCTAACTCCAAAAGTCATCAAAATTTACATGTCTCATGTAAATTTTATCCTAAACTCAAATATCAATTTAGAAAAATTTAAAACTAATTACAACTATTAAATCTCCATAGGGCCGAAATTTCCATATGTTATTTCCATTGATTTAACAAGATGGCACGTTTCATTCCATGCCATAAAACAGATGATGCCACAAACATAGCTGACTTATTTTTTAGGGAGAGAGTGCGACTTCATGGTGTGGCTAGGAGTATTGTTTCCCTATAGGGATGCTAAATTCCTTAGCTACTTTTTGGAAGATGTTGTGGGGGCAATTGGGTACCAAGCTTTTATTTTCCACTACTTTTCACCCACACACTGACAGATAGACAGAAGTAATTAACAGGACTTTAACCCAGCTTTTATGCACTATTGTTCATAAGAATTTAAAACTTGAGAGGATTGTTTGCCATTTATAGAATTTGCATATAATAGGACCATACATACTACTACTTTATATTCTCCTTTTGAAGTTGTCTATAGATTTAATCCACTTACTCCTTTAGATTTGATACCTTTACCTGTTGATGGTAGGAGTAGCTTGGACGGATAAAAGAAGACAGAGTTGGTGAAGTCACTTCATGAGAGGGTACGACTTCAAATTGCGCAAAAGAATGAAAGGGTTGCTTCCCAAGCTAATAAAGGGCGAAGGCGTGTCATCTTTGAACTCGGAGATTGGGTTTGGGTTCATATGCGCAAAGAAAGATTCCCAACCCATAGAAGGACTAAGTTGAATTCTCGAGGACATGGACAGTTCCAAATTATTGAGAAAATTAATGACAATGCATATAAAGTGGATCTTCCAAGTGAGTACAATGTGTTTGCTATTTTCAATGTTTTTTTTTTATCCTTCTCCTTTTGATGTAGGTGAAGATTCGAGGTCGAATTATTTTCAAAAGAGGGGGAATGATGGGCACCAAGATGGACCTAGTCTTAAAAAGATCTGTACAAGTCCCAGATGTGGCCAATTACAAAATCAGGAGCCAAAAAGGTCAAGGAGGCAATGCAAGGATTGGTGCAATCCACTCGGGATGAAAGTAGCTGTGACGCCCCCCAATCCCCACATACGGACACAGGAAAATCGGGACGTCCGGATGATGACAACACGGGTCACCACCCTATCAACGAGTGCCAAGTGTGTGTAAAAGCAATAAATGTGCAAGAAGAAACACGCAGCGGATAGCAAAGCCATAAACTAAGTACCAGAATTTTTCTTAGTTTAATACAAAGCCATTCAAAACACATAATAAAATATTACAAGATACAAGTATAGTTTCAAAGCCAACTATAAAGCATAACTCCAACTCAAAACTCCGGCGGAGCCGCATCCTCGGACTCAGCCTCCTCCTCCTCCTCGATCTCTGCATCAAAAACTACGGAACCAAAAATGGTGCCGCAGGTAAGTAGATAAAAACATATTAACTCAAACAATATGCATGAAAGAATACAAACACACATGTCCCATGAAGACCACATTTTTTCCATGCACGCCAAAATCCTATTTGGCCCAAAAACAAAACCTTTAAAACCAAACCTCGCCTTTATCCCAGATAATGGCCCCAATCAATAAACCACCATTTTCCCAGAAAATGGATCACATAGCCTTAAATCAAACCTCTCCATTTTTCCAGAAAATGGCCCGTAACCAAAACCATAAAACCGATCCATGATCTCCCCTAGGGATCATCTGCACACTCTGGCTCTGTGCCACACAGCAGGTAACGTCTACGCGTCTGACACCTAAATGAGTGACGCCCAGTACTCGCGCCCAGCGTGTCCCTGGCCAGGCCATCCTCTAGTCCCCGCCACTCTAGGGACCACAGAGTTGACACGACAGCATTACCGTATCGTGCGATTCGGTCGTTGCCCTGTGACAACCTAGGGGATGTCATTCAGTATTATCCACTCCCGAGTGACCAGAGGAGCTCCACCGAGATAATAACCCATCCCGGTTTGGGGTCGTGATACACACGCACCCGAAAATCCATTTACGCTAACAAAACATAATTTTTCACAATTAAACAAATGCACGTGAATGCACCATGTAAATGCATGCCTCAAGGAACAAATAACCAACCAAATCAAGAAACTCCGTCCTCAATCCATCCGACCCCCGAACTCCTCGGACTCAGTCCGGAATCAACCAACCAAGAGCAAATTTATTGTAAGAGCAAAATATATTTAAATCTAAAAGTAGAGTTTGGAAAATACTACAGCGCTATAAGGTATTTTTTGAAAGCTCGTGGCGTTGCAAACGGCAGAGAAAAAGCAACGTAACAGTGTATTTTACATTGTGGTCGTGGGTAATAAATTACCCACTTTCGAACAGGGACAAACCAAGACATGAAATTGATAGGGAATGGTCTAGGGATGTTTATGAAGCTAATGGAAGTGAGCTTTGGCTGTGGGTGGCGGTGGAAATGGCGGTGGAAGCGGAAAAGGGCCAAATCGGAGTTGAGCTCGTGGGAGCTACTCCGGCAACGGATCGGGGTCAGAATTGGGTGGGTTAGGACGGCAAGAGGTAGGGGAAGAAGCTATGAAGAGGTGGTGGCCAGAGGTGGAGCGACGGCGCCGAAAATGGCAAAAAGCCGTACAGCTTGGATGGGGCGTAGGGGGTGATTAGTCGACCGGATGGGGGAGATTTTTGGTGGGAGTGATCACCGGCCGGAGGGGAAGATTTTGGTGGGGGTGGTGCTGGCCACGCCGGCCAGACGGCGGCAGTCTGGGTGAAGAGGCTGGTCGGCAACTGGAAGGGAAGATGAAGGCTGTTGTGCGCGCGGGAGAGAAGAGAAAAAGAAGAAGAAAAAAAAGAAAGAAAAAAGAAAGAAAAAGAAAAGAAGAAAATGAAAAAGGAAAAAGGGAAAAGAAAAAAAGAGAAAAGAAAAGAAATGAGGTCCAATCCTCACTCCGGAAACCACAAACTGATCTGCAGAAAACGATTTTAAAAAACATAAAACGACTAAAATAAATTAAACACTACGTCAAATAAAATAAAAACCAATTTAAAATACAATAATTTAAAATAAACGAACTAATATATTAATTAAATTAAAAACACTCCTTCAGTGAAAATACACATAAAAACGGGTCATCACGGTAGCAAGAGCCCAACACTCAAGATGGGCTTGAAGAAAGGAGAACCAGTTTTGATCAATTTGATACAAGCTATGGAAGAGAGCAATAGAGCACTTGATATGAACCCACGGAATTGGAATTCCTTAAACTCACAATCAATTTGAAAACTCACCCAAGAAAGCTAAATCAAGTCAATGGATGGAGAATTTAGACCCATTGAGAACTAGTTTAAAGAACCTAGATTATATTAAAATCCAGACCTATTGAAGAACCTGTCTCAAAACCCAGATTACAAAAAAGGAATGCCACAAAGGTAGTGATTTACTTTTAATAAGTTCAAAAGTTCAAGAAGAACAAGAGGAGATAACTCAACTCACAATGAAAATTTAATATTGTCTAACCAAGAAGTGAGCAGCCAAAAATGTTTAACTACTCCCCAACAAAAATAACCCTAGGCCAAAATATGACCCCTTTACAAAAATACACCCCAAGTGAACAGTGCGGCGTTACATTATTGTGAATAGTGCCGCACTATAGTAACAACTTGTTACCCTAGTTCAACAAAATTAATAATTTTTCCAACATGCCCTTAAATCCTTCTCATAATAAACCCAATTATTCTAAACTAATAAAATAAGTCCTTTACATGAATTAACTAAATTGAATGCCTTCAAATCATGTTGCTCTCTTCTATAGCTTGTATCAAATTGATCAAAACTGGTTCTCCTTCCTTCAAACCCATCTTGAGTGTTGGACTCTTCCTAGTTTCATCCCAAGTGGATTGCACCAATCCTTGCATTTCCTTCTTGATCTTCTTGGCTCTTGATCTTGTAATTGGCTCATATGGAACTTGCAACAAATCTTTAAGACCAGGTCCATTGATGTGAACCCCAATCGACTCGCTTTGAGACCTAACAACAATATTGGAAAAACAAACCCAAGAAAGCCAAACTCAAGTCTATGAATGGAGAATCTAGACCCGTTGAGATCTCGTTTCAAGAATCTAGATTATATTAAAATCTAGACCCGTTGAAAAACCCATCTCAAGAACCCGGATTACAGGGAGGAACGCCAAAAAAGTTGTAATTTACCTTTGATAAGTTCAGAAGTTTAATCAAGAACAAGACGAGTAAACTCAACTCACAATGAAAATTCAATATTGTCTAAAATTCTCCAATGAGGCTACAATTGGTTTAAATAAACAATCCCTCAAAACCCTAAGTGAGCCACCGGTACTGTAGTGTGAACAGTGCCGCGCTACAGTAACTTCTAAAACTCTAGTTCGCAAAAAATAATAGCTTTCCAAATAAGCCCTTGGCCAAAATACAAGGTCTTCCCAAAAATCCTAGTTCATTAGAAATAAGACATGTGTGGGCTAACATCCTCAAGCTCACTTATTCTAAACTAATAAACTAAGCTCTTTTAATGAAATATATAAGTCCAAGCCCTTCAATAACAATAGGCCCAAGTCGTGCCTTCCGTAGCATATCATATGGATGAAAACTGGACTTCCTTCTTTCAAGCCCATCTTGAATGTTGGACTCTTCCTAAACACGTCTCAAGTGGATTTCACCCATCCTTGCATAAGCGTCATTGATCTTCCTAGCTCTTGATCTTGTAATTGCCCCAATTGAAACTTGTAAATGATCTTTACGACTTGGTCCCCCTTGGGGCCCATCATTCCCCCTCTCCTAGAAAAGATTTGACCTCAAATCTCCACCTGGATCAAAGGGAAAAATGTTAGTAACTTTGAAAATGGCAGAAACATGATACTTATCCCAGAAGATGCACTTGATATGAATTATTGTTAATTTTATCAAGAATTTGGAAAAGTCCATCCAAGCTATTTTTGTCATCAACAGGTAAAGGCATTAAATCAAAAGGAATAAGTGGATTAATGTCATAAACAACTTCAAAATGTGAATAAGAAATAGTAGTATGGATGATCCTATTATATGCAAACTCTAATAATGACAAATGATATTCTTGCAAACGTTCATGCAACAATTCAATAAATGGAAAATGATACTCCTACAAAGGTTTATGAAACAAATATAAAGTCTTACATCAAAATGACTACTCAAATTATATGCGACCTCAATGAATGGGAAACCATACTCCCAAAAGTGTTCATGCAATAGGCCTAAATCCTTCTTTACACCAAAGTGACTATTCCAACTATATGAAACTCAATAAATGACAAGTTATACTCCCACCAATGGTCATGCAACATGTCTAAAGTTCTCTTTACACCAAAATTTCCCAACAAAGTACCTTCATGTGCTCCAAGAACAAGCAACTCACGCATAGAACTATTAGGCACAAAAAATCTATTATCTCTAAACAAGTACCAATCTAGTCTATAGAACTTACCAAACGATACTTTCTCACATACTCTATACACATTGGCCAAGCCATCATCATTAACATACAATTTCTTATCATTTTTAAGTCTCAATAATTTTGTATCTAAAATGATGACAAGGACATACCTTCTTGCTAAAGTATCAAACACAAAATTTTCCTTACCTTATGTGTACTTGATTACATAAGGAAAGGTCTCAATGAATTGCACCCACTTGGCATGCATTCTATTTAACTTACTGTGTCCTTTCAAGTGCGTCAAGGACTCATGTTCTTCAAAGAAAGGTTGGGTAGGGATTGTCGCACCTGGCATAAAATCAATGTAATGCTCTACCTCTCTAATAGGTGGCAATCCACTAAACACTCTGCTAGGAATTACGACCTTATATCCATACAACAAAGGGATTACAATACTAGGCAAAGATTCATTAAATCCGTTAGTAGTGAAATTCGCCTTAACATAAAAACTCACTTCTCTCTTTGTTTTTCTCTCACTTTCTTACTCCTGCTTTTCTTTTCACTCTCCTTTTTTTTTTTACTCTCCTTTTTTTCTTTCACTCTCTTTTTCTTTTTCACTCTCTTTTTCAACATTTATTTTGAACTTTCAGCCTCACAATTGTTTTTCAACTCATTCTCTCTATTTCTTGAGGTTTCACTATTTCTTTCATCCTCAACCTCACCTTTACTCTCTCTTTTTTGATCAATTTTAGTTTCTCTCTTTCTTTGTTGATCAACCTCATATTCACTATTTCTTTTTTGATCAATTGCACTTTTCAACTTCAGTTGGTCCTCATGGACCTATGGTGGAGTTAAAGGAGCAAGTTTGATTGTTTTTCTATCCTTTTCAAATCTGTACATGTTCTTGAACCCATCATAGATCACTCTCCTATCACATTGCCACAGCCTCCCCAACAAAATATGACTAGCATGCATAGGTACTACATCACAAAGTACCTCCCAATTGAAAAAGATACTAACACTTGCTTATTTACCCTAACCTCCTCACAATCATTCAACCACTGCAACTTGTATGGTCTAGGGTATTTTAAAGTAGGTAAATTCAATTTCTCAACTAAGGTAGTGCTAGCAATGTGACACCCCCAGATTCTGCTTGGGATTGAATGGACATATGAAGTGTCGGGACATGCAACACAAGGTTACCTGCCCCCGTTCATGACATATAAGATGCAATGTTTCTAACATGCATCTAGCATGATTCAATATTCGCAGTGGAAATTTTTTTTCTTTACCAATACTATGCACCAAACTAAAAATATCCCAAATACTTGAAACATACTTCATACATAAAGGCATAATAAACAACCATGATCACAACACTAGTCCAAAATGGTTGTGATCAAAAGAGTACTGGAGATACAACTCCATAAGTATAAGTAGTAAACTAAGTAAATACTATGCCATCATCGACGTCGCACCATAGCTTAGTCGACCGTGTTCAGTTGGTCAGATTCCGATTCTCCTTCGGGTCCTGTAACAAGATCTACCATTCGGGGGGAATGGTAGTAAGGACTACCACAATGAAATTTGATTACAAATATCAGTAAGTTAACAAGAACCTCCCACGCAGGTTAATGATACATACATGTCAATAAACGCATGAATGCATAATTAAAGTCGTAAGTAAGCATAGCATAACTTGACATATAGCATGGCATAACTGACATAACCTGAACTAAGACATAAACTGAATTTTACTTGACATGACATGAACTTGAACTTAAAACATAACATGGACTAGTAGCATAACATGAACGTGAACTTAAAACATAACATGGACTTAAAACATAGCATGAACATGAATATACATAACATAAACATGAACATGAACTTAACATAAACCTGAGCATAACATGATATAAACGTGAACTTGAGATATAATGTGAATGTGAATATAACATAACATGAGCTTGAACTTGAACATAATATGTATGTGAACATAATATGACATGAGCGTGAACTTGAATATAACATAAACATGAACATAGCATGATATGAACATAAACTTGAAACTTAATGTGAACATGAACATAACATAACATGAACGTGACCTTGAACATAACATAAACGTGAACATAACATGATATGAATATGAAATTGAAACTTAACGTGAACGTGGACATAACATAACATAATATGAACTTGATCTGAAACTTGACTTAACATGCACTTAGTTTGAAACTTGACGTAACATAAACTTGGAATCTTGCTTCTTTACTTAACATGAACTTGGACTTGAATTCTGACAATCAAAATGATTCCGCTAGTCGTTTCGTCAGGAATATTGAACAATTATAATGATTCTGTCCAACATATTCCATCAGAGATACTCAGACAATCAGAATGATTCCATTATGAGTATTTTAAAGCACGTACCCTAGTAATCAAAATGATTACACCAGGAGTACCTAGTAATACTCTGACAATCAGAATGATTCCATCACGAGTATTTTAAAACACGTACCCTAGCAATCAAAATGATTACACTAGGAGTACCTAGTAATACTCTGATAATCAGAATGATTCCATCACGAGTATTTTAAATAAGATACCCTAACAATCAGAATGATTACGCTAGGAGTATCTGCATAACTGAACTTGAAAAGCATTCTGAAAATTAAAATGATTTCACCAAAAGTACCTCGTGTGAATTACAAGTGGAGATGCTCGAACAATCATAATGATTACATCACGAGTATGCTAGACATTACTTACTTAAACGTAACTCAAAAGACATGACTTACTTGAGATGGAAACACTTCGTAACATGACCAAACATGTAACAGTTATCATACTTGACATGACATACTTGCAACAGTGAATATTATATGATATGACATATATGTAACATATGACATACTTAACTTGGCATACTTATAACATACAGCAATACATGACATACTAGATTGTATAACAGATAAATATTCATGACAGAATAAATCATGCGTAATAGATAAGCACATAATGACGTGACATGGCATGGCATATACAATAACATACATACATAAATTGTAGTTCCCTTACCCATCATACATACACAGTAAATTGATAGTAAGTTAGAAGCTAACTTACCTCGTTTGTCGCATCTTATGAAAATAAAGCGCAAAACACGAGGAACTGTAAGAAAATATTTTAAAAGTTAGAAATTTAATTACTAATAATTAGAAATGTGTAGAAGAAACAACCTAGAGTAAATTACCATTTTACCCTCTACATGTGGGAAAATGACCATTTTACCCCTAACTTAAGGATTTCACATCTTAACTCTAAAAATTTCCAAAATTTACATTCGTGATGTAAATTTTATCCTAAACTAAAATATCAACTCAGAAAAAAAAAATTAAAACAAATCACAACTATAGAAGACACACTATGACCGAAACATCTATAGGCCATTTCTCTTGATTTTTGTTGCAATTCCTTCCAACTTCAAAACTCATGCTTAAACCAAAATTTTGCAACAAACATCTTCCTATCCTAAGTTTAAAACCATACTTAAAACATCCATTTAGGAAAAGCTAATAATCAACACCAAATGTTTTGTAAAAAGATCTAAACACTTGAATCACAAGCTTTGACCCTAAATCAAAACATCTCCAAGAATTCCAAAAAATCAAATCTTACTTCTAACATATTCATAACATCATCCTAAGATCAAACATGCTTTAAATCATCAAACTAAAGTCACCAAAATCACAAAATAATACTTGGGGTTTTTGGTTTTACACTTAGTCCAAAAACATAAACTTTTTCCTCAACTACCTTTGATAAATCTCTTGATCAATGGCTTAAGAAGGTGAGATCTTCGAAATAAAGCATCAAATGGTTTAAAAATATGTCCTAAAGAATATCCAACCACAAAACTTAAAATCACATGGCTAAAAATCAATAAAACATGGATCTAATCCAAAAACATCAAATGTTAGGCCTAACCGAAATCCTATTGCATAGAAAAATCATATCTTTGAAACTAATACTAAATATCTTCAAAATAGCATTCTAACACGAAATTAAGAGACTTGGGATCATCATATAAAAATATCGAAGCCTTTAGAGTAAGATCAAATCTCAAAATATTCAAACTTTCTCCAAATAAAAATTGTTTTGCCACTTCCAGTTTTCAAGTTTCTAGATCTAAGAAGATCTCTCATCCAAAGCTTTATTCATGCAACAAATCCTCAATTAACACTCTTAAACACATGCTAACAACACTCCATAAAATTTTCGAACCAAGATATGTCCATTAGCTTGGTCAAAAACTCCAAAACATAAAATACTCTCCAGTTACACGCCCAGAATAACCTTTATATGGTTAGAAATACTTTTGACAAACCAAATAACCATGGAATGATACAAATAATATATATACAGAAACTATACTCAAAGAGGAACAACTTTTATGAGGATTTATCGTGTGAAAATACTTACAAAGGGTAGAAAAGCTCCATGCAAAAAGATCCAGAAATCTGCCAGAGAGAGCTCTTTTGGGTTTCTTTCTAAGAATGGGGTGAAGAAGTGATGAAAGGGAAGGAAGTGTGTCTTGCACGACTCAAGAATTCTGGTGGGGGAATATATGGACTTGAATGAAGCTTGATTTGAGGTGCCTATGTGACATGAAGTGGAGAATAGTGAGGGGAAATGACTGCTTGCAGAAGCTATGAGGTATGGAGGTTGATGGGGTGGGTTTCTCGATCTTATCAAGGCACTATTGGGTGCAGCCAAGGGCAGTGGCTAGTCTGCCATGTGGGGGAGGAAACTTTTTCATGAAACTTTGCCAAGGTGGCCGAATTCGTGGGCCTTGGTGGGTCTCAACCAAGTGGATTTCAATTTGGGGTTTAAAGGGAGTTTGGTTAGGGTTTGAGATGCTATCAAGCCCAAATCCAATTTTTCTTGGCCCAAAAACATTTTCAAGGTTTAAACGGTTGGATAAAGATGTCATAACAAGAATTTGAGAAATTAATAGCACGTGGAAGTGATTTAATCAAGTGATTAAACACAATGCTAGAAATTGGATCAAAAAGGATATGAAGGCCAGCTTTAGGGTTTGGGGAAACCGTTTAGGGTTTCGATTTCAACCAAGCTTTTGGGGTTTTTCAATTGAATTTCAAACATTTAGGGTTTCACTAGGGTTGAAACCCTCTTTGATCTGGCTTAATTTGGTTGATCAGATGAAAAACATTTTGCTTAGGCGGCATGATCTCACACTTTGATTTCCTTCACAAATCCATATAATGGTTCCTCTTTGTACCAAGTGTCTAATACTATTCACTATGTGTGGGTAAGATCTTACCAAGTGTCCAAATAAAACTTCTATAACCTAATTTGGACATTCCACACTGTGATTTTGAAAACACTGTACTTAGTACGCTTATTCGAGGTTACTATTCACTCCACAAAAAAATGCGTAATAAAATTAGTACTGAAAAATCCTAAATAATCATATTAACCTATAGTGAAAATCATTTACCAAAACTCAACCTTGAAATGCCCCTAAAAATAAATTCACAGTTTCAAAAAGTCGTTTCGTCCGAAATTATGAAAATGGGATATTGTGCTATAAAATCCTAAATATTCAACTGAGTCTAGTGGCATAGACTATAATGTATTCTGACACTTCTAACTACCTCAAACAATTAAAATCGCATTTGTGGCACCATTGCGAGTGATAACACTAACTATATTGACAGGCTAAAACCTTTGCGATTAGTCGATTCGTGAAAACTTATAGAGTTTTCACGAGGTTCCTAAAGTCTATAGAAATTCCACCATTCAATTTCTAGCTGGCTACTACAAGCAACTGTGATGACCCGTTTTTACGTGTATTTTCACTGAAGGGGTTTTTAATTTAATTAATATATTAGTTCTTTTATTTTAAATTATTGTATTTTAAATTGGTTTTATTTTATTTGATGTGGTGTTTAATTTCTTTTAGTCGTTTTATGGTTTTTAAATTGTTTTCGTCGGATCAGCTTTTGGATTCCGGAGGTGAGGACTGGACCTCATTTTCTTTCCTCCACCTTTTCTTTTCTCTTTTTCTTTTTCCCTTTTCCTTTTCTCTTTCACTTTTTCTTCTTTTCTTTTTTCTTTCTTTTCTTTCTTCTTCTTTTTCCTCTTCTTCACCCCGTGCGCGCGACCCAGCCCCCCCATTTCCGTCCGTTTCTTCCACCACCCAGTTCGCCGCCGTCCAGCCGCTGTGCAGTCCACTGCCCCCACCAGTCGACACCCCTCTAGCCGATGATCACGTCCCTCAATTTTCAGGCCAACCCGTGCAGCCGTTAGCCGCCACGCACGGCTGGAAGTCACGGCACCAGCTCTCCCTTATCTCTCTGTCGCAGGTTGATTCCTCAGCCCAGAACCGCCGCTCGCCAGTGACGTGGCTGACACCACCCACCCAGTTTTCTTCCCCTCTGACCGGTGAACATCTCCACCAAGTTTCACCTCCATCCGAGCCACCGTTAGCTGCCACGAGCTCCTCCAAGCCGCTCTGTTTTTGTGCTTTTTCGCCGCCGTCGTTCCACCTCCGGCCACCATCTCTTTACCACTTCATCACCTACCTCTTGCCATCCTAAACCACCCATTTTCTGCCCCGATCCATTGTCGGCGCAGCGCCCACGAGCTCAACTCCTATCTGCCCCTTTTTGCACTTCCACCGCCATTTCCACCGCCACCCAAGGCCAAAGCTCACTTCCATTAGCTTCATAAACATCTCTAGACCTTTCCCTATCAATTTTGTGTCTTGGTTTATCCCTGTTCGAAAGTGGGTAATTTATAACCCACGGCCACAGTGTAAAATACACTGTTACATTGCCTTTTCTCCGTCGTTTGCAATGTCGTGAGCTTTCAAAAAATACCTTATAGCGCTATAAGTATTTTCCAAACTCTACTTTTAGATTTAAATATATTATGCTCTTAC
Source organism: Carya illinoinensis (assembly GCF_018687715.1). Lineage (NCBI taxonomy): Eukaryota > Viridiplantae > Streptophyta > Magnoliopsida > Fagales > Juglandaceae > Carya > Carya illinoinensis. Next base: position 26,863,978 of record NC_056755.1, on the reverse strand, counting down.
AATAGTTATTTGACTGTTGGTTGGTTGATTCCGGACTAAGTCCGAGGAGTAGGGGTGAGCATCGGCCGGTCTGGACCGGCAGAACCGACCGGACCGGCACTGTTTGGACCGGACTGGACCGGACCGAATTGGGTCCGGTCCGGTCCGGTCCCATTTTTAAGGGACCGAAAAGATTCGGTCCGGTCCCGGTCCGGGAGTTTTTCACCCCGGACCGGACCGAATAGAAATAAAAAAAAAAATATTATTTATATATATTATTTATATAATAGTATTAGCATATTACTAATATATATAATAGTATACTATATGTAAATATATTACAATATAATTACATTAAATATTAAAAAAAATGTCATTAGATAAAAAAAAAAAAAAAAAGTCAACCTTGGACCGAATGGACCGACCGGACCGGACCGGACCGAATAGGACCGGACCGGACCGGTCCTGATGGAGTTCGGTCCGGTCCAGGGTGGGAAAACCCTGGACCGAATAGGTCCGGTCCGGTCCACAAAACCTCCCCGGACCGGACCGGACTAGACCGAACTCACCCCTACCGAGGAGTTCGGGGGTTGGATGGATTGAGGACGGAGTTGCTTGGTTTGGTTGTTTTTATGATTGGTTGGATAATTGTGCCTTGAGGTTGCATTTACATGGTGCATTCACGTGCATGTTTTAAATTGAGAAAATCTAGTTTTATTCGTGTAAATGTATTTTCGGGTGCGTGTGTCTCACTACCCCAAGCCGGGATGGGGTATTATCTCGGTGGAGCACCTCTGATCACTCGGGAGTGGATAATACTAAGTGACATCTCCTGGGTTGTCGCTGGGGGATGACTGGATTGCACGATATGGTAACGCTGTCGTGTCGACTTCGTGGTCCCTAGAGTGGCGGGGACTAGAGGATGGCCTGGTCCAGGGACGCGCTAGGTGCGAGTACTGGGCATCGCTCATTTAGGTGTCACACGCGTAGATGTTACCTGCAGTGTGGCACAGGAGCCAGAGTGTGCGGATGATCCCTAGGGGAGATCATGGTGCATGCTATAATTGGATCGATTTTATGGTTTTGGTTACGAGCCATTTTCTGGGAAAATGGTGGTTTATTGATTTGGGCTATTATCTAGGATAATGGCGAGGACTAGTTTTAAAGGTTATGTTTTTGGGCCAAATGGGATTTTGGTGTGCGTGGAAAAAATGTGGTTTTTATAGGACATGTGCATTTGCATTCTTTCTTGCATATTGTTGAGTTTAATAGGTTTTTTTATCTTGTGGCGTTTGGATCTTACTTACCTGCGGCACCATTTTTGGTATCATAGATTTTGATGCAGAGATTGAGGAGGAGGAGGAGGCTGAGCCCGAGGAGGCGGCTCCGCCGGAGTTTTGATTTGGGAGTTTATGCTTTGTAGTTGGTTTTGAAATGATATTTGTGGTTTGTAATATTTTATTATGTATGTTTTGAACAGCTTTGTTATTAAACTAAGAAAAAAATTCTGGTACGTAGTTATGAGACTTTTGCTATCCGCTGCATGTTTCTTGTTGCACATTTGCTGCTTATACACACACTTGGCACTTGGCAATATAGGGTGGTGACCAGTGTGGTCATCATCCGGAAGTTTCGATTTTCCCGTGTCCATACGTGGGATTTGGGGGGGGGGGGTCACAGGTGGTATCAGAGCGGTTTGGCTCAGGGTAAAACCACATGTCCCGTAGGTAGTACCATAATGTTTTTTTTTTAAGTTGTGTTTTAAAATTTATTTTAAGTAAAGTTGCTATTTGATTTGTTTTATTGTTTTGAATTTATTTGAGCTTGTTTGCTTGTATTTATTTATTTAGTTATGTTATTGCATGCTAGTATGTTTTGTTTTCTTGTTGTGTGGTTTGGTTTTGGTTTTTGGTTTTATATTGTTGGTTTTATTTGTTTTCTTAAAGGGGGTCAAAGGTTGTGTTGTGGCAGGAAAATAGTGAGGCCAAGAAAGTCTACTCAAGAGCCTTAGGATGATATGCCGAGGGATGATGCTATAGCCCAAGCGATAAGGCAAATGACTGAGTTCATGCAGCAAAATTTTAGGGTAAACAAGTAGGGCCTTGGCCACAACAAGGAGGTCCTCGGCCACAACAAGAAGGGCCTTGGCTACAAGGAGGGCCTAGTGGAGTGGTGCAAGCTGGATGCACCTATGAGCACTTTCTAGCGCATAGAACTCCACCCTTCACGGGAGAAGAGGATCCACTTTAGGCTGGGAAGTGGGTCAGAGATTTAGAAAGAACTTTTGAAGTATGTGGTTGCACTGAGGCGCAACAAGTACTCTATACTAGTTATCTGTTGTAAGGCACCGCTTCTGAGTGGTGGGATACAAAGAGAGTAATGCTGGAGTCAGAATTGTGATCTTTCGCCGCTGTGACCTGGCAGTGATTTAAGAAAGAGTTTAATGATCAATTTTTTCCCGCTTCTGTGAGGCTGCGAATGGCTAGAGAGTTCTCAAGCTTGGTCCAAGGGAGTATGACCATGGAACAGTATGCTTGAAGATTTATAAAGCTTGGGCGATTTGCTCCCCACCTCATCGCCACGGAGGAGATGCAGGTCGAGCGTTTCCAGGAGGGCCTACGTCCTGATATACGCCGAATGGTGGTCTGCCACCGAATTTCCACTTTTCAGAATTTAATGGACTTAGCCACTCTTGCGGAGCGAGAGAATAATTTGAGTATGGGCTCCCCTCCAGGATGTAAGAGGCGGAGTTTTTCTGGTGAAGGAAGTAGTTCGGGTTCGCCTCAGAAATTTGTTCAGCAGACCAGGACTCGACCACAGGCAGCCTCAGGTGTATGTATGGGAGGACGGGTGCCAGTTTGCGAAGTTTGTAATAGAGCCAATGTGGGTGATTGCCCATCGGGTGGGGCTCGATGCTATAATTGTGGCCAGTAGGGGCACTTTGCTCGTGAGTGTCCTAGGCCAGTTCAAGGAAGCCGTGGAGGTAGACGTGGTTGAAGAAAAAATCAAAGGCAAACAGTGCAAGCCCAGGTTTATGCTATTACACCCGGCGATGTTGATGATGAGGCACCAGTGACCCATGATGCTGGAGTGATTACAGGTATGGATCTAATTTAATTTAACTTTGGATTTGATTTTTGGTGTGCTTTGTTTTCTTCTTTGTTTTTGGATTTCATGGGTTAATGTGTTTGGTTCAGGGAGAGTCAGTTTATATGAATTTTATGCTTGTACTTTGTTTGATTCGGGTGCATCACAGTCGTTTGTATCTTTCACTTTTGCTCGGATGTGTAATTTGGTTACGGGACCTTTGCCAAAGTCATTGGTAGTGGCTCTACCAAATGGTGAAGTGGTATGGTGTTCCAAGGTTGCATTGGGCTGTCCTTTAAATTTTGATGGAAGGTTTTTGGATGCTAATTTGGTTGTGTTTAAGCTGCTGGGATTTGATATCATCCTTGGGATGGATTCGCTATACCGATATTCTGCGAGTATTAATTGCAGAAGTCGGGTAATTAGCTTTCAACTCCTAGATGGTGATTATTTAGAATTTGCAGGGAGTAAACTAAAAGAAAAGCCAGTAGTTATATCGGCAATCCAAGCAAGAAGAGAGATTGCATGTGGAGCGGATGCCTTTTTAGTCCAAATGGTGTCTACGCTGTCTGAGAAGAAGTCATTGGTAGACATCCCTGTTGTGGAGGAATTTTCGGACGTGTTTGTGGATGACTTGCCTGGTCTACCCCCTGTTCGTGATATGGAGTTTGTTATTGACTTGGAACCTGGAGCGGCTCCTGTACATAAAGCTCCTTACCGTATGGCACCAGCTGAATTAAAAGAGTTGAAGGTTCAGTTGCAAGAGCTGGTAGATAAGGGGTTCATTCAACCAAGTACTTCGTCGTGGGGTGCGCCAGTGCTGTTTGTTAAAAAGAAAGATGGAACCCTCCGTATGTGCATTGATTATCAGGAATTAAATAAGGTGACCATCAAGAATAAACCACGGATCAATGATTTGTTTGATCAGCTTCAAGGAGCAGCTGTGTTCTCGAAGATTGATTTGAGATCAGGATACTACCGGTTGAGTATAAGAGACAAGGATGTGCCCAAAACTGCTTTCAGGTCGAGATATGGGCATTATGAATTTAAGGTGATGCCTTTTGGGTTAGCCAATGCCCCTGCCGCTTTCATGGATTTAATGAATTGGGTATTTAGACCTTATTTGGATTCCTTTGTGGTAGTGTTCATTGATGATATTTTAATTTATTCCTGAGATTTCGAAGAGCATGTTTATCATATTCGTCTAGTTCTTGGGAAATTAAGAGAACACTAGTTGTATGCCAAGCTCAGCAAATGTGAATTCTGGTTGGAGGAAGTTAGATTTCTTGGGCATGTGATTTCTCGAGACGGGGTGGCTATTGATCCTAGTAAGGTGGAAGCCATTTTGTCATGGCAGTGTCCGATAATCGTGCGCGAGATTCAGAGTTTCTTGGGACTTGCCAGATATTACCGAAGATTTTTGGAGGGATTTTCTCACCTATCCGGACCTCTCACAGTGACTCACTCAAAAATGAGCAGCACTAAAGCTATCCCAAGTGCAGGAGGATGTCGTGTAATAATTAGGAATAAATTCCTAGATCGTCTCCTCAGGAAAAGTTACTTAAAAATCAAACTCGTTGAAAAAGGTGAAACAAAGAGAAAATAAAATGATGGTATGTGCAATGGATGGAAAAGGGTACTAGTCATGGACTAGATTCATGTTTTTAGATTTTGATTGTCGGATTGGAATATAAAGGACTAATAGATTAAACTCAGAAATTAATAAAACTAGATTAAGAATTAAACTAAATTAGGAAGTAATTAATAAAACATGCACTGAAAATTGAAAAGCCCCAAATTCAATGTTCTAGGGTTCATCATTATATTCAAATCACAAATTCTCAAATTAAACCACCGTAATTGTAATCACTACTAAAATGAAAGTTTAACGAAACGATAAAAATAAATAACATGAATTAAATGAATAACAAATAAATTACTCAAACGTCTAAATCAAAATTCTCTAAAATAATTCAGAAACTCAAAACTGAAATGAAATATCAAGTAGGGAATTGAAAAGGTCAAGCCAGTTGAATGGAGATGAAGATTCGAAGCGGTGGAGGAGGCTGAGCTGCAGTGGCAATTGGACCCCTCAAGGAGTTCTTCAATCTGCTGCAGTGTGAGTGAATGATCAATTGTATGAATCCTCCTCTCCGAATCTGAATGAAAATCAATAGAAAAATGAATTCTAAGTGTTTCTCTACGCAAAACCAAGTTTTTCCAGCCAAGAATCGTCCTAAGATGTAAAGAAAATATATATATACTCTGACGGCGGAATAAACCCTGATCTGTAAAAATGCGATATTCGCTCGAGCAGAGTGTCGAGCGAACATCGAGCGTTCGACTCTGCCTGAATTCGCTCAAGCGGCCAAATTCCGCTCGAGCGATCTCTTTTCCCGCAACTCGCTCGAGCCCACTGTCGAGCGGAAGTCGAGCGTTTGAATCTGTCTGACTTCGCTCGAGCGGCGGCTTCTGGCCATATAATCATGCTTAATCCATATTAATCAACAGTTGATAAAATTAGAGCAGAAATTCATGCTTTTAATCAATTAAAATCACAACTTTGATTTGTTCATTTTTCCATATAAAACCAATGATAAAGTAATGAAAGAATTAATACATATTGGTTCCAAAAGCATTAAAAATGCAATAATTCAGCTTAATCACACAGCTTTGACTAGAAAGAATGCAGAATTTATTTGGTCAGATAAGTGTGAGAGAAGCTTCCAAGAATTGAAGAACAGATTGACGACTGCACCAGTGTTGACACTTCCAGAACCGCACAAGCCATTCATAGTCTTCAGCGATGCGTCTAAATTTGGATTGGGTTGTGTCCTTATGTAGGAGGGACGGGTTGTTGCTTATGCATCTCGTCAGCTAAAGGATCATGAGAAGAATTATCCGACGCACGATTTGGAATTGGCTACGATTGTTTTTGCTCTTAAGATCTGGCGACACTTTTTGTATGGGGAAGTTTGCGAAGTATACACCGATCACAAGAGCTTGAAGCACTTGTTTTCCCAGAAGAATTTGAACATGAGGTAGAGGCGATGGCTGGAGTTAATCAATGACTACCAGTGCGAGATCAAGTATCATCCGGGGAAGGTGAATATAGTTGCGGATGCTTTGAGCCGAAAGTCGCACTTGGAAGATGAAGCCGAATCGTCAGAATTGGATTCTTTACTTTGCGGGATGAGAAGACTCCTTATTGAAAGTTCACAGCAAGAGGAAATATTATTTTCAATTCTTGATATTCGAGTAGCTGATTTTGAGGAATTGAAGACTCTTCAAAGGAAGGATCCGAAGCTGTTGGATATCAAAAAAAGAGTCAGAAAATCTCGAGGGGCCGTTGCATTATAGTATGGATAAAGATGGAATTCTTCGGTTTCGAGATCGTAGAGTGGTCCCCAAAGATTCAGAATTCAAGGAGCGGATCATGACAAAAGCTCATGTGGCCCCTTATTTAGTTCATCCTGGCAGTACGAAGATGTATCGGGACTTGAAAAAAAATTATTGGTGGGATGGAATGAAGAAGGATATTGCCTTGTATGTTGAAAGATGCCACACATGCCGTCAAGTCAAGGTCGAGCATCAAAGACCCGTTGGTATGCTCCAACCCCTCCCTATTCTTGAGTGGAAGTGGGACGGCATCACGATGGATTTTGTAGTGGGCTTGCCAAGAACTCCTAGTGGGAAGAACTCGGTTTGGGTGATTGTTGACCGGTTAACGAAGAGTGCTCATTTCTTGTCTGTTAATAACATTGATTCCTTGGATAAGTTGACTCGCTTGTACGTGAAAGAGATAGTGCAGTTGCACGGTATACCGAAGAGTATTGTGTCGGATCGTGACCCAAGGTTCACGTCTCAGTTTTGGAAGAGTTTGCAGGCAGCATTGGGTACTAAGTTGAAGTTCAGTACTGCATATCACCCACAAACGAATGGCCAATCTGAGCGCACCATTCAGACCCTTGAAGATATGTTGCAAGCATGTGCCATGGAATTTCAAGGGAGTTGGGAAAATCACTTGCCGCTCATAGAATTTGTGTATAATAATAGCTTTCATGTGACCATCCAGATGGCTCCTTATGAAGCTCTTTATGGGAGGAAGTGCAGCTCGCCTTTATGTTGGGATGAAGTCGGGGAGAATAAAATAATTGGGCCCGAAATAATTTAGGAGATGCAAAGCCAAGTTTGGATTATCAGGGATAAAATGGCGGCAGCTCAGAGTCGTCAGAAAAGCTACGCAGATACCAGGAGGAGAGAGTTATCTTTTGAAGAAGGTGATTGGGTTTATCTCAAAGTCTCTCCCATGAAAGGAGTTAAGCATTTTGGTAAAAGGAGGAAACTGGGTCCGAGATATGTTGGCCCTTTTTAGATTTTCGAGAAGATAGGGTCCGTTGCTTATAGAATTGCTTTGCCATAATATTTTGGGGATATTCATGATGTCTTCCATGTGTCATCCTTGAAGAAGAGTTTTGGACAACAAGAGCCACACTTTGTTGACCCAGATAGTATTCACTTGCAACCGGACCTTACTTATGAGGTTGTTCTGTCACAGATCATGGATTGGAAAGAGCAACAATTGAGATCCAAGACGATACCTCTGGTAAAGGTGGCATGCAGGGATCCGTTAGCTCAAGATTTCTCTTGGGAGAGAGTAGCTGACATGAGGGAGCAGTACCCTTACTTGTTTGAGTAAATGACGGTACGTTTCTTAAACTTGGTCTTAGTAGAATTATGTGGCTTGCTTCAAGTTAGTGTTTGATCTTGCAATTTCGAGGACGAAATTGTTTTTAAGGGGGGAGGATGTGATGACCCGTTTTTACGTGTATTTTCACTGAATCGATTTTTAATTTAATTAATATATTAGTTCTTTTATTTTAAATTATTGTATTTTAAATTGGTTTTATTTTATTTGATGTGGTGTTTAATTTATTTTAGTCATTTTATGGTTTTAAAATCGATTTCGTCGGATCAGATTTTGGATTCCGGAGGTGAGGACTGGACCTCATTTTCTTTTTTCCATCTTTTCTTTTCTCTTTTTCTTTTCCCCTTTTCCTTTTTTCTTTCTCTTTTTCTTCTTTTCTTTTTTCTTTCTTTTCTTTCTTCTTCTTTTTCCTCTTCTTTCCCCTGTGCGCGTGACCCAGCCCCCCCCATTTCCGTCTGTTTCTTCCACCGCCCAGTTCGCCGCCGTCCCGCCGTCGTGCAGTGCACCGCCCTCACCAGTTGACTCCCCTCCGGCCGGTGATCACCTCCCTCAATTTTTAGGCCAACTCGTGCAGCCGTTAGCTGCCACGCATGGCTGGAAGTCACGGCACCAGCTCTCCCTTCTCTCTCTATCGCCGGTCGATTCCTCAACCCAGAACCGCTGCTCGCCGGTGACGTGGCCGACACCACCCACCCAATTTTCTTCTCCTCCAACCGGTGAACATCCCCACCAAGTTTCACCTCCATCCGAGCCACCGTTAGCTACCACGAGCTCCTCCAAGCCGCTCTGTTTTTGTGCTTTTCCACCGCCGTCGTTCCACCTCCGGCCACCATCTCTTTACCACTTCATTACCTACCTCTTGCCATCCTATACCACCCATTTCCAGCCCCGATCCATTACCATAGCAGCTCCCACAAGCGCAACTCCGATCTGCCCCTTTTTGCACTTCCACCGCCATTTCCACCACCACCCACGGCGAAAGCTCACTTTTATTAGCTTCATAAACATCTCTAGACCTTTCCCTATCAATTTCATGTCTTGGTTTGTCCCCGTTCGAAAGTGGGTAATTTATAACCCACGACCACAGTGTAAAATACACTGTTACGTTGCTTTTTCTCCGCCGTTTGCAATGTCGTGAGCTTTCAAAAAATACCTTATAGCACTGTAAGTATTTTCCAAACTCTACTTTTAGATTTAAATATATTATGCTCTTACAATAGTTATTTGACTGTTGGTTGGTTGATTCCAGACTAAGTCCGAGGAGTTCAGGGGTCGGATGGATTAAGGATGGAGTTGCTTGGTTTGGTTGTTTTTATGATTGGTTGGTTAATTGTGCCTTGAGGTTGCATTTACATGGTGCATTCACGTGCATGTTTTAAATTGAGAAAATCCAGTTGTATTTGTGTAAATGGATTTTCGGGTGCGTGTGTCTCACGAACCCAAGCCGGGTGGAGCTCCTCTGGTCATTCAGGAGTGGATAATATCGAGTGACATCCCCTGGGTTGTCGCTGGGTGACGACCGGATTGCACAATACGGTAACACTGTCGTGTCAACTCCGTGGTGCCTAGAGTGGCAGGGACTAGAGGATGGCTTGGTCCAGGGATGTGCTGGGCGCGAGTATTGGGCATCGCTCGTTTAGCTGTCACACGCGTAGACGTTACTTGCGGTGTGGCACATGAGCCAGAGTGTGCGGATGATCCCTAGGGGAGATCATGGTGCATGCAATAATTAGATCGGTTTTATGGTTTTGGTTACAGGCTATTTTTTGGGAAAATGGCAAGTTTTGGTTTGAGGCTATGTGATCCATTTTTTGGGAAAATGGTGGTTTATTGATTTGGGCCATTATCTGGGATAATGGCGAGGACTGGTTTTAAAGGTTATGTTTTCGGGTCAAATGCGATTTTGGCGTGCGTGGAAAAAATGTGGTTTTTATGGGACATGTGCATTTGCATTCTTTCATGCATATTGTTGAGTTTAATATGTTTTTATCTTGTGGCGTTTGGATCTTACTTACCTGCGGCACCATTTTTGGTACCGTAGATTTTGATGCAGAGATTGAGGAGGAGGAGGAGGCTGAGCCCGAGGAGGCGGCTCTGCCGAAGTTTTGATTTGGGAGTTTATGCTTTGTAGTTGGTTTTGAAACAATATTCGTGGTTCGTAGTATTTTATTATGTATGTTTTGAACAACTTTGTATTAAACTAAGAAAAAAATTCAGGTAGTTAGTTATGAGACTTTTGCTATCCGCTGCGTGTTTTTTTTTGCACATTTGTTGCTTATACACACACTTGGCACTTGGCGATAGGGTGGTGACCCGTGTGGTCATCATCCGGACGTCTCGATTTCCCCGTGTCCATACGTGGGATTTGGGGGCATCACAACAACATTAGTACAACTTCCCCCATCAATGATCATACTACATGCCTTGTTGTTGATGTGGCATCTAGTATGAAAAATGTTCTCTCTTTGTTATTCTATATCATCAATCTTAAATTCTGTGTTGGGAGCATGCCTAACAGCAAGAAACTTGCCATCCTTTTCATTCTTATGGTACCTATTCTCAATACTAGGCTCACGTCTCCTCCTATCTCTCCCACTTTGCAAATTTCTAATCAATGCACCTCATTGTTCCATCTTATCCCTCACTTCCCCCAACTTCAAATTTAACCTTTCAAACTTTTGTTGCATGGACTACAACACAAAGAATGAATTGTCTGCCACCCCTTCGGTGTTGAGTCATTATTATGAGACACAGTACATGCTGCACAAAAAAGAATGTTCGTGAAAAAAAGACCTCACACACTCCCTTACGTGTTTACACTTGAATAATGGCACTCCATTCGTGTATCAGTCTTAATTGACTTTTTCTCGATAATGATCTCACACTCTCTTGCCTTTTACCTCAAGAGTTTTCCCACTCAAGTTCTTTAAGAACTAACTGAACTCAATCAAGACAATACAACCTTGTTTTATTCCAACTAGTAATTAGGTTCAAGAAACAAAGAACAAAAGAAAACACGGAAGGAATAAAATGACACAAGACTCAAAGAATTTATACGAAGGAAGAGTAATTACAAAATAAGATACCAATTAAAAAGATGTATTTAGCCCCTTTAAAGATAAGGCTCAATCAATAAAATAAAAAAATTTGGATTTTTTTTTTCTTTCTTTTTTTTTTCTTTTTTTTTCTTTTCTCTTCTTTTCTCAACAATTCAACCACAAACAAAAATATTCAATTGTGATAATCAAACAATTGAATTCAAAAACATAAAAATTGACAAGAAAATAGAAGGAAATCAATGAAACCCTAAAAATTTCAAACCCTAGATGGTGCAAATTTTGGCTGCCCTCAAACAAGGAATTAACCACCCTATGATGATGAACATGAAACCAAAATGATAGAGTAATTTGGCAGCCCTAGGGAAAAATGAATTTCTCCACTTATTTTTTTTTTTTTTGCAACCCTAAAACAATGAAGCCCTAGAATTAATGATACAATAAATAAAAGATAGAATCAGACCTGATTGAAAACCAAGCTTTGAATACCAAATGATGTGAACCCCAATCGACTCGCTTTGAGACCCAACAACAATATTGGAAAAACAAACCCAAGAAAGTCAAGCTCAAGTCTATGAATGGAGAATCTAGACCCGTTGAGATCTCGTTTCAAGAACCTAGATTATTTAAAATCTACACCTATTGAAGAACCCGTCTCAAGAGCCTGGATTACAAAGAGGAATGCCACAAAGGTTGTGATTTACCTTTGATAAGTTCAGAAATTCAATCAAGAACAAGAGGAGTAAACTCAACTCACAATAAAAATTCAACATTGTCTAAAGTTCTCAAATGGGGCTACAATTGGTTTAAATAAACAATCCCTCAAAACCCTAAGTGAGCCGCGGGTATTGTAGCATGAAGAGTGCCGTGCTACAGTAACCTCTAAAACCATAGTTCATAAAAAATAATAACTTTACAAATAAGCCCTTGGCCAAAATACAAGGCATTCCCAAAAACCCTAGTTCATTAGAAATAAGACATGTGTGGGCTAACATCCTCAAGCTCACTTATTCTAAACTAATAAAATAAGCTCTTTTAATGAAATATATAAGTCCAAGCCCTTCAATAACAATAGGCCCAAGTCGTGTCTTCCGTAGCGTATCATATGGATGAAAATTGGACCTCCTCCTCAAACCCATCTTGAATGTTGGACTCTTGCTAAACACATCTCAAGTGGATTTCACCCATCCTTGCATAAGCTTCCTTGATCTTCCTAGCTCTTGATCTTGTAATTGCCCCAACTAAAACTTGCAAATGATCTTTACGACTTGGTCCCCCTTGGGGCCCATCATCCATCTTGATGTCTATCATTCCCCCTCTCCTCAAAAGGATTCGACCTTGAATCTTCACCTACATCAAAAGGAGAAATATCAGAAACATTGAAAGTAGCAGAGACATTGTACTCTCCTAGAAGATCCATTTTTTATGCATTGTCATTAATTTTCTCAAGAATTTGGAACGATCCATCTACTCGAGGATGTAACTTAGTCCTTGTATGGTTTGTGAATCTTTCTTTGCGCATGTGAACCCAAAACCAATCTTTGGGTTCAAAGATGACACGCCTTTGCCCTTTATTGGCTTGGGAAGCAACCCTTTCATTCTTTTGGGCAATTTGAAGCCGTACCCTCTCATGAAGGGACTTCACCAACTCTGCCTTCTTTTATCCATCCAAGCTACTCCTGCCATTAATAGGTAAAGGCATCAAATGTAAAGGAGTAAGTGGATTAAATCTATAGACAATTTCAAAAGGAGAATATGGAGTAGTAATAGTATGCATGGTCCTATTATATACAAACTCTATAAATGACAAACAATCCTCCCAGGTTTTTAAATTCTTATGAACAATAGTGCGTAAAAGTTGGGTTAAAGTCCTATTAACTACTTTAGTCTGTGGATGAAAAGTAGTGGAAAATAAAAACTTGGTACCCAATTTCCCCAACAACACCTTCCAAAAGTAGTTAAGGAATTTAACATCCCGATGGGCCTCAAGGCGGACTAAGTCTTAAGGATCAATTACAAGATCAAAAGCCAAGAAGATCAAAGAAGAAATACAAGAATTGGTGCAATCCAATTGGGGTGACGCTAGCAAGAGCCCAACACTCAAGATGGGCTTGAAAGAAGGAGAACCAGTTTTGATCCACTTGATCCAAGCTTTTGATGTGAACCCCAATCAACTCACTTTGAGACCCAACAACAATATTGGAAAAACAAACCCAAGAAAGCCAATATCAAGTCTATTGGATGGAGGAATCTAGACCCGATGAGAAATTGTTTGAAGAACCCAGATTATATGAAAATTTAGACCCATTGAAGAACCTATCTCAAGAACCCAGATTACAAAGGAAGAATGTCACAAAGGTTGTGACTTACCTTTAATAAGTTCAAATGTTCAATCAAGAACAAGAGAAGATAAACTCAACTCACAATGAATAAAATTCATCAATTTCAATAATGTCTAACTGATGAGTGTGCGAAAATGCACTCTAAATACCCTATTATTGGACTAAAATGCTAAAATGTGAATAGAAATCATAGGAATTAATGTGTATTCTTTAATTGAATTTCTATTTACGTTGAGATACTCCTAAACAGTTTTTTTATGTTTAATTTCAGAGTTTATAAAAGAGCAAGTCAAGCCCAGTCAAATTCAAAGGAGGACATTCATGGAGTTTGAAAGCAATTTGGAAGAAAAGAAAAAGAAAAAAATCACAAAATGAAACCACAAGAAGTCCAAGTCCGAAATTCGCTAGGAGACAGTTTGGACATACTTTAGTCTTTTGACTGTATCTTTTTACTCACATATCGGATTGAAACGATTCTTGATGCATTGGAAAGCTATCTTAAAGGGCTATAATTTTTTCTAATAAAGATTTCCAAATTCAAACTCCTGAAGGCCATACATGGCTGCCAATATAAGTCCTAAAATTTAGACGATTGTTTTATGCGGAAATTAAGAGGAGATTAGGGTTTCTTTCCTACCCTATATAAGTATATCATTAGCAAGAAATGGGGGGCATGAGGCACAAGAGACAGATCTAAAGGGAGGAGAAAATCAATTCCATGGCCACCGTTCGCTTCAGTTTTCTCTAGAGATTTTTGTTGTCCAGTATATTTATGGATAACTAAATTCTCAAGTAGGGTTAGGGATGAACTTGCACATTCGATGGTATTTCTAATTTATTTTTAATTCATGTATTTGATTTTCAATTGTTAAAACTCTTTTGTTTTATCATTCTCAATTCATCGTTGATGTTTTCTTCTCTGAATAATCATAGAATTTTTTCTGTTTATGGATTCAGTCATGCTTTTTTCTATTGAATGGATTAGTTCATTGATTATGTTTGGATCAATTATTTATCTATATTGATTTAGTTTTTTGGTGTAATATCGCTCCCTGAGTATATTGTCGTCTTTGGATTTTCTCAATAGGGGTAGTAATTTACGTATTTTAAAAGTGGTGAATGATTTTTTCGAAGGGTTAAATTTGATTTAATTTTGGTTTATAAATTCTATACCTTCTGATTGGAAATTTCATAAATTGAGTTCCTAATTGAGTTATCTAATGAATTAAGAATAATTAAAATACCAGATTTGTGCAAGGGATTCCCGATGCTATACTGTTTGTCAAATTTGAGTACTTTTTCCGTTAATCACATTGCTTCACTTAAATTTACATTTAAAATTAATCTTTGTTCTCCATTACTTATTTAATATTTTTCTTTAGTTTCTTTGTTCCTCTTGCTTTTCTTTTAATTTGTCTCCCTGTGGAATCGACACCCCAAAACTGTGCTACAACTACCGCATTATTCTTTGGATGTAATCAAAGAATTGTGAGATAGTTTTTCTTTTTAACAATTTGTAAAGGCGGTAACTTCGTTCCCTATTTTAGCTTGCTGCAATTTTTTTTTATTTTCTTTTTCTTTTTGTAGTTTTTTTTAGTGTTGCATTTTTCTCTGCCTTGCATGCACAAGTATAGAGACGCCTTGGGTCAGTTTGCTTGTAGACCTGTGTTAGAGTCAGAGTTTAATTTTTCTGATCATTTGTTTGATAATTCTTCTAATTCTGAGAAAATGAGTGAACATGAAGATCAACCCACTAGGACCCTTCAGGATTACCTCCACCCTACATGCACAGCCACACCATCATGCATCATGTTTCCAGCTAATATTTGCCAATTGGATTTTAAAAAAGGGATGATACAGTTACTTGCTGCTTTTCATGGCCTAGAAAATGAAAATCTATATGTGCACATTAGGGAGTTTGAGGAAGTAGTTGCGACTTTTTATAGTCAAAATGCAACTGATGACATTGTGAGATTGAAGTTCTTTCCTTTCTCTTTGAAGG
Source organism: Carya illinoinensis (assembly GCF_018687715.1). Lineage (NCBI taxonomy): Eukaryota > Viridiplantae > Streptophyta > Magnoliopsida > Fagales > Juglandaceae > Carya > Carya illinoinensis. The sequence goes on along the minus strand of NC_056755.1, from coordinate 26,848,804 downwards.
ATAGAGCTAAGAGTTGGCTATACTCTTTGAGACCACGATCTATTGGGTCATGGAATGAGATGACTCAGGTCTTCTTTAATAAATACTTTCCCCAACAAAAGACCAATGCTTTAAAAAGGCAAATCTCCACCTTTGTACAAAAGGACAGTGAGACTTTGTATTAGTCTTGGGAGAGATTTAAGGAGCTATTGAGTTTGTGTCCTCACCATGGGTATGAGAATTGGTACTTAATGAGCTATTTTTATGAGGGACTTACACCTAGAGAGCGTCAATTTGTGGAGATGATATGTAATGGTGAGTTCTTACAGAAAGATCCTGATGAGGCCATAGAATACCTCAATGAGCTTGCTGAAAAAGCTCACACTTGGACTGGACTTAGTGCTACTGAGAGCACAAATAGGTCACGACCTGCAGGAGACCTAAATGGTGATGGAATTTACCATCTCAGGGAAGAGGATAACCTAAAGGCTAAGGTTGAGATGCTCATTAGGGAACTAGAGGTGTTGAAGAATAAAGACTTAAAGCCAACACACGTGGCTAATCATGCAGAGTCTTTTGGACCATGTTTTGTGTGTGGCGGGGTAGATCACCTTGCCCAAGAGTGTCCCACATTTGCTGAGATGAGAGGGATGTATGAGGAACAATGTAATGCCTTAGGTATGTACATGAAGCCTGTTGCACCTTTCTTTGATACCTACAATCCTGGGTGGTGTAATCACCCTAATTTTAGTTGGAAATCTGAAAACCAGCAGCCTGCACAACCCTTTAGATCATATCCTGCACATTCATCTTCTAGGAGCCCCTTAGAAGATACTTTACATGCTTTTATTGAGGCACAGAGTAAAACTAATCAAAAGTTTGAATCTTTGATTATGCAGGTTATTGAAGAAAACAAAGAGATAAAGAGTCATATATCCAAGATAATGAGCTCCTTGAGTGTGAATGAGCGTGGCAAGTTTCCTTCTCAATCTCAATCCGCACCCCAAGGTCATTATATGGCACAAAAAAATTTGAAAGAGGTCAATGCCATTGTGACAAGAAGTGGTAAGTCCTTACACATCCAAACAACTGATAAACCAAAGGATGTTGAAGAGGACAAAGCAATGATAGTACCGAGTTCCCCAAGGATTCTGAGGTAATCAAGAGTCCAGTTAAGGTACCATTTCCTCAAGCTTTAAAATCTGGTATGCGAACTTTGGATCCTAGTAATGAAATCTTGGAGAACCTCAGGCAGGTAAAGACTAACCTTCCTCTTTTGCATGTTATTAAACAAGTTTCTACTTATGCAAAAGTTCTTAAAGATTTGTATACAGTTAAGAGGAAGCACCATGTTAAGAAGACAGCATTTCTGACAGAGCAAGTTAGTGCTCTAATTGAACAACGAATTCCTCCTAAGTATAAGGATCCTAGTTGTCCAACCATTGCATGTAATATTGGGAATCATGAGTTTGGGCAAGCCTTGCTAGATCTAGGAGCTAGTGTTAATTTGATGCCTTATTCCATTTATTTGCAGCTTGGTTTGGGTGAAATTAAACCTAATTCTATTATGCTTCAGTTGGCTGATCGTTCAGTTAAGAAATCGAGAGGGATAGTTGAGGATGTTTTGATCCAAATTGACAAGTTTTATTATCCTGTTGATTTCTTAATTTTGGACACTCAATCAGTTGTTGAGTCAAACTCTAAGGTTCCTCTCATATTAGGTAGACCTTTCCTTGCTATGGCTAATGCACTTATAAATTGCAGGAATGGGTTGATGAAGCTATCTTTTGGAAACATGACCATGGAGGTCAACATTTTCCATATTGAGAAACAGCCAATAGATGACGAGTGCCGCCAAACGTACATGATTGATGCACTCATAGATAAGAGAGTTCACACAACTCATGATTTTGATCCCCTTAAATATTCTCTTGTGAATTCTGAGTTTGATACATCTGTTAGTGATTCATCTGATGTTATTGATATTTGTGATGTTTTTGATGAAACTCAAGATTATGGCACACAGGCTTGGCAACAGAAATTTGAGGAGTTACCTAAGAAAGGTGGAAAACAGATTCCTGTAAGTATGAAAGCACCAAGAGTTAAATTGAAACCTTTGCCTAAATCTAAAGTCTATAAGGTTAAAATAAAAATGTTTCATGATAAAAATATTCTTAGGAAGAGGTTTAAACTTAATGACTGAATATACTTATATAATTTTGGATTTCATAAGCATCCAGAAAAACTTCGGTCTAGGTGGACTGGCCCCTTTTTAGTAAGGAATGTTTTTGTAAATGTGGCGGTAGAAATAGAATATCCTAAGGATGGTCGGATATTTAAAGTAAATGGTCAACGCCTTAAAGTATTAATTGATAGGCAAGTTTCAGAAGTGGAAGACATTCCACTTGTAGATCTAGTCTATCAACCTTGACCACACCACCCATGTATCTTTTTCTTTATTTATTTTGTTTTGTTTTGTTTTATTTTTGTTTTCTCTTATTTTCTTTCTTTTCCTTTTTGTTTGCTGTTTTTTATTGCAGGATAGTTTCATTTCGTCATTTCAGGTTACCATCTTTGGTGCTCAGCGAGCTACCTTCGTCACTCATCAGGTGTATTCTACCATTTTCAGTTACTCCCCATTCAATTTTGATTTTTACACATGGAGGACAATGTTTCATTTAAGTTGGGGGGTGGTGGTGCAAATTCAGTATTTAAAATGCTTGTTGGAACTCTGTGGCATATTTTCATGTGTCAATTTTTTTTTAATTTGCATCACACATGCATTATTTTCACATGTGTACTCATTCTCATTCATAGCCATCTTCGTGAATTCACCAAACCCACCATAATCATTTTTGCTGAAGCATTCACAGAACCCTTAATGCACTTATCCAAGTTTTGTGGTAAGATGGTAGTTTGACACATGTAGCTAGAGAACTCTTTTGCTTAAGTATTCATGTGAGTTTGGAGAGAATTGAGAGGATACAAATGCAGTAAATTGTGATAAGCGTTTATTGATATGTTGAATTGGGCACTTCTTTTGAGAATATCATTACATGGTTTGTGGTACGATGCTGGATATATACTTGGGATATGACGAAGATCAACTTAGGATTAATGTTTGAGCCTTTCAAGCTGTCCAATTCCATCATAGACCCCCAGTAGCCAACTTTGAGCCAATAAACACATGTAGCTTTTTCTTTTCATATGCCCATATCATCCATGCCTCTCCACATTGGAGTATAACCTATACACAGATTTTCTTACCCTTTTTACTTCCAAGTGTATACTAGGTGTGGAATTTGTATTTTCTTTCTTTAATTTTATCATTTTCAAATTAAAAAAAAAGAAGACGACATAAAAAAGAGAAGAGTACAAGTTGCAAAGTGTTCAATTGAGTGAGCTCAAAAAAAAAAAGAAGAAAAAAAAGTTGGTAGAGGTGGAAAGAATGCAAAAGTGGCATGTGTTTGTCCATTAAATTGTTGAAAAAAAAAGAAAAGAGGAAGACGAAGGAAAATAATTTGATGATATGAAAAGTTGGAGAGTACATCAAGTAAGAAGTGTGGTCTATTGAGATATTTTATAAAATTTGCTTTGTATGTACTTGGAAGTTTTTGAATCCCTTTCATCCTTTTTTTTCATATAGCCTCAAAACCAAGCCACATTACAACCTTTTGTGTTAACCGTTCTGATCCTAGGTAGGCTGTTGCAAAGACTGGAGGAAGTCTCATTTGTTAGTGTTCCTATCATAAGATCAATGTTTGCTTGTTGCTTGTACATAATTGCATAATTTTTCATGAGAGTGTGCATACACCCATTGTCAACTCCATAGAGAGAGCCCTTACACGAAACACTATTATACCCGTGAGTTATGGAGTTGAACCTTTTGCTTGAGACGTTCTTGATGTTGCATGTGTCAAGGTTAGTAGTAAGATGATTATGACTTGGAGAACACACACACTCTGTGGATTGCTATAGGTGGATTGATCTTGATGGGTTATTGGATTCCTTAGATTCTTTTGATATGTGAATTTGGAAAGTGTGACTTGATGGCCTTTATGTGTGATTTTCTTTGATCTCTTTCGTCATTTTGACATAACAATTGCTAGGGACTAGCAATGAGTAAGTTGGGGGGTGTGATGAGTGTGCGAAAGTGCACTCTAAATACCCTATTATTGGACTAAAATGCTAAAATGTGAATAGAAATCATAGGAATTAATGTGTATTCTTTAATTGAATTTCTATTTACGTTGGGATACTCCTAAGCAGTTTTTTTTATGTTTAATTTCAGAGTTTATAAAAGAGCAAGTCAAGGCCAATCAAATTCAAAGGAGTACATTCATGGGGTTTGAGAGCAATTTGGAAGAAAAGAAAAAGAAAAAAATCACAAAATGAAACCACTAGAATTCCAAGTCCGAAATTTGCTAGGAGACAGTCTGGACATACTTTAGTCTTTTGACTTTTTACTCACATATCGGATTGATGCGACTCTTGATGCATTGGAAAGCTATTTTAAAGGGCTATAACTTTGTTCTAATAAGGATTTCCAAATTCGAACTCCTGAAGGCCGTACGTGGCTGCCAAGATAAATCTTAAAATTTAGGCAATTTTTTTATGTGGAAATTAAGAGGACATTAGGGTTTCTTTCCTACCCTATATAAGTATATCATTAGCATGAAATGGGGGAGAGAAGGCACAAGAGGCAGATCTGAAGAGAGGAGAAAATCACTTCCATGGCCACCGTTTGCTTCAGTTTTCTCTGGAGATTTTTGTTGTCCAGTATATTTATGGGTAACTAAATTCTCAAGTAAGGTTAGGGATGAACTTGCACATTAGATGGTATTTCTAATTTATTTTTAATTTATGTATTTGATTTTTAATTGTTAAAACTCTTTTATTTTATCATCGTCAATTCATCGTTGATGTTTTCTTCTCCGAATAATCATAGAATTTTTTCTGTTTATGGATTCAGTCATGCTGTTTCTATTGAATGGATTAGTTCTTTGATTATGTTTGGATCAATTATTTATCTATATTGATTTAGTTTTTTACTGCAATATCGCTGCTTGAGTATATTGTCGTCTTTGGATTTTCTCAATAGGGGTAGTAATTTATGTATTTTAAAAGTGGTTAATGATTTTTTCAAAGGGTTAAATTTGATTTAATTTTGGTTTATAATCTATACCTTCCGGATGGGAATTTCATAAATTGAATTCCTAATTGAGTTATCCATTGAATTAAGAATAATTAAAATACCAGATTTGTGCGAGGCATTACAACAAAAATAGGTTTTAGTGACAGATAAAACTGTCACAAGAAATGCAAAAAATGTCACGAAATATATTTGGTGACGGTTTCTGACCGTCACAACAACTGTCACGTAATGTGCGTCACGGATTACATTTGGTGACAGTTTACTGTACAAGGGTCACTAAAAATATTTTTAGTGACGGTTGGAGATGTGCCGTTTGAAATAACGTTCGAACGTATGATTTTCTGTGACGGTTATAATCCGTCACAGAATATAACGTTCGAACTTAAAATTATACGTTCGAACGTAAAAAGGAGGAGCTGACATCCGAACGAGAAAAGCTAACGTTAGTTGATTATAGTTCGGACGTATAATGTAAACGTTCGAACGTTTATACGTGCGAACGTTACGTTCGAATCTCGAATCCAACGAAAATGAAATAATGTCCGAACGTTTGTATCATGACGTTCGGACGTTAATTCGAATGTTAAGTGAGTAGAGTTCGAACGTAAAGTGTACGTTCGGATGTTTGTAACGTTAAACTTTTTTGACATTCGAACGCTTTTTTAAATTGGGTTAAACGTTCGAACGTTTTGTTACTATTTTGTAAGGTTACGTTCGAACGTATTTTCGAACGTTTAATACTGTTGAAACGTATTTTTTTTACATTCGAACGTACATATCAGAAATGCTAAACTCATCCATTTAATAAACAAACCAATTGTTTCACATTACAGTACATATTTTACAACCAATATTGTTTGAAACTGTTTTCAAATTAGATGTAAAAAACGTGATACAGAAATAAGATTCATTTCTTTTTCTTTCCTCGCCCAGCACGATTCTGTTGCAATGACATAACACGCTCCATTTGCAGCATCATCTCCCGCTGCACTTGCTCTTGGACCTCACTACGGATTCTTTCCTCATGTTCTCTTTGTTGGTCCTGCAAACGCGTCTCTAAATGAGACTGTCGCTCTAAGAGGGACTCCAACTCTTGCTGTCTAGACCTCATATACTCATTCTCGCGTCGTGCAGCTTCTAAATCTTTGGTAAGATTATTAATTTGTGATGTCGATGAGGTTGAGGAAGATGAACCGGAATGCTTGAAAGATCGTCCCAAACCTCTTGCCATACTAGAGTTGGGCCCAAGCACCTGTGAAAAAATGTCCAAGTCACTAGGAGAGGAATCCCCAGAATCTGACTACATCTCCATCATTTTTCCCTGCAGTTTGAAAGATCAAAACACACAATAAGTAACATATTAAAAGAAATACAAATAAAAAATAATTTAATCACATGTTACATAATTTATTCAACAAAAGGAACACCGCTTACATAATTAATTGCAGCTGCAGGATCCATCCACTCACTATGCTCATTAGTGTGAGCAGCAGCATAGACATGAATGAGGGAAAAGTTTTCAGGATCATCACGTTTCTAAGAAAATGACATTAGCAATTTGAAAAAGACAATATTAGTACTTATATAAAAGAATAATAAGAAAAAATATGAATTATTACGTTTATTAATTACCATCTTTTCAGCAAGACGATGGAATGATCTTGAACCAGCACGATGGTGAATAGTCAGAGCAGATCTATTATTTGCATTTGTAGAACTTAAGTGCTACAAAAATAATTCTCACCGTTAATTGTAATATATGTACATACATATAATATAAACAACAAATATAAATGTAAATAATTATAGAAAATAATTCTAGAATACCTGATATTCTGGAGAGGCAAAAAGATCACAACACTTTATCCAGTCGTCTAATTTCATCTGCTGGAAAGGGGACTGTGCAGCCTCTTCAAACGTCTCAAATTTCTTGAAATGGTCGTGACATCGTCCCTTGTGACGTCGGAATAGTGTAGCCATTAACTCATTCACAGTTCTCAAATCCTCGCTATGACCAAAGTCGAGGTCAAATTCATCCTAATTATAAATTAGGAACGTTAAAAATATAATAAACTAATGTAGGTGAAAAAAATGATATAATAAGTAAACTCACCAGCACACGACTCCGAATGTGTTCCTTAATCTCATTCGGCACATCTCTCCAGGAGCGCACATAAAATGGAGCGTAAGCTCGAATTACTGTGCCAATATAGGAGGAAAGCGCTGCTGCACTATCATTCACTCCTCCAGTGGAATTATCAGGAATTGTGATTTTCAATTTACCATGCCTTCGATTTTTCTCAAGTGAGATGCCGCGTGTATAGCCACGACCGCGACGAGCCAATTGTTCATCAACTAATAGATGATAGTATAATTTTGAAGGTTATATATATTATTTATTGAAACAAACATCTTCAAGTATATATAGTATTAACGTAAACATTCCTTACCGGTAGGTGTCGACTGTGCATCGTTCTCTGTAATGTTAACTTCATCTTCGGGAACAGACTCCTCAGGTGGGGAGTCCTCAATGGGTTCAGGACTTGGACTCGGTGGAGGAGGCACATTTCTCCTTTGTCTTTTTGGCGGCATACTTGGAAATGATTATATATAACAAAAAAATATTATTAGAATAAATTTATATTTATTATAAAATTCTATAATGGCTGTATATGAATAAACTTTTTAGTACTTTTAGTCTTCATCTTCGGATGTATTTTCCATGTTTGTTTCAGAATGTCTCTGTATAACATCTTCGTCATCATCATCAAGCTCTTGTTCGTCATCCTTATCCACTTCCCCCCCGGATTCTTGTTCGTCTTCTTCTTCTGACTCTTCTTCTGTACTTTTCTCACTTTCTTCAATTGAGTGATAATTTAATGAAGACGGGTCGAGATGGATGAGTGGGACGTCATCTCTACATAAGGGGAGCAACTCGAGTGCACCGAGGTCAACAAATAAGTTAATACCCCCTCCTCCATCTTCCTGGTAGGCCTCTACATTTAGAGTGTCATCTTCATCTCCACTATTATCGTAATCTGCACTCGTTCCTACTTCATATATATTTCGAGGGACAAATTTTTGTACAACTCGCCAAGTTATCTCTCCACTATCTTCATCAGCACTTTTCATTGGATCAATCAAGTAATAGATTTGAGTAGCTTGACAAGCCAGTACGAATGGATCATCTTCGTACCATTTAGATGCAGTATTGACACTCGTAAAATGATTATCCCTATATATCGAATCCCGACCACCGCCTAGATCCCACCAATCACATTTGAAGACATATGTTATAGACCCACCCAGATATTTCAATCCGATAATATCACGAATGACACCATAATAATCAATATCATCTGTTCCATGACTCCCCTCGACCAAGACACCACAGTTTTGAGTTTTTCTATTACGTTCACGGTCCAGAGTATGGAATCTATAACCTCGAACTGTGCATGCAGTGTATTGAAGTGCTCTGTTTGATGGACCACGGGCCAATGCATACAATTCAAAAGAGACTGATTCGGGATCACGAGCACGTTGTTCCAATATCTAACAATTTAAATAATGTCATTTATTAAATATTAGCTAGAGTTAAAACTTTCATCATGTAACATATAGTATAGAGTTTAGTTCATACACGTTGTTCAAACCATCCAGAAAATTCTGACTCGTGTCTTGCCACTATATCCTCGACGCCTTCCATCTTAAGTTTGTCCATGTGCTCACTGTATAGTATATATTATCATATTATTTTACATAACAATAGTTAAAGTTGTATATAATCTTTAGAATTATTTAAACCTTGTACAACGACATACCTGAGATAGTGATCAATCTCGTGACAATTATTTAGTACGTACCACCGAACTTTACCCAACTCTGTATCAAGTAAATCGTAACCCGTTTGTGCACCCAAAGGTCGTACATTCTGAGAAAACACTGATAGCTCACGAGAAGGCGGAGCAGCAAGATCAGCATTTCGTTCTTGACGAATAAATCGTGTCTCAACACCACGAAGATATAAAGAGCAAAATGTTAACCATTCATCTTGTATATAGGCCTCTGCTATTGAACCCTCAGCTCTGGCTTTATTCCCAACAGTGCGCTTCAGTCGACCTAAATATCTTTCAACTGGATACATCCAACGGAACTGTACTGGTCCACCCAACATGATCTCCCGAGGTAAATGTATTGCTAAATGGACCATGACATCAAAAAATGACGGTGGAAAGATTTGCTCAAATTTACATAGTATAGTAGCAATGTCTTCTTCCAGTTTCTGCAGCATATCTCGCTTCACTACCCGAGCACACAAATCCTTAAAAAACATACACAGTTCAGTTATGGCAACACGTACAGGAGATGTTAGCTTCCCATGAATTCCCACCGGTAATAACTTCTGTAAAAATACGTGACAGTCATGACTTTTCAATCCACCAATTTTCCAGTCATCATGACTTACGCATCTACTGATATTTGAAGCATAACCATCTGGCAACTTCACACCTTGCAACCATTTGCAGAAGTCCATCCTCTCCTCCCTTGTCATTGTAAAACATGCATGCGGCATGACCACCCTCTCACCATCCACTCGTAAATGCAAATTATGTTTAATTCCCATTCTCTCAAGATCTTTCCTTGTCTTAATCGTATCTTTCGTCTTTTTATTGATACTCATCAATGTACCCAGTATATTATCACAAATATTCTTCTCAATATGCATTACATCCAAACTATGTCGCAACATGCAGGACGACCAATACGGCAACTCAAAAAAAATACCACGCTTTGTCCAATTCAATTCTGCTACGCCTCGTTTTCTCTTGTTCTTTCCCCGACCTTTGCCAAAATTGTTCGCTGCCACATGTACCAATTGTTCCAGGATCTCTTCCCCAGACAACTCATTTGGCGCAATTCTATCTTCTATGCGTCCATCAAACTTAGAGGATTCTGTTCTCCATGCATGATTAGTTGGTAGATAACGTCGATGACCCATGAAACACAACTTTTGAGAATATTTTAACCACTCACTAGTAGTTTCTTTATTACACGTCGGACACGCTAACTTTCCTTTAGTACTCCAGCCAGAAAGATTCCCATATGCCGGAAGGTCATTTATCGTCCACATTACCGCAGCATGCATCTGAAAAGTTGTTGATGTGGATGCATCATAAGTTCTGACGCCTGCTTCCCATAACTCTTTCAACTCTTCAATCAACGGCTGCAAATATACGTCAATGTCATTCCCAGGTGATCTCGGGCCGGGGATAAGCAAAGTTAACAAAAAGTTCGGCGCCTTCATGCACCTCCATGGTGGAAGATTGTACGGAATCAACACTACAGGCCAAGTGCTATAACTTGTACTCATATTTCCAAAAGGGTTGAATCCATCAGTTGTGAGTCCGAGACGCACGTTCCTTGCTTCTATCCCAAACTCTGGATACTGATTATCGAAAGATTGCCATGCAAGTGAGTCAGCAGGGTGCCTCATAAATCCATCATTTTGAACTCTTTTCTCTTTGTGCCACTTCATATCGTGAGCTATTTTCTTACACATGTATAATCTTTGCAACCGGGGTTTCAATGGAAAATATCGCAATACTTTAACCGGAACGCTTTTCTTATCCTTCCACCTCGACTCTCTGCATACAGGACATGCTTGTTTCTCCTCGTTCTCATTCCAAAATAAAACACAATCATTCTTGCACGCATGTATGGACTTATACTCAAATCCTAATCCCTTTCTCAACTGTTTCGCTTCATAAAAGTTCTTCGGCAATGCAGATCCTTCGGGAAGCACTTCGTTAAATAAGTCTAATACCATGTTAATTGCTTTGGTTGACATTCCACACAATGATTTTATGTGAAGCAACCGCACAATAAACGACATTTTAGAATGTTTTGTACAACCTGGATAAAGCTCATGCTTTGCATCTTCCCACATTTCTGGAAAATTATCTGAATCATTCCGTCGCCCACTTGAGCCATTGTCGTCAACCTCATTCATAAACATCCCAGCTCCAATGTCACTCAACATCTCCTCCATCTCATCTCGCTCATAATCATCATCCACGTTGTGCAAATTTTCCCGCTGACTGAATAAGTCATCCGCTGATTCAGCATACGGCTCACCATGCAGTACCCATCGAGTATAGCCCAAATCCATACCATTCACAAATATATGACTTTCAGCTTCATCCAATCCGATCGCACACAAATTTTTACAACCTCGACATGGACACTTAATGTAACCACGACTATCAGCAGACGCCTTTGCAAAATCATTGAAAGCCCTTACTCCACGCGCATAGGGTATGTAATCTTTTCCAAGTCTATCGCGTAGACGCATCCAACTTTTATCCATTTCTAAAAACATCTAATTTTTTAGTAATTAAGGTAAAGTTAAATACACATGCATGTCATGATACATCATGTTCAAAGTACTCTTTCTCAAGGTAGTTGGTCCTATCCCATTCGAGATTATATTCTCCATATTGCACAATTCCCGTCACTCTACTACATTGAACGTTAGTAAAAATTTCGGCAGCACTTCCCCATAGTTCTCCAAGTATACATATTCACATATAGGGATTATGACCCTAAGAACAGTATACCCAAAGAACAAATGAGGAAGACACCGAAATTTCATACTAAACGTTCAAAGTATGAATAACGTTTATGTGCAATACAGATAATATAATCTCAAACTGTCCACACTGGACAATTCAGGAATTAATGTACACCTAAATGTACACTAATTCCCAAACGGGTCTAAGGTTATTTATGCAATGTTATACAATATCTAACAAAAAAGTTTACAAATAAATTAGCGCACATTGTTTGAATTATACCGATGTACTAATAATATTTATATTATTAATGATTGATAACACTTAGAAATTATTTGTAGACTTATATAATTCCTTATTTATTATATTATATGTCATTTATCAGCTATATAATATATAACACTACTATAAAATATATTATAATTACAAATATAAGTTACTAATAACACTTATTATATAATTATTACTATTATTGCCAAAATTATTATTGATAACACTTAAACAATATCAGTTATTATATAATTATTACTATTATTGCCAAAATTATTATAATTATTATAATAAAATATAGTTATTAAATAAGTAACTATTATTATAATTACTTATCTATTTCTTATTAATCATTTTTTTATACTATACATTACATGATAATTATTATTATGGATTAATACTAATATACTCTATACTATATATTATTAGATAAAATATTTAGGATTATTGAGCTATTAGATAAATAAGTATTATTATTTTATAATACTTATTTATATTATAATTTTAGTAATACGATTTTTTATATATACTAAATAGTTATGCCTTATAATTGACACTTAGGGTCATGTGATAATTTATTATATTAGTTATTTAACTAATTATATATATAATAGTTATAATTGTAATATTATAATTTATAATTATGATCATCCAATAAATTATATACCAAAATTGTTATTCTTACACAAATAATATAACAATTTATTTATTAAATAAATTGTTATATATATTCTTTTATAACAACAAATTACTAAAATAGACACATAAACTAACAAATAATTATTATTCAAAAACATACACTATACTAAAACATTATCACATTAAGAATAAACATATTCAATAACAATAATTTTTCTTTTTAATTCATCCAAACAACACAAACTTAATCACAAATTATATCCACAATAAAATATAACAATAGAGTTTAGTATATATACCTTGTGCTTTAAATAAATTCTTCTTCAAAAATCACAACTTCTCAACAATTCACAACAAATGATCCTTCAAAAAATACACAATACTAGTTAGTTAAATATATATGAAATAAAACATTGATAATTATCATGTATATTACAAATAAAAAATGAGAAAAACCATTTACCTTAATGCTTAAAAAAATACCTTCGCAAACATATACTCACTATAACCCTCCACTTCTTCTCTTCCTCTCTCTAAAACTCTCTCTCTCCCCACTGCTTTCCACTTCCTTTAGTACTCCGTCTCTCTAAAACTCTCTCTGTCTCTCACTCTAACACGCACGGAGGAAAGCAGAAATGAATCTGCTTTCCCGTGCGTGAAAGTTTTATTTTCTGCTTGTTATGCAATTAACGTTCGGACGTTCATTAATGAACGTTCGGACGTTTGATTTTACGTTTGAACATTTAAGCATTAACGTTCGAACGTAAAATTATCCCGCCCTATAATTATACAGTACGTTCGCACGTATGTACGTCCATCCAACGTATTCGTCAGTAACGTTCGAACGTTAATATAGTACGTTAGAACGTACTGTGCAAATTTGGTTTAAGCGGGAAATTTCCCGCCGAATTTATTATAACGTCCGAACGTCCGAATTTAAGTTCGAACGTTAATATTATTATTTACATATTATATATTTAGTATATTCCTCATAATATACTTATATATTAAATTATAAATTATACAATATTAATTAATATATAATTTGTACCAATTATATAATATATAACATAAATATTATATAAGAATGTACTATATATATTATAACTTTATATAAATATAATATATATAAAATATATATTATATTATAACTATAATATATAATATACTTATTATATATTATAGTTATAACAAGTATATTATAATATATTATATTGGAAAAATTGTATATTATCCTAGTATAGTATACTTTAATATAGTATATCTAATAACTATATTAAAGTAATATAGTTATATACTAATGTAGTATAAATATTATATAATATATTATCTATATTATAGTCTATAATATAGTATAAGTATTATATACTATATTATCTATATTATAGTCTATAATATAGTATAAGTATTATATAGTATGTTATCTATATATAATAACTATATAATATCGTATAATATATTATATAGTAAATATATTATAGATATAATATAGTACTAGTACTATGTTATATATACTACTTGTATATAATATAGTATATATACTACAAATATAGTGTAATACTTAGTATACTATACATATACTTTATATGTATATACTATATATATATTATAGACTATATAATTACTATATAATATACTATAGTTATTATATAGATACTATAGTATATACACTATAGTATTGGATATATAAATAACTATATAATACTACTATATAATATATACTATATATATTAACATTATATACTACTATATAATATATACTATATAATAACGGTTTCAATAATACGTATATAACACTATATACGTATTAAAACTACATACACTATAACACTATATAGTATACACTATATAGAACATAAGTGTAATATACTATATACTATATAGTATAACACTATATAGTATATAATATACGTATATTATACGTATATAATATTATACATTATATAATATTATATATTATATATTATATATTATATATCATATTATATAGTAATATATAGGTAATATAATATATATTACATTATATATATTATATAATATATATAATATAATATATAGTGTAACAACGTTCGAATGTTATCACCAAAATGTTCGGACGTTTTGATTGACGTCCGAACATAATAGACGAACGTTCGCATGTTAACACAACGTCCGAACGTAAAAGTTATACGTTCGCACGTATGCTTTTAAGTCCGAACGTGATATACATAACGTTCGCATGTGGAGTTAACGTCCGAACGTTAATTAATTAACGTTCGGACGTTAACTGTATATAAGGCCAGGCACGACGGTTTCCAGGCCATAACTTGTACGAAACCGGTCCGGAAACTCAAACTCTCTCATCCTCTCCGCCACGCACGCCGCCGCAACCGTCGCCATCCGCCACCGCAACCATCACTAAAAGGTAATGTGCCCTCTCCCTCTTCTATTTCCTTGCTTTTAATCGGTGGGTTTCAAAAATTCGAAACCCACCGTAGCCCGGTTATAAAACTTGCATTTCCGGCCACCATTCGCAGTAAAATGATAGAATAGGACCGTAGAAACATTTCCCATCTTTTGAAATTCATATTTTGGTTGTTTGTGGCTTCGAAACATGCGTTTCGAAGCTTTCGGTAATGGCTGAGTCGACTCAGCGATTCCGTGTCGTAACGTTCGGACGTCACGACACAACGTCCGAACGTGTGACCGTTTGTATTCAATACGTTCGCACATTATATTGTTACGTGCGAACGTATTAGTTTTACGTGCGAACGTTTTTTATCCAACGCTTTAACGTAACGTTGGATAAAACGTTCGAACGTAATCCGTTGGTCTTCTTCGGCTAGTAAGAACGTCGTAACGTATGACGATTCAAATTCATTATGTCCGAACGTTTAGGTAATACGTTCGGACGTAATGAACTTATTCGCACGTTTTTATCGAACGTTTGAATGAAACGTTCGATAAAAACGTCCGAACGTTTCATCTATGTATATTCGGACGTATTTTAACGTGCGAACGTACATTGTATTAACGTTCGAACGTTTACAATATAAAATTTTTTTATATTGTTTCTTTTAGGTATTATTATTTTATATATTGAAAAAGTGAGTTTCTTTAAAAGTTTTACTCGCAAAATTATGTAAATTTATAAGGATGATATTTTAATTTTTAGTATAATCCATATATGTCATAATACGTATGTATCTATGATTATAATCATTTTTTTAAAATGTTATAACTTATATATATTTTTTTTATTTTCAGGATATGGCTCAGTATATGACGACAAGGAAGCGAGGGAGGGATGGAGGCAATCCGGACATCGCTCGACTGGGGGCACGAACTGTTATGGGGGAACGAGAAATCCTTATTAATGAGTTTGATGAGCTCAGCTTGGAGCAAAAGACGCTGAGAGACGTCTTCGTCACCAGAGGCTGGGGGCCCCATATGCACATTGAGGGGAAAGATTTACCCCCACAATGGTTCGAGAGTTTTACATTGGGATGGCCACCATGCCTAACGATGCATCATCCCATACTCTCAGTGTACGCGGTGTACAGTTTCAGTTCTCGGCGGATGTTCTCGCCGACTTGCTCCAGATTCCGCGTATGCTACCTGAGTCGACAGCTGCTTAGGCTGATGACATAGCAGCTGCATTTTTCCCGGGCATATTCGAGGCAGATCCAGCTGCTTCTGCTTCATCTTCGGGCCCTGTTGAGTTTATGCCCAGTCATGAAGAAGATCGACCTGAGGGCGATCCTATTGCTGCTGAGGTTGGTGGCGATGAGCGGGACCAGGATTTCTACATCCTCACTGGCACGGACCGCACAAAGCTCGATAGGCCGAACTCCTTCAGCCAGAATCAGCTGCTGCCTTTCTTTCGCATGTTGCACATTTTTGTTGCAACAAATGTAGACCCGGTGGCACATAAGAGCACATTCAGTCGGGCTCGTGCACAGTTCCTGATTGGCTTGGCACGTGGTGAGTCCATTGACTTGCCCCTTGTTATATTTGAGCGGATCCGTTACGAGGCCAGCATCGTTACCACGAATAATCTCCCGTACGAAGTCATCATCAGCCGCTTATTACTAGCCCGGGGAGTGCCACTCTAGGCGGAGGAGATGGTGATAAACCAGATGAGCCCTATCGACATAACCACACACCGCCGGAGCATTGGACAGGGGAGAGGCTCAGCTCGGCGTCAGTCTGGTCCTACGCCAGATCTTATTCCCCCGACTGAGTCTGGGGCCGATGTTGCTCGCCCGTCGGCGAGTACTAGTCAGCAGCCGGGAGTTACATCTGCTGGGGATGCGCGACCTACTTGGGTTGATACAATGATGACAGATATGAAGGCGCATATAGACCGACAGATCGATAGACAGATTGCACATATAGATCAGGCTGTCGCACATCTTGCACATCATGTAGATGTGCTAAACAATAAGGTTGAGACATTGACTGAGGAGTTTCGATCTTTTGTAAACCAGCAGTTCTGAAAGTGATTTGTAAAAATTTATCATTCGAACGTTTTTTATTTTCGACATATGTAATGGACACAAATATTTAATGTATGTATTGTGTAGCTTAATTTCTACTCTTAATTTTTTTTTAATATAACGTTACTCAACCTTATTATTAAAAAAAATATATATTATGGTTAATTTATGTAATTTTACATATAACGTTCGAACTTTATCACATTAACGTTTGAACATTGGCGCTAATATATTCACGTTCGCACGTAAATAGTTAAAACGTATCGAACGTTCGCGCTAATTTTTTTACGTTCGCACGTAAATATACATAACATTCGAACGTTACTGTGACGTTCGAACGTATTATGGAAAACGTCCGAACGTTTTGAAATTCTTGCCCAACATTTAGTGACAGTTCTCACAAACCGTCACAGTAAATACGTTTTAGTCACAGTTTGGAAACCGTCACTATTTATAATCTGTCACTAAAAGCCATATTTGTTGTAGTGAGGGATTCCCGATGCTCTACTGTTCGTCAAATGTGAGTACTTTTTCCGTTAATCACATTGCTTCGCTTAAACTTACATTTAAAATTAATCTTTGTTCTCCATTACTTATTTAATATTTTTCTTTAGTATCTCTGTTGCTCTTGCTTTTCTTTTAATTTGTCTCCCTGTGGAATCGACACCCGAAAGCTGTGCTACAGCTACCGCATTATTCTTTGGGCGTAATCACTAACTTTCCCAAATGAGGCTACAAGTAATTTAAATAAACAATCTCCAAAACTCTAAAATGAATAGTGCCGTGGGTATTATAGTGTGAACAGTCCGCGCTACAGTAACTTATAAAACCCTAGTTCAAATAATATATTACTTTCCAAATAAGCCCTTAGTCAAAATATAATGCCTTTCCAAAAACCCTAGTTCATAAGAAATAAGACATATGTGTGGGCTGGACATCCCCCATGCCCAATTATTCTAGATTAATTCCTATGACTAATAAAATAAGCCCTTTTAATGAAATAAATAAGTCAATGGGCTTCAATAACAATAGGCCCAAGTCGTGTCTTCCATAGCGTATCACATAGATGAAAATTGGATCTCCTCCTCTCAAGCCCATCTTGAATATCGGGCTCTTACTAAACACGTCTCAAGTGGATTTCACCCATCTTTGCATAGCTTACTTGATTTTCCTAACTCTTGATCTTGTAATTGCCCCATCTGAAACTTGCAAAGGATCTTTATGACTTGGTCCACCTTGGGGCCATCACTCCCCCTCTCTTCAAAAGGATTTGACCTCGAATTTCCACCTGGATCAAAGGGAAAAATATCAGAAACTTTGAAAGGAGTAGAAATATGGTACTTATCTAGAAGATCCACTTGATATGAATTATCATTAATTTTCTCAAGAATGTGAAAAGGTCTATCCAAGCAACTCCTGTCATTAACAAGCAAAAACATCAATACTAAAGGAGTAGGTGGATTAAAACCATATACAATTTCAAAATGAGAATAAAAAATGGTAGTATGCATGGTCCTATTATATGCAAACTCTAACACGGGCAAACGATACTCCCGCAAATGTTCATGCAACAAGTCAATGAAAGGAAAATGATACTCCCACAAACGTTCTTAAAACACATCTAAAATATTCTTTACACCAAAATGACCACTCCAATTATATGCGACCTCAATGAATGGCAAATCGTACTTCCAAAAGTGTTCATGCAATACGCCTACACTCTTCTTTACACCAAAGTGACCACTCCAGCTATATGCAAACTCATTGAATGGGAAACAATACTCCTACCAATGTTCATGCAACACTTCTAAGGTCCTCTTTACACCAAAATGTCCAATCAAAGCACCTCCATGTGGTCCAAGCACAAGGAACTCACGCATAGAACTATTAGGCACAAAAGGTCTATTCTCTCTAAATAAATACCAATCTAGTCTATAGCACTTACCAAACAATGCTTTCTCGTGTACTCCATACACACTAGTCAAGCTGTCATCATTAGCATGCAATTTCTTATCATATTCATATCTCAATAACTTTGCACCTAAAATGAAGATAATGACATACCTTCTTGATAATGCATCAACCACAAGATTTTCCTTACCATGCTTGTATTTGATTACACAAGGAAAAGTTTCAATACATTCCTCCCACTTAGCATGCGTTCTAGTCAACAACTTACCTTATTCCTTCAAGTGTGTCAAGAACTCATGTTCTTCAAAGAGAGGTCAGTTAGTAATTGTCGCACCCGGCACAAAATCAATGTAATGCTCTATCCCTCTAATAGGTGGAAATCCACTAAACACACCAGTACGAATCATGATCTCATAGCCCTGCAACAAAGAAACCACAACACTAGGCAAAGAGTCATTAAATTCATTAGTATAAAACCTCGCCTTAGCATAAAAACTCACTTTTCTTTTTGTTTTCCTCTCATTTTCTGCACTATCTCTTCTCTTTTCACCCTCTCTTTTCTTTTCACTCTCTTTTTTCTTCAGTCTCTTTATTCTTTTCAATTTCTTTTTTCTTTTCACTCTCTGTTTTTTCTTCACCCTCTTTGTTCTTTTCACACTCTCCTTCTCTTGAGATTTTGGCCTCACTATTTCTTTTTTTCTCAATCTGACTTTCACTTTCTCTCTTTTGATCAATCTCAATTTCACTTTTTATTTTTTGATTAACTTCACTTTCACTCTTTCTTTTTTTTATCAATCTCAATTTCTTTCATTCTTTTTTGATCAACCTTACTTTTCAACTACAGTTGGTCCTCATGGACCTGTGTTGGAGTTAAAGGAACAAGTTTAATTGTTTTTCCATCCTTTTCAAAACTGTACATGTTCTTGAACCCATCATAGATCACTCTCCTATCACACTGCCACGGCCTCTCCAATAAAATATGGCCAGCATGCGTAGGCATTACATTACAAAGTACCTCATCCTTGTACCTCCCAATTGAGAAAGATACTAACACTTGCTTATTTACCCTAACCTCCCCACAATCTTTCAACCACTGCAACTTGTATAGTCTAGGGTGTTTCAAGGTAGGTAAATTCAATTTCTCAACTAAAGTGGTGCTAGCTACATTACTACAACTTCTTCCATCAATGATCATACTACATACCTTGCTATTGATGTGGCATCTAGTATGGAAAATGTTTTCTTTCTGCTACTCTATATCATCTATCTTACTTTGTGTATTGAGAGCACACCTGACAACAAGAGACTCACCATACTCCTCATTCTTATACTCATGTTCATTACTAGGCTCACGTCTCCTCCTATCTCTCCCACTTTGCAAATTTCTAATCAATGCACCTTGTTGTTCCGTCTTATCCCTCACTTCCTCCAACCTCAAATTTAACCTTTCAAACTTTTGTTGCATGGATTGCAACACAAAGAATGAATTGTCTGCCACCTGCTTTGGTGTTGAGTCACTATTAAGAGACATAGTAAATGTTGCACAAAAAAGAATGTTAGTGAAAACAAGACCTTACACGCTCCCTTACGTGTTTAATCTCAAATAATGGCACTCCACTCGTGTTTCACTCTTAATTGGCTATTTCACGATAATGATCTCACGCTCTCACCTCAAGAGTTTTTCCACTGAAGTTCTTTAAGAACCAATTGAACTCAATCAAGACAATACAATCTTGTTTTGTTCCAACTAGTAATTAGATCCAAGAAACAAAGAACAAGAGAAAACACTGAAGGAATAAAATGACGCAAAACTCAAGGAAGTTATATGATGGAAAGAGTAATTACAAAACAAGATACCAACTAGAAAGATTTATTCAGCCCCTTTAAAGATAAGGCTCAATAAATAAAATAAAAATTTGGATTTTTTTCTCTCTTTTTTTTTTCGATTTTTTTTCTTTTCTTTTCTCTTCTTTTCTCAACAATTCAACCACAAACATAAATATTCAATTGTGATAATTAAACAATTGAATTCAAACACATAAAAATTGACAAGGAAATTAGAAGGGAATCAATGAAACCCTAGAAATTTCAAACCCTAGATGATGCAAATTTTGGCAGCCCTCAAATAAGGAATTTAGCCACCCTAAGATGATGAACAAGAAACCAAAATAATAGAGTAATTTGGCGGCCTTAGGAAAAATGAATTTCTGCACTTTTTTTTTTTTGCAACCCTAGAACATTGAAGCCCTAGAATTTACGATGCAATAAATAAAAGATAGAATCTGACCTGATTGGAAATCTTGCTTAGATACCAAATGATGTGAACTCCAATTGAATCGCTTTGAGACCCAACAACAATCTTGGAAAAACAAACCCAAGAAATCCAATATTAAGTCTATTGGATGGAGGAATCTAGACCCGGTGAGAAATTGTTTCAAAAACCTAGATTATATGAAAATCTAGACCCGTTGAAGAACTCGTCTCAAGAACCCAGATTACAAAGGAGGAACGCCACAAATGTTGTGATTTAATTTTGATAAGTTCAAACGTTCAATCAAGAACAAGAGGAGATAAACTCAAATCATAATGAATAAAATTCATCAATGTCATAAACTTTCATATATTCTTTAAAATGAGGCAACAAGATGTATTTAATCTAAACCCTCACAAAACCCTAGGCTAAAATAAAACCAGCCCTTTACAAAAATACCTATGAGTGAACAATGTCGCGCTACAGTAATTCCTTGAAACTCTAGTTCAACAAAAATAATAATTTTCCCAACATTCCCTTAAGTCATTCTCATAAAAAACCCAATTATTTTAAACTAATAAAATAATCTCTTTTAATGAAATAAATAATTCTATTGCCTTTAATAACAATAGGTCCAAGTCGTGTCTTTCATAGCGTATCACATGGATGAAAACTGGATCTTCTTCTCTCAAGCCCATCTTGAATATTTGACTCTTGCTAAACTCGACCTAAGTGGATTGCACCAATCCTTGCATTGCTTCCTTGCTCTTCTTAGCTCTCGATTTTGTGATTGCCCCATTTGGAACTTGCGAGGGATTTTTAAAACTTGGTCCACTTTGGAGCCCATCAGCTTGAGGATGCTTAGCCCACATCTCTTATTTCTTATCAACTAGGGTTTTTGGGAAGGCCTTGTATTTTGGCCAAAGGCTTATTTGGAAAGTTATTATATTATTTGAACTAGGGTTTTAGAAGTTATTGTAGTACAACACTGTTCATGCTATAGTACACGCAAAACTATTCATGCTACAGTACCCAAGGCACTATTCACTTAGGATTTTTGGGTATTGTTTGTTTAAACTACTTGTAGCCTCATTTGAGAAGGTTAGACAATATATAATTTTCATTATGAGTTGAGTTATCTCCTCTTGTTCTTCTTGAACTTTTGAACTTATTAAAGGTAAATCACAACCTTTGTGACGTTCCACCATTGTAATCTAGGTTCTTGAGATGGGTTCTTCAACGGGTCTAGATTTTAATATAATATAGGTTCTTGAAATGAGTTCTTAACAGGTTTAGATTCTCCATCGAATTGACTTGATTTTGGCTTTCTTGGGTAAGTTTTCAAATTGATTGTGAGTTTAAGGGATTCCAATTCCACAGGATCATATCATTTGGTATTTTGAACTTGATTTCCAATCACGTCGGATTCTATCTTTTATTTATTGCATCTAAAATTCTAAGGCTTCATTGTTCTAGAGTTGCAAAAAAAAAAAAAAGGTGTAGAAATTTGTTTTTCCTAGGGCTACCAAATTTTTCTATCATTCGGGTTCTTTGTGTTTTGGTTTTTTTGAATTGGGGTTGTCGAATCATCATAGGGCTGGCCAAATTACTCTTTATCTTAGGGTTCTAGGGTTTGGCTGAAATTTGCTTTGTCCTAGGGTTTTGAAATTCTAGGGTTTCTTGCATCTCTAAGTTATTCAATTACTTCCTTGTTAATTTCGTATGTTTGAATTCAATTGTTTGATTTTCACAATTGAATATTGCTGTTTGTGGTTGAATTAGTAAGAAAAGAAAGGAAAGGAAAAGAAAAGAAAAGAAAAGAATGGAAAAGAAAATTTCAAAAAAACAAAATCGAAAGAAAAAGGGTAGAGAAATAAATATTTTTTTTTTATTGAGCCTTATCATCAAATGGATTGAATACATATCATTATAGTTGTTGGTATCTTGTCTTGTGATTACTCTTTCCCTTTTAACATTTCCTTGAGTCTCGTGTCATTTGATTCTTTCCATTTTTCACTTGTCCTTGTTTCTTGGATCTAATTACTAGTTGGAATAAAACAAGGCTGATGTGAACCCGTAGGAATGGAATCCCTGAACCCACAATCAATTTGAAAACTCACCCAAGAAAGCAAAACTCAAGTCAATGGGTGCAGAATCTAGACCCGTTGAGAACTCGTTTCAAGAACCAAGATTATATTAAAATTTAGAACTGTTGAAGAACCAGTCTCAAGAATCCAGATTACAAAGGAGAAACACCATAAAGGTTGTGATTAGACCCGTTGAGAACTTATTTCAAGAATCTAGATTATATTAAAATCTAGACCCATTGAAGAATACGTCTTGTGACGCCCCCAAATTCCGTTTGGGATCGGACGAACATTTGAAGTGTCAAGACATGCAACACAAGGTTACCTGCCCCCGTTTATGACATATAAGATGCAATATTCCTAACATGCATCTAACATTATGCAACATTCGCGGCGGATAATTTTTTTTTTCTTTAGCAATACTATGCGCCAAATTGAAAATATCCCAAATGCTTAAAACATACTTTATACATAAAGACCCATTGAACAGATCACAACACTAGTCCAAAATGGTTATGATCCAAAAAGTACTAGAGATGCAACTCCATTGTACAAGTAGTAATTTACGTTAACTACTATAGTAACATTGATGTCGCACCGTCACTTAATCAACTGTGTCTAGTTGATCAGCTCCTGATTCTCCTTCAGGTCCTGTAACAAGATCTACCATTCGGGGGAAATGGTAGTTGGGACTACCAAAGTGAGATTTGATTACAAATCTCAGTAAGTTAACAAAAAACTTCCACACAAGCTAATGATGCATGGATGACAGGAAAAGCATAAATGCATAATCAAATTCATAAGTAATTAAAGCATAACTTGGCGTACAACATAGCATAATTGACATAACTTAAATTGAAACATGAACTGAACTTGACTTGACATGAACTTGATCTGAAACTTGACTTAACATGAAAAATACATACTCCACAGTTGTTGTGGTCCCATGTATTCTACGTGTAAATACATACTCCACAGTTGTTGTGGCCCCATGTATTCTACACAAACTTGACTTAACATGAAAAATACATACTCCACAGTTGTTGTGGCCCCATGTATTCTACGTGTAAATACATACTCCACAGTTGTTGTGGCCCCATGTATTCTACGTGTCCCAATTGCTGTGTCTCACGTAATGTATGCATCACAATTGCTGTGACCCCATACATAAGTAATCAAGATGAAACGTGACTGGAATACGAAATGACTGAAGCCCTGACGTAACATAACGTGACTTGAACATAACTTGAAATACATGACCAACTTGAGATAGAAACATTTCGTAACATGGCATAACATATAATAGACAACATATTTAACATGACATACTTGCAACAGTAAATATTACATGACTTGACATACATGTAATAGATGGTATACTTAGCATGATGTACTTGTAAGGTACAATAATACATGACAGAATATATTATGTAACAGATAAAAATTGATGACAGAATAAATTCTGTATAATAGATAATTACGTGATAACTTGGCATGGCATGACATATATGATAACACACATACATACACTGTAGTTCCTTTACTTAGCACACATACACAGTAGACTGCTAGTAAGTTAAAAGCTAACTTACCTCGATCTCCGCGTTTCTTATAAAACCTCAAGCGCGATCACGAGGAAAAGTAATTAGTGATTCTAAAAGTTAGCACTAAATCACTAATAACTTGAAATATGGAAAATACTAATTTAAAGAGTAAAATTTCCATTTTACTCTCTATATGTAGGAAAATGACTGTTTTACCATAACTTAAGGATTTTGCATACTAACTCCAAAAGTCACCAAAATTTACATGCCTCATGCAAATTTTATCCTCAACTCAAATATCAATTTATAAAAATTTAAAACTAATCACAACTATTAAAACTCCATAGGGCCGAAATTCCCATATGCTATTTCCATTGATTTTTGTTTCCAACTTGTTTTGATCAACCTTTTGATCTATGACTTATAAATATGTGATCTTCAAACCAAACCATCACATGATTTAAAAGGATGTCCTAAAACATATATAAGCTTCTAATTCAAGATCACATGGTTAAAAATTAACCAAAACATAAATTTAGCCAAGAACATCCACACTTTGGCTTATTTGAATATCTCTTTGTATAAAATTTCATATCTTTGAAACTAATATCAAATATTTTCAAAATAATAATATAACATGTATATAAGATGCTTAGGATCCTCCAATAAAATTATCGAAGTCATTGGAATAGGTTTAGACCACCAAAGAGTTAAACTTTCTCAAAACAGAAATTGTTTTTCCTCTTCCAGTTTTTAAGTTTCTAAATCTAAGAAAATCTTTCATCAAAACCTTTAATCATGCAAAAATCCTCAACCAATAATCATATACACATGTTAACAATACTCTATAAAAATTTCAGAACCATATCTATCCATTAGCTTGGTCAAAAACTCCAAACTATAACATATTCTCCAGTTTATCTCTCAGAATAATCTTTCTATAGTTTACATAATATTTGACTAACCAAATGATCTTCAAATAGGATAAATAAGATATCCACGTAAACTAGACTCAAAAATTAACAACTTATATGAAGGAGACTTTATGATAAAACACTTACAAAAGCTTCGAAATGGGTGTGCAAAAGAACTCCTAAAAGCTGTCCGAGAGAAAGTGTTTGATATTCTTTTAATGGAAAGTATAAACGAAAATAATTTCGTGGGGAGAGGTGGCTGGAGATACTTATGGATGAGATATGGAAGAAATGAGGCTGGAGTGAGAGTTAAGTGTAGGACTCTCTTACCTGAAGTGAGAGTTAAGTGTAGGACTCTCTTACTCGGAGTGAGAGTGGAGTGTAGGACTCTCGTACCTAATAATATCTACAAAAATCAATTCAAGATATTTTTACCCAATAATATCCACGAAATTAGCTTAAAATATTTTTATCTAATAATATCCACAAAATTAGCTTAAGATATTTTTATCCAATAATATCTACAGTTTTGAACAGACGTTTTGTCCGAAAATATAAAAAAATGTTATTGCGCCATAAGACCTTAAATAACCCTCCGAGTCTAATGGCACAAACCATAATATATTTTGACACTTCTAACTATCTCCAATAATCAAAAATACACTTCGGATACCATAGTAAATAATAACACTAACTATGTAGTTAGACTAAAACCTATACGATTAATGGATTCGTGAAAACTTATGGGGTCTTCACGAGGTTCCTAAAGTTAATAGAAATTTCACAATTGAATTTCTAGCGGGTTGTTACACGTCTCAAGAACCCAGATTACAAAGGAGGAACACCACAAAGGTTGTGATAAATACCTTTGATAAGTTCAAAAGTTCAAGAATAACAAGAGGAGATAACTCAACTCATAATGAAAATTCAATATTGTCTAACCTTCTCAAATGAGGCTATAAGTGGTTTAAATAAACAATCCCCAAAAATCCTAATTGAATAGTGCTATAGGCACTGTAGCATGAACGTAATGTAGCATGAACTGTGTCATGCTACAGTAAATTCTAAAACCCTAGTTCACATAAAATAATAACTTTCCAAATAAGCCATTGGTCAAAATACAAGGCCTTCCCAAAACCCCTAATCTATTAAAAATAGGACATATGTGGGCTAAGCATCCTCAAGCCCACTTATTCTAAACTAATAATAAAAAACCTTTTAAAGAAATTGAAAGCCTTAACAACAATAGGCTCTATCTCTAAGTCATGTCTTACACAACCTATATCAGGTGGATCTGATGTGAACCCCAATCGACTTGTTTTGAGACCCAACAACAATATTGGAAAAACAAACCCAAGAAAGCCAAACTCAAGTCAATGGATAGAGAATCTAGACCCTTTGAAAATTCATTTCAAGAACCTAGATTATATTAAAATCTAGAACCATTGAAGAACCCGGATTACAAGGAGGAACGCCACAAAGGTTGTGATTTACCTTTGATAAGTTCAAAAGTTCAATCAAGAACAAGAGAAGCAAACTCAACTCACCAATAAAAATTCAATAATGTCTAACCTTCTCAAATGAGGTTACAAGTGGTTTAAATAAACAATCCCCAAAAACCCTAGTGAACAGTGTCGCGGGTATTGTAGCATGAACAGTGCTGCATTACAGTAACTTCTAAAACCCTAGTTCAAATAAAATAATAACTTTCCAAAAACCCTAGTTCATAAGAAATAAGGCATATGTGTGGGTTGGATATCCCCCAAGCCCAATTATTCTAGATTAATTCCTATGACTAATAAAATAATCCCTTTTAATAAAATAATCCCTTTCAATGAAATAAATAAGTCCAAGTCCAAGTCATGTCTTCCATAGCTTGTTGTATCACATGAGTGAAACTTGATTTTCTTTAAACCCATCTTGGATTGCACCAATTTTGCATTGCTTCCTTGTTCTTCCTAGCTCTCGATCCTGTGATTACCCCATCTGAAATTTGCAAAGAATCTCTAAGGTTCGGTCCACCTTGGGGCCCATCAGGATTAAAACTGGTTCTCCTTCCTTCAAGCCCATCTTGAGTGTTGGGCTCTTCCTAGCTTCATTCCAAGTGGATTGCAACAATCCTTGCATTGCTTCCTTAATCTTCTAGGCCCTTGATCTTGTAATTTGCCCATCTAGAACTTGTAAAGGATCTTTAAGGCTACCTTTGTAATATCCACTCCTTTCTTCTTCTTTATTTATGAGCCTCGATCTATGTGTCGAACTTCGGTCTATATGTTGAGCCTCGTCCTACGTGCCGAACTTCGATCTACTTGCTAAGCCTTATCCTACGTGCTGTACCTTGATGACGTGTTCTAAAAGCCATCCAGTAGATTTCAAAGTAAGATAGATATTTTAAAACTTACGAATATTTTAAATATTATGAAAATATCTATAGAAGATATTTTCAGTACTATTAGATAAGCTTGTTTTAAAGTAACACAATTATAATATTTTAATTAGCTCTGAAAATATTATAATTGTGGATAATTACTTATATTAAATATTTTAGTTGTTTTAAAATATTAAGAGGTTTAACTTTACATTGAAAACTCTAAATTAATTTAAATGATTTTATCTTCTTTGAGTAATTAATGATACTTTATCATTTTAAATAATGATGAAGAAATATTATTTTATAAACTTTAGTATTTTGAAGCCGTACCCTCTCATGAAGTGATTTCACCAACTCCGCCTTCTTTTGTCCATCCAAGCTACTCCTGCCATCAACAGGTAAATGCATCAAATCTAAAGAAGTAAGTGAATTAAAACCATAAACAATTTCAAAATGAGAGTATGAATTAGTAGTGTGCACAGTCCTATTATATGCAAGCTCTATAAATGGCAAACAATCCTCCCAAGTCTTTAAATTCTTACGAACAACAGTGCGTAAAAGCTGAGTTAAAGTCCAATTAACTACTTTAGTCTGCCATCAGTCTGGGGGTGACAAGTAGTGGAAAATAATAGCTTAGTACCTAATCTTTCCCACAACACCTTCCAAAAGTAGCTAAGGAATTTAACATATCTTTATCAAAAACATTACTCCTGGGCCCACCTTGGAGTCGCACTATCTCCCTGAAAAACAAATCAGCTATGTTTGTGGCATCATCTGTTTTATGGCATGGAATGAAATGTGCCATCTTGCTAAATCTATCCACAACTACAAAAATAGAATCTCTGCTCCTTTTTGTCCTAGGCAGGCCCAAAACAAAGTCCATAGATATGTTTACACTCACTAGGAACGGGTAAGGGTGTATACAACCCATGTGGCAAAACCTTAGATTTGGCCTTTCTACGTGTAATGCACCTGCTACAAATGTGATTGATGTCTCTTTTCATCTCAGGCCAAAAGAAATGTTCATACAATATGTCTAAGGGTTTCTTGACACCAAAGTGTCCCATTAATCCCCCACCATGTGCCTCACGCACCAATAACTCACGCATAGAACAACTAGGCACGCACAGCTTGTTTTCTTTAAACAAGTAACTTTAATGCTTATAAAACTTACCAAATGCTACCCTTATCACATGCCATAGACACATAAGAAAAGTCAGCATCATCAGCATACATGTCTTTCACATATTTAAACCCAAACATTTTAGCACTCATAGAAGTAAGAAGTACATACCTCTGGAATAAAGCATCAGCAACAATGTTCTCCTTACCTTGCTTGTAACGGATGACATATGGAAAGGTCTCAATGTATTCCATCCATCTAGCATGCCTCTTATTTAACTTACCTTGACCCTTGAGATGATTCAACGATTCATGATTGGTGTGGAACACAAATTCCCTAGGCCATAGGTAGTGCTGCCAAGTCTCTGATGCACGATGAAGAAGAGCATAAAGCTCTTTGTCATAAGTAGGGTACTTCAAGGATGCCCCACTTAGCTTCACATTGAAGAAGGAAATGGGCCGCCTATTCTGCATTAAAATGGCTCCAATCCCTATTCCTGAGGCATCACATTTAATCTCAAAAGCTATGTTAAAATCAGGTAATGCTAATACGGGTGCAAAGCACAACCTTTCTTTAATAGTGGCAAAAGCATTCTCTTGATTAGTCCCCCAATGAAACCCAACATTCTTTTTAATGACTTCAGTGAGTGGTGCAGCAATGGTGCTAAAGTCTTTAACAAAATACCGATAAAAGCTAGCTAAACCATGAAAGCTTCTTACCTCAGTGATGCTCTTTGGCGTTGGCCACTTCTTGATGGCCTTGACTTTCTCCTCATCCACTTCAATACCTTTTGTACTAACAACATAACCAAGAAAAACAACTTTCTCCATGAAAAAGGTACATTTCTTGAAATTAGCATACAACTTTTCACATCTCAATACATCAAACACATATCTCAAATGCTCAATATGGTCATTTAAGTCCTTGTTGTACACTAGGATATCATCAAAGTACACAACCACAAACTTACCTATGAATGCATGTAGGACATGATTCATTAATCTCATGAAAGTATTTGGTGCATTTGTAAGTCCAAATGGCATAACCAACCATTCATAAAGCCCACTTAGTCTCAAAAGCAGTTTTCCATTCATCACCCACTTTCATTCTAATTTGATGGTACCCACTTTTAAGATCAGTTTTACAGAAAATACACGAGCGATGTAATTCATTGAGAAAATCATCTCATCTAGGAATGGGATGATGATACTTTATTGTAATATTATTGACTACCCTGCAATAAACGTACATCCTCCACGCCCCATCCTTCTTTGGCACTAGTAGCACTGGCACTGCACATAGGCTCGTGCTCTCTCTCATGTACCCCTTACTCATCAAATCTTCAACTTGTCTCTGAAGCTCCTTTGTTTCCTCTGAATTACTCCTATAGGTAGGTCAGTTTGGAATAGCAACTCCGGGCACAAAATCAATCCAATGCTCAATGTCTCTAATGGGTGGCAACTCATTTTGCATCTCCTCTGGGAATACATCCTCAAACTCCTGCAACAAAAAAAAGGCCAAACTAGGAAGAGACTGGTTAGTTTTATCAAGATTAAGATAAGACTCTTTATAGACAAGAAAAATCATAGGGCGATCTGGTAAGAAAGCCCTCTTAACCTCACTTTCTCTTGCATAGAAACTCACTTTTGTCTTTCATTTTCTCTCTGCAAACTCTCTTTCTTTTTCACTCTTTCTTTTTGTTCATTTTCACTCTCACTCTTTGTTTTTTGCTCAATCACTTTTCACTCTTTCTTTTTCGACCACTCCCATTTTCACTCTTTCTTTTTTGAGCTTCCTCACTTTTCAGTTTCAATTGGTCCGCATAGACCTGTCTTGGAGTTTAAGGAGCAAGCTTGATTGTTTTGCCCTCATTTACAAAGCTATACATGTTTTTAAATCCATCATGTATCACTCTCCTATCATATGCCACAGCCTCCCTCACAAGATATAGCCAGCATGCATAGTCACAACGTCACAAAGCACCTCATCTAGATACTCTCCAATGGAAAAAGTAACTAACACTTGTCTATCCACCTGAACCTCCTCACAATCAGTCAACCACTACAACTTGTATGGTCTAGGGTATTTCAAGGTAGGTAAATTCAATTTCTCAACTAACGTAGTGCTAGCAACATTAGTACAACTCCTCCAATCAATGATCATACTACATACCTTGCTATTGATGTGGCATCTAGTACGGAAAATGTTCTCCCTCTGTTGCTCTGTACTATCCATCTTAATTTGTGTGTTGAGAGCAAGCCTGACAACAAGGGACTCACTTGTTATGGGGTATTCTACTCCATTATCATCACTAGCATCCTCCAACTCGAGCATCTCATCATTATCATCCGCACTTGCAATCATCACCTCCCCATTGTCACGCATAATCATCACATAATTGTTTGGACATTGAGAAGTGATGTTCCCTAAACCCAAACACTTAAAACATTTAATATCTCTATTTCTAGAAGGTTGGGATGATACCTTGGGTTTGTTGCTAGTTCTTTCATCTTTTCCCTTAGGTGGTTCGTTCTTTGCCTTTGTTACAGCTCGATCATCTTTCTCCCACTTTGGTTTCCATTGAGTGCTAGAAACTGAAGTGTACATTGATGTCCCTTTCCTCTTTAATTGCCTCTCTGATCTGAACCCCAATCGACTCACTTTGAGACCCAACAACAATATTGGAAAGCAAACCCAAGAAAACCAAAATCAAGTCAATGGATGGAGAATCTAGACCCATTAAGAACTTGTTCCAAGAACCTGGATTATATCAAAATCTAGAACCATTGAAGAACCCATCTCAAGAACCCAAATTACAAAGGAGTAACGCCACAAAGGTTGTGAATTACCTTTGATAAGTTCAAAAGTTCAATCAAGAACAAGAGGAGTAAACTCAACTCACAATGAAAATTCAATATTGTCTAACCTTTTCAAATGAGGCTACAAGTGGTTTAAATAAACAATCCCCAAAAAACCTAAGTGAACAGTGTCGCAGGTACAGTACTTCTAAAACCCTAGTGAGACATAAAATAATAACTTTCCAAATTAGCCCTTGGCCAAAATATATGGCCTTCCCAAAAACCCTAGTTCATAAGAAATAAAACATATGTGTCTAAGCATCCTCAAGCCCACATATTCTAAACTAATAATAAAATTCCTTTAAACAAATTGAAAGCCTTAACAACAAGAGGCCCTATCTCAAAGTCATGTCTTCCAAAGGTTTGATCAAGTGGATCAAAACTGGTTCTCCTTCTTTCAAGCCCATCATAAATGTTGAGGTCTTGCTAGATTCATCCCAATTGGATTGCACCAATCCTTGAATTGCTTCCTTGATCTTCATGGCTCTTAATCTTGTAATTGATCCTTAAGACTTGGTCTGCCTTGGGGCCCATCATTTCCCCTCTCTTCAAAAGGATTTGACCTCAAATCTCCACCTAGATCAAAGGGAAAAAGATCAGATTTGATGCTTTTTCTTATTGATGAAAACTCTATAAATGGCAAACGATCCTCCTAAGTTTTTAAATTCTTATGAATAACAATGTGTAAGAGCTGAGTTAAAGTCTTATTAACTACTTCAGTCCAGTCGTTAGTCTGTGGATGACCAGTAATAGAAAATAAAAGCTTACTACCAAATTTTTCCCACAAAACCTTCCAAAAATAGCTAAGGAATTTAGCATCCCTATCATAAACAATCCTCCTAGGCACACCATGAAGTCGCACTATCTCCCTGAAAAACAAGTCAGCTATGTTTGTGGCATCATCAATTTTATGACATGGAATGAAATATCCCACTTTGCTAAATCTATCCACAACCACAAAAATAGAATCTCTACCCATTTTTGTCCTAGGTAGCCTCAAAACAAAGTCTATAGATATATCTACCCATGGCACATGAGGAATGGGTAAGGGTGTATACAACCCATGTGGCAAAATCTTAGGTTTGGCCCTTCTACTTGTAATGCGCTTGCCACAAGTGTGAATAACGTCTCTTCTCATCTTTGGCCAAAAGAAGTGTTCATGCAACAATTCAATGAATGGTAAATGATATTCCCACACGCTCATGTAACACGTCTAAAGTCCACCATACACCAAAATGATCCATCAAACTACATCCATATGCTTCAAGTACAATCAACTCACGCATAGAGCTATTAGGCACACGAAGTCTATTCTTTCTAAACAAGTACCAATCTAGTTTATAGAACTTACCAAACGATACATTCTCACATATTCCATACACACTAGCAAGGTCATCATCATTAGAATGCAATTTCTTATTATTTTCAAATCTTAATAGCTTTGCATCTAAAATGAAGATAAGGAGATACCTTCTTCCTAATGCATTAACCACAAAATTTTCCTTACCTAGTCAACTTACATTGTCTCTTCAAGTGCGTCAAGGACTCATGTTCTTCAAAGAAAGGTCGGGTAGGGATTGTCGCACTCGGCACAAAATCAATATATTGATCTATCTCTATAATAGGTGGCAATCCACTAAACACACCGCTAGGAATTACGACCTTATATCCTTGCAACAAAGAAACAACAATACTAGGTAAAGAGTCATTAAATTCTCTAGTATAAAAGCCTAGTGACTTCCAAAACCCTAGTGAGACATAAAAAAATAACTTTTCAAATTAGCCCTTGGCCAAAATACAAGGCCTTCCCAAAAATTCTAGTCCATAAAAAATAAGACATATGTGGCTAAGCATCCTCAAGCCCACTTATTCTAAACTAATAACAAAATTCCTTTAAATAAATTGAAAGCCTTAACAACAACAGGCCCTATCTCTAAGTCATGTCTTCCAAAGTTTGGATCAAGTGGATCAAAACTGGTTCTCCTTCTTTCAAGCCCATCATGAGTGTTGGGCTCTTGCTAGCTTCATCCCAATTGGATTGCACCAATCCTTGCATTGCTTCCTTGATTTTCGTGGCTCTTAATCTTGTAATTGATCCTTAAGACTTGGTCTGCCTTGGGGCCATCACTCTCAACCTTCATAGCCATGTGGACCATGTCTTCTATTTCTACATAATGTTCTAACTCAACCACATTGGCTATCTTCCTATTCAAACCACACAAAAATCTAGCCATAGTGGCCTCCCTATCCTCCTCTACATTTGTTTGTATCATAGCCACCTTTATCTCCTTATGGTAGTCCTCCACACTCCTAGACCGCTGTGCAAGATTTTGTAATTTCTGGTAGAGGTCACTATAGTAGTGGCTAGGTACAAATCTCCGCCTCATGAGAGCTTTCAACTCTCCCTATGTCTCAATAGGTCTCTCATAATTCCTCCTCCTATTGGTAACTAATTGATTCCACCAAATAATAGCATAATTAGTGAACTCAATTACTGCCAACTTCACTTTATTCTACTTTGAATAGCTATGACAATAAAATATCAACTCTATCTTCTTCTCCCACTCTAAATAAGCTTCAGAGTCAATTCTACCTTGGAAAGATGGTATTTTCATTTTGATGCTCTCAAGGTCCCTATCTACTCCATCACAACCTCGTGGGTTTCCCCTAAATCCTCTTTCACGCCAAACTCCTCTATGCCTACCCATCCCAATTTCAAACGTTAGGTCTTCCTCATCCTCACCATCTCCTTCATCTTCATACTCATGTTATCTTCTAGGTTCATGTCTCCTCCTATCTCTCCCACCATGCAAATTTCTAATTACTTCGTCTTGTTGATCCATCCTATCTCTCACTTCCCCCAACATCATGTTCAACCGCTCAAATTGTTGTTGCATGGCCTACAACATAAAGGAGTTATCTGCCATCCTTTTTGGTGATGAGTCACTTTTATGAGACATCGTATGAGCTGCACAAAAAAAAAAAAAAATGTTAGTGAAAAAGACCTCACACACTCCCTTACATGTTTACACTCAAATAATGGCACTCCATTAGTGTTTCACTCTTAATTGGCTTTTTTTTCCAATAATGATCTCACACTATCTTGCCTTTTTCCTCAAGAGTTTTTCCACTCAAGTTCTTTAAGAACTAATTAAACTCAATCAAAACAATACAACCTTGTTTTATCTTAACTAGTAATTAGGTCTAAGAAACAAGAACAAGAGAAACACAAAAAGAATAAACAACAAGAGAATCAAGGGAATTGAAACCAGTGAAAGAGTAATTACAAAACAAGATACTAAAAACTATAATAATATATTCAGCCCCCTTTGATGATAAGGCTCAATCAATTATTTTTTTTTTTAGTTTTTCTTTTCTTTCTTTTCTTTGCTTTTCTTTTCCTTTATTTTCTTTCCTTCTCTTTTCTTTTATTTTCCTTTCTTTTCCACTAATTCAATCACAAACAATTGATTCAATTGTGAAAATCAAACAATTGAATTCAAACACACAAAATTGACAGGAATAGAATAGAATCAATGAAATGGCACTCCAAGCAATTGACAAACTTAGAGATGCAAGAAACCCTAAAACTTTCAAACCCTAGATGGTGTAAATTTTGGCAGCCCTCAAATAAGGAATTTTGCCACCCTATGATGATGAACACGAAACCCAAATGAGAGTAATTTGACAGCCCTACAAAAAATGAATTTCTGCCCTTTTTTTTTGTAACCCTAGAATAATGAAACCCTAGAATTAAATTTAAAGATGTAAGAATTAAAAGATAGAATCAGACCTAATTGGAAACCTTGCACTGAATACCAAATGATTTGAACCCACAGGAACAAAATCCCTTGAATGAATAGTGTCACGGCTACAGTGCACGGCTATAGTAAGTTTGACTTTTGAAACCCTAATTCACAAAGTAAAACATATATGGGCCAAATATCCTCAAGCCCACTTATTCTAGACTACTTCTTATAACTAATAAAATAAGCCCTTTTAATGAGATAAACAAGTCCAAGGCCTTCAATCACATAAACATAATAATAGGTCATAATTTATGTTGCACTCTTCTATTGCTTGTATCACGTGGATGAGAATTGGATCTCCTTCTTTCAAGCCCATCTTGAATGTTGAGCTCTTACTAGACTCATCCCAAATGGATTTCACCCATCCTTGCATAGCTTCCTTAATCTTGTAATTGCCCCATCTGAAACTTGCAAAGGATCTTTATGACTTGGTTCACCTTGGTGCCCATCAAAGGATGTATTGTCTTGATTTAGTTTAACTAGTTCAAAAAGAACTTGAGTGAGAAAACTCTTGAGGTAAAAGGTAAGAGAGTGTAAGATCACTATCAGGAAAAAGCCAATTATGAGTGAAACTCAAGTGGAGTACCAATTATTCGAGTGTAAACATGTATGGGGAGTGTGTGAGGTTCTTTTTCCACTAACATTTTTTTTGTGCAGCGCATTACGAAGTGATATGAGCTCCACCAACAATTGTCATGAAACTCGATAACAATGATGTTTTGGAACCCCAAGATCGTGTAGACAAGATTTGTTGAGCCTTGACCCATCACCTAACTAGATGAAAACCAAGACTACGAAGGATTGAAACACCACACAAAGAAATCTAAGAATCTCTCAAGAATCAAGGTGATAAGTTTGGTTGTTTGAACGCCACAAGATTAACTTGATAAGTTCAAGAGTTCTTTCAAGAACGAAGAGGAACACAAGACCTCACAATGATAATAAGTTTTTGAAAATCAAATCTACCTACAAAGTTCATACAGCCATGCTATATACTTGAAACAACCCTCCAAAAATAGGAAAAGTCATAACTCAGCTTTAAAAGCAACACAAACATCAATATAAACAAGTCCCCACTTTTTTAGACCTATTGGACTTCTAAAGGCGACCAAAAATAACTAAATGACTAGATTCAATGTATTTAACATAACCAGCCAAGACCATCAGCATTCCCCTATTTAATATCCTTGAAACTCACAAGTTCACACCCTTTAATGGTCAGACCATGTTGGTCACGTTTTTGCATGCTAATTAGCCTCTTCAATTGCTTTGATGACATGGACTAAGCCTTGATTATTATTTGAGCACATCTTGGTCTTTTTGGAATCAGCCCAATTCTCTTGGATTAGCCCATTTAGTGCTTCCTTGAAATGTTTGGCTCTAAGTCTTGTAATTGGGCCACTAGGAAGTGACAAAGGGTCTTGTGCAAATTTAGCTCCATTCCCACATGTATGATCGTCTCCATCCCACGTGTATGATCAGCATGTCCAGCTTCTCCTTGGTTTGCATCATTCTCCCACTCTTGAGAAGGATTTGTCCTCAAATCATCACTTACATCAAAAGGAGACAAATCAGCAACATTAACGCTTGCACTGACACCGTACTCACCTAGTAAGTCAAGCTTGTAGGCATTATTATTGATACTTTCCACTATTTGAAATGGTCTGTCACCCCAAGGTAGGAGTTTTGGATGCCGTTTCTCTGGAAAATGGTCCTTCCTTAAGTGCAACCAAACCCAATCTCCTGGTTTAAACACTACCTTCTTGTGTCCCTTGTTGGCTTGATGGTATATTGTTTAGTCCTCCTTTCAATGTTCAACCGAGCCTTTTCATGAATCATCTTTACAAATTCTACCTTCTTTTTGCCATCTAAGTTCACACGTTCACTCAAAGGTAAAGAACTTATATCCAAAGGTGACAATGGGTTAAAGCCATAAACAATTTCAAATGGTGAAAACTTAGATGCAGAATGTATACTTCTATTGTAAGCAAATTTGACATGTGGCAAACAATCTTCCATGTTTTCAAGTTCTTTTTAATGATAGCACGTAACAAATAAGATAAAGTTCTATTCACTACTTCAGTTTGACCATCTGTTTGTGAATGACTAGTAGAAAATAACAATTCAGTTCCCAACTTTCCCCACAAAGTCTTCCAAAAGTAATTCAAAACCTTTGCATCCCTATCAAAAACAATGGTCCTAGGCATGCCATGTAACCTAACAATTTCTTTGAAGAACAAATCAGCTATATGTGATGCATCATCGGTTTTATGACATGCAATGAAGTGTTCCATCTTGGAAAATCTATCTACCACCACAAAAACTGAATCTCTCCCCCTTTTAGTCCTAGGTAAACCTAAAACAAAATCCATAAAAACCATGGGGTGTAAAAACCATGGGGTTTCAACTAGGTATTGGCAAAGGGGTGTACAAACAATGGGGTTTCAACTTAGACTTAGCACGTTTACACGTGATACACTTCTCACAGATTCTTTCCACATCACATTTCATATGAGGCCAAAAAAAATAATGATCATGCAAAATTCCTAAAGTCTTAGCTACACCAAAATGGCCCATTAACGCACCACCAAGAGCTTCTCTCACAAGCAATTCATGCAAAGAACACATAGGCACACAATTTATTTTTTCGAAACAAAAATCCATCATGCCTATAAAACTTACCAAATGCCACTTTTTCACATGCATTGAACACATCACCAAAATTAGAATCTTGTGCATACAAATTCTTAATATATTCAAAGCCAAGCAATTTTGTATCTAAAATGGAAAGTAAAGCATACCTTCGGGACAATGCATCAGCCACCACATTTTCCTTACCCTCCTTGTATTTGATCTCATAAGGAAATGTTTCAATGAATTCCACCCACTTGGCATGGCTGTTCAACCTTTGCTGTCCTTTCAAATGCTTCAAAGATTCATGATCTGTGTGAATCACGAATTCCTTTGGCCATAAATAGTGCTGCCAATTTTCCAAATCCCTTACTAAGGCATACATCTCCTTATCATAAGTGGGATAATTTAGGGCTACCCCACTCAACTTTTCACTGAAATAAGCAACTGGACGACCTTCTTGCATCAAAAGAGCTCCAATACCTATTCCTAAAGCATCACACTCAATTTCAAAAGTTTTAGCAAAGTTAGGTAAAATAAGAAAACGTGCATTAGTTAACTCTTCTCTAATCAGATTAAATGCCTTTTCTTGTTCTTTCCCCCACTTAAACGGCACATTTTTCTTGATGACTTCAGTAAGAGGGGTGGCTAAGCTACTAAAATCATGCACAGACTGTCTATAGAAGCTAGCTAAGCTGTGGAAACTCCTTACTTGGTTGATTGTTGTAGGCGTTTGCCACTCTTGGATTGCTTTAACTTTTTCCTCGTCCACCTCAATTCCTCTCTTACTAACAACAAAACTAAGGAACACAAGCTTATACGTGCGAAAGGAGCACTTCTTGAGGTTAGCAAACAACTTTTCCTTCCTTAGAATTTCCAAAACAGATTTCAAATGCATTATATGTTCTTCCAAGTTTTTGTTATAAATTAGGATATCATCAAAATATAAAACTACAAATCTGCCAATAAATGCATGCAAAAATCATTCATCAAATGCATAAATGTGCTCGGAGCATTAGTTAAACTGAAAGGCATCACTAACCACTCATACAAGCCATATTTAGTCTTAAAAGCAGTTTTTCATTCATCACCTTCCTTCATCCTAATCTGATGATATCCACTCTTAAGATCAATTTTTGTAAAGACACAAGAACCATGTAATTCATCAAGCATATCATCTAGTCTAGGAATGGGATGACAATACTTTACCGTTATGTTGTTGATGGCTCGGCAGCCAACACACATCCTCCATGTTCCATCCTTCTTAGGAACTAATAGCACCCGAACCGCACAAGGACTCATGCTTTCACGCACATCCCCCTTCTCCAATAATTCACTTACTTGCCTCTGAAGCTCCTTGGTCTCCTCAGGATTGCTCCTATAAGCAGGTCGGTTTGGAATTGATGTACTAGGTATAAAATCAATTTGATGTTCAATCCCTCATATTGGAGGTAAGCCATAAGGTACCTCTTCATGAAGGACATCTTCAAACTCCTACCAAAGAGAAACAATATCGCTCAGCAAAGCACCAACGAGATCATTAGTACATAAAAGAGCCTCCTTGTACATGAGTACAATAAGGGGCTGTAGTGAAAATAATGCTCCCTTGATCTCACTTTTTTTTCAATGTAATTGAATTTTTCCTCTCTTGCTCTCACTATGGCCGAAATCCTCTCTCTTTCTTTTTCAATTTGATCAATGTTTTTCTCTCTTTCTTTTTTTTAAAACTTTTTTTTCTCAATTTCGGCCTTCCTTTTCTGTTTTTTCTTTTCTTCATTTGATCTTTGTAACTTTAGTTGGTCCTCCATGAACTATTTTGGAGTTAATGGCACAAGAGTAATAGGTTGCCTTTTAAGAGTGAAAGAATACCTATTTGTGAATCCATCATGCGTAACCCTCAGATCATACTGCCATGGTCTTCCCAACAATAAATGGCATGCATGCATAGGAACCACATCACAAAGTGTAACAACCCGCTAGAAACTCAATGGTGGAATTTCTATAGACTTTAGGAATCTCATGAAAACTCCATAAGTTTTCACGAATCGACTAATCGCAAATGTTTTAGTCTGTCAACATAGTCAGTGTTATCACTCACTGTGGTGCCAGAAATGTAATTTTAATTGTTTAAGATAGTTAGAAGTATTAGAATACATTATGGTCTATGCCACTAGACTCAATTGATTATTTAGGATTTTATGGCGCAATAACCCATTTTCATAATTTTGGATGAAACACCTATTCAAAACTATGAAATTATTTGGGATTTTACTGTGTTCAATTGTCTGAATCAATTTTGGTTACATTTATTGATTGAAGACTTTTTTTTTTATCTTAATTTCAGGTACTCCGAATGACCAAGTACGATGCTGCAGATGATGTTTTTCCTTTTAGTTGAATAAATATGTTTATTCTTATGGACTGTTTAATCAAACTTTAAAATGGACTGTTATTTCTATTATCAATTATTTATGACTTTCTGAACTATGTATAATAATTAATTATATTTATAATTATTGATTATTATGTATTTAGGGTTCTGAATGGGCCCATTTAGAAGTCGGAGTTCCGATCGAAAGTCAGAAATTTGACTTCGATCAGAATTCAGAGTTTTGATCGGAACTCAAAATTCTGAATTCTGATTGGAGTCGAACTTTGATTCCTTTTGGAATCGACATTGAAGCACGATTTGGACTCTGATAAAAGTCAGAGTCGGAATTCGAAAGGCACTGTTCAGACTCCATCTGTGTTAGCATAGGCCTAAGGAGAGGGGGAATGATGGGCCCCAAGGTAGATTAAGTCTTAAGGATCAATTACAAGATCAAGAGCCAAGAAGATTAAGGAAGCAATGTAAGAATTGGTGCAATCCAATTGGGATGAAGCTAGCAAGAGCCCAACACTCAAGATGGGCTTGAAAGAAGGAGAACAGTTTTGATCCATTTGATCCAAGCTTTGGAAGACATGACTTAGAGATAGGGCCTGTTGTTGTTAAGGCTTTCAATTTGTTTAAAGGATTTTGATTTGTAGTTTACAATAAGTGGGGTTGAGGATGCTTAGCCCACATATGCCTTATTTCTTATGAACTAGGATTTTTGGGAAGGTCTTGTATTTTGGCCAAGCGCTTATTTGAAAAGTTATTATATTATTTGAACTAGGATTTTAGAAGTAACTTAGGGTAAATAAGCAAGTGCTAGTTTCTTTTTCAATTGGGAAGTACAAAGATGAGGTGCTTCGTGATGTAGTACCTATGTATGCTGGCCATATTTTGTTGGGAAGGTCGTGGCAGTGTGATATGAGAGTGATCTGTGATGGGTTCAAGAACATGAACAGTTTTAAAAAGGATCGAAAAACAATCAAAATTGCTCCTTTAACTCCAAAATATGTCCATGTGGACCAACTGAAACTGAAAAGTAAAGTTGATTAGAAAATAAAGAGTGAAAGTAAGGTTGATCAAAAAAGAAAGAGAGAAACTGAGATTGATAAAAAAAAGAGAGAGTAAAAGTGAGGTTGAGCTAAAAAGAAAGAGAGGGAGTGAGATTGAAAAAGAAAGAAATAGTGAGACAGAAAATGAAAGAGAGAGAAACAAGAGAGAGAAAAGAAATGAGAGTGAGATTGAAACCTCAAGAAAAAAAAAGAGTGAAAAGAAAAGCTAGAGTGAAGACAGTGAGAGAAAAACAAAGAGAGAAGTGAGTTTTTATGCTAAGGCAAATTCTAATACTAACCAATTTAACGAATCTTTGCCTAGTGTTGTTGTTTCTTTATTGCAGGGATATGAGGTCGTGATTCCTAGTGGTCTGTTTAGTGGATTGCCACCTATTAGAGAGATAGAGCATTACATTGATTTTGTACCAGGTGCGACAATCCCTATCCGACCTTTCTTCAAAGAATGTTAGTCCTTGACGCACTTGAAGGGGCAAGGTAAGTTGACTAGGATGCATGCCAAGTGGGAGGAATGTATTGAGACTTTTCCTCATATAATAAAGTACACACATGGTAAGAAAAATTTTGTGGTTGATGCATTAGCAAGAAGGTATGTCTTTATCTTTATTTTAAATGCAAAGTTATTGAGATTTGAATATGATAAGAAATTGCATGTTAATGATGACTTTGCTAGTGTGTATAGAGTACGTGAGAAAGCATCGTCTGGTAAATTCTATAGACTAGATTGGTATTTTTTTAAAAAGAATAGACTTTGTGAGCCTACTAGT
Organism: Carya illinoinensis; assembly: GCF_018687715.1. Lineage (NCBI taxonomy): Eukaryota > Viridiplantae > Streptophyta > Magnoliopsida > Fagales > Juglandaceae > Carya > Carya illinoinensis. Next base: position 26,806,004 of record NC_056755.1, on the reverse strand, counting down.
CTTATGCGTGAGTTGCTTGTGCATGGATGTGGTTTGTTGGGTCATTTTAGTGTAAAGAAGATTTTAGACGTGTTACAGGAGCACTTTTGGGTGTATCATTTGCCATTCATTGACGTGTTGCATGAACGTTTGTGGCAGAATCATTTGACATTCATTGACGTGTTTTATGAACATTTGTGAGAATATTATTTGCAATTCATTGAGGTTGCTTATAATCGGAGTTGTAATTTTGGTGTAAGGAAGACTTTAGATGTGATTCATGAATGTTTATGAGAGTATCATTTGCCTTTCATTGACTTGTTGTATGAAGGTTTGCGGGAGTATCGTTTGCCCTTATTAGAGTTTGCTTGTAATAGGACCATTCATACTACCATTTTTTATTCCCATCTTGAAATTGTATATAGTTTTAATCCACTTACTCCTTTAGCATTGACCTTTTTGCTTGTTGATGACAGCAGTGGCTTGGATAGACCTCTTCACATTTTGGAGAAAATTAATGATAATTCATATCAAGTGGATCTTCTAGGTAAGTACCATATTTCTGCTACTTTCAATGTTTCTTATCTTTTTCCCTTTGATCCAGTTGGAGATTCGAGGTCGAATTCTTTTGAGGAGAGGAGGAATGATCGGTTGACTCACTAAAAAATGAGTAGCACTAAAACTATCCCAAGTGCAGGAGGATGTCGTGTAATAATTAGGAATAAATTCCTAGATCGTCTCCTCAGGAAAAGTTACTTAGAAATCAAACTCGTTGAAAAAGGTGAAAAACTTCGCAAAGAGAAAATAAAATGATGGTATGTGCAATGGATGGGAGAGGACACTAGTCTTGGACTAGATTCATATTTTTGGATTTTGATTGTCGGATCGGAATGTAAAGGACTAATAGATTAAACTCAGAAATTAATAAAACTAAATTAAGAATTAAACTAAATTAGGAAGTAATTGACAAAACATGCACTGAAAATTGAAAAGCCCCAAAATCAATGTTCTAGGGTTCATCATTGTATTCAAATCACAAATTCTCAAATTAAACCACAATAATTGTAATCACTATTAAAATGAAAGCTTAACGAAACGATAAAAATAAATAACATGAATTAAATGAATAACAAATAAATTACTCAAACATCTAAATTAAAATTCTCTACAATAATTCAGAAAATTAAAACTAAAATGAAATAGCAAGTAGGGAATTGAAAAGATCAAGCCAATTGAATGGAGATGAAGATTCGAAGCGGTGGAGGAGGCTGAGCTGCAGTGGCAATTGGACCCCTCAAGGAGTTCTTCAATCTGCTGCAGTGTGAGCGAATGATCCAGTGGAAATTGTGTAGCAACGTGAATGATTGATTGTATGAATCCTCCTCTCCGAATATGAATGAAAATCAATGGAAAATAATGAATTCTCAGTGTTTCTCTACTCAAAACCGAGTTTTCCCAGCCAAGAGTCCGCCATAAGATGTAAAAAATCATTTATATACTCTGACGGCGGAATAAACCCTGATCTGTAAAATACGATATTCGCTTGAGCGGAGTGTCGAGTGAACATCGAGCGTTCGACTCTGCCTAAGTTAGCTCAAGCGGCCAAATGCCTCCGCTCAAGCGATCTCTTTTCCCGCAAATCGCTCGAGCCCACTGTCGAGCGGAAGTCGAGCGTTTGAATCTGTCTGACTTCGCTCGAGCGGCGGCTTCTGGTCGCTCGAGCGATATGTACCATAAACCATATTAATCAAGAGTTGATAAAATTAGAGCAGAAATTCATGCTTTTAATTAATTAAAATCACAACTTTGATTTATTCATTTTTCCATACAAAACCAATGATAAAGTAATGAAAGAATTAATATATATTGGTTCCAAAAGTATTAAAAATGCAATAATTTAGCTCAATCACATCCCCCAACTAGCATTTTGCTAATCCTTGAGCAAAATAGTGAAAATTAATTGAGATGAATATTGCAGAAAGATCGAAATTAAAACAAAAACAATCATACACAATTCTGAATTCTCACAAAAGTGACACGTTACTACTCAACCCCCAAAGGTTTTACCCACCAGGACTATCTCAACAATCTTTCACATAGAATTAAGGCAAATGTCTCAGAACTCAAATGTGTGTGTGGAGCTAGACCGGTTGTGTGTTCCTCATTACTAGCCATGATTTGCCATAGGATTTTTCAACCTTAAGATTAATCATTGCTGATTCTAACTACCTCAAAGCCCAAGGGTCTAGCAGTTTTCACGCCAGCTCTGTTTTTAAAGGTTGGACACTCAACTCCCAAAGTCTTGGGTAACTGTTTCTAACCCTTTTTACTTAGGAAAGTTCACTAAGTTGCCTTTATTCCTTTTCTCTCTTTTTTTTTTCTTTTCTTCTTTTCTTTTCATTCTAATCTTTTCAAATCCTTTTCCTTTTTTTTTTTTTTGGCATGGCTCGGTAGTCCTGCAGTTTACTTCTCCAGTGTTAAATCAATGAATGGTAAATAAGGAACACTACAAGCGTAAGCATGTGCAAAATGTCCTTCAAAATTTGCCTTTCGTTCTGCAAAATTTTTATCAAGCTTCATCTCAATAAGCATAACATCCCGGTGTTTCAAGCCACATATCAACAAAATATGATGCATCAAAAATCATGCTCTATGTTTAAACTTGAAAATATATCTTCACAAATGATCCCGCTCAACTACTCCACCAAGATGCTCAAATTTCACAAATCTTACTTATTTATTTATTTTTTAAAAACTGTGCACACATGCTACCCCCAACTAGTGAGAGACATAGTTCTCAATGAGTCAAACGAAAGAAAAGAAAGTGCACAGAACTAAGCAAGCAAAACAAACAATCAACATGAAATATAAAATCAAAGCAAAAGAACAAATAAAAACAAAGCAAGTAAAGAAAACTGTAAATAAGGAGAAGCAAATCAAAACACTTCCCTGGGGTCTTGCACAAGCAAGATCTCTTCATGTGGATCAAAGACCTTCAGAAATGACTTTAGACGTTGTCCGTTGACAATGAAGCTATTACCATTCTTCGGATTGAAAATGTCTACCGCACCATGAGGATGAACGGTCTTTACAATGTACGGCCCACTCCATCGGGATTTCAACTTTCCAGGAAAAATGTGCAAGCGAGAGTTGTAAAGAAGAACTTCCTGGCCAAGTGTGAAATGCTTTGGATGAATTTTCTGATCATGCAGAATTTTCATGCGTTCCTTTGCAAGCTAAGCGTTGTCATAAGCATTCCGACGAGCTTCATCCAATTCATTGATCTGCAATTTTCTCAACCCTGAAGTTTCATCAAGTGACATGTTAACATGTTTTATGGCACAAAGAGCTCGATGCTGAATATCAACAGGTAAATGACAAGCTTTACCATAAACTAATCGATAAGGAGACATCCCTAGATTTGTTTTAAAAGCTATCCTATAAGCCCACAAAGCATCAAGAAGTTTAACCGACCAATCTTTCCTATTAGGCTTGATGGTTTTCTCTAAAATAATTTTTATCTCTCTGTTTGCTAATTCAGCTTGCCCATTTGTTTGAGGGTGATAAGGGGTAGAAACTCTGTGTGTGATACCATATTTCTTCACAAGTGTAGAAAATGGTTTATTGCAAAAGTGAGAACCCCCATCACTTATAATAACTTTTGGCATGCCAAAACGAGCAAACAAAGATTGCAAAAATTTCAGGACGACATGATGGTCATTTGTTTTGCAAGCAATGGCCTCCACCCATTTTGAAACATAATCCACAACCAATAGAATATATGTGTTTTCAAAAGAAACTAGAAAAGGTCCCATGAAGTCTATTCCCCAGCAATCAAAAATTTCTAAAGTAAGAATAGGGGAAAGAGGCATCATGTCTCTTTTGCTAATGGATCCCAATTTTTGACAAGGCTCACAAGCGTTGCAAAAATTATAAGCATCTTTAAACATGGAAGGCCAGTAAAAACCGCTTTGCAAAATTTTTGAAACTGTTTTCTTTGCTGAAAAATGACCACCACATGCACCCATATGACAAAATCTCAAAACCGAAGAAAACTCATCATCAGGAATGCATCTTCGAATCAATTGGTCCGAACAATATTTAGAAAGATATGGATCATCAAAATAAAAGTGTAGTACCTCAAAGAGAAACCGACGCTTATCTTGGGTGGACCATTCAGAAGGCATTCGCTCAGTCACCAGATAATTTACTATGTCAGCATACCAGGGAGCTCTATCAACCACAAACAGCTGCTCATCCGGGAAACTATCATCAAGAGGAAGGCTGACATTTGAAGAAGGAGATGATGACAATCTAGAGAGGTGGTCAGCTACCACGTTCTCAACTCCTTTCTTGTCCTTAATGTTGATGTTGAACTCTTGAAGTAATAGAATCCAGCGAATCAAGCGTGGTTTTGCATCTGTGATGGGAACCAAGGTGGAGCTATCCTTAAAGATCCCTTGCAAATTCCAGATGGGCCAATTACAAGATCAAGAGCCAAGAAGATCAATGAAGCAATGCAAGGATTGGTGCAATCCACTTGGGATGAAGCTAGGAAGAGCCCAACACTCAAGATGGGCTTCAAGGAAAAAGAACCAGTTTTAATCCACTTGATACAAGCTATGGAAGACATGACTTAGAGATTGGGCCTATTGTTGTTAAGGCTTTCAATTTGTTTAACGGTATTTTATTATTAGTTTAGAAGAAGTGGGCTTAAGGATGCTTGGCCCACGTATGTCTTATTTCTAATGGACTAGGGTTATTTTTGGGAAGGCCTTGTATTTTTGGCCAAGTGTTTATTTGGAAAGTTAAAATTTTATGTTTTACTAGGGTTTCAGAAGTAACTGTAGCGCGGCGTATGGCACTGTTCACGCTACAGTACCCGACGCATTGTTTACTTAGGGTTTTTGGGGATTGTCTATTTAAACCACTTGTAACCTCATTTGAGAGGCAGACTACATGGAATTGTGATTGAGAGTTGAGTTATCTCCTCTTGTTCTTCTTGAACTTCTGAACTTATCAAGGGTAAATCAAAACCTTTGTGGCGTTCTTCCTTTGTAATCTGGGTTCTTGAGACGGGTTCTTCAATGGGTCTAGATTTTGATATAATCTAGGTTCTTTGAACGAGTTCTCATCGGGTCTAGATTCTCCATCCATATACCTGAGTTTGGCTTTCTTGGGGTTGTTTTTCCAGTATTGTTGTTGGGTCTCAAAGCAAGTCTATTGGGGTTCACATCATTTGGTAATCAGAGCAAGGTTTCCAATCAGGTGTAATTCTATCTTTTATCTATTGCATCTTTAATTCTAGGGTTTCATTGTTCTAGTGTTGCAAAAAAAAAAAAAAAAAGTGCAGAAATTCGTTTTTCCTAGGGCTGGCAGATTACTCTATCATTTTGGTTTCATGTTTATCAACATTGGTTAGCTAAGTTGCTTGTTTGAGGGCTGCCAAAATTTACACCATATAGAGGTTGGAAATTTCTGGAGTTTCTTGCATCTCTAAGTTTGTCAATTCCTTGGAGTGTTGTTTCATTGATTCTCTCCTATTTCCTTGTCAATTTTTATGTGTTTGAATTCAATTGTTTGATTGTTACAATTGAATATTGCTGTTTGTGATTGAATCGGTGAGAAAAGAAAAGAAAAGAAGAGAAAAGAAAGGAAAAGAAAAGAATAGAAAAGAAAAGGAAAAGAAAAAAAAAATTCGAAAAAAAAAAAAAAAAGTTTAGGAATCCGAATTTTTTTATCATCAAAGGGGCTGCATATATCTTTATAGTTGGTGTATTGTCTTGTGAGTACTCTTTCCCTCGTAGCATTTCCTTGAGTCTTGTGTCATTTTATTCTTTCTATATTTTCTCTTGTTAAGAGTTTCTTGGACCTAATTACTAGTTGGAATAAGACAGGTTTGTATTGTCTTGATTTATAGTTCAATTAGTTCTGAAAAGAACTTGAGTGGGAAAACTCTTGAAGTAAAAGGCAAGAGAGTGTGAGATCATTATCAGGAAAAAGCCAATTAAGAGTGAAACACATGTGGAGTGCTATTATTCGAGTGTAAACACGTAAGGGAGCGTGTGAGGTCTTTTTCACTAATAGTTTTTTTGTGTGCAGCGCGTACGATGTCTCATAAAAGTGACTCATCACCAAAGGGGATGGCAGATAGTTCCTTTATGTTGCAGGCTATGCAACAACAGTTTGAACGATTGAACATGATGTTAGGAGAAGTGAGAGATAGGATGGATCAACAAGATGAAGTAATTAAAAATTTACATGGTGGGAGAGATAGGAGGAGACGTGAACCTAGAAGAGAACATGAGTATGAAGATGAAGGAGATGGTGAGGATGAGGAAGATCTAATTTCTGAAGTTGGGATGGGTAGGCATAGAGGAGTCAGGCGTGAAAGAGGATTTAGGGGAAACCCACGGGGTCGTGATGGAGTAGATAGAGACCTTGAGAGCATCAAAATGAAAATACCATATTTTCAAGGTAGAACTGACCCTGAAGCTTATTTAGAGTGGGAGAAGAAGATAGAGTTGATCTTTGAGTGTCATAACTATTCAGAGGAGAAAAAAGTGAAGTTGGCAGTAATTGAGTTCACTGATTATGCTATTATTTGGTGGGATCAATTAGTGACCAATAGGAGGAGGAATTATGAGAGGTCTGTCGAGACATGGGGAGAGTTGAAAGCTCTCATGAGGCGGAGATTTGTACCTAGCCACTACTATAGGGACCTCTACCAGAAATTACAAAATCTTACACAGGGGTCTAGGAGTGTGGAGGACTACCATAAGGAGATGGAGGTGGCTATGATACGGGCGAATGTAGAGGAGGATAGGGAGGCCACTATGGCTAGATTTTTGTGTGGTTTGAATAGGGAGATAGCCAATGTGGTTGAGTTGCAACATTATGTAGAAATAGAAGACATGGTGCACATGGCTATGAAGGTGGAGAGGCAATTAAAGAGGAAAGGGACATCAAGGTACACTTCAGTTTCTAGCACTCCTTGGAAACCAAAGTGGGAAAAAGATGATCAAGCTGTAACAAAGGCAAAGACAGAACCACCTAAAGGAAACGATGAAGGAACTAGCAACAAACCCAAGTTGGCATCCCAACCTTCTAGAAATAGAGATATTAAATGCTTTAAGTGTTTGGGTTCAGGGCACATCGCTTCTCAATGTCCAAACAAACGTGTGATGATTATGCGTGACAATGGGGAGGTGATGACTGCAAGTGAGGATGATCGTGATGAGATACCTGAGTTGGAGGATGCTAGTGATGATGATGGAGTAGAATACCCCGTAACAGGTGAGTCCCTTGTTACCAGACATGCTCTCAACACACAAATTAAGATGGATGAAGCAGAGCAACAAAGGGAGAACATTTTCCATACTAGATGCCACATCAATGGCAAGGTATGTAGTATGATAATTGATGGGGGGAGTTGTACTAATGTTGCTAGCACTACATTAGTTGAAAAATTGAATTTACCTACCTTGAAACACTCTTGACCATACAAGCTGCAGTGGTTGAATGATTGTGGGGAGGTTAGGGTGGATAGACAAGTGTTAGTTACTTTTTCCATTGGGAAGTATCAAGATGAAGTGCTTTGTGATGTTGTGCCTATGCATGCTGGCCATATATTGTTGGGGAGACCATGGCAGTATGATAGGAGAGTGATACATGATGGATTCAAAAACATGTACAGCTTTGTAAAGGAGGGCAAAACAACCAAGCTTGCTCCTTTAACTCCAAGACAGGTCTATGAGGACCAACTGAAACTGAAAAGTGAGGTTGCTCAAAAAAGAAAGAGTGAAAATGAGAGTGATAAAAAAAGAAAGAGTGAAAAAGAGGTTGAGCAAAAAAGAAAGAGTGAAAAAGAAAAAGAGTCTGCTGAGAGAAAAGGAAAGACAAAAGTGAGTTTCTATGCAAGAGGGAGTGAGGTTAAGAGAGCTTTCTTAGTAGATCGCCCTATGATTTTTCTTGTCTATAAAGAGTCTTATCTTAATCTTGATGAAACTAACCAACCTCTTCCTAGTTTGGCTGTTTCTTTGTTGCAGGAGTTTGAGGATGTATTCCCAGAGGAAATGCCTAATGAGTTGCCACCCATTAGAGGCATTGAGCACCAGATTGATTTCGTGCCCAAGGCTGCTATTCCAAACCGACCAGCTTATAGAAGTAATCCAGATGAGACAAAGGAGCTTCAGAGGCAAGTTGAGGATTTGATGAGCAAGGGGTACGTGAGGGAGAGCATGAGCCCATGTGCAGTACCAGTGCTTCTAGTGCCTAAGAAGGATGGGACATGGCGGATGTGCATTGATTGCAGGGCGGTTAATAATATCACGGTAAAGTATCGCCATCCCATTCCTAGATTAGATGATATGCTCGATGAATTGCATGGCTCATGTATTTTTAGTAAAATTGATCTTAAAAGTGGGTACCATCAAATTAGAATGAAAGAGGGTGATGAATGGAAAACTGCTTTTAAGACCATATATGGGCTTTATGAATGGTTGGTTATGCCATTTGGACTCACAAATGCGCCCAGTACTTTCATGAGATTAATGAATCATGTCCTACGTGCATTCATAGGCAAGTTCGTGGTTGTATACTTTGATGATATCCTAGTGTACAACAAGGACTTAAATGAGCATATTGAGCATTTGAGATATGTGTTTAATGTGTTGAGGTGTGAAAAGTTGTATGCTAATTTCAAGAAATGTACCTTTTGTATGGAGGAAGTTGTTTTTCTTGGTTATGTTGTTAGTACAAAGGGTATTGAAGTGGATGAAGAGAAAGTCAAGGCCATTAAGGAGTGGCCAACACCAAAGAGCATCACTGAGGTAAGAAGCTTTCATGGTTTAGCTAGCTTTTATCGGCGTTTTGTTAAAGATTTTAGCACCATTGCTGCACCACTCACTGAAGTCATTAAAAAGAATGTTGGGTTTCATTGGGGGGCTAATCAAGAGAATGCATTTGCCACTATTAAAGAAAGGTTGTGCTCTGCACCCGTGTTAGCATTACCAGATTTTAACAAAGCTTTTGAGATTGAATGTGATGCCTCAGGAATAGGGATTGGAGCCGTTTTGATGCAGGATAGGCGGCCGATTGCCTTCTTCAGTGAGAAGCTAAGTGGGGCATCCCTGAAGTACCCTACTTATGACAAAGAACTTTATGCTCTTGTTCGTACATTAGAGACTTGGCAGCACTACTTGTGGCCTAGGGAATTTGTGATCCACATCGATCATGAATCGTTGAAGCATCTCAAGGGTCAAGGTAAGTTGAATAAGAGGCATGCTAGATGGATGGAATACATTGAGACCTTTCCATATGTCATCCGTTACAAGCAAGGTACGGAGAATATTGTTGCTGATGCTTTATCACGGAGGTATGTACTTCTTACTTCTATGAGTGCTAAAATGCTTGGGTTTGAATATGTGAAAGATATGTATGCCGATGATGTTGACTTTTCTGATGTGTACATGGCATGTGATAAGGCGGCATTTGGTAAGTTTTACAAGCATGATGGTTACTTGTTTAAAGAAGACAAATTGTGTGTACCTAGTTGTTCTATGCGTGAGTTATTGGTGCGTGAGGCACATGGCGGGGGATTAATGGGACACTTTGGTGTCAAGAAAACCTTAGACATATTGCATGAACATTTCTTTTGGCCTAAGATGAAAAGAGACATCAATCGCATTTGTAGCAGGTGCATCACATGTAGAAAGGCCAAATCTAAGGTTTTGCCACATGGGTTATATACACCCTTACCCGTTCCTAGTGAGCCATGGGTAGACATATCTATGGACTTTGTTTTGGGGCTGCCTAGGACAAAAAGGGGTAGAGATTCTATTTTTGTGGTTGTGGATAGATTTAGCAAGATGGCACATTTCATTCCATGCCATAAAATAGATGATGCCACAAGCATAGCTGACTTGTTTTTCAAAGAGATAGTGCGACTCCATGGTGTGCCCAAGAGCATTGTTTCTGATAGGGATGTTAAATTTCTTAGCTACTTTTGGAAGGTGTTGTGGGGAAAATTAGGTACTAAACTCTTATTTTCCACTACTTGTCACCCACAGACTGATGGTCAGACTGAAGTAGTTAATAGGACATTAACTCAGCTTTTACGCACTGTTGTTCATAAGAATTTAAAGACTTGGGAGGATTGTTTGCCATTTATAGAGTTTGCATATAATAGGACCATGCATACTACTACTTCATACTCTCATTTTGAAATTGTTTATGGTTTTAATCCACTTACTCATTTAGATTTGATGCCTTTACCTATTGATGGCAGGAGTAGCTTAGATGGACAAAAGAAGGCAGAGTTGGTAAAGTCACTTCATGAGAGGGTACGGCTTCAAATTGCCCAAAAGAATGAAAGGTTTGCTTCCCAAGCCAATAAAGGGCGACGGCATGTCACCTTTGAACCAGGAGATTGGGTTTGGGTTCACATGCGCAAAGAAAGATTCCCAGCCCATAGACGGACTAAGTTGCATCCTCGAGGAGATGGACCTTTCCAAATTCTTGAGAAAATTAATAACAATGCATATAAAGTGGATCTTCCAAGTGAATATAATGTTTCTGCTACCTTCAATGTTTCTGATCTTCTCCTTTTGATGTAGGTGAAGATTCGAGGTCGAATTCTTTTGAGGAGAGGGGGAATGATGGGAACCAAGGTGGAGCTATCCTTAAAGATCCCTTGCAAATTCCAGATGGGCCAATTACAAGATCAAGAGCCAAGAAGATCAAGGAAGCAATGCAAGGATTGGTGCAATCCACTTGGGATGAAGCTAGGAAGAGCCCAACACTCAAGATGGGCTTCAAGGAAAAAGAACCAGTTTTGATCCACTTGATACAAGCTATGGAAGACATGACTTAGAGATTGGGCCTATTGTTGTTAAGGCTTTCAATTTGTTTAACGGTATTTTATTATTAGTTTAGAAGAAGTGGGCTTAAGGATGCTTGGCCCACGTATGTCTTATTTCTAATGGACTAGGGTTATTTTTGGGAAGGCCTTGTATTTTTGGCCAAGGGTTTATTTGGAAAGTTAAAATTTTATGTTTTACTAGGGTTTCAGAAGTAACTGTAGCGCAGCGTATGGCACTGTTCACGCTACAGTACCCGACGCATTGTTTACTTAGGGTTTTTGGGGATTGTCTATTTAAACCACTTGTAACCTCATTTGAGAGGCAGACTACATGGAATTGTGATTGAGAGTTGAGTTATCTCCTCTTGTTCTTCTTGAACTTCTAAACTTATCAAGGGTAAATCAAAACCTTTGTGGCGTTCTTCCTTTGTAATCTGGGTTCTTGAGACGGGTTCTTCAATGGGTCTAGATTTTGATATAATCTAGGTTCTTTGAACGAGTTCTCATCGGGTCTAGATTCTCCATCCATATACCTGAGTTTGGCTTTCTTGGGGTTGTTTTTCCAGTATTGTTGTTGGGTCTCAAAGCAAGTCTATTGGGGTTCACATCATTTGGTAATCAGAGCAAGATTTCCAATCAGGTGTAATTCTATCTTTTATCTATTGCATCTTTAATTCTAGGGTTTCATTGTTCTAGGGTTGCAAAAAAAAAAAAAAAGTGTAGAAATTCGTTTTTCCTAGGGCTGGCAGATTACTCTATCATTTTGGTTTCATGTTTATCAACATTGGTTAGCTAAGTTGCTTGTTTGAGGGCTGCCAAAATTTACACCATATAGAGGTTGGAAATTTCTGGAGTTTCTTGCATCTTTAAGTTTGTCAATTCCTTGGAGTGTCGTTTCATTGATTCTCTCCTGTTTCCTTGTCAATTTTTATGTGTTTGAATTCAATTGTTTGATTGTTACAATTGAATATTGCTGTTTGTGATTGAATCGGTGAGAAAAGAAAAGAAAAGAAGAGAAAAGAAAGGAAAAGAAAATAATAGAAAAGAAAAGGAAAAGAAAAAAAAAAAGGTTTAGGAATCCGAATGGTAGGATTGAGCCTACGTTGAGCATCACGAACCGGTCTGGCATCATCATCAAGATGGATTCTATGGGTACATACAGCGGCATCAATGCCTTTGATGTCGGCTATTGTCCAACCAATTGCGCCTCGATGCTTCCGTAATACTTCAATCAACTGGGCTTCATCCTTCTGATTTAGCTTTGAGGAAATTACCACCAGAAAAGTGCCTTCTTCAGGACCAAGAAACACATACTTTAAATCTTGAGGAAGTGGTTTCAGCTCCAACTGGGGAACTTCTTCCTCTAAAGATTTAAGCATGTCTGGTGGTGGTAGAGCTTCAAACTGGGGTTTCCATCTTGCTCCCACAAACTGTACTTCAAGTGGTAATGAAGAATCTGCAAAACAATCAAAAAAATCAAAGTCATCTTCATTGATATGATTAATTTTCTCATCAAGTAAAAATTCAGGTGTTTGAAAAATATAATCATCATCAGAGAAGGGAGAAGTTGAGCAAATAAAATCTGTTGGTGTCAAACTCTCCACAGCATTCAAATCACTTGTGTCATCAAAATGTGCTGGCATCTTGCAAGCATTGAAAACGTTCAACTCAAGTGCCATGTTCCCAAAGGTAAGCTTCAAAACTCCACTTCTGCAATTGATCAATGCATTTGATGTAGCTAGAAATGGTCTTCCTAGGATGACAGGAGCTTGATAAATAGTGGAGACTGGCTGCTACATGTCAAGAACCACAAAATCCACTGGGTAGTAGAATTTGTCCACTTGGACCAACACGTCCTCTGCAATACCCCTCAGTACCTTAACTGATTTGTCAGCCAACTATAGCATGATGGAGGTCTTTTTCAGCTCACCCAATCCCAACTGCTCATATACTGAGAACGGTAGCAAGTTCACACTACTCCCCAAATCAAGTAAAGCTCTCCCAATGCGTGATTCACCAATCATAATGGAAATGTTGGGAGAGCCGAGATCTCCAAACTTCTGAGGAGTCTCGCTCAATATCAATGCACTAACTTGCTCCGTTAGGAAAGCTTTCTTCTTCACATTCAGCTTCCTCTTCACTGTGCACAAGTCCTTCAAAAATTTTGTATATGAAGGCACTTGTTGTATGGCATCCAAGAGTGGAATATTGATCTTCACTTGCTTGAAAATCTCTTGAATCTCCATGTGATACTTGTTCTTTTGGCCAGTTGCCAATCTCTAAGGATAGGGAACCACAGGTTGGTATCCCTTACTAGTCTCAACATCTACACTCACAGGCTTCTTCAACTCTGGTCTCACTACTTCTGATTCTTTCTCAACTTTATCAGTCTCTGTTACATCTTCAAGTGTAGGACCAACTACCTGTGTGTCTATAGGCATCTCTGGTTGGAGAACTTCCTTCCCACTTCTCAAAGTAAGAACTGCCTTCGCTGTCTCAATAACATCCCCTGAGACATTATGCACTTGCTGTTGTTGCTGCCTGTACACTTGAGGATTAGGCTGAGGCTGTGCTGGAAATTTCCCTTTCTCTAGGGTGCTCAAGGTTGTGCTCATCTTATTAATAGTGCCTCGCAACTCATTTATGGCCTGAGTGTTCTGATTATTTGTGGTGGCCTGAATCTGCATGAATTGCTGAAGTGTATTGGCCATCTGAGCCATACTGTCATCTAGAGTCTTCTTTGCAGATGATGAAGGTTGAGAACTTTGTGTAGCTACATGAGGCTGAAATCCAGGAGGAGCTACATAAGGATAGCTCTGAGGATTCTGATATGGCGGATACTGGTGCTGAGGAGCACCCTGATTAAATGACTGCTGTTGAGGTGGTAGGGACCGACTAGGCTGATCATTTCTCCATGAGAAATTTGGGTAATTCCTCCACCCTGGATTATATGTGTTGGAGAAAGGCTGATTCTGTACTCTATTAACCCAGTTAGCTGATTGCATCTATTTAGACCCACCTTCTTGAAATACTGGCATAATCGGGCAGTCTTGGGTCTTATGGTTTGAATCAGCACATATAGAATATGCCTCTACTACTTTCACAGCCTTCACTTTTTCCATTTCTATAACCTCTAGTCTTCTAGTCAATGCAGCTATTTGGACTTGAACATCAGTATCTTCTTTAAGCTCATATCTACCCCCTCCAGAAATAGCCTTCAGTGGCTGTGCTGCTAATGGAACTTGATCAGTACGAGTGTTCCACTGTTGTGCGCTCTCAGCAAGGTAGTAAAAAAATGATAGTGCTTCATCAGGTTCCTTGCTGAAGAACTCCCCATTGCACATTGTCTGAACAAACTGTTTGCATTCTGGAGTGAGACCAGTGTAAAAATAGCTCACCAACCTCCAGGATTCAAAACCATGATGTGGACAGATGTTCATCAAATCCTTAAATTTTTCCCAGCTGGCCTGAAAGGTCTCATCAGGTCTCTGATTGAACTGACTGATTTGCTCTTGCAAAAATTGAGTTCTCTGAAAAGGAAAATTTTTTTGTAAGAATTCACGCTGCATATCAGACCAACTAGAAATAGAATTAGGCCTCAAAGAATTAAACCAAATCTTGGCTTTATCCTTTAAAGAGAAAGGAAATAAACGAAGTCTAATGAATTCATCAGTAACAGCCCTAGTGATAAAAGTAGTGCAAGCCAACTCAAAATTTGTCAAGTGCTGGTAAGGACTCTCAGAATCCATTCCGTGGAACTGAGGTATCACTGACATCATGTCATGCTTAATAGAGAAATTAGATGCATTTTCAGGTAAAACAATGCATGAAGGTGTAGTGGTGCGAGTGGGTTGCAAATAATCCTTAAGAGTGCGTGGTGCAGGTGCAGCCATGTTTTATGGTTCAATTTCAATTTCCTCACCTGACTCACTAATAGAAAAGACAGAAGAGCTATCTATCTCCAAACTGTGTATACTACTCTCAACACTCGATGTGACTCTATGCAACCTATTTGAACTGTCCCTCACCCATGACATGAAACATCAGTTTAAAGAGCATAACAAAAATAACGAGTTTAAATTTAAGCTAAAATACTTTCCCCGGCAACGGTGCCAAAAACTTGACTCACTCAAAAATGAGTAGCACTAAAGCTATCCCAAGTGCAGAGGATGTCATGTAATAATTAGGAATAAATTCCTAGATCGTCTCCTCAGGGAAAGTTACTTAGAAATCAAACTCGTTGAAAAAGGTGAAAAACTTCACAAAGAGAAAATAAAATGATGGTATGTGCAATGGATGGGAGAGGACACTAGTCTTGGACTAGATTCATATTTTTGGATTTTGATTGTCAGATCGGAAAGTAAATGACTAATAGATTAAACTCAGAAATTAATAAAACTAAATTAAGAATTAAACTAAATTAGGAAGTAATTGACAAAACATGCACTGAAAATTGAAAAGCCCCAAAATCAATGTTCTAGGGTTCATCATTGTATTCAAATCACAAATTCTCAAATTAAACCACAGTAATTGTAATCACTATTAAAATGAAAGCTTAACGAAACGATAAAAATAAATAACATGAATTAAATGAATAACAAATAAATTACTCAAACGTCTAAATTAAAATTCTCCACAATAATTCAGAAACTTAAAACTGAAATGAAATAGCAAGTAGGGAATTGAAAAGATCAAGCCAATTGAATGGAGATGAAGATGGCGGTGGAGGAGGCTGAGCTACAGTGGCAATTGGACCCCTCAAGGAGTTCTTCAATCTGCTGCAGTGTGAGCGAATGATCCAGTGGAAATTGTGTAGCTGCGTGAATGATTGATTGTATAAATCCTCCTCTCCGAATCTGAATGAAAATCAATGGAAAATAATGAATTCTCAGTGTTTATCTACTCAAAACCGAGTTTTCCCAGCCAAGAGTCCGCCATAAGATGTAAAAAATCATTTATATACTCTGATGGCAGAATAAACCCTGATCTGTAAAATATGATATTCGCTCGAGTGGAGTGTTGAGCGAACATCGAGCATTTGACTCTACCTAAGTTCGCTCGAGCGGCCAAATGCCTCCGCTCGAGCGATCTCTTTTCCCGCAACTCGCTCGAGCCCACTGTCGAGCGGAAGTCGAGCGTTTGAATCTGCCTGACTTCGCTCGAGCGGCCAGAAGCCGCCACTTGAGCGATATGTACCATAAACCATATTAATCAACAGTTGATAAAATTAGAGCAGAAATTCATGCTTTTAATCAATTAAAATCACAACTTTGATTCATTCATTTTTCCATATAAAACCAATGATAAAGTAATGAAAGAATTAATATATATTGGTTCCAAAAGCATTAAAAATGCAATAATTCAGCTCAATCATCGGCCCTAACGTAGACCAAGTCTTAAGGATCAATTACAAGATCAAGGAAGCAATGCAAGAATTGGTGCAATCCAATTGGGTTGAAGCTAGCAAGAACCCAACACTCAAGATGGGCTTGAACGAAGGTGAACCTGTAACAGCCCGTTAGAAATTCAATTGTGGAATTTCTATTAACTTTAGGAACCTCGTGAAGACCCTATAAGTTTTCAGGAATCCATTAATCATATAGGTTTTAGTCTAACTACATAGTTAGTTTTATTACTCATTATGGTATCAGAAGTGTGTTTTTGATTATTGGAGATAGTTAGAAGTATCTAAATGTATTATGGTTTGTGTCATTAGACTCGGTGGGTTATTTAACGTCTTATGGCACAATAACTCTTTTTCATATTTTCGGATGAAATGTCTATTCAAAACTATAGATATTAGTGGATAAAAATATCTTGAGCTAATTTTGTGGATATTATTGGATAAAAATATCTTAAGCTAATTTTGTAGAAATTATTGGATAAAAATATCTTAAGCTAATTTCATGGATATTATTGGGTAAAAATATCTTGAGTTGATTTTTGTAGATATTATTGGGTAAGAGAGACCTACACTTAACTTTCACTCCAGATAAGAGAGACCTACACTCAACTCTCACTCCAGTCTCATATTCTTCCATATTTTGTCCATAAACACCTCCAGCCACTCCCCGTGAAATCTTTTTCCTTTACACCTTTCATTGGATGAACACCAAACACTCTCTCGGACCGTTTTTAGGTGTTCATTTACATACCCATTTTGAAGCTTTTTTAAGTATTTTATCATAAAGTATCCTTCATAAAAGTTGTTCCTTTTTTAGTCTAGTTTACATGGATATCTTATTTGTTCCATTTGAAGATCATTTGGTTAGTAAAATATTGTTTAAACTCTAGGAAGGTCATTATGGGAGATAAACTGGAGAATATGTTATAGTTTGAAGTTTTTGACCAAGCTAATGGATAGATATTGGTCCGAAATTTTTATGAAGTATTGTTAACATGTGTATATGATTATTGGTTGAGGATTGTTGCATGATTAAAGTTTTGATGAAAGATTTTCTTAGATCTAGAAACTTAGAAACTAGAAGAGGAAAAACAGTTTTTGTTTTGAGAAAGTTTAAATCTTTGGTGGTTTAAACCTATTCCAATGGCTTTGATAATTTTATTGGAGGATCTTAAGCCTCTTAGATACATATTGGAATATCATTTTGAAGATATTTAAAGTTAGTTTCAAAGATATGAAATATTATGCAAAGAGATGTTCGGATAGGCCAAAGTGTGGATGTTCTTGGCTCAATTTATGTTTTGGTTAATGTTTAACCATGTGATCTTAAATTAGAAGCTTATATATGTTTTAGGACATCTTTTTAAATCATGTGATGGTTTGGTTTGAAGTTCACATCTTTATAAGTCATAGATCAAAAGGTTAATCAAAACAAGTTAGAAACAAAAATCAATGAAAATAGCATATGGGAATTTCGCCCTATGGAGTTTTAATAGTTGTGATTAGTTTTAAATTTTTCTAAATTGATATTTGAGTTTAGGATAAAATTTATATGAGGCATGTAAATTTTGGTGACTTTTGGAGTTGGCATGCAAAACCCTTAAGTTATGGGTAAAACGGTCATTTTCCTACATGTAGATGGTAAAAAAGAAAATTTTACTCTTTAAGTTAGTATTTTCCATATTTTAAATTATTGGTGATTTAGTTTTAACTTTTTTAGAATCACTAATTACAGTTTTTCGTGATCGTGCTTGAAGTTTTATAAGAAACGCAAAGATCGAGGTAAGTTAGCTTTTAACTTACTAGCAGTCTACTGTGTATGTGTGCTAAATAAAGGAACTACAGTGTATGTATGTGTGTTATCATATATGCCATGCCAAGCGAAGTTATCACATATTTGTCTGTTACACAGAATTTATTCTGTCATGAGTTTCATCTGTTACATAAGATATTTTGTCATATATTGCAAGTACATAATGTTAAATATGCCATCTATTACATGTATGTCATGTCATGTTCACTGTTGCAAGTATGTAAGGTTAATTATGTTTCCGTTACATGTGATATCATGTTATGAAATATTGTGTGTTACATGTTTAAGTCATGTTACGATATAACCCTATCTCAAGTTGGTCATGTCTTTCAAGTTATGTTCAAGTCATGTTATGTTATGTCAGGGCTTCTGTCTTTTCGTATTCCAGTCACGTTTCATCTTAAGTTACATTCAGTTTCATGGGGTCCACAACAACTGTGGCACATGACGTATGGGGTCACAGCAATTGTGATGCATACACTACATGAGACACATCAATTGTGACACATAAAATACATGGGGCCACAACAACTGTGGAGTGTATTTAACTACATTGTAATACGTAAAATACATGGGGCGACAACAACTGTGGAGTATGTATTTAAGCAGTTAAAGAATAAGTTTCAGATCACGTTCATGTTAAGTCAAGTGTCAAATCAAGTTTATGTTATGGCATGTTATGTTCATGTTCAAGTTCATGTCAAGCCAAGTTCAGTTCACGTTGTAATTTAAGTTATGTCAGTTATGCTATGTCGTAGGTCAAGTTATGCCTTGATTACTTATATATGGGGTCACAGCAATTGTGACGTATACACTACGTGAGACATAGCAATTGTGACACGTAGAATACATGGGGCCACAATAACTGTGGAGTATGTATTTAAGCAGTTAAAGAATATGTTTCAGATCACGTTCATGTTAAGTCAAGTTTTAGAGCAAGTTCATGTTAAGTCAAGTTTCAGATCAAGTTCATGTTATGTCAAGTTCAGTTCACGTTTTAATTTAAGTTATGTCAGTTATGCTATGTTGTACGTCAAGTTATGCTTTAATTACTTATAAATTTGATTATGCATTCATGCTTTTACTGTCATCCATGCATCATTAGCCTGTGTGGAAGTTTTTTGTTAACTTACTGAGATTTGTAATCAAATCTCACTTTGGTAGTCCCAACTACCATTCCCCCCGAATGGTAGATCTTGTTACAGAACTTGAAGGAGAATCAAGAGCTGACCAACTAGACACAGTTGACTAAGCGACGATGCGATGTCAATGTTAATATAGTAGTTAACGTAAATTACTACTTGTATGATGGAGTTGCATCTCTAGTACTTTTTGGATCATAATCATTTTGGACTAGTATTGTAATCTTAGTTGTTCAATGGGTCTTTATGTATCAAGTATGTTTTAAACATTTAGGATATTTTCAATTTGGTGCATAGTATTGCTAAAGAAAAAAAATTTATCCACTGCGAATATTGCATAATGTTAGATGCATGTTAGGAACATTGCATCTTATATGTCATGAACAAGAGCAGGTAACCTTGTATTGTATGTCTCGACACTTCAAATGTCCGTTCGATCCCAAATGGAATTTTGGGACGTCATAGAACCAGTTTTGTTCCACCTAATCCACGCTTTGGAAGACATGACTTGGAGATAGGGCCTATTGTTGTTAAGGCTTTCAATTTGTTTAACGGATTTTTATTATTAGTTTAAAATAAGTGGGCTTGAGGATGCTTAGCCCACATATGTCTTATTTCTTATGAACTAGGGTTTTAGGGAAGGCCTTGTATTTTGGCCAAGGGCTTATTTGGAAAGTTATAATATTATTTGAATTAGGATTTTAGAAGTTACTATAGTGTGGCACTATTCATGCTATAGTACCAAGGCACTATTCATGCTACATTACCCAAAGCACTATTCGTACTACAGTACTCAAGGCACTATTGACTTCGAATTTTTGGGAATTGTTTATTTAAACCATTTGTAGCCTCATTTGAGAAGCAGACAATATTGAATTTTCATTTTGAGTTAAGTTATCTCCTCTTGTTTTTTTTAGACTTTTGAACTTATCAAAAGTAAATCACAACCTTTATGGCGTTCTACCTTTGAAATTTGGGTTCTTGAGACGGGTTCTTTACGGATCTAGATTTTAATATAATCTAGGTTCTTGAAACAAATTCTTAACAGGTTTAGATTCTCCATCCGTTGAGTTTGATTTGGCTTTCTTAGGTGAGTTTTCAAATTGATTGTAGGTTCAAGGGATTCCAATTCTACGGGTTCATATCACATCCCTATTAAAAACAATACTCCTAGGCACATCATGGAGTCCAACTATCACCCTAAAAAACAAGTCAGCTATCAAGTAAGATGGCATGGAATGAAATGTGCCATCTTACTTAATCTATCCACAACCACAAAAATAGAATCTCTACCCCTTTTTGTCCTAGATAGCTCCAAAATAAAGTCCATAGATATCTACCCATGGCTCACTAGGACGAGTATGGGTGTGATGCCCCCAAATTCCGTTTGGGATCGGATGGATATTTGAAGCGTCGAGACATGCAACACAAGGTTACCTGCCCCCGCTCATGACATATAAGATGCAATATTCCTAACATGCATCTAACATTATGCAATATTCGCAGTGGATAAATTTTTTTCTTTAGCAATATTATGCACCAAATTGAAAATATCCCAAATGCTTAAAACATACTTCATACATAAAGACCCATTGAACAACTAAGATTACAACACTAGTCCAAAATGGTTATGATCCAAAAAGTACTGTAGATGCAACTCCATCGTACAAGTAGTAATTTACGTTAACTACTATATTAACATTGACATCGTACCGTCGCTCAGTCAATTGTGTCTAGTTGGTCAGCTCTTGATTCTCCTTCAGATCCTGTAACAAGATCTACCATTCGGGAGGAATGGTAGTTGGGACTACCACAATGAGATTTGATTACAAATCTCAGTAAGTTAACAAAAAAACTTCCACACAAGCTAATGATGCATGGATACCAGTAAAAGCATGAATGCATAATCAAATTCATAAGTAATTATAACATAACTTGACGTACAATATAGCATAATTGACATAACGTAAATTGAAACGTGAACTGAACTTGATATGACATGAACTTGATCTGAAACTTCACTTAACATGAACTTGCTCTGAAACTTGACTTAACATGAACATGATCTGAAACTTATTCTTTAACTGCTTAAATACATACTCCACAGTTGTTATGGCCCCATGTATTCTACGTGTAAATACATACTCCACAGTTGTTGTGGCCCCATGTATTCTACACATCACAATGCAGTTAAATACATACTCCACAGTTGTTGTAGACCCCACAAAACTGAATATAACTCAAGATGAAACGTGACTAGAATACGAAAGGATAGAAGCTCTAACGTAACATAATGTGACTTGAACATAACTTGAAAGACATGACCAACTTGAGATAGGGTTATATCGTAACATGACTTAAACACGTAACACACAATATTTCATAACATGATATCACATGTAACAGAAACATACTTAACATGAAATACTTGCAATAGTGAACATGACATGACATATATGATAACACACATACATACACTGTAGTTCCTTTACTTAGCACACATACACAGCTAGTAAGTTAAAAGCTAACTTACCTTGTTCTCTGCGTTTCTTATAAAAGCTCAAGCGCGATCACGAGGAACTGTAATTAGTGATTCTAAAAGTTAGAACTAAATCACTAATAATTTAAAATATGAAAAAATAACTAACTTAAGAGTAAAATTTCCATTTTACCCTCTACATATAAGAAAATGACCATTTTACCCCTAACTTAAGGGTTTTGCATGCTAACTCCAAAAGTCACCAAAATTTACATGCCTCATGTAAATTTTATCCTAAACTTAAATATCAATTTAGAAAAATTTAAAACTAATTACAACTATTAAAACTCCATAGGGCCAAAATTCTCATATGCTATTTCCTTTGATTTTTGTTTCTAACTTGTTTTGATCAATCTTTTTATCTATGACTTATAAAGATGTGATCTTCAAACCACCTGTGATGCCCCCAAATCCCCATGCACGGACACGGGGAAATCGAGACGTCCGGATGGTGACATCACAGGTCACCACCCTATCGACGAGTGCCAAGTGTGTGTATAAGCAACAATGTGCAAAAAGAAACACGCAGCGGATAACGAAAGTCATAACAAAGTACAAGAATTTTTCTTAGTTTAATACAAAGCTGTTCAAACATACATAATAAAATATTACAAACTACGAATATTGTTCAAACCAACAACAAAGCTTAAACTTCAACTCAATACTCTGGCGGAGCCGCATCCTCGGGCTCAGCCTCCTCCTCCTCCTCCTCGATCTCTGCACCAAAATTTACGGTACCAAAAATGGTGCCGCAGGTAAGTAAAATCCAAACATCACTAGATAAAAACATATTAACTCAAACAACATGCATGAAATAATGCAATGCACATGTCCCATAAAATCATATTTTTCCACGCACGCCAAAAATCCCATTTGGCCCCAAAAGCATATTATTTACCAAGTCTCACCAAAAGTCTCATTTGGCCCATAACCAACTCAATCCATTAACCAAATAATCCGTATGCACTATGACCTCCTTTAGGGGTCATCCGCACACCCTGGCTCCTGTGTCACACCGCAGGTAACGACCACGCGCGTGACACCTAAACGAGCGATGCCCAATTCTGCGCCCCGTGCATTCGTAGCCAAGTATCCTCTAGCCCTCGCCAGCGAAGGGCCACGGAGATGGTACGTAGAGCGTTACCATCCCACCCGCTCCCGTTGTCGCCTAGCGACAACTCAGGGGACATCACTCAGTATATTACACTCCCGAGTGAATAGAGGAGCTCCACCGGGATAATACCCCATCCCAGCTTGGGGTCGTGATACACACGCACCCGAAAATCCATTTACTCCAATAAAACAGGACTTTCTCAAATAAATAAAATGCATGTGCATGCACCATGTAAATGCAATCTCAATGAACAAAACAACCAATCAACTACAAATCAACAATCCAAGCAACTCCATCATCAATCCATCCGACCCTTGAACTCCTCGGACTCAGTCCGAAATCAACCAACCAACAACAAATATTTATTGTAAGAGCAAAATATATTTAAATCTAAAAGTAGAGTTTGGAAAATACTTACAGCGCTATACGGTATTTTTCGAAAGCTCGTGGTGTTGCAAACGGCGGAGGAAAATCAACGTAATAGTGTAATTTACACTGTGGCCATGGGTAATAAATTATCCACTTCTGAACGGGGATAAACTAAGACCCGAAATTGATAGAGAATGGCCTTGAGATGTTTATGAAGTTAAAGGAAGTGAGTTTTGGCCGTGGGTGGCAGTGGAAGCGAACAAAGCCCAAATCGGAGTTGAGCTCGTGGGAGCTGCTCCGGCAACGGATCGAGGCCAAAAATGGGTGGGTTAGGTCGGCAAGAGGTAGGGGAAGAAGCTGTGAAGAGGTGGTGGCCGGAGGTGGAGCGACGGCGCCGGAAAAGTTCAAAAACCGTGTGGCTTAGAGGAGCTCGTGGCAACTAACAGCTGGTCGGATGGCCCTGAAAATTGGTGGGGATGATCACTGGTGGGAGGGGAAGATTTTGGTGGGGGTGGTGTACTACACGGCATTCGGACAGCGGCGGTCTGGGCTGGTCAACGGGCGATGACGGAAAAGGAAAGGAGAAGGGAGCTGCGATGGGAGAGAGAGAGAAATCGGGGAAGAAAGGAAGAAGAAAAAGAAAGAAAGGAAAGAAAAGAAGAAAAGAAAAAGGAAAAAGGGAAAAAGAAAAAGAGAAAAGAAAAGAAATGAGGTCCAATCTTCACTCCAGAAATCCAAAAACCGATCTGCCGAAAACGATTTTAAAAACCGTAAAACGACTAAAATAAATTAAACACCACATCAAATAAATTAAAACCAATTTAAAATGTAATTATTTAAAATAAATAAACCAATATATTAATTAAATTAGAAACACTCCTTCAGTGAAAATACACGTAAAAGCGGGTCATCACACTTAACTCCTATATGCCTATCCATCCCAACTTCAAATGTTAGGTCTTCCTCATTCTCACCATCTCCTTCATCTTCATAGTCATGTTCTCTTCTAGGTTCGCGTCTCCACCTATCTCTCCCACCATGCAAATTTCTAATTATTTTATCTTGTTGATCCATCCAATACCTCACTTCCCCAACATCATGTTCAACTACTCAAACTGTTGTTGCATGGCCTGCAACACAAAGGAGTTATCCAAGAAACAAGAACAAGAGAAACACGGAAGGAATAAAATAACATGAGTCTCAGGGAATTTATATGAGGGAAAGAGTAATTACAAAACAAGATAGCAATTAAAAAGATGTTGTGACGCCCCCAGATTTTCGTTTGGCATTGGAAGGACATCTGAAGCATCGAGACATGTAACACAAGGTTACCTGCCCCCCATTCATGACATATAGGATGCAATGTTCCTAACATGCATCTAGCATTATGCAATATTCGCAACGGATAATTTTTTTTTCAATACTCTACACCAAACTTATAACATCTAAAATAATTAAAGCAGAATCCATGCATACTTAACAAAATAAACATCCACGATTTTAGTACCAGTCTCAGAAGACTGTAATCTATAAAAAAACATGGGAGGCTAGACTCCGTATTTATATTACCAAAATACACTATTGAAGAAGTTCATCGAGTAATTCATGTAACTCAACTAACGAGGCTAGAATACTGTCCAAAAACTAACTACGGAAGTTGTAAGCTCCGCATCGTGTCTGCGACGTCTACTCAACCTCCTTCAGTCTACCAATATTCGCTCCATGTTCTGATCCTGACACATCGCCTACCATTTGGGAGGAATGGTAGTTGGGACTATCATGGTGAGATTTGATTAAAAATCTCAATAAATTAACATAAAACTGCCACACAAGTTAATGATGCATGCATGGCAGTAAAAGCATGAATGCATAATTAAAGTCGTAAGTAAGCATATCATAACTTGATATATAGCATGGCATAACTAACATAACCTAAACTAAAACATGAACTGAACTTGAACTTATAATATAACATGGGCTAGCGACATAACATGAACGTGAACTTGAAACATAACATGGACTTAAATCATAGCATGAACGTGAACATACATAACATAAACATGAACTTGAATTTAACATAAACCTAAGCATAATATAACATAAACGTGAACTTGAGACATAACGTGGACATGAACATAACATAAGATGATATGAACATTGTGACGCCCCCAAATCCCCACGCACGAACACGGGGAAATCTAGACGTCCGGATGATGACATCACGGGTCATCACCCTATCGACGTGTGCCAAGTGTGTGTAAGCAACGAATGTGCACGAGAAACACGCAGCGGATAGCAAAGTCAATAACTAAGTACCAGAATTTTTCTTGTTTAATACAAAGCTGTTCAAAACATACATAAATAAATATTACAAAACACAAATATAGTTTTAAACCAAATACAAAACATAACATCAGCATCCCGGCGGAGCCGTATCCTCGGGCTCAGCCTCCTCCTCCTCATCCTCGAACTCTGCACCAAAATCTACGGAACCAAAAATGGTGATGCAGGTAAGTAAACTCCAAACACCACTAGATAAAAACATATAAAACTCAAACAATATGCATGAAAGAAAAACAAATGCACATGCACCATAAAACCATAATTTTTCCACGCACGCCAAGAAATCTATTTGGCCCAGAAAAACATATCCTTAAAACCAAGCCTCGCCATTATCCCAAATAATGGCCCAAACCACCATTTTCCTAGAAAATGGATCAAAAGCCTCGAAACCAAATCTCGCCATTTTCTCAGAAAATGGCCCACATCCGAAAACCATAAAAACAATCCGGTTATGCATGCACCATGATCTCCCCTAGGGATCATCCGCACACCCTAGCTCTGTGCCACATCGCAGGTAACGACTACGCATGTGACACCTAAACAAGTGATGCCCAGACTCGCGCCCTGCGCGTACCTGGCCAGGCCATCCTCTAGTCCCCGCCACTCTAGGGACCACGGAGTCGTCATGACAGCGTTATCGTATCATAGCGTTAACCTAGGGGATGTCACTCAGTATTATCCACTCCCGAGTGACCAGAGGAGCTCCACCAAGATAATAACCCATCCCGGCTTGGGCTCGTGAGACACACGCACCCAAAAAACATTTACGCCAATAAAACGAGATTTTTTCGATTAAAATAAAATGCACATAAACACAATATGAAACTCACGCCTCATGGCTCAAATAATCAAGCAATCACAAACAAGCAAAACCAAGCACTCCGTCCTCAATCCATCCGACCCTCGAACTCCTTGGACTCAGTCCGGAATCAGCCAACCAACAACAAATAATTTATTGAATGAGAAAAATATATTTAAATCTAAAATTAGGGTTTGGAAAATACTTACAGCGCTATATGGTATTTTTAGAAAGCTCGCAGCGTTGCAAACGGCGGAAGGAAAACAACATAACAGTGAAATTTCACTGTGGCTGTGGGTTGTAAAATACCCACTTTTGAACGGGGACAAACTAAGGCTCGGGATTGATGGGGAAGGGTCTAAGGATGTTTATGAAGCTAGTGGAAGTGGAGTTTGGCCGTGGCTGGGGGCGAAAACGGCGGAGGAAGGGCCGAAATGCCCCAAAATGGAAACTAGCTCGTGGGAGCTGTTCCGGTGACTGTTAGAGGCCAGAAATGGGTGGGTTAGGATGGCAAGGAGTCGGTGATGAAATGGTGAAGAGGTGGTGGCCGGAGGTGGAGCGACGGCGGCAGATCGGAGCAAAAACCGTGTAGCTTGATGGGCTTTTTTCGGCTAAACGGCGGCTCCGTTGGTGGTGGAATTTTGTGGGATGGTTCACCGGAGGGAGGGGAAGATTTTGGTGGGGGTGGTGTGCCGCACGGTGGCCGGCGGCGGTAGTTCTGGGAGGTTGAAGCTTCCGGCCGTGAGGGAGAGGGGAGAGAGAGAGACGAACCGGGGGGGTATCGCGCGGGAGGGGGAACCGGGGAGGGATAAAGAGAAAGAAAAAAAAGAAATAAAAAGGAAAAAGAAGAAAAAAGAGAAAGAAGAAAAAAAGAAAAGAGAAAAAGAAAAGATGGAGGGAAGAAATGGGTCCAATCCTCACTCCGGAAAACAAAACAGATCCGCCGAAAACGAGATTAAAAATCGTAAAATGACTAAATAAATTAAACACCGCATCAAATAAATAAAAACCAATTAAAATACATTAATTTAAAATAAATAAACCAATATATTAATTAAATTAAAAACAACACTTCAGTGAAAATACAGGTAAAAGCGGGTCATCACAAACATGAACTTGAAACTTAACATGATCATGAATATAACATAACATGACCTTGATCTGAAACTTAGTCTTATCTCATGGGGTCACCATGATTGCTTATTCTTATCTCATTGGGTCACCATGATTGCTTATTCTCAAGTTCTTGACATAAACTTGGACTCTTGTTCAATTGACTTAATTAATAACGTGACCATATGGGTGCTATAAGGGTCCCCTTGAGCCGTGTGTCCCTACCGATTACCGCATCACAACACAAGTATCTACACTAGCTGTGAGTGCATTAATACGTACTCCAGAGTTGTTGTGGCCCCATATATTCTACGTGTCACAATTGTTGTGTCTCACGTAGTGTATGCTCTACAGTTGTTGTGGCCTCATACTTCATGCTCCACAGTTGTTATGGCCCTATGAATTGTTTGTGCCCCACTTGTTATGAACACACGTAAAATAAAATATGGCACCATCGGCTTTAGTGCCTAGCGCGCTCCGGTGACCAGCTAATTAGGCCACATTCGCAACCTGTTGACTGTACTTCATCAATCCAGGGAATTTCACACCTATTTAGACACTCCAGCGTGAACAAAGGAGTTTCAATAGGATATTACCCCATCCTAGCACTTAGGATCGTGATTGACATGAATAACTTAACATAAATGTAATCTGAAACTTGACTTAACATAAACTTAATCTGACTTCTTTACTTAACATGACATACTTGTAATGATGAATGTTACATGATATGACATACATATAACATGTGGCATACTTAACATCGCATACTTATAACATATAGCAATATATGACAGAATAGATTGTGTAACAGATAAATATTCTTGACAGAATAAATCATGCATAACAGATAAACATGTAATGACGTGGCATGGCCTGGCATATATGATAACATACATACATAAATTGTAGTTCCCTTACCCATCATACGTACACAGTAAACTGATAGTAAGTTAGAAGTTCTAACTTACCTGGATTGTCGCATTCTACGAGAATAAAGTGCGAAATACGTGAAACTGTAAGAGGGTATTATAAAAGTTAAAAATTTAATTACTAACAATTAGAAACATGAAAACAAGCTAACTTCTGGTAAAATGACCATTTTACCCTCTACATGTGAAAAAATGACCATTTTACCCCTAACTTAAGAATTTCACATCCTAATTCCAAAAATTTCCAAAATTTACATTAGGAATGGAAATTTTGTCCTAAACTCAAATATCAACTCAGAAAAATTTAAAACAAATCACAACTATGGAAAACACACTATGGCCGAAACATCCATATGCCATTTCTCTTGATTTTTGTTGCAATTCCTTCCAACTTCAAAACTCATGCTTAAACCAAAATTTTGCAACTAAGATCTTCCTATCCTAAGTTTAAAACCATACTTAAAACATCCATTTATAAAAAACTAATAATCAACCCCAAAATTTTTGTAAAAAGATCCAAACACTTGAATCACAAGCTTTGACCCTAAATCAAAACATCTCCAAGAATTCCAAAAAAAAAACAAATCTTACTTCTAACATATTCATAACATCATCCTTTAAATCATCAAAATAAAAGTCACCAAAGTCACAAAATAACACTTGAAGTTTTTGGTTTTACACTTAGTCCAAAAACAGAAACTTTTTTCTCAACTAGCTTTGATAAATCTCTTGATCAATGGCTTAAGAAGGTGAGATCTTTGAAATAAAGTGTCACGTGGTTTTAAAAT
The DNA here is from genome assembly GCF_018687715.1 of Carya illinoinensis. Classification (NCBI taxonomy): domain Eukaryota; kingdom Viridiplantae; phylum Streptophyta; class Magnoliopsida; order Fagales; family Juglandaceae; genus Carya; species Carya illinoinensis. The sequence goes on along the minus strand of NC_056755.1, from coordinate 26,776,808 downwards.
GTGCCCTAAACAATATCCTACCATCAAACTTAAAATCATGTGGCTAAAACTCAATAAAATATGGATCTAATTCAAAAACATCAAATCTTAGGCATAACCGAAATCCTCTTGCATAGAAAAATCATATCTTTGAAACTAATACTAAATATCTTCAAAATAATATCCTAACATGAAAATAAGAGACTTTTATGAAGAATTCATTGTGTGAAAATACTTACAAAGGGTTGAAAAGCTCCACGCAAAAAGACCTAAAAATCTGCCCGAGAGAGCTCTTTTGGGTTTCTCTCTAAGAAAGGGGTGAAGAAGTGATGAAAGGGAAGGAATTGTGTCTTGCACGACTGAAGGCTTCTGTAGAGGGAAGATATGGACCTGAATGACCTTGATTGGTGGTGGCTATGTGACATAAAGTGGAGAATAGTGAGGGGCAAAGGATAGCCTGCAGAAGCTATGAGGTATGGAGGTTGATGGGGTGGGTTTCTCCGTCTCTTCAAGGCACTATTGGGTGCAGCCAATGGCAGTGAATGGTCTGCCATGTGAGGGAGGAAACTTCTCCAAGAAGTCTTGCCAATGTGGCCAAATTCGTGGGCCTTGGTGGGCCTCAACCAAGTTGGCTTCAATTTGGGGTTTAAAAAGGGTTTGGTTATGGTTTGAGATGCTATCAAGCCCAAAATCCAATTTTTCATGGCCCAAAAGAATTTCCAAGGTTTAAGAGGTTGGATAATGATGTCATAATAATAATTTGAGAAATTAATAGCATGTGAAAGTGATTTAATCAAGTGATTAAACACAATGCTAGAAATTGGATCAAAGAGGGTTTGAAGGCCAACTTTAGGTTTTGGGGAAACCGTTTAGGGTTTTGGTTTCAACCAAGCTTTTGGGGTTTGAATTGGATTCTAACCATTTAGGGTTTCACTAGGGTTGAAACCCTATTTGATCTGGCTCACCCTAGTTGATCAGATGAAAAAACAGTTTTGTTTAGGTGGCATGATCTCACACCTTGATTTCCTTCACAAATCTATCAAATGGTTCCTCTTTGTACCAAGTGTCTAATACTTTCACTATGTGTGGCTAAGATCTTGCCAAGTGTCCAAATAAAACTTCTCTAACCTAATTTGGACATTCCACACTATGATTTTGAAAACACTGCACTTAGTACGCTTATCGAGGCTACTATTCACTCCAAAGAAATGCATAATAAACTTAGTACTGAAAAATCCTAAATATTCAACCCTGAAATGCTTCTAAAAATAAATTCACAGTTTTGAACAGCCGTTTTGTCCGAAATTATGAAAATGGGTTATTGCGTCATAAAATCCTAAATATTCAACTGAGTCCAGTGGCATAGACCATAATGTATTCTAACACTTCTAACTACCTCAAACAATTAAAATCGCATTTCTAGCATCATAGTGAGTGATAACACTGACTATGTTGATAGACTAAAACCTTTGCCATTAGTCGATTCGTAAAAACTTACGGAGTTTTCATGAGGTTCCTAAAGTCTATAGAAATTTCACCATTGAATTTCTAACAGACTGTTACAGATGTATTCATCTGCTTTGATGATAAAGCTCAATCAATGCCAAATCACTCAATTTTCAGATAGCAAGTATTTCAAACAACTATACCCAAAATCATCTCTTATTTTTTTTTTCAAATTTTCTTTTTTTTTTTTCTTTTCATTTCTTGTCTTTTCCTTTCTTTTCTTTTCTCTTTTTTTTTTTTTCCTTTTATCGCTAATTCAGTCACAAATAGCAATAATCAATTGTGACAATCAAACAATTGAATTCAAACACATAAAAATTGATAAGGAAATATAAGGGAATCAATGAAACCCTATATGATGAAATTTTTGGCAGCCCTAATAAGATGGAATTTTGGCCAACACAAAAACCCTAATGAAGAAGATAATCTCGGCAGCCTCAAGATGATGTAATTTGGCCAAACAAACCCTAGGATAAGCAATTTTGTCAAACCATAGAAAAAAATGAGAAATTCTCAGCCCCCTTGCCTTTTTTTTTTGGCAACCCTAGAACAATGAAGTCCTAGAATTAAAGATGCAATAAATAAAAGATAGAATCATACCTAATTGGAAACCTTGCTCTGAATACCAAATGATATGAACCCACGGAATTGGTATCCCTTGAACCCACAATGAATTTGAAAACTCACCAAAAAAAGTCAAATCAAGTCAATGGATGGTGAATCTAGACCCGTTGAGAACTCGTTTCAAGAACCTAGATTATATTAAAATCTAGACCCGTTGAAGAACCTATCTCAAGAACCCAGATTACAAAGAAGGAACGCAACAAAGGTTGTGATTTACCTTTGATAAGTTTAAAAGTTCAAGAACAAAAAGAGGAGATAACTCACAATGAAAATTCAATATTGTCTAACCATGAAGTGGGAAACCAAAGATGTTTAAATACTCCCTAACAAAAATAACCCTAGGCTAAAATATGGCCCCTTCCCAAAAATATCCTTAAGTAAACAGTGTGGTGCTATGGTACCGTGAACAGAACTGCACTACAGTAACTCCTTGAAATCTTAGTTCAACAAAATTAATAATTTTCCCAACATGCCCTTAAGTCCTTCTCATAACAAATCCAATTATTCTAAACTAACAAAATAAGTCTTTTAAATGAATTAACTAAATTGAATGCTTTCAAATCATGTTTATTTTTGGAAATGGCAAAGTAGCAGAAGGCCTTGGAATTTGCAAGCTTAACCCAAGGAAATATGACGGTCGACCAGTATGTGGCTTGTTTTATGGAATTGGGAAGATTCGCACCTCACTTCATTAACACGGAGCAGGTGCATGCTTGGAAATTTCTGGATGGGTTGCAGCCATGTATTCAGAATCAAGTGGCCTGCTTACGGATGGAGTCCATCCTTCCAAGAATTAGTCAATGTGGCGTCGATAGCTGAAGTGGAACCATGAAGACTGATTGTGCAAGCTCAACCTGATAGGAAGAGGGGATACCCTTACTCACCAGGAGGTAGTGCGGGAAATCGGAAGGCCCTTGTAAACCCGAATAAGGGAAATGGTGTAGTAATTGGAAGAACAACACCTATTACTCTGCCATTATGTCAACGATGCAAGAGGCAACATAGTGGCGAATGTTGCTTGGCCTCAGGAGCTTGTTTTAGATGCGGCCAGAATGGTCATATGATTCAGGATTGTTTGCAGAATACGCCTAGAGGGATGTCAACACCAAGCAATAAAGCGAAGGCCCCAAGGAAAGCTAAGGTTTATGCAATTACACCTGTTTCCTTATTAGGTAAGATTAGATTGAAGCAGTATTCAGTATGTGCTCTATTTGATTCTGGAGCATCAAGATCGTTTATCTCTAGTAATTGTGTATGGCGATGTGAGCTTGAGATGGAGCCAATGCCCCAGAAAGTGTTAGTGGCTATTCCAAATGGAAAGATTATTGGGCATAAGGATATAGTTAAGAATTTCCTGTTGGAAGTGGCAAATGTAGTTCTGACCGCAGATTTGATTGTCTTCTGAATGATGGAATTGATATAATCCTAGGAATGGACCGAGACATTATGCTAAGATTGACTGTTGCAAGCAGGAAGTGGTGTTTGATCTTCTTGAGAAGGAAAGTTCTGTTATATGGGAGAGATTGTTTGGTTGAATCCATGTATGATGACTATTGGGCAAGTTAGGAGAAGTTTGATGAGTGGAGACGCCGCTTATTGGGTAATGTTTACCAGTAGGATGGAGGCACCATAGGGAGTCTAAGGAATTCCTATGCTTGAAGATTTTCTGAAGATTTTTGCCGATGAGTTGCCTAGATTACCCCCGAATCAAGAAACGGAGTTCATAATAGAACTTGAACCGGCCACGGCCCCAGTGCATAAGGCACCTTATCGAATGACACCAGCAGAATTGAAGGAGCTTAAGGTTCAAATAGAAGAGCTTTTGGAGAAAGTTTTCATCTGACCTAGCTCATCACCGTGGGGAGCACCGGTATTGTTCATTATAAAGAAAGATGGGACTCTAAGGATGTGTATTGATCATATAGATTTGAATGAAGTAAATATTAAGAATAAGTACCCGTTGCCAAGAATAGATGATCTGTTAGATCAATTGCAAGGAGCTACGGTTTTCTCTAAGATTGATCTATGATCACGGTATTATCAACTTAGAATCAGGGAGCAAGACGTGTGATGGGCCCCAAGGTGGACCGAGCCTTAGAGATCCTTCGCAAATTCTAGATGGGGCAATCATAGAATCGAGAGTTAGGAAGAGAAAGGAAGCAACGCAAAGATTGGTACAATCCACTTGGGACGTGTCTAGCAAGAGCCCAACATTCAAGATGGGCTTAAAGGAAGAAAATCCAATTTCATTCATGTGATACAACAAGTTATGGAAGACATGACTTGGGCTTATTGTTATTGAAGGCCTTGGACTTGTTTATTTCATTAAAAGGGCTTATTTTATTAGTCATAGGAATTAATCTAGAATAATTGGGCTTAGGGGATGTCCAGCCCACACACGTCTTATTTCTTTTGAACTAGGGTTTTTGGGAAGGCTTTGTATTTTGGCCAAGGGCTTGATTGGAAAGTTATTATTTTATGTCTCACTACGGTTTAAGAAGTTACTGTAGTGTGGCACTGTTCACTTAGGGTTTTTAGGGATTGTTTATTTAAACCACTTGTAGCCTTATTTGAGGAGGTAAGATATTATTGAATTTTTATTGGTGAGTTGAGTTTACTCATTTTATTCTTGATTGAACTTTTGAACTTATCAAAGGTAAATCACAAGTTTTGTGGCGTTTCTCCTTGTAATCCGGGTTCTTGAGACGGGTTCTTCAATGGGTCTAGATTTTAGTATAATGGTTCTTAAAACGAGTTCTTAACGAGTCTAGATTCTCCATCCATTGACTTGAATTTGGCTTTCTTGGGTTTTTTTTTTCAATATCGTTGTTGGGTCATAAGGCGAGTCGATTGAGGTTCACATCACTTGGTATCAGAGCTAGGTTTCAAATCAAGTCTAATTCTACCTTTTAATAGTTGTATCTTTAAATTTAATTCTAGGGCTTCATTGTTCTAAGGTTACCAAAACAAAATGTGCAGAAATTCATTTTTCCTAGGGCTGCCAAATTACTCTATCATTTAGGTTTCATGTTCATTATCATAGGGTGGCTAAATTCCTTGTTTGAGGGCTGCCAAAATTTGCACCATTTAGGGTTTGAAATTTCTAGTGTTTCTTGCATCTCTAAGTTTTTCAATTGCTTGGAGTGCCATTTTATTGATTCTCTTCTATTCCTATCAATTTCATGTGTTTGAATTGAATTGTTTGATTTTCACAATTGAGTCAATTGTTTGTGATTGAATTTGTGGAAAAAAAAAAGTAAGAGAAAAAGAAAAGAAAGGAAAATAAAAGAAAAGAAAGGAAAAGAAAATAATAGAAAAGAAAAGAAAAGAAAAAGAAAGGAAAAGAAAAATTCAAAAATAAAAAATAAAAAAAAAATATATTTTTGATTGAGCCTTCTCATCAGGGAGCTGAATATATCTTATAGTTGGTATCTTGTTTCATAATTACACTTTCCCTCATTTCAATTCCTTGATTCTCGTGTTATTTTTTTTCCTTCCGTGTTTCTCTATTTTTGTTTCTTGGACCTAATTATTAGTTGGAATAAAACAAGGTTGTATTGTCTTTATTGAGTTCAATTAGTTCTTAAAGAACTTGGTGGGAAACTCTTGAGGTAAAAGGCAAGAGAGTGAGAGAAGCCAATTAAGAGTGATACATGAGTGAAGTGCCATTATTCGAGCGTAAACACGTAAGGGAGTGTGTGAGGTTTTTACCACGTACATTCTTTTGTGCAGCGCATTATGATGTCTCTCACACATCACCGAATGGGATGGCAAACAATTCATACTTTGTGTTGCACTCCATGCAACAAAAGTTTAAAAAGTTAAAATTGGCATTGGGGGAAGTAAGGGATAGGATGGATCAACGAGGTGCAGTAATTAGAAATCTGCAAGGTGGAGAGATAGGAGGAGATGTGAGCCTAGTAATATTGAGAATGGGTATGAGTATGAAGAGTATGGTGAGTCTCTTGTTGCTAGACGTGCTCTCAATACACAAGTTAAAACAGATGATTTGGAGCAGCAAAGAGAAAATATTTTTCATACAAGATGCCACATCAATAGTAAGGTATGTAGTATGATCATTGATGGAGGAAGTTGTACTAATGTTGATAGCACTACTTTAGTTGAGAAATTGAATTTACCTACTTTAAAACACCCTAAACCATACAAGTTGCAGTGATTGAGTGATTGTGGAGAGGTTAGGGTAAATAAGCAAGTATTAGTTTCTTTCTCAATTGGGAAGTACAAGGATGAGGTGCTTTGTGATGTAGTACCTATGCATGCTGGCCATATTTTGTTGGGGGGCCCTGCAGTGTGATAGGAAAATGATCCATGATGGGTTCAAGAACATCTACAGTTTTGAAAATGATGGAAAAACAATCAAACTTGCTTCTTTAACTCCAACACAGGTCCATGAGGACCAACTGAAGCTGAAAATTAAGGTTGATAAAAAAATAAAGAGTGAAAGTGAGATTGATCAAAAAAGAGAGTAAATGTGAGGTTGAGCGAAAAAGAGAGAATGAGTTGAAAAATAATTGTGAGGCCGACTCTTCAAAAAAAGATGTTGAAAAAGAGAGTGAAAGAAAAGAGAGTGAAAATGAAAAAGAGAGCGAAAGAAAAAAAGAGAGTTTAAAGAAAATGGAGAGTGAAAAGAAAAGTGACAGTAAAGAAAGTGAGAGAAAAACAAAGAGAGAAGTGAGTTTTATGCTAAGGTGAATTTTAATACTAGCAAACTTAATGAATCTTTGCCTAGTGTTGTTATCTCTTTGTTGCAGGGATATGAGGTTGTGTTGCCTAGGGATGTTCTTAGTGAATGGTCACTTATTAGAGGAATAAAGCATCAAATTGATTTTGTGACAACACTGGAGAATTGACAACATTACCTTTGGCCGAAAGAATTTGTCCTACATGCCAAATATAAGTCCTTGATACACTTGCAAGAACAAGGTAAGTTGACTAGGATGCATGCCAAGTGGGAGGAATATCTTGAGACTTTTCCTCATGTAATTACATACGCGCATGGTGAGGAAAATTTTGTGGTTCATACATTAGCAAGAAGGTATGTCCTTATCTTTAATTTACAAGCAAACTTATTGAGATTTGAATATGAAAAGAAATTTCATGCTAATGATGATGACTTTGATAATGTGTATGAAATACATGAGAAAGTATCGTTTGGTCAGTTCTATAGACTAGATTGGTATTTGTTTAAAGAGAATAAACTTTGTGAGCTTGCTAGTCTTATGCGTGAGATGTTTGTGCATGGATGTGTTTTGTTAGAACATTTTGATGTGAAGAAAGTTTTAGACATGTTACATGAGCACTTTTGGACGTATCATTTGTCATTCATTGACATGTTGCATGAACGTTTGTGGCAGTATCATTTGCCATTCATTGTCGTGTTTTATGAACATTTAGGGGAATATTATTTCCATTCATTGAGATTGCATATAATCGGAGTTGTCATTTTGGGTTAAGGAAGACTTTAAATGTGATTCATGAACGTTTATGGGAGTATTATTTGCCTTTCATTGACTTGTTGCATAAACGTCTGCAAGAGTATCATTTGCCCTTGTTAGAGTTTTCATGTAATAGGACCATGGATACTACAATTTTTTATTCTCATTTTGAAATTGTTTATGATTTTAATTCACTTACTTCTTTAGTTTTGATGTTTTTGCTTGTTGATGATAGGACTAACTTGTATAGACTTTAACAAATTCTTGAGAAAATTAATAACAATTCATATCGAGTGGATCTTCCAGGTAAGTATCATGTTTCATCTATTTTCAAAATTACTGATCTTTTTCCCTTTCATGCAGGTGGAGGAGATTCGAGGTCGAATCCTTTTGAGGAGAGGGGGAATGATGGGCCCCAATGTTGACCGAGCCTTAGAGATCCTTTGCAAATTCCAGATGGGGCAATCATAGGATCGAGAGCTAGGAAGAGCAAGGAAGCAATGCAAAAATTGGTGCAATACACTTGGAACGTGTGTAGCAAGAGCCCAACATTCAAGATGGGCTTAATGGAAGAAAATCCAATTTCATTCATGTGATACAACAAGGTATGGAAGACATGACTTGGGCCTATTGTTATTAAAGGCCTTGGACTTGTTTATTTCATTAAAATGGCTTATTTTATTAGTCATAGGAATTAATTTAGAATAATTAGACTTGGGGGATGTCCTGCCCACACACATATCTTATTTCTTTTGAACTAGAGTTTTTGGGAAGGCTTTGTATTTTGGCCAAGGGCTTTTGTAGAAAGTTATTATTTTATGTCTCACTAGGGTTTTAGAAGTTACTGTAGCGCGACACTGCTCACTTAGGATTTTTGGGAATTGTTTATTTAAATCACTTATAACCTCATTTGAGGAGGCAAGACATTATTGAATTTTTATTAGTGAGTTAAGTTTACTCCTCTTGTTCTTGATTGAAATTTTGAACTTATCAAAGGTAAATCACAATTTTTGTGGCGTTTCTCCTTGTAATCCGGGTTCTTGAGACAGATTCTTCAATGGGTCTAGATTTTAATATAATCTAGGTTCTTGAAACGAGTTCTCAATGGATCTAGATTCTCCATCCATTGACTTGAGTTTGGCTTTCTTGGGTTTGTTTTTCCCATATTGCCATTGGGTCTTAAAGTGAGTCGATTGGGGTTCACATCATCTGGTATCAGGGCCAGGTTTCCAATCAGGTTTGATTCTATCTTTTAATTCTTGCATCTTTAAATTTAATTTTAGGGCTTCATTGTTCTAGGGTTACCCAAAAAAAAAAAAAGTGCAGAAACTTGTTTTTCCTAGGGCTGCCAAATTACTCTATCATTTGGGTTTCGTGTTCATCATCATACGATGGCTAAATTCCTTGTTTGAGGGCTGCCAAAATTTGCACCATTTAGGGTTTGAAATTTCTAGGGTTTCTTGCGTCTCTAAGTTGGCCAATTGTTTGGAGTCTCGTTTCATTTATTCTCTTCTATTCCTATCAATTTCGTGTGTTTGAATTCAATTGTTTGATTTTTACAATTGAATCAATTGTTTGTGATTGAATTTGTAGGGGGGAAAGGAAGAATGAAATAAAAGGGAGGTTTCCTTTTGCCAATTTATCCAATGCTAGAACTGAACTAGGAGGCTTAAGGTGGGTGTAAATGATGAGATTTCTCTTGAGAAATTGGTGTCGAAGGCTAGGGTTAGGAGCCTATTTTTTGCAATGCACATGAAGGTGCATCTAGGTGTTGATTTGCGTTGACTAGGGCATTGACATGGTTTTGTTTCTATTGACATGTGTCAAATCAAGACTAATCTTCTAATTCAATTTCAGAATGATGAAAAAGAACAATAAAATAATACGGTCCATATCAAAAAGCTTAGAAAGAATTAAAATGGAAATTAAGTACAGAACATGGTTTAGAGACTACTAATCATGTGTAAGTCAATTAATGACCTTAACACAAGCTAAAACCTTAACCATGGCTAGATGGGGAACCTTAGGGCAGTGTGGCATTTCTTGGGCTTGTGGGAAACCAATGATAAGGAGTATCTACGATTCAATTCAAAGAATGAAATAAAAGACGGGTTTCTTGTTGCCAATTCGTCCAATACTTGAACTGAACTAGGAAAAGTATAAGGAGGGGTGTAAATGTTGCAATTTCCCCTGAGAAAATGGTTTAAAAGGTCTGGGCGAGGGTCTGGTTTGTTGCAATGCATATGGAGATGCACCTAGGTGCCGATTGGCAGTGAATCCGGCATTGACATGGCTTTGGTTTTATTGACATGAGTTCACTCAAGACAATTCTTCTAACTCAATCTAAGAATGATGAAAAAATCAAGAAAAATAATACGGTCCATATTAGAAAGGTTAGAAATAATTAAAAAGGAGATTAAGCTCAAGACATTGTTTAGTTATGACTAATTAGGTGTATGTTGATTAATGCTCTTAACTCAAGCTAAAAAATTAACCATGGCTAGATGAGGAACCTTAGGGGCGTGTGAAATTTCTAGGGCTTATGGGAAACCAGAGGTATGATGGATGTGGGCTTCAATTGGAAAAATGAAATAAAAGGAAGGTTTCTTTTTGGCAATTCGTCCAATGCTAGAACTTAACTAGGAGGCTCAAGGTGGGGTGTAAATAATGAAATCTCTCTTGATAAAATAATGTAGAAGGCGTAGACTAGGGGCCGATTTGATGCAATGCACATGAAGGGGCACCCAAGGGCCGATTGGCATTGACTTGGGCATTGACATGGCTTTGTATCTATTGACATGTGTTGGATCAAGACTAATCTTCTAATTCAATGAAAGAATAATGAAAACCAACAATAAAAATAATAAAGTCCATATAAAAAATGTTAGAAAGAATTAAAATGGAAATTAAGCTCAAAACATAGTTTAGAGATGACTAATTATGTATATGTCGATTAATACCCTTAACTCAAGCTAAAAGCTTAGCCATGGCTAGATGGGGAACTTTAGGGGCATGTGACGCTTCTTGGGCTTTTGGAAAACCAATGGTATGGTGGATGTGGGCTTCAATTGGAGCAATAAAATAAAAGGAAGGTTTCTTTTTGGCAATTCGTCCAATGCTATAACTTACTAGGTGGCTTAAGGTGGGGTGTAAATAATGAAATTTCTCTTGAGAAAATTATGTAAAAGGCATAGACTAGAGGCCGATTTGATGCAATGCATATGAAGGTGCACTTAGGTGCCGATTAGCGTTCACTTGAGCATTGACATGGTTTTGTATCTATTGACATGTGTTGGATCATGACTAATCTTCTAATTCAATCAAGGACTAATGAAAAGCAACAATAAAAATAATAAGGTCCATATAAAAAATGATAGAAAGAATTAAAAAGGAAATTAAGCTGAAAACATAGTTTGGAGATGACTAATCATGTGTATGTCAATTAATACCCTTAACTCAAGCTAAATGCTTAACCATGGCTAGATGGAGAATCTTAGGGGCGTGTGATACTTCATGGGCTTGAGGAAAACCAATGGATAGAGAATCTAGACCCGTTGAGAACTCGTTTCAAGAACCTAAATTATATATAAATCTAGACTTGTTGAAGAACCTGTCTCAAGAACCCAAATTACAAAGGAGGAACGCCACAAATGTTATGATTTACCTTTGATAAGTTCAAACGTTCAATAAAGAATAAAGGGAGATAAACTCAACTCACAATGAATAAATTTAGCAATTTTCATAAACTTTCATATATTGTCTAAATGAGGCAACAAAGACTATTTAAACTAAAACCTCATAAAACCCTAGGTAAAATAAAGTCTCATCTTCCAAAAATGCCCTTGAGTGAATAGTACCCACAGCTACAGTGCCACGCTACATGTGATGACCTATTTTTACATGTATTTTCACTGAAGATGTGTTTGTAAATTTCATTAATATATTAGCTCTTTTATTTTAAATTATTGTATTTTAATTGGATTTATTTAGTTGTAATATTTTTTTATGGAGCTTTCTTTATATTAATTATCGTTTTGATTTTAAATTGCTATGTAATTTATTTTAGTTTTTTTTTAATTTAAAATTATGTTGTTGTTTTTATTAGTTATTTATTATATTTTAGTTTGATGTGGTGTTTAATTTATTTTAATCCTTTAATAGCTTTTAAAGTTTTTTTTTTTTCGTTGGATCAGTTTCTTGACTCGAGATGTGAGAACTGGATCTCACTTTCTTTCTTTTCTTTTTCTTTTTTCTTCTTCTTTCTTTTTTTCTTTTTTCTTCTTCTTTCTTTTTTTATTTTTTTCTTTTTTCTTTTCTTTCTTTTTCCTCCCCTGCTTCCCCCTAGCCCGCGCGACAGCCCCCTCCCCCCTCCTCTCCAGCCGTTCGGTCCAAGCTCTCAGCCGGCGCCACCTCCAGCCACCGTGACCCACCTCCACCTCCGGCATGTCCCTCCCTCACCGGCGAGCTCTACTGCACTGGTGGTGTGCAATGCCGGCCACCCAATCTCTCTCCTTTCTCCTCCAAACAAATGGGTCTTCAAGCCTTTTTCTCCTCTTTGAGCCACCATACACGGCCAAATCAGCCACCAAGCACCACCAATGGATTCACCACATCAAGGGCTTCCTCCCCATGTCTTTCTTTTCCCCTAACTCTCTCTTTTTGTCCTATGGGTCTCCATAGCTAGAGTTTCGGTTGCACCACCATACGCCGCCGTACACGGCGACCCATGGTGTTTCACTACCACCAACTTGTCCCTCTCATCACCATGACCTTCCCCAAGAAATTTCATGACCAACGGAGTTGTGTATAGCCCTCACTCTCCCTCACTCTCCAAGGCCGAAATTGGCTTCAAGTGGCCAATCCACCACCGTGCGCCTCCACCCACGGCCAAAGCTCACTTCCACTAGCTTCACAAACATCCCTAGACCCTTCCCTATAATTTCGTATCTTGGTTTGTCCCCGTTCGAAAGTGGGTAATTTATTACCCATGGCAACAGTGTAATTTACACTGTTACGTTGCTTTTCCTCTGCCTTTTGCAATGCCGCAAGCCTTCGAAAAATATCATATAGCGTTGTAAGTATTTTCTAAACTCTACTTTTAGATTTAAATATATTTTTCTCTTACAATAAATATTTGTTTTTGGTTGGTTGATTCTGGACTGAGTCCGAGGAGTTCGGGGGTCGGATGGATTGAGGACGGAGTTGCTTGGATTGTTGATTTATGGTTAGTTGGTTGTTTTATGCATTGAGATTGCATTTACATGGTGCATGCACGTGCATTTTATTTAAATTGAGAAAATCATGTTTTCTTGGCGTAAAAGGAATTTCGGGTGCATGTGTCTCACGAGCCCAAGTCGGGATGGGTTATTATCTCGGTGGAGCTCCTCTGGTCACTTGAGAGTGGATAATACTGAGTGATATCCCCTGCATTGTCGCAGGGCGACGATCAGATCGCACGATACGGTAACGCTGTCGTGTCGACTCCGTGGTCCCTAGAGTGGCGAGGACTAGAGGATGGCCTGGCTAGGGACGTGCTGGGTGCGAGTTTGGCCATCGGTCGTTTAGGTGTCACACGCGTAGTCGTTACCTGCGGTGTGGCACAGAGCCAAGGTGTGCGGATGATCCCTAGGGGAGATCATGGTGCATGCATAATTGGATCATTTTTATGGTTTTGGTTACAGGCCATTTTCTGGGAGAATGGCGAGGTTCGTTTTGAGGCTTTGTGATCCATTTTCAGGAAAAATGGTGGTTCGGGCCATTATCTAGGATAATGGCGAGGCTTGGTTTTAAACGTTATGTTTTTGGGCCAAATGGGTTTTTGGCGTGCGTGGAAAAATGTGGTTTTACGGGTCATGTGCATTGGCTTTTCTTTCATACATGTTGTTTGAGTTTTATATGTTTTTATCAAGTGGTATTTGGATTTTACTTACCTGCGGCACCATTTTTAGTACCGTAGATTTTGGTGCAGAGTTCGAAGAAGAGGAGGGGGCCGAGCCAGAGGATGCGGCTCCGCCGGAGTGTTAAGTTGAAGTCTATGTTTGTAGTTGGTTTTAAAACAATATTTGAGTTTTGTAATATTTTATTATGTATGTTTTGAACAACTTTGTATTAAACTAAGAAAAATTCTGGTACTTAGTTATATGACTTTCGTTATCCGTTGCGTGTTTCTTTTTGCACATTTGTTGCTTATACACACACTTGGCACTCGTCGATTGGGTGGTGACCCGTAATGTCACCATCCGGACGTCTCGATTTTCCCGTGTTCGTGCGTGGGAATTTGGGGGCGTCAGACTACAGTAACCCTTGAAACCCTAATTCAACAAAGGAATTACTTTCCCAACATGCCCTTAAGTCCTTCTCATTATAAACCCAATTATTCTAAACTAATAAAATAAGTTCTTTAAATGAATTAACTAAATTGAATGCCTTCAATTCATGTTGCTCTGTTGCTCTCTTCCATAGTTTGTATCAAACTGATCAAAACTGGTTCTCCTTCCTTCAAGCTCATCTTGAGTATTGGGGCTCTTGCTGGCTTCATCCCAAGTGGATTGCACCAATCCTTGCATTGCCTCCGTGATCTTCTTAGCTCTTGATCTTGTAATTGATCCTTAAGACTTGGTCTGCCTTTGGGCCCATCATTCCCCCTCTCCTCAAAATGATTCGACCTCGAATCTCTATCGGGATCAAAGGGAAAAAGATCAAAAACATTGAAAGTAGCAAAATATGGTACTTACCTAGAAGATCCACTTTATATGAATTGTCATTAATTTTCTCAAGAATGTGAAAATGTCTATCTAAGCCACTCCTGTCATCAATAGGTGAAGGCATTAAATTAAAAGGAATAAGTGGATTAAAGTCATAAACAACTTCAAAATGTGAGTAAGATATAGTATTATGCATAGTCCTATTATATGCAAACTCTAATAATGACAAATGATGTGATGACCCGTTTTTACGTGTATTTTCAATGAAGACGCTTTTTAATTTATTTAATATAATAGTTCTTTCATTTTAAATTATTGTATTTTAAATTGGCTTTAATTTATTTGATATTGTGTTTAATTTATTTAGTCGTTTTACAGTTTTTAATATCATTTTCGGCGGATCTGTTTTTGGTTTCCGGAGTGAGGATTGGACCTCATTTCTTTTCTTTTCTCTTTTTCTTTTTCCCTTTTTCCTTTTCTTTTTCTTCTTTTCTTTTTTTTTTCTTTCTTTTTCTTCTTCTTTCTTCCCCGTTTCCTCCCTCCTGTGCGCTGCCCCTTCTTTTTCCCCTTACCATCGCTGCCACTTCGGCCACCCATTGGACGGCGGCTGTGTTGTACACCACCCCCGCCATTCTCTTCCCCTCCCACCAGAGTTCATCCCCACCAATTTTCAAAGCCATCGGACTAGCCGTTAGCCGCCACGAGCCCCTGGAAGTCACTGCACCTGCTCTGTTTTTCCCCTGTTGCCGGTTGCTTTTGCAACCCAAAACTGCCGCTCATCGACGGCGTGGCCTACACCACCCACCCAGTTTTCTTCCCCTCTCACCGGTGAACATCACCACCAACTTTCACCTCCATCCGAGCCACCGTTAGCCACCACGACCTCCTCCAAGCCATATAGTTTTTCAGCGATTCCGGCGCCGTCGCTCCACCTTCGGCCACCATCTCTTCACAGCTTGTTCCCCTACCTCTTGCCGACCTAAACCACCCATTTCCAACCTTCATTCGTTGCCGGAGCAGCTCCCACGAGCTCAACTCCGTTCAGCCCCTTTTTGGCCTTCGACCGCCATTTCCACCACCACCCACGACCAAAACTCATTTCCTTTAGCTTCATAAATATCTCAAGACCTTTGCCTATCAATTCCATGTCTTGGTTTGTTCCCATTCGAAAGTGGGTAATTTATTACCCACGGCAACAGTGTAAATTACACTGTTACATTACTTTTCTTCCGCCGTTTGCAACGCCGCGAGCTTTCAAAAAATACCATATAGCGCTGTAAGTATTTTCTAAACTTTACTTTTAGATTTAAATATATTTTGCTCTTACAATAAATATTTATCTGTTAGTTGGCTGATTCCGGACTGAGTCCGAGGAGTTCGGGGGTTGGCTGGATGAGGACGGAGTTGCTTGGATTGTTGTTTTGTGCATTGTGGTTGCTCTTATATAGTGCATGCACGTGCATTTTATTTTAATCGAGAAAATCCCGTTTTATTGACGTAAATGGTTTTTGGATGCGTGTGTCTCACGAGCCCAAGCTGGGATGAGTTATTATCTCGGTGGAGCTCCTCTGGTCACTCGGGAGTGGATAAAAACTGAGTGACATCCCCTGGGTTGTCGCAGGGCGACGACCGAATCGCACGATACGGTAACGCTGTCGTGTCGACTCCGTAGTCCCTAGAGTGGCGGGGACTAGAGTATGGCTTGGCCAGGTACGCACGAGGCGCGAGTCTGGGCATCGCTCGTTTAGGTGTCACATGCGTAGTCATTACCTGCGGTGTGGCATAGAGCCAAGGTGTGCGGATGATCCCTAGGGGAGATCATGGTGCATGCATAATTGGATCATTTTATGGTTTTCGGATGTGGGCCATTTTCTGGGAAAATGACGAGGTTTGGTTTCGAGGCTTTTGATCCATTTTCTGGGAAAATGGTGGTTTGGGCCATTATCTGGGATAATGGCGAGGATGTGTTGAGGCTTTTGATCCATTTTCTGAGAAAATGGTGGTAGCAGTTTTGGGCCATTATCTGGGATAATGCGAGGAATGGTTTTAATGGTTATGTTTTTGGGCCAAATGGGTTTTTGGCGTGCATGAAAAAATTATGATTTTATAAGACATGTGCATTGGTTTTTCTTTCATGCATATTGTTGAGTTTTATATGTTTTTATCTAGTGGTGTTTGGATTTTACTTACCTGCGGCACCATTTTTGGTTCCATAGATTTTGGTGCAGGGTTCGAGGAAGAGGAGGAGGCTGAGCCCGAGGATGCGGCTCCGCCTTGGTTCCAAGTTAAAGTTGAAGCTTTGTTGTTTGGTTTAAAACTATATTTGTGTTTTGTAATATTTTATTACGTATGTTTTAAACAGCTTTGTATTAAGTTAAGAAAAATTTTGGTACTTAGTTATTGACTTTGCTATCCGCTGCGTGTTTCTCGTGCACATTCGTTGCTTATACACACACTTGGCACACGTCAATAGGGTGGTGACCCGTGATGTCATCATCCGGACGTCTCGATTTCCCCATGTCCGTGCATGAAGATTTGGGGGCGTCACAAATGATACTCTCGTAAACGTTCATGCAACAATTCAATGAATTGAAAATGATACTCACACAAATATTCATGAAACACATCTAAAGGCTTCGTTACTCCAAAATGACCACTCCAATTATATGCGACCTCATCGAATTGCAAACCATTCTCCCAAAAGTGTTCATACAATACACATAAACTCTTCTTTACACCAAAGTGATCACTCCAACTATATGCAAACTCAATAAATGGAAAACAAAACTCCCACCAATGGTCATGCAACACGTCTAAAGTTCTTTTTACACCAAAATGTCCCAACAAACCACACCCATGCACAAACAACTCACACATAAGACTAGTAGGCTCACAAAGTCTATTCTCTCTAAACAAATACCAATCTAGTCTATAGAAATGAGCAAACAATGCTTTCTCACGTACTCCATACACACTAGCCAAGCCATCATCATTAACATACAATTTCTTATCATATTCAAATCTTGATAACTTTGCATCTAAATGAAAGATACGGTCATACCTTCTTGCTAATGCATTAACTGCAAAATTTTTCTTACCATGTGTGTACTTGATTACAAGAGGAAAAGTCTCAATAGATTCCTCCCACTTGGCATGCATCCTAGTCAACTTACCATGTCCCTTCAAGTGTGTCAATGACTTATGTTCTTCAAAGAAAGGTTGGGTAGGGATTGTCGCACCTGGCACAAAATCAATGTATTGCTCTATCTTTCTAATAGGTGGCAATCCACTAAACACACTACTAGGAATCATGACCTCATATCCCTGCAATAAAAAAACAACAACACTAGGCAACGAGTCGTTAAATTTGTTAGTATAAAAGCTTGCCTTAGCATGAAAACTCACTTGTGTTTTTCCTTTTCTCTCTACAATCTCTCTTTCTTTTTCCTCGCGTGGTTCCACTCTTTTTTCTTGACTCTTAGCCACCTCTCTATTTTCTTTTTCACTCTCTCTTTCTCTTGATGTTTTGGCCTCATTCTCTTTTTTCCCCTCAGTCTCTTTTTCCTCTTCACTCTCTCTTTTTCTTTCACTCTCCTTTTTTTTGAACTCTCGGCCTCACAATTGTTTTTCAACTCATTCTCTCTTTTTCTTGAGATTTCACTATTTATTTCTTCCTCAATCTCATTCCCATTCTCTCTTTGTCGCTTAACCTCACTTTACTTTCACCTTTTCGATCAATCTCACTTTCTCTTTTTCCTTTTTGATCAACCTCACTTTCACTCTTTCTTTTTAGCTCACTTTCACTGTTCAGCTTCAGTTGATCTTCATGGACCTGTGTCAGAGTTAAAGGAGGAAGGTTAATTGTTTTTCAATCCTTTTCAAAACTATACATGTTCCTTAACCTTTCATAGATCACTTTCCTATCATACTGCCATGGTTTCCCCAAAACAATATGGCAAGCATGCATAGGCACTACATCACAAAGCACCATATCCTTGTATTTCCCAATTGAAAATAAAACTAACACCTGTATATCCACCCGAAACTCCCCATAATCATTTAACCACTGCAACTTGTATGGTCAAGAGTGTTTCAATGTAGGCAAATTCAATTTCTTAACTAAAGTAGTGCTAGCAACATTAGTACAACTCCTCCCATCAATAATCATACTACATACCTTGTTGTTGATGTGGCATCTAGTATGAAAAATATTCTCTTTCTGCTGCTCCATATCATCTATTTTAAATTGTCTATTGAGAGCACGCCTAACAACAAGAGATTCAACATACTCTTCATTCTTATCATACCTATTCTCAATACTAGCCTCACGTCTCCTCCTATCTCTCCCACCTTGAAGATTTCTAATCACTGCATCTCGTTGATCCATCTTATCTCTCACTTCCCCCAACACCAAATTTAACCTTTAAAACTTTTGTTGCATGGACTGCAACACAAGGTATGAATTATCTGCCATCCCCTTCGGTGTTGAATCACTATTATGAGATATCGTAATGAGCTGCACAAAAAAGAATGTTAGTGGAAAAAATACCTCACACACTCCCTTGCGTGTTTACACTGGAATAATGGCACTCCACTCGTATTTCACTCTTAATTGGTTTTTTCCCGATAATGATCTCACACTCTCTTGCCCTTTACCTCAAGAGTTTTCCCACTCAACTTCTTTTAGAACTAATTGAACTAAATCAGGACAATACAACGGGTCTAGAAAGTCAAAATCAAGTCAATGGATGAAGAATCTAGACCCATTGAGAACTCGTTTCTAGAACCTATATTATATTAAAATCTAGACTCGTTCAAGAGGGTCTAGATCTTCAACGAGTCTAGATTTTCATATAATCTAGTTTCTTGAAATGAGTTCCTCAATGGGTCTAGATTCTTCCATCCAATTGACTTGATTTTGGCTTTCTTGGGTGAGTTTTCAAATTGATTGTGGGTTCAAGAGATTCCAATTCCGCGGGTTCACATCATTTGGTATTCAGAGCAAGGTTTTAAATTAGTTTTGATTCTATCTTTTAATTCTTGCATCTTTAAATTTAATTCTAGGGCTTCATTGTTCTACAGTTACAAAAAGAAAAAAGTGTAGAAATTCGTTTTTCTTAGGGCTGCCAAATTACTCTATCATTCGGGTTTCGTGTTCTTCATCATTGAGTGGCAAAATTCCTTATTTGAGGGCTGCCAAAATTTACACCATCTGGGGTTTAAAATTTCTAGGGTTTCTTGCATCTCTAAGTTTGTCAATTGCTTGGAGTGCCGTTTCATTGATTATCTTCTATTCATTTCAATTTTGTGTGTTTGAATTCAATTGTTTAATTTTCACAATTGAATAAATAGTTTGTAATTAAAAAAAGGAAGAGAAAAGAAAAGAAAGCAAAAGAAAGAAATAGAAAAGAAAAGAAAGGAAAAGAAAATTTTAAAATTTTATTTATTTTTATTAAGCCTTCTCATCAAAGGGGGCTGAATATATCATTATAGTTGGTATCTTGTTTTGTAATTACTCTTTCCCTCGTTTCAATTCCTTGAGTCTCATGTCATTTTTTTCCTTCCGTGTTTCATAGTTCTTGTTTCTTGGACCTAATTACTAGTTGAAATGAAGCAAGATTGTATTGTCTTGATTGAGTTCAATTAGTTCTAAAAGAACTTGAGTGGGAAAAGTTTGAGGGTAAAAGGCAAGAGAGTGAGAGATCATTATCGGGAAAAAGCCAATTGAGAGTGATACATAAGTGGAGTGCCATTATTCGAGCGTAAACATGTAAGGGAGTGTGTGAGGTTTTTAACACTAACATTTCTTTGTGTAACTCATTACGATGTCTCACATATCACCGAAGAGGATTACAGATAATTCATACTTTGTGTTACAGTCCATGCAGTAAAAGTTTGAAAGGTTAAATTTGAAATTGGGGGAAGTGAGGGATAGGATAGATCAACGAGGTGCAGTAATTAGAAATCTGCAAGGTAGGCGAGATAGGAGGAGACGTGAGCCTAATAGTTTTGAGAATGGGTATGAGTATGAAGAGTATGGTAAGAGTATGATGAGTCTCTTATTGCCAGACATGCTCACAAAACACAAATTAAAATAAATGATATGGAGCAATAGAGAGAATATTTTTCATACTAGATGCCACATCAACAACAAGGTATGTAGTATGATCATTGATGGAGGGAGTTGTACTAATGTGGCTAACACAACTTTAGTTGAGAAATTGAATTTTCCAACCTTGAAATACCCTAGACCATACAAATTGCAATGGTTGAATGATTGTGGAGATGTTAGGATAAATAAGCAAGTGCTTGCATCTTTTTTAATTGGAAAGTATCAGGATAAGGTGCTTTGTGATGTTATGCCTATGGATACTGGCCATATTTTATTGGGAGGCTATGGCAGTATGATAGAAGGGTGATCCATGATAGGGTCAAGAACATATCTAGCTTTGTAAAGGATGGCAAAACAATCAAGCTGGCTCATTTAACCACAAAACAGGTCTATGAGGACCAACTGAAGTTGAAAAGTAAGAATGATAAAAAAAGAATGAGTGAAAGTAAGGTTGATAAAAAAAGAAAGAGTGAAATTGAGATTGATCAAAAAAGAGATAGTAAAAGTGAGGTTGAGCGAAAAAGCAAGAGTGGGAGTGAGATTGAGGAAGAAAGAAATTGTGAAAAGTCAAGAAAAGAGATAATGAGTTGAAAAAAAATTGTGAGGTTGAGAGTTCAAAAAAAGATGTTAAAAAAGGGAGTGAAACAACAGAGAGTGAAAAGGAAAAAGAGACTAAAAGAAAAAAAGAGAGTGAAAAGGAAAAAGAGAGTAAAAGAAAAAAAGTGAGTGAAAAGAAAAATGAGATTGAAAGGAAAAGCGAGAGTGAAGAAAGTGAGAGAAAAACAAAGAGAGAAGTGAGTTTTTATGCTAGGGTGAATTTTAATACTAACGAACATAACAAATCTTTGCCTAGTGTTGTTATCTCTTTGTTGCAGGGATATGAGGTTGTGTTTTGCCTAGCGATGTTCTTTGTGGATTGTCACTTATTAGAGGAATAAAGCATCAAATTGATTGTGTAATAGCATTGGACAAAAGGCAACATTACCTTTGGTCAAAAGAATTTGTCCTACATACCAAATATAAGTCCTCGATACACTTGAAAGGACAATGTAAGTTTAATAGAATGCATGCCAAGTGGGAGGAATGTAATGAGATTTTCCTCATGTCGTCAAATACGCACACGGTAA
Organism: Carya illinoinensis; assembly: GCF_018687715.1. Classification (NCBI taxonomy): domain Eukaryota; kingdom Viridiplantae; phylum Streptophyta; class Magnoliopsida; order Fagales; family Juglandaceae; genus Carya; species Carya illinoinensis. The sequence continues at coordinate 26,755,300 of NC_056755.1, read as the reverse complement.
GGAAAATTTTGTGGTTGTTGCAATATCAAGAAGGTATGTCCTTGTCATCATTACAGATGCAAAGTTATAGAAACTTGAATATGATAAGAAATTGTATGTTAATGATGATGTCTTGGCTAGTGTGTATGGAGTACGTGAGAAACCATCGTTCGGTAAGTTTTATAGACTAAATTGGTACTTGTCTAGAGAGAATACATTTTTTGTGCCTATTAGTTCTATGCGTGAGTTGCTTGTGTGTGGAGTACATGGAGGTGCTTTGATGGGACATTTTGGTGTAAAGATGACCTTAGAAGTGTTTCATGACCATTGGTGGGAGTATTTTTTCCTATACATTGACTTTACATATAATTGGAGAGGTCACTTTGGTGTAAAGAAGAGTTTATGTGTATTGTATGAACACTTTTGGGAGAATGGTTTGCCATTCAATGAGGTCGCATATAATTGGAGTGGTCATTTTGGAGTAAGGAAGACTTTAGATGTGTGTCATGAACATTTGTGGGAGTATCATTTTTCATTCATTGAATTGTTGTATGAACGTTTGCGAGAGCACCATTTGTCATTATTAGAGTTTGCATATAAATAGGACTATGCATACTACTATTTCTTTTTCACCTTTTGAAGTTATGGCTTTAATCCACTTATTCCTTTTGATTTAATGCCTTCACCTGTTGATGACCGGAGTCTCTTGGATACACCTTTTCACATTCTTGAGAAAATTAATGATAATTCATATTAAGTGGATCTTCTAGGTAAGTACCATATGCCTGTTACATTCAATGTTTCTAATCTTCTTCCCTTTGATCTAGGTGGACATTTGAGGTCAAATCATTTTGAGAAGGGGGGAATGATGGGCCTCAAGGTGGACCATGTCTTAACGATCAATTACAAGATCAAGAGCCAAGAAAATCAAGGAAGCTATGCAAGGATGGGTGAAATCCACTTGAAACGTGTCTAGCAAGAGCCCAACATTCAAGATGGGCTTGAGAGGAGGAAATCCTGTTTTCATCCATGTGATACGCTTGGAAGACATGACTTGGACCTATTGTTATTGAAGACCTTGGATTTATTTATTTCATTAAAAGAGCTTATTTTATTAATTTAGAATAATTGAGTTTATTATGAGAATGATTTAAGGGCATGTTAGGAAAGTTGTTATTTTATTGAATTAGGGTTTCAAGAGGGTTATTGTAGCCGAGTTACTGTAGCGCAAGTGGATTGTACCAATTCTTGCATTGCTTCCTTACTTTTTTGAACACTTTTGGGAGTATGGTTTGCCATTAATTGAGGTCACATATAATTAGAGTGGTCATTTCGGTGTAAGAAAGACTTTAGATGTGTTTCATGAACATTTGTGGAAATATCATTTTCCATTCATTGAATTGTGTTGCATGAACGTTGGCGAGACTATCATTTGTCATTATTAAAGTTTGCATGAAATAGGTTCATGCATAATACTATTTCTTATTTCCCTATTGAAATTATTTATGGTTTTAATCCACTTAGTCCTTTAACTTTGACCACTTTTGCTTTTTGATTGTAGGAGTAGCTTGGATAGACCTTGCCAAATTCTTGAGAAAATTAATGATACTTCATATCTAGTAAATCTTCCAGGTAAGTATCATGTGTCTGCTATTTTTAATGTTACTGATCTTTTTCCCTTTGATGTAGGTGGAGATTCGAGATCAAATCCTTTTGAGGAGAGGTGGAATGATAGGCGCCAAGGTGGACCAAGTCTTAAAGATCTTTGTCAAATGGACCAATCACAAGATCGAGAGCTAAGAAGAGCAAGGAAGCAATGCAAGGATTGGTTGAATCCACTTTTCTTAGCAAGGAAGCAATGCAAGGATTTGTGTAATCCACTTGGGACGAGTCTAGTAAGAGCCCAATATTCAAGATGGGCTTGAGAGAAGGAGATATAGTTTTCATCCATGTGATACTTGCTATGGAAGACATGACTTAGGATTTGTTGAATATTTGGGTTTGAGTATGTTTATGTTTTATGTTTTATGAATTAGGGTTTCACGAGAAGTTCTTAAGGGTAGTTTAGGGATTCTAAGTCCACAGGTTCACATCACAAAAGCTCAACCATGGCTTGATGAGGAACCTTAGGGGCATGTGACACTTCTTGATGGGCCCCAAGGCAGACCAAGTCTTAAGGATCAATTACAAGATCGAGAGCTAGGAAGATCAAGGAAGCTACGCAAGGATGGGTGAAATCCACTCGATGCAAAATGATGACAAGAGTGGCTTGGATAGACATTTTCACATTCTTGAGAAAATTAATGATAATTCATATCAAGTAGATCTTCTAGGTAAGTACCATATTTCTGCTACTTTCACTGTTTTTAATCTTTTTCCCTTTGATCCAGGTAGAGATTCGAGGTCGAATCCTTTTGAGGAGAGGAGGAATGATGGGCCCCAAGTTGGACCAAGTCTTAAGTATTAATTACAAGATCAAGAGCTTAAAAGATCAAGGAGGCTATGCAAGGATGGGTGAAATCCACCTGGAACAAGTCTAGCAAAAGCCCAATACTCAAGATGGGCTTGAGAGAAGAAGATCCAATTTTCATCTATGTAACACGCTATGGAAGACATGACTTGGAACTATTGTTATTGAAGGCCTTGGACTTATTTAGTTTATTAAAAGAGCTTATTTTATTAGTTAACAATAATTGAGTTTATTATGAGAAGGACTTATGGGCATATTGGAAAAATTACTATTTTTGTTGAACTAGGGTTTCAGTGAGTTACTGTAGCAAGGCATTGTTCATGGATTGTAGCACCACACTGTTCACTCAGGTGTATTTTTGTAAAGGGTTGGTTTTATTTTAGCCTAGGGTTTTATGAGGATTTAGTTTAAATACATCTTGTTGCCTCATTTTAGACAATATATGAAAGTTCATGAAATTGATGAATTTTAGTCATAGTGAGTTGAGTTTATATCCTCTTGTTCTTAATTGAACTTTTGAACTTATCTAAGGTAAATCACAACCTTTGTGGCGTTCCTCCTTTGTAATTTGGATTCTTGAGACGGGTTCTTTACAGGTCTAGATTTTAATATAATCTAGGTTCTTGAAACAAGTTCTCAAGGGTCTTGATTCTCCATCCAATTGACTTGATTTGGGCTTTCTTGGGTGAGTTTTCAAATTGATTGTTGAAGGGATTCCCATTCCATGGGTTTACATCACTTCTTGGTCTTGAGGGAAACTAATGGTATGGTGTATCTGGGATTCTACTCGAAGAATGAAATAAAAGGATGGTTTCTTGTTGCCAATTCATCCAATGCTTGAACTGAAATAAGATGGTTATGGTGAGGTGTAAATGATAAAATTTTTGTAGAGAAAATGGTGTAAAAAGCATGGGCTAGGGGCCAATTTTTTGCAATGCACATGAAGGTGCACCTACTTGCCAATTGGCATTTGACTGTGTTTGCTTCAATTGACATGTTTTGGATCAAGACTAAGATTCTAATTCAAACTAATTATGATGAAAAACAAGCATAAAAATAATAAGGTCCATATCAAAAGAGGTAGAAAGAATTAAAAACGAAATTCAGCTCCAAACTTGGTTTAGAGACGTCTAATTTTGTGTAAGTCAATTATTGCCTTAACTGAAGCTAAAGGCTTAACCATGGCTAGAAGGGGAACCTTACGGGTGTGTGGGCACTTCTTGGACTTGAAGGAAACCAATGGTATGGTGTATGAGGTCTTCATTTAGAAGAATGAAATAAAAGGCAGGTTTCTTGTTGCCAATTTGTCCAATACTAGAACTAAACTGGAGGGTTAAGGAGAGTTGTAAATGATGATATTTTCCTTGAGAAAATGGTGTAAAAGGTGGGGGGGCTATGGGCCGGTTTGTTGCAATGCGTATGAAGAATCTAGACCCAACAACAATATTGGAAAACCAACCCAAGAAAGCCAAAATCAAGTCTATAGATGGAGAATCTAGACCGGTTGAGAACTCATTCCAAGAACCTAGATTATATTAAAATCTAGACCCGTTGAAGAACCCATCTCAAGAACCCGGATTACAAGGTGGAACACCACAAAGGTTGTAATTTACCTTTGATAAGTTCAGAAATTCAATCAAGAACAAGAGGAGTAAACTCAACTCACAATGAAAATTCAATATTGTCTAACCTTCTCAAATGAGGCTACAAGTGGTTTAAATAAACAATCCCCAAAATCCTAAGTGAATAGTTCCTTGGGTACTGTAGTGTGAACAGTGCCGCGCTATAGTAACTTAAAAAACCCTACTTCAAATAATATAATACTTTCCAAATAAGCCCTTGGCCAAAATATAAGGTCTTCCCAAAAACTCTAGTTCATAAGAAATAAGACATATGTGTTGGCTGGACATCCCCAAAGCCCAATTATTATAGATTAATTCTTATGACATATAAAATAAGCCTTTTAATAAAATAAATAAGTCAGTTGGCCTTCAATAACAATAGGCCCAAGTCGTGTCTTCCATAGCGTATCACATGGATGAAAACCGGATCTTCTCTCAAGCCCATCCTGAATATTGGACTCTTGCTACACACATCTCAAGTGGTTTTCATTCATGCTTGCATAGCTTCCTTGATCTTCCTAGCTCTTGATCTTGTAATTGCCCCATCTGAAACTTGCAAAGGATTTTTATGACTTGGTCCACCTTGGGGCCCATCACCATGGGTAGAAGGGGAACCTTAGGGGCGTGTGGCATTTCATGGGCTTGAAGGAAACCAAGGTATGGTGTTTGAGGTCTTCAATTAGAAGAATGAAAGAAAAGGCAGGTCTGTTTTTTCCAATTCATCTAAAGCTAGAACTAAACTAGGATAGTTAAGGTGAGGTGTAAATGATGAAATTTTTCCAGAGAAAATGGTGTAAAAGGCATGGGCTAGGGGCCAATTTGTTGCAATCCACAAGAAGGTGCACCTATGTGCTGATTGGCGTTGAATTTGGCATATGAGGCTTTGCTTCTATTGACATGTGTTGGATCAAAATAATCTTCAAATTCAATCTAAGAATGATGAAAAACAACCATAAAAATAATAAGGTCCATATCAAAAGGGTTAGAAGGAATTAAAAAGGAAATTAAGCTCCACACTTGGTTTAAAGATGTCCAATCTTGTGTAAGTTGATTAATGCTCTTAACTCAAGCTAAAAGCTTAACCATGGCTAGAAGGGGAAGCTTAAGGGTGTGTGGCACTTCTTGCACTCAAGGCAAACTGATGGTTTGGTGTATGAGGGCTTCAATAAGAAGAATGAAATAAAAGGCAGGTTTCTTGTAGCCAATACGTCCAATGCATGAATTGAACTAGGAAGGTTAAGGAGTGGTATAAATGATGAAATTTTCCTCGAGAAAATGGGGCAAAAGGTGTGGGCTAGGGGCTGATTTGTTGCAATGCAAAAGAAGGTGTACTTTGTTGCAATGCAATGCCCTTAACTCAAGCCAAAAGCTCAACCATGGTTAGATGAGGAACCTTAGGGGCATGTGACACTTCTTGGACTTAAGGAAAACCAATGGTATGGTGTATCTGGGATTCTACTCGAAGAATGAAATAAAACATGGGTTTCTTGTTGCCAATTCGTCTAATGCTCAAACTAAAATAAGATGATTATGGTGAGGTGTAAATGATGAAATTTCTGTAGAGAAAATGGTGTAAAAAGCATGGGCTAGGGGCCGATTTTTTGAAATGCACATGAAGGTGCACCTACATGCCAATTGGCATTTGAGTTGGGCATTGACATGGCTTTGCTTCAATTGACATGTGTTGGATCAAGATTAAGATTCTAATTCAATTTAGTTACGATGAAAAACAACCCTTAAAATAATAAGGTCCTTGCCAAAAGATTTAGAAAGAATTAAAAAGGAAATTAAGCTCCAAACTTAAAAGGCTTAACCATGGCTAGAAGGGGAGCCTTAGGGGCTTGTGGCACTTCCTGGGCTTGAGGGAAACCGATGGTATGGTGTATGAGGGCTTCAATAAGAAGAATGAAATAAAAGGCGGGTTTATTGTAGCCAATACGTCCAATGCATGAATTGAACTAGGAAGGTTAAGGAGTGGTATAAATGATGAAATTTTCCTCAAGAAAATGGGGCAAAATGTGTGGGCTAGGGGCTGATTTGTTGCAATGCAGAAGAAGGTTTAGTTTGGTGCCAATTGGTAATGAGTTGGGCATTGACACGGCTTTGCTTCTATTGACATGTGTTGGATCAAGACTAATCTTCTAATTCAATCTAAGAATAATGAAAAGTAACAATAAAAATAATAAGGTCCATATCAAAAAGGCTAGAGAAAATTAACATGGAAATTTGGCTCAAAACATGGTTTAGAGACGACTAATCAGGTGTAAGTCGATTAATGCCCTTAACTCAAGCCAAAAGGTCAACCATGGCTAGATGAGGAACCTTAGGGGCATGTGACACTTCTTGGTCTAGAGGGAAACCAATGGTATGGTGTATCTGGGATTCTACTCGAAGAATGAAATAAAAGGATGGTTTCTTGTTGCCAATTTGTCCAATGCTCGAACTAAAATAAGATGGTTATGGTGAGGTGTAAATGATAAAATTTCCGTAGAGAAAATGTTGTAAAAGGCATGGGCTAGGGGCCAATTTTTTGCAATGCACAAGAAGGTGCTCCTACATGCCATTTGGCATTTGAGTTGGGCATTGATATGGCTTTACTTCAATTGACATGTGTTGGATCAAGACTAAGATTCTAGTTCAGTCTAATTATGATGAAAAACAACCATAAAAATAATAATGTCCATATCAAAAGAGTTAGAGAGAATTAAAAAGGAAATTAAGCTCCAAACTTAGTTAGAGACGTCTAATTTTGTATAAGTCGATTATTGCTCTTAACTGAAGCTAAAGGCTCAACCATGGCTAGATGAGGAACCTTAGGGGCATGTGACACTTCTTGGACTTAATGGAAACCAATGGTATGGTGTATCTGGGATTCTACTCGAAGAATGAAATAAAAGGCGGGTTTCTTGTTGCTAATTCGTCAAATGCTCGAACTAGAATAAGATGGTTATGGTGAGGTGTAAATGATGAAGCTTCTGTAGAGAAAATGATGTAAAAAGCATGGGCTAGGGGCTAATATTTTGAAATGCACATGAAGGTGCACCTATGTGCCAATTGGCATTTGAGTTTGGCATTGACATGGCTTTGCTTCAATTGACATGTGTTGGATCAAGATTAAGATTCTAATTCAATCTAATTATGATTAAAATAATAAGGTCCATCTCAAAAGATTTAGAAAGAATTAAAAAGGAAATTAAGCTCCAAACTTAAAAGGCTTAACCATGGCTAGAAGGGGAGCCTTAGGGGCGTGTGGTACTTCTTGGGCTTGAGGGAAACCAACAATATGGTGTATGAGGGCTTCAATAAGAAGAATGAAATAAAAGGTGGGTTCCTGTTGCCAATTCGTCCAATGCAAGAACTAAACTAGGAGGGTTAAGATGGGGTACAATTCATGAAATTTCCATTGAGAAAATGGTGTAAAAGGCATGGGCTAGGGGCCAATTTGTTGCAATCCACACATGATGTTACTACTACGTGCCGATTGGTGGTGAGCTAGGCTATGTTTGGATGGTCAGCTGAGTTGAGTTGAGTTGAGTTTTTTGTGAATAGTGCTGAGTTGAAATAGCTGAATGAGTTTGGTGGGGTCCACTTAAGATGAGTTTAAGTATCTTTGAATGTTAAGATGAGTTTAGATATTTATGGAAAGTTGTAAAAGAAGTGTGTCCCACCATTATTTTATACTGTGTAATCTGACAGGGTCTGACCGACATATTCTCAATTGACCCACCTAATACAACAAAAAAGTTGTGATTCACGTGCACTGCATTATCCAAAATAGCAAAGAGCCATCGTTTTTTTTTTTTTCGTATTTTTTTTTCATGAATAAAGCATCCACTTGGAATGCTACCAAATAGTCACACTCTTTTTCACCATGCAAACATATTCACCATTCCCTTTTCTTTCGAGGTTTTCATGTTACTATTTCATATAATATATTATTTCTTATTTATTATTTGAGTTAAATGAGTAACACCAGTACCATTATCTTTCCTAATTTTTATTTGATTATATAATATATATAATTTGTTTTTTTTAAATTATTTAAAAATAACAAAATTAATAAATAATGTGATGACCCGCTTTTACGTGCATTTTCACTGAAGGGTTGTATTTAATTTAATTAATATATTGGTTTATTTATTTTAAATTATTGTATTTTAATTGGTTTTTAATTTATTTGATGTTGTGTTTAATTTATTTAGTCGTTTTATGATTTTTAATCTCGTTTTCGGCGGATCTGTTTTGGTTTCCGGAGTGAGGACTGGACCTCATTTCTTTCCTCCATCTTTTCTTTTCTCTTTTTCCCTTTTCGCTTTTTTCTCTTTTCTTTCTTTTTCTTTTTCTTTCTTTTTCCCTCCCCTTTCCCGTGCGTTGTCCTCCTCCCCCGTGCGTTTTTCTCTCTCTCTCCTCTCCTTCACGTCGAATGCTCCAACCATCCAGACCCACCGCCGCCGACCACCGTGCGGCACACCACCACCACCAATCTCTTCCCCTCCCTCCGGTGAACCACCCCACAAATTTCCACTGCCAACGGGACCGCCGTTTAGCCGGAAAACCATCATCAAGCTGCACGGTTTTAGCTCCGATTTGCCGCCGTCGCTCCACCTCCGGCCACCACCTCTTCACCACTTCATCACCAACTCCTTGCCGTCCTAACCCACCCATTTCTGGCCTCAATCCGTAGCCAGAACAGTTCCCACAAGTTAGTTTCCGATTTGGGCATTTAAGCCTTTCCTCCGCCGTTTTCGCCGCCACCCACGGCCAAACTCCACTTCCCTTAGCTTCGTAAACATCCCTAGACCATTCCCTATCAATCCTGAGCTTTGGTTTGTCCCCATTCAAAAGTGGGTATTGACCGGTGCAAAACTGCAAGTGCACAGTATCGTAGTTTTATAGTAAAGTAATAAGTAGAGCATCGTCCTCAGGGATTGGTACCTTACTCTTGTCAAATATCAAAATTATACTAATCTCAATTTTATCTAGAGGAATCGCTAAGGTTTTTGTAGTTGCAAATAAACTTAGATCAACTCAAAGAAAAATAAGCAAAGAAAATAAAACTGACTTTCAAAGATCAAATTCAATGGGGAAGAAAACTTCTAGGAAATCGATTTCACCATAATTCTTCACTATGCTTTTCTCATCCAGCTAATTTAACATAAACCTCTTTTGTCTATTAGCAAATCTCTAATTCATCCAAAAGCCTCTTTCGATAGTCAATTGGAAGTGATTCTAGTTTATCAATTCACACAAGAGTATGCAAATTAAATAATCAAGAACGCAATAAGACCAATGATTTAATTACTACACAGGTTCATACAAGTCTTTCGATCTCTATACTTACCTATGCTGAAATATCCAAGATCTACCCTATGATTCCCTCTTTCGATAGCAAATCACAAGATTAATAATCATCTAATCAATGGCCAGTTAATTAGAAGCATTAAACTCAGAATAAATTAGATAAACAAAGAGAGAATTGCATTAAATTAGCATGGACAAACAAGCATAGTTCGGAAATAGGTTACATCGTTTTTCTAGAATAAAGAAAATTTAGCTCATGCTAGAAATGGAATTCAACATAAACGAATTCACCATAATTGTTCTGAGAAGATGGTAAGAAGAAAATAAACACTGAAAAATCCTCCTTGCAGCCTCAACTCGTCGTCAAAAGCTCAAGGGAACGACTCAACGCTTTTCTCCCGTCCGTGCCCGTGTATGAATCCAACGTACGTGCAATAAATTGGAATTCCGTCTCCAAAACAAATGATTTGAATCCCTCTAGCTATGTTTTTCTCTCCCAAAGAGTGTTCTCCAGTCAAAACTCGCGGCTCTAGAGTGAAAAATGGCTTTTATATGGTCCCACGGCGGAAAACCTAAAATCTGTCAAAATACGATGTTTGCTCGAGCGGGGTGTCGAGCGCGCGTCGAGCGTTCGACTCTGCCTGATTTCGCTCGAGCGTCCTATCGAGCGCACATCGAGCGTTCGACTCTACCTGATTTCGCTCGAGCGGCCAATGTCTCTGCTCGAGCGATCTTCGTTTTTCAGCAACCCGCTCGAGCTCCCTGTCGAGCGGCAGTCGAGCGTTTGAATCTGCCTGAATTCGCTCGAGCGGCCAAAAGCCTCCGCTCGAGCGAACTTGTAAAATCTGCAATATGAAATTTTGCAAGCCATCAAATACCCCCAAAAACTTGACCGGTGCAAAACTGCAACTACACAGTATCGTAGTTTTATAGTAAAGTAATAAGTAGAGTATCGTCCTCAGGGATTGGTACCTTACTCTTGCCAAATACCAAAATTATACTAATCTCAATTTTATCTAGAGGAATCGCTAAGGTTTTTGTAGTTGCAAATAAACTTAGATCAACTCAAAGAGAAATAAGCAAAAAAAATAAAACTAACTTTCAAAGATCAAATTCAATGGGGAAGAAAACTTCTAGGAAATCGATTTCACCATAATTCTTCACTATGCTTTTCTCATCTAGCTAATTTAACTTAAACCTCTTTTGTCTATTAGCAAATCTCTAATTCATCCAAAAGCCTCTTTCGATAGTCAATTGGAAGTGATTCTAGTTTATCAATTCATACAAGAGTATGCAAATTAAATAATCAAGAACGCAATAAGACCAATGATTTAATTACTACACAGGTTCATACAAGTCTTTCGATCTCTATACTTACCTATGCTGAAATATCCAAGATCTACCCTATGATTCCCCCTTTCGATAGCAAATCACAAGATTAATAATCATCTAATCAATGGCCAGTTAATTAGAAGCATTAAACTCAGAATAAATCAGATAAACAAAGAGAGAATTGCATTAAATTAGCATGGACAAACAAGCATAGTTCGGAAATAGGTTACATCGTTTTCCTAGAATAAAGAAAATTTAGCTCATGCTAGAAATGGAATTCAACATAAACGAATTCACCATAATTGTTCTGAGAAGATGGTAAGAAGAAAATAAACACTGAAAAATCCTCCTTGCAGCCTCAACTCGTCGTCAAAAGCTCAAGGGAACGATTCAACGCTTTTCTCCCGTCCGTGCCCGTGTATGAATCCAACGTACGTGCAATAAATTGGAATTCTGTCTCCAAAACAAATGATTTGAATCCCTCTAGCTATGTTTTTCTCTCCCAAAGAGTGTTCTCCAGTCAAAACTCGTGGCTCTAGAGTGAAAAATGGCTTTTATATGGTCCCACGGCGAAAAACCTAAAATCTGTCAAAATACGATGTTCGCTCGAGCGGGGTGTCGAGCGCGCGTCGAGCGTTCGACTCTGCCTGATTTCGCTCGAGCGTCCTATCGAGCGCACATCGAGCGTTCGACTCTGCCTGATTTCGCTCGAGCGGCCAATGTCTCTGCTCGAGCGATCTTCGTTTTTCAGCAACCCGCTCGAGCTCCCTGTCGAGCGGCAGTCGAGCGTTTGAATCTGCCTGAATTCGCTCGAGCGGCCAAAAGCCTCCGCTCGAGCGAACTTGTAAAATCTGCAATATGAAATTTTGCAAGCCATCAAATACCCCCAAAAACTTGACCGGTGCAAAACTGCAACTACACAGTATCGTAGTTTTATAGTAAAGTAATAAGTAGAGTATCGTCCTCAGGGATTGGTACCTTACTCTTGCCAAATACCAAAATTATACTAATCTCAATTTTATCTACAGGAATCGCTAAGGTTTTTGTAGTTGCAAATAAACTTAGATCAACTCAAAGAGAAATAAGCAAAAAAAATAAAACTAACTTTCAAAGATCAAATTCAATGGGGAAGAAAACTTCTAGGAAATCGATTTCACCATAATTCTTCACTATGCTTTTCTCATCTAGCTAATTTAACTTAAACCTCTTTTGTCTATTAGCAAATCTCTAATTCATCCAAAAGCCTCTTTCGATAGTCAATTGGAAGTGATTCTAGTTTATCAATTCACACAAGAGTATGCAAATTAAATAATCAAGAACGCAATAAGACCAATGATTTAATTACTACACAGGTTCATACAAGTCTTTCGATCTCTATACTTACCTATGCTGAAATATCCAAGATCTACCCTATGATTCCCCCTTTCGATAGCAAATCACAAGATTAATAATCATCTAATCAATGGCCAGTTAATTAGAAGCATTAAACTCAGAATAAATCAGATAAACAAAGAGAGAATTGCATTAAATTAGCATGGACAAACAAGCATAGTTCGGAAATAGGTTACATCGTTTTCCTAGAATAAAGAAAATTTAGCTCATGCTAGAAATGGAATTCAACATAAACGAATTCACCATAATTGTTCTGAGAAGATGGTAAGAAGAAAATAAACACTGAAAAATCCTCCTTGCAGCCTCAACTCGTCGTCAAAAGCTCAAGGGAACGATTCAACGCTTTTCTCCCGTCCGTGCCCGTGTATGAATCCAACGTAGGTGCAATAAATTGGAATTCCGTCTCCAAAACAAATGATTTGAATCCCTCTAGCTATGTTTTTCTCTCCCAAAGAGTGTTCTCCAGTCAAAACTCGCGGCTCTAGAGTGAAAAATGGCTTTTATATGGTCCCACGGCGGAAAACCTAAAATCTGTCAAAATACGATGTTCGCTCGAGCGGGGTGTCGAGCGCACGTCGAGCGTTCGACTCTGCCTGATTTCGCTCGAGCGTCCTATCGAGCGCACATCGAGCGTTCGACTCTGCCTGATTTCGCTCGAGCGGCCAATGTCTCTGCTCGAGCGATCTTCGTTTTTTAGCAACCCGCTCGAGCTCCCTGTCGAGCGGCAGTCGAGCGTTTGAATCTGCCTGAATTCGCTCGAGCGGCCAAAAGCCTCCGCTCGAGCGAACTTGTAAAATCTGAAATATGAAATTTTACAAGCCATCAAATACCCCCAAACTTACAACTTTGTTTGTCCTCAAACAAAAAGAAAAACAAATGATAGTTTAGGCAATATCAACTCGACCCCAAAGAGAAGTATCATCACTCACCAAGCTTTTATGAATTTAGATTTCATCTCTAGTATCTTACTCTTTTAACATCAAAGATAGCAAGAAAATCAATCAAAAATTTTGCAATTTGTCAAGCAAGAGTTAGGCGTTTACTTCAACCTAAAGCTAAGACCTTGAGTGTGTGTGTGATATAGTCAATTTAACCTCAAACCACCTGCAAACTCAGATAAAAGTAGAACAACCAAAATCAGAAGAATTCTCTTAAAACTTAACCCCATAAGTCCAATTTTCAGAAATCCTCTCCACTAATGTAGTCAACACCAAAATCAAAGATCAAAAGGTCTTTATTAAGGTTGTAATGATAGGCCACAGGGTGAGGGTTAAGAAAGAACTGGATATGGGAAATTAAATCAAACTGGGAAAATACTTAGTGAAAAGAACATTAAAAGAGAAACTCACATGATTCAAATCATACCTCTTTCTTGGCAATATGCTCATACTTGTCGCATTATTATTGCTGTAATCACTGATGTAATACCAACACTTCCCTTAACAAAATTTGAGGTAATTCACTTTCCGCTTGGTGACTTCTTTTTCTTTTCTATTCTTTTTCTTTTTCTTTTTCTTTTTCTTTTTCTTTTTTGTTTCCAATCACTTCCTTTCTTCTTCTTCTTTTTCTTTGATCAAATAGAGCAAACATAATACGTTTCATCATGAAACCAATTTTCTCTTTTAAATGTAACTCTCCACCAAAGTATTTTCTCAAACTCTCAACGGTAGATTCATTGTTTTTCAGGCTTAGAGCGGGCATGGTTTATGTAGTTTAAAGAATCAATAAAGGCTCATGAAGGCTCAAGGGGGTTGACTATGGAAACACACCATGTAATGATGGCATGACATTTAGGACGGCTGGGAAAGCTTTTTGGTTATGCCAAAGAAATGCCTAGATCATTTCTCTGATATTTGGTCTCAACTAGGATTTCGCCTCAAAGACCCATCAACGGATTCTAGAGCAAAGCAAAATCGAACCTCCCTCTTTCAATTAATTCAACTTCTTCTCTTCATAAGCAAAAAGGAATAAGAGAAAAATGACTATGTGCTCAATTGTGTTCAAGGTCAAAGATTTAAATCAAAGTACCCACAAAACTTCACTTGACATAAAAGAAATTTTTGAAAATTTTTCTCAAAACCATCTTCAATCACAAATTTCAGAGTCATAGAGAATTCAATCTTACTCCAATGCATGCTTGGTAAGAGACTCAAACAACCCATCAACAACCCAAAACTTAGAAAACAAGAGGATCAAATAATTATAGGAGTTTACACCCCCAAACTTAAACTAAAAAATGTCCTCATTGTGATGCAAAAGTAAAAAGGATTGAAGAAATAAAGGAACTTCCCTGGTTTCATGGTGAACCTTCCGAGGTTTTAAAATTTTCCAGCTCTTTATTCTTGCTAAATAAACCTGCATCAAAAACCAATTTATTAAAACTTAAATAAATAAAGATAATAAAATAAATGAAAGAAATAAAGATAGATCTATGGGTTGCCTCCCATAAGCGCTTGTTTTAAAGTCTACAGCCAGACTTTTCAATCTTCCTCAATCGGGATCTCCAAGAGGAATAAGAGTACAGTTCCTCTCCACTTCATTGCTAAGTGATGTATCTTGCTGCAAGGCTCGTTCTAGGTGATTGGCTGGTGCATCTTCTTTAAAGGCCTTTTCTTCACATTGCTTAATGTCATCAATCCGAAAACAAGTGCTTGGCTCTTCTGGAATTCTCATGGCTTGGTAAATGTTGAACATAACTTCTTCCTTGTTCACTCTCAATGTTAACTCACCCTTTTGAACATCAATCAAAGCTCTTCCCGTAGCCAAGAATGGTCGGCCAAGAATTAGTGGGACTTCTTCATCTTCTTCCATGTCTAACACCACAGAATCAGCAGGGAAGATAAATTTATCCACTTTTACCAATACGTCTTCTATGATTCCATGTGGATACTTGATGGACCGATCCGCTAGTTGCAAAGAAATTGTTGTAGTCTTCATCTCTTCAAGTCCTAATTTCCTGCAAACAGAAAGTGACATAAGATTAATGCTAGCACCAAGATCACATAAAACTTTATCAAAAAATGAATTTCCAATAGTGCAAGGCAAAGTGAAACTCCCCGGATCTTTCAATTTTTGAGGCAATTTCTTTTGAAGAATAGCACTGCATTCTTCAGAAAGCTTCACTGTTTCAAACTCTTCCAATCTTCTCTTCTTGGAAATGATGTCCTTCAGGAATTTGACATAATTTGGCATTTGTTCCAAGGCATCTGCAAAAGGAATATTAATGTGAATTTTCTTAAAAATATCCAAAAACTTAGAAAATTGCTTATCTAGTTTTTGCTTTTGAAAACGCTGAGGGTAAGGAAGTGGAGGAGCAAGAATAGGAGGATTGTCAGGAAATGAAATTGTAGGAGCAAAGTCGGTCTCCTCTAGTGTATCATTGACAATCTCATCTTCTTCTACTTTATTCTTGCTTTGGCCAATGTTCACAGCTGTAGGGGTGGACTTGCTCTCCTTCAATGGTGACCTCTCTATTTCTTTTCCACTCCTAAGTGTGATGGCCTTGCATTGTTCCTTTGGATTAACTTCAGTGTTGCTGGGAAAAGCTCCTCTTTGTTGGGCATTGATGGTAGTGGCTAGTTGCCCAATTTGCACTTCAATATTATTTATAGCAGCTCCCATATTGCTATAATGAGTCTCAATGTTGTCCAACCGTGAATCAGTCTTTTTAAACCTTGCATTAGTCTCTTGAACAAAGGAAACCATGGCATCCTCAAGTGACATCTTCTTCTCGCTTGGTTGGCTATCAAATCCGGGAGGATGTTGAGGTTGCAACACATTCTTAGTATTTCCATATGACAAATTCTCATGATTTCTAAGCCCTGGATGATAGTAATTTGGCATAGGATTACCACGATAATTGTAGTTCCGATTGTTGACATATTGAACTTGTTCTTGACTCGCCTCATTGCTTGGAACTATCATGCTTGTGGATGCAACATATTCTGTACTTTGTGGTATCCTTTGTGTTGTCAAGGCTGAAATCTGATGAGATAGAGTAGCTACTTGAGCGGAAAGAGCTGCTATCGGCTCCAAGTCATGAATTCCAGCAACCTTCTTAGCCAAAGTCCTCTCAGTTGGCCATTGATAGTTGTTTGAGGCCATTTCTTCCAAAAGTGCAGTAGCACCTTCAGCTGTCTTCGACATCAAAGTTCCACCAGAAGCAGCATCAACTATAGTTCGAGTTTGCCCATTTAACCCATTGTAGAACATCTGAACTTGCAACCAATCTGGCAATCCATGTTGTGGGCAACGTCGAACTAAGTCTTTATACCTCTCCCATGCTTCATAGAGTGACTCAAAATCATTTTGCTTGAACTGGCCAATCTCACTCCTGAGTTGGGCTGTTTTTGCAGGAGGAAAGAATTTAGCAAGAAACCTCTCAGCCATGTCCTGCCAACTAACAATGCTTCCCGGTTGTAGAGATTGTAGCCAACCTCTAGCCTTGTCCCTCAAAGAGAAAGGAAACAATCTCAGTCTAATGGTGTCTTCAGTAACACCATTGATCTTCACAGTGTCACAAATCTCCAAAAACATAGCCAAATGAATATTGGGATCATCCAGTGGCGATCCGCTGAATTGAGCCTGCTGCACCATGCTAATCAAAGCTGATTTGAGCTCAAAGTTGTTGGCATTGATTGGTTGGCGCATTATGCTCGAGTAATTTCCATTCACAATTGGCCGCACATAGTCCTTCAAGGTGCGTGGTAGTACCTCACGATCTTCTTCAGCCATAGCTAGTATCTTATTTCTTCTTAGTGATCTAAGAGTTCTTTCAATCTTCGGATCAACAGGAATAATGTCACGAGATCTAGTACGACGCATCCAATGTCAAAAACACACCTGTAGAACAAATTAAAACAAAATTCTAAATTAAAACCAAGATTACTTTGTATCGATATTGACGAAAAGAATAAGAATAAACCAATCCCCGGCAATGGCGCCAAAAACTTGAACGGTGCAAAACTGGAAGTGCACAGTATCGTAGTTTTATAGTAAAGTAATAAGTAGAGTATCGTCCTCAGGGATTGGTACCTTACTCTTGCCAAATACCAAAATTATACTAATCTCAATTTTATCTAGAGGAATCGCTAAGGTTTTTGTAGTTGCAAATAAACTTAGATCAACTCAAAGAGAAATAAGCAAAGAAAATAAAACTGACTTTCAAAGATCAAATTCAATGGGGAAGAAAACTTCTAGGAAATCGATTTCACCATAATTCTTCACTATGCTTTTCTCATCCAGCTAATTTAACTTAAACCTCTTTTGTCTATTAGCAAATCTCTAATTCATCCAAAAGCCTCTTTCGATAGTCAATTGGAAGTGATTCTAGTTTATCAATTCACACAAGAGTATGCAAATTAAATAATCAAGAACGCAATAAGACCAATGATTTAATTACTACACAGGTTCATACAAGTCTTTCGATCTCTATACTTACCTATGCTGAAATATCCAAGATCTACCCTATGATTCCCTCTTTCGATAGCAAATCACAAGATTAATAATCATCTAATCAATGGCCAGTTAATTAGAAGCATTAAACTCAGAATAAATCAGATAAACAAAGAGAGAATTGCATTAAATTAGCATGGACAAACAAGCATAGTTCAGAAATAGGTTACATCGTTTTCCTAGAAGAAAGAAAATTTAGCTCATGCTAGAAATGGAATTCAACATAAACGAATTCCCCATAATTGTTCTGAGAAGATGGTAAGAAGAAAATAAACACTGAAAAATCCTCCTTGCAGCCTCAACTCGTCGTCAAAAGCTCAAGGGAACGATTCAACGCTTTTCTCCCGTCCGTGCCCGTGTATGAATCCAACGTACGTGCAATAAATTGGAATTCCGTCTCCAAAACAAATGATTTGAATCCCTCTAGCTATGTTTTTCTCTCCCAAAGAGTGTTCTCCAGTCAAAACTCGCGGCTCTAGAGTGAAAAATGGCTTTTATATGGTCCCACGGCAGTAAACCTAAAATCTGTCAAAATACGATGTTCGCTCGAGCGGGGTGTCGAGCGCGCGTCGAGCGTTCGACTCTTCCTAATTTCGCTCGAGCGTCCTATCGAGCGCACATCGAGCGTTCGACTCTGCCTGATTTCGCTCGAGCGGCCAATGTCTCTGCTCGAGCGATCTTCGTTTTTCAGCAACCCGCTCGAGCTCCCTGTCGAGCGGCAGTCGAGCGTTTGAATCTGCCTGAATTCGCTCGAGCGAACTTTTAAAATCTGCAATATGAAATTTTGCAAGCCATCAGGTATTTTACAACCCACGACCACAGTAAAATTTCACTGTTACGTTGCTTTTCTTTCGCCGTTTGCAATGCCGTGAGCTTTTGAAAAATACCATATAGCGCTGTAAGTATTTTCTAAACTCTACTTTTACATTTAAATATATTTTGCTCATACAATAAATATTTATCTGTTGGTTGGCTGATTCCAGACTGAGTCCGAGGAGTTCGGGAGTCGGATGGATTGAGGACGGAGTGCTTGGTTTTGGTTGTTTGTGATTGCTTGATTATTTGAGCCATGAGGCGTGTGTTACATATTGCATACATGTGCATTTTATTTTAATTGAGAAAATCCTGTTTTGTTGGCATAAATGGTTTTCGGGTGCGTGTGTCTCACGAGCCCAAGCCGGGATGGGTTATTATCTCGGTGGAGCTCCTCTGGTCACTCAGGAGTGGATAATACTGAGTGATGTCCCATAGGTTGTCGCAGGGCGATGACCGGATCGCACGATACGGTAACACTGT
The DNA here is from genome assembly GCF_018687715.1 of Carya illinoinensis. NCBI lineage: Eukaryota > Viridiplantae > Streptophyta > Magnoliopsida > Fagales > Juglandaceae > Carya > Carya illinoinensis. The sequence continues at coordinate 26,736,454 of NC_056755.1, read as the reverse complement.
CGTGTCGACTCCGCAGGGACTAAAGAGTGGCCTGGCCAGGTACGCACTGGGCGCAAGTCTGAGCATCGCTTGTTTAGGTGTCACATGCGTGGTCGTTACCTACAGTGTGGCACAGAACTAGGGTGTGTGGATGATCCCTAGGGGAGATCATGGTGCATGCATAATTGGATCGTTTTCGGATGCGGGCCATTTTTTGGGAAAATGACGAAGTTTGGTTTTGAGGTTTTGATCCATTTTCTGGAAAAATGGTGGTTTAGGCCGTTATCTGGGATAATGGCGAGACTTGGTTTTAAGCGATATGTTTTTGGGCCAAATGGGTTTTTGGCGTGCATGAAAAAATATGGTTTTAGGGGACATGTGCATTGGTTTTTCTTTCATGCATATTGTTTGAGTTTTATATGTTTTTATCTAGTGGTGTTTGGATTTTACTTACCTGCGGCACCATTTTTGGTCCGTAGATTTTGGTGCAGGGTTCAAGGAAGAGGAGGAGGCTGAGCCTAAGGATGCGGCTCCGCCGGAGTTCTGAGTTAAAGTTTAAGCTTAGTTGTTTGGTTTAAAAATATATTTGTGCTTTGTAATATTTTATTATGGATGTTTTGAACAGCTTTGTATTAAATTAAAAAAAAAATTTGGTGCTTAGTTATTGACTTTGCTATCCGCTGCGTGTTTCTCGTGTACATTCGTTGCTTTCACACACACTAGACACTCGTCGTTAGGATGGTGACCCGGGTTGTCATCATCCGGACGTCTCGATTTTCCCGTGTCCGTGCGTGGGGATTTGGGGGCGTCACAAATAATATCACTTTATTATTTATTATGTAAAAATTGATTTCCACTACATTTTGTATGTAAATTTTTTCAGTAGAAATTATAAAAAAAGATTGCAACACCATGCTAGCAATTAGGTGTTTCCTCATTGTCCAATAGTATGCACCCACATAGGTAGTGCAATAGCATCTCTAGTTGCAGCCATTGCCTGTGCCGATGCAGTCAACATGTCAGGAACATGAGATTGTTCATTGCTGTCCTAATCCATACTCATTTTTGGATAATCATTGGGATTGCTAAATGCCATTAATGTTTGATCATTAGGCGTAATGGTCCGGATGAAGTTATGTATCGCACAACATGCGATAATAATATAACATTGCCGAGTTGGATGGTATTCAGGCTTGTTTTTTAAAAGTTGGAAACACCTCTTCAACGCACCAAAATTTCATTCAATGACATTCCAAATGGATGAATGCTGATAATTAAATAGATCTTTATATCCTTGGAAGGTACGATATCCATGACGTTCAGATCTGTAGGATCTGTAGTACCTTACCCTTGGATACGACAACATATATCCCTCCGTGCAAGGGAATGTAGAATTTACCAAATAATAATAACCTGAGAATTCAATAGAACAGTAATCTTTTTATAAATATTGTATATAAAATTACCGCAAATTTTTTAGGTACAAATTAAATAATGTGTAGAAATTATTGTCTTGAGGCCACGGAAAATTGTTCTTTGAACACCTTAACGAATCGATTAAAACCCGAGCATCATGGGTTGTACCCTTCCACCCAATGTATACGAATGTGAATTTCATATTGAAATCACAGACACACAAGACATTCTGGGCAAGCTTCTAATACTGATTTAAATATGCATTAGTTACAGAACTCGGCACAGCTGCGTCGATCATGACCCCATCCATTGCACCATGACATTTCTGCAAATTTTGTTTTAAATTTGCATAAATTCTAAAATCGTGTATTGAAAACATTACGGCATTTGTAGAGTGCATTTTAATCTAAGTAAGTACATAATGTAAGAAACATTTGCCTCGAATATGGATAATATCTGGGATTTCCTTCAATATAAGGGATCACCCCCGTCGTCTGACTTGGTTTAATCACATGGCGTGTAAGGTGACATAATGCACGCATTACTATACACACGTGTCAATTCATAGTTTCAACTGAATGTTGAAATAGATTAGTTGAATTTCGTTGAACCACAACATGTTTGATGGTGTAGCAAAACATTCCCAAGGCTTCCTCAACCGTGACCTCTCAAATCGAATCACGCAAGGCCACATCTCTACGTAACCGATCACATAAGGCCCGGAATGCATATACCTCCATTCAAAACATCTCGAAATAGTTATTAGGATGTCCATTTAAGATTGCGATGATGTACTCCCTTCCAAGCAAGCCAATGTTATGTTGTGGCCTAGGCATATGATGTTGGGCATGGGATTGCTGCTCCTCCATCATCATGTTCAAAAGGGCCACCTCTTCTCCATGCGTTCCATTCTGCCCATATATTTTCATCAAATGTATTTGACACATTACTACTAGAGCCCTCCTCGCTCACCTCGGTGTTTATCTCATCATTCCACTAGCTATCATTTTCCAAGCTGTGCTTTTAAAAATATGTGGTACGTAAATATTTAGAAATTTTAAGTATTTTTAATAATAGGAATAAAAGGAACTCATTTTTGAATTAACTTAGCAAGTACATTTAAAAAAAAAACCACACCAATGTTTGAACTTAAATTAGCCCACATGAAATAAGATTGTTAGAAATCAACATACAACTAATAAAGTTCTAGATAAAATAAAAGTAAAATAAAGTGCCAGATAATTCTATAAATCCAAAGCAAGCCCAATATGTATGGTCAGAGTAGCGACCAGACCCAGTGCAATCTCAGCTCTGGAGTCATGGTCTAGAAGACATTGATCATATTAGGATCCATAAAAGCTTTTGCAGCAAACTGCATACACAAACTGCATGCTCTGGAGTCATGGTCTGGAGGCCTAATATCATACACAAACTACATACACTGTGCAACACTATTATAGCTTGCATCAGACCGTGTATTTGAACCCTCGCCTCTACTGTGCTTTGAACTACATAGGTCAAACATCTTTGCATCCAACTCTGCTCATGCTTTAGAACTGGCGGCAATTATTTTCAAGGCATTGCCAGATCTGGTGAGATTGATGGCCCAGCTACGTCCCTACATCGTCGTTGAGGAAACATCCGCTGCGGTACCCCTACTTGCATTTAGGGAGTGCTCTCGATGTCATCTAGATCAATGGTTGATTCTAATCTAGTGCCAATGCCAGGCACAGGATGCCAGGCCATACCCTCGTATAATTTCCTTGATTCTTGTGTCATTTCATTCCTTGTGTTTTCTCCTGCTCTTATTTCTTGGACCTAATTACTCGTTGGAATAAAACAAGGTTGTATTGCCTTGATCAAGTTCAATTAGTTCTTAAAGAACTTGAGTGGGAAAAATCTTGAGGTAAAAGGCAAGAGTGTGTAAGATCATTATCAGGAAAAAGCCAATTAAGAGTAAAATACAAGTGGAGTGCCATTATTTGAGTATAAAAACATAAGGAAGCGTGTGAGGTCATTTTCCACTAACATTTTTATTTTTTTTTGTGCAGTGCATACGATATCTCATAAAAGTGACTCATCACCAAAGGGGATTGTAGATAACTCATTTGTGTGACATCCCATTTTTACGTGTATTTTCAATGAAGGAGCATTTTAATTTAATTAAAATATTAGTTCTTTTATTTTAAATTATTATATTTAATTGGATTTAGTTAGTTGTGATATTTGTTTTGTGGAGCTTTCTTTATATTAATTATCCTTTTGAATTTAAATTGCTGTGTTATTTAATTTAGTTTGTTTTTTTATTTAAGATTTAGTTCTTAGTTTTACTAGTTATTTATTATATTTTAGTTTGATGTGGTGTTTAAATTAATTTAGTCGTTTTATAGTTTTTAAAATTGTTTTCGTCGAATCAGTTTCTGGACTCCAGAGGTGAGGATTGGACCTCATTTCTTTTCTCCATCTTTTCTTTTTCCTTTCTCTTTTTCTTTTTCTCTTTTCCTTATCTTTTTCCTTTCCTTCTTTTCTTTTTTTCTTCTTTTTCTTTCTTCTTCCCCGTCCGCGCGTTGCATGTCCTCTCTCTCTCCTCTGTCGCCATTTGCTTCTTTAGCCCAGATCACCACCGTCCGGCCACTGTGGCCTACACCACCCACCCAATTCTCTTCCCCTCCAGCCGGTGAACCACCCCACCAAGTTTCACCGCCGAGAGCCCCTCCAAGCCGCACGATTTTTATGCATTTCGCCGCCATTGTTCCACCTCTGGCCACCATCTCTTCACCACTTCATCACCTACCTCTTGCCGTCCTAAACCACCCATTTCTGACCCCAATCCGTTGCCGGAGCAGCTCCCACGAGCTCAACTCCATTTTGCCATTTTTTCACTTCCACCGCCATTTCCACTGTCATCCACAGCCAAATCTCACTTCCATTAGCTTCATAAACATCTCTAGGCCATTCCCCATCAATTTCAAGTCTTGGGTTGTCCCAGTTTGAAAACCCACGGCCACTGTGTATTTTACACTGTTACGTTACTTTTTCTCCACCGTTTGCAACTCCTTGATCCTTCAAAAATTATTATATAGCGCTGTAAGTATTTTCTAAGCTTTCTTTTAGATTAAAATATATATTTGCTTTAACGATAATTTGTGACTGGTTGGTTATTCCAGACTGAGTCCAAGGAGTTAGGGGTCAGATAGATTTCAGGATGGAGCTATTTATATTTGGTTGATGTTGATATTTGTTGGAGATTTTGTGCCTTGATGTTTGCATTGTATAGTGCATACATATTCATGTTTAAAAAGGGAAAACTGTGTTTTCGTGTAGTTGCATGCATGTACATGTGTTTGTAAAAATGAAAACTGGGCTTGTAAGCGAGAAATGATTTATGGTATATGTGAACGTTTGGATTGACTGGTTTGAGTCAGAAGCACGTGTAGGGATGGTGGTAGAATCCCACCTATGGTTCTCACCTACGGTGCACGCGACATAGGGATGGTGGTAAGCAGGGACGGTGGTAGAATCTCGCCTGTAATTCCCGTCTACGGTGCACGCGTAGGGACGGTAGTGAGTAGGGATGGTGGTAGAGTCCCACCTACAGTGCTCTGATGGTTTGGTTTTTGGGCCATTATCGGGGATAATGGCGAGATTATGTTTAAAGGGAATGTTTTGGGCCAAAATGGGATTTTTTGGCGTGCGTGGACAAATGTGGACTTTTGGGATATATGTATATATGGCATCATTTTCATGCATATTGTTGTGGCATGAATGTATTTCCTATCTTGAGGTTTGCTTGGTTTATTACTTACTTGCGGTACCATTTTGAAACTGTAGATTTTGATGCAGAGTTTGAGGAGAAGGACACTGAGCCCGAAAAATATCTTTATGTCAAAAAATATCTCTACTAGCTTTTATGCCTTGTATTTTGGTTTTGAACCAGTATTTGAGATTTGTGATATTTTATTATGTATGTTTTAAACGGGTTTGTATTAAACAAAAATTATAGTAGTTAGTTATAAGACTTTTATCATCCGCTGCGTATTTTTATTGTACACTTGTTGTATGTACACACACTTGGCACTTGGCGATAGGGTGGTGACCCATGTTGTCATCATCCCGACGTCTCGATTTCCATGTGTCCGTACGTGGGATATGGGGGCGTCACAATTTGTATTGCAGGCCATGCAACAATAGTTTGAGCGGTTGAACATGGTGTTAGGGGAAGTAAGGGATATGATAGATCATCGAGATATAGTGAGTAGAATCTACAAGGTGGGAGATATAGGAGGAGACGTGAACATGAGTATGAGAATGAAGGGCATGGTGAGTCTCTTATTGCCAGGCGTGTTCTCAATACACAGATTAAAATAGATGATATGGAGCAGCAGAGAGAGAATATTTTTTTATACTAAATGTCACATCAATAACAAGGTATGTAGTATGATCATTGATAGAGGGAGTTGTGCTAATGTGGCTAGCACTATTTTAGTTGAGAAATTGAATTTACCTACCTTGAAATACCCTAGACCATACAAGTTGCAATGGTTAAATGATTGTGGGGAGGTTATGGATAAGCAAGTGCCAGCTTCTTTTTCAATTGGGAAGTATAAGGATGAGGTGTTGTGTGATGTAGTGCCTATGCATGCTGGCCATATTTTTGTTGGGGAGGCAGTGGTAGTGTGATAGGAGAGTGATCCATGATGGGTTAAGGAACAATCAAACTTGCTCCTTTAACTCCAAGACAGGTCTATGAGGACCAATTGAAATAGAAAAGTGAGGTTACTCAAAAAAGAAAGAGTGACAATGAGAGTGATAAAAAAAGAAAGAGTGAAAAAGAGATTAAGTAAAAAAGAAAGAGTGAAAATGAAAATGAGGGAAAAATGAGAGAGAAGAAATGAGGGTGACGCTGAAACCTTGACTTGGTCTCAAATGTGCTTCCAAGTGTAGAAGTGTCAAGTTGTATCAAGGATAAGTCCAGAATCGTATTCCACAGGGACAATGGGTTATCAAAGCGTATAAGAGATTTGTGAGTAACAAATGAATCAAGTATGAGTGATGAAAATAAAATTCAAATGCAATGCAAAAAGATAATCGAAGTTGAAATTAGAGTTTCTTAAAAAAACAAATTAACGAACACTTGGGTTGGGTATGAGACTCTTTATTTCGGATTCTAGATAATTTTCTCGATTAACAATCCAGTCAAGGCATTGATAAACGGAAGATAAAAGGTTAAGCTCAAGTTTTGCAATATTTTCCTAAGGGATTCTCTACTTTACTAGTCAAACACACATTAACAAACAACTGAAAGAGGCCTTGATAGTTTTCAAGCTTTTGTTGTGCCTTACGTCAACAACAAAACAAGAGTAAGAGCCGCAATCTATTTTCAATTTAAATCCGACTAGTAACATAGTGAAATCAATAATTATCAACAAAATATTGCATCGATCTAGAATCCAAAACAAATCACGTCCCATTCCACAACCCAAGCTTAAGAAATTAGCTACGCATAATATTTCTAGCAATAAAAAGTAATCTAAGTAAACTCATATTAAAAATTAAAGAAAATACTAACATAGAATAAATCTTAAAATGCAAAATAGATGATCTATAAAATACCCAACAGTTCAAACGGTCAAAGCTCAAAGAAATAAAACAAATCAAAACTAAATAAATGAATAAAACTTAAGAAAATTAAATGAAGCTTAACGCTGCCCAAAGGAAATGAAAAGAACAACAAGCCAAATTCACTAACAAACCAAATAAAAGTTTTATCTAATCCAAAGAAAATGAAAAGTAGAGGTTGAAACAGCCGCCACAAGAAACGAAATAAAATAAAAACAAATAAAAACAAGAGAGAGTTCCACCGTCTGAAATGAAAGAAGATTGAAGAAAAATGAATATCTACCAACCAAGAACTTAAACGAACAGAAGACGCCGACTCAAATCTGTTCGTAAAACTTAAACCGTAAAACGTAAGAAAGTAAACTTAAGAACTCTTCTAGAAAAAAAAAACTAAAACTAAAAACAAGTTATGGAAATAAAAACAATCAACCAAAGTCTAGAAAGAAAACCACCGAAAGAAAATAAATTAATCTAGCCGACTTCACTCCAAACGAAAAGAGTAAAGAAGTAAAACTAAGCTACTCCACTGCTACTGCCTCTGTCTAAAAATGAAAAAGAAAGAAAGAAAAATAAATTACTTTGCTGCCTCTAGCTAAACGGAAAAGAAAAGAGATCATCATCTACTATACTGTGCTGTTGAATGTAAACCAAAAGGAAGCTATGAAAATCTGCTGCTAACGTCCAAAACAACAAGCAAGAATGAAAAAAATAAACTAGATACTAGCTGCCTCTCTTAACGAGAAGAAAAGAAATAAATTTCAAGACCACCTACTGCTATGAACGAAAGACTCAAACGAAAAGCGAGAAAAACTTCCAAGCTCAGCTACTGAACTGTCCCTCCTCCCCTCGGTGCTGCTGCTTCTAGCTAAATAAATAGCTGATCCCCTGCTGCTGCTGCTTCCCATTCTTCTCCTGCAATGTGCATGTGCATGGTTCTATTTTTGGTCCAGCACATGATTCCGTTGCTTTCTTGCGTGCTGTCTATGTGGGTTTGTTGCTGCACGTTCATCTGTGAGTTCCAGCATCCTGCTATCTTCAACGTGCTTCCATCTCTCAGCTTCACATGCCAAAAGCTTCCAACACATAACTGATCTGCTGCACGTCCAGCTGCTGCACGTCCGAGTGTTTCCCAGGTGTAGAACCAAAAAGCACTCCAGCATGTGTGAGTTGCTCTGGTCCGAATGATGCTGCATGTGTGCTGTCCATGTGGGTTTCTACTGCTGTACAGCGTGTGTGAGCTGGTGTGAGTGGCTGCTCTTTTTTCTACAACGTGCTGTGTTCCTGCATGTGTGAATTCGAATGCTCTGCTGGTCTGCATGTGTATTGCATGCTGGTTTGCATGTGTGAGCTGGTCCTATGTTTTCTGCATGTGTGCATTTTGAATGATTGCTGTCCGAAGGTTGCTGTCTTTGCACTTTTCTGCATGTGTGAGTCTACTGTAACGTGCTGCCCGAGTGGGTTTGTTGCTGCATGTGTAAGTTCTCTTCTCCTGCTGTAGCAGCTTGTGTGAGCTGGTGTGAGTGGTTGCTGTTCGAATGATCTTCTTTCTGCATGTGTGAGTTGGTGTGATCCGAATGATGTTGCATTTGATCTCTATTAGATGAGATTCCATAAAACCATAATCAATTTCTCTATTTTCTCATAGGTCCCATTCTTTCTTTCCTTCCATAAATGCCCTACGATATATAAATGAAATGATATTATAGTTTAAGTATTTCAAGGGCAAATATGAGACTTTGATGTGCAAAAATATTGGCATCAATTAATTTGACATTCAATATTAGAATTTGATGCATAATTAAGTGTTCAATCCTTATTTGATAAAATAAATCACTCATTTAAACAACTTAATTATGCAATTCTAACCCTTTATCACACCCCCCAACTAGCTTTTTGCTAGACTCTAGCAAATAAAGTGAATGAATTCATGCAAAGGTGAGATTTCCGACTACAATTTCAAAAGAAGTTCGAGAATCACATACCATGAAATAGACTTGTTGAGTTTAAGAACACTGGAGATAGATTAATCTGAATTTTGTATCAACTAAGAGATTTATACACAATTTAGTTAATCAACCAAGGGAATTACATGTAACAAAGCTTGCTTTCTTTCAAGTGCATGGAAATGGGGTTAGAATTCCAAGATCGACTACCAAGAGACATTAACAGTTTCAATCACGACAACCAATCTGAGAAAACCACATGGTCTTACTCTAATTCAAAACCATTGTAGTGGCGGCTTTCACGCTATTACACTTTCAAAGGCGCCTACTTTTTTTTTTTTTGTAAGGACCCCGGTAATAGGCAGCCTTTTCCACTACACAAATGTAATTTTTTTTTTTTTATGTTTTTAGATTTCCTAGTGGGGTAATCGGACCTATGAATGTGCGCCTACCCACACTTTCACAAGTCAGCCCTTACCACTAGTCTACCTAAAGGATTCTTCTCTTTTTTTTTTCTTTTTCTTTTTCTTTTTTTGATCCCTGGCTTGTCCCTATTCTCATTTAATTCATTTCAGATTTCTTCCTAAGCCATTAGGATATGGTTCATTAAAGTCTCAAACAATTGAAATGTAAATCAACCAACAATGACTCAATGTAGTCTTTCTAGGCCTTCCGGGTATGTGTTGTGTGTGTTTTAGCAAAACTTTTAATATCTTTCCCTTGGTTTAACAACTAAATAAAATGGATAAATCCCTCTTTTGACATATACTCTTATTTGCACTACATTCCACATGTTCCATGACCTCAACAAATCTCCTTTTTTTTTTTTTTTTAAGTGGACCAAAATATGTCGAAGGCATGCAAACAGAGAAATAAATTCTCTTCCACCCCCCAACTAGATTGTAGCATTGTCCTCAATGATGCAAGAGAAACAAAAGAATTTATACAAAGAGAGCAGTTAAGGGGCAAAACAACTAAAAGAAGAACCGAAAATTCAAAGAAAAACTGAAGGAAAGAGGAGAAGGAAGTACCTGGATAGCTTTGAAAGGAATGCAGCCAAAATAAAAATAAAAACTGAAGAACAAAAGAAAACAATGAAAAGAAATGGATAGATCAAGAACCATCAATTAGGATCAAGCAAATGTAGAGTAGATTCCTCAGGTGCAAAGTTGGAAATAAAAGGCTTGAGCCTTTGACCATTAACCTTAAAAATGTTACCATTGAGAGGATTCATTATCTCTATAGCACCATGAGGAAAAACAGTTTGTACCACATAAGGCCCACTCCATCGAGACCTTAACTTACCAGGGAACAAGTGTAACCGAGAGTTGTACAATAACACTTTTTGATTAGACTCAAAAGTCTTACGTTGGATGTGTTTTTCATGGAAGTTCTTCATTCTTTCTTTGGATAACTTAGAGTTGTTGTAGGCATCCATCCTCAACTCATCCAACTCAGACAACTGTAATTTTCTCACACAACCAGCTTTATCAATGTTAAAATTGCATTTGCTTAATGGCCCAATACGCTCTATGTTCCAACTCTACAGGCAAATGGCAAGCCTTACCATACACTAGTCTATATGGAGACATGCCCAAAATGGTTTTAAAGGCTGTTCTATAAGCCCACAAGGTATCAGACAATCTCAAAGACCAATCCTTCCTGTTTGGGTTAACTATTTTTTCACGAATGTTTTTAATCTCCCTATTTGCTAGTTCAGCTTGTCCATTGGTTTGAGGATGATAGGGAGTAGAGATTTTGTGATGGATACCATACTTCTTCATTAAGGCCGAGAAATGCTTGTTACAAAAGTGGGTGCCATTATCACTGATTATGGCTTTAGGCATGCCAAACCTTGCAAAAATGTTTTCTTTCAAAAATTTTCAGACAACTTGATGATCATTAGATTTGCAAGGGACTGCCTCAACCCACTTAGAAACATAGTCAACAGCAAGCAAAATATATAAATAGCCATAAGAAGAAGGAAATGGTCCCATAAAATCTATCCCCCAACAATCAAAAATTTCAATCACTAGTATGGGTTGCATAGGCATCATATTTCTCCTAGTGATTCCTCCTAATTTCTGACAAGGTTCACAAGTTTTACAAAAACTAAAGGCATCCTTGAACATGGTTGGCCAATAAAATCCGCTTTGAAGAATTTTGGCCACTGTTTTGTGGGCTGAAAAATGCCCACCAAAAGCTTCCGTATGGCAAAAATTGAAGACACCAGAAATTTCATCATTGGGTACACACTTCCTAATGATTTGATCTAAACAATACTTGAAAAGGTAAGGATCATCATAAAAGAACGATCTCACCTCATGCATGAATTTCCGTATATCTTGAGCGCTCCAATGAGGTGGTGTTTGTCCTGTCACCAAGAAATTTGCTATATCAGCAAACCAAGGCAAATTTTCAACTAAAATAAGATGTTCATCAGGAAAAGAATCAAAAATAGGTATCGGTTGTTTAGTTTTAGCAACTGTGAGCCTAGACAAATGGTCAGCTACCACATTCTCTACTCCTTTCTTGTCCTTGATGATAATATTGAACTCCTGGAGTAAAAGTATCCATCTAATCAACCTTTGTTTTGCATCTTTTTTTGTCAATAAATACTTGAGAGCTGCATGGTCAGTAAAGATGACTATAGGAGAACCAAGAATATATGCACGAAACTTCTCTAAAGCAAATACCACAGCAAGTAATTCTTTTTCAGTAGTAGAATAGTTTTTTTGAGCAAAATTCAAAGTTTTACTTGCATAGTAAATGACATAAGGAAGCTTGTTCCTACGCTGTCCAAGAACAGCTCCTATAGCAAAATCACTTGCATCACACATGATTTCAAAAGAAAGTGACCAATCAGGAGGTTGAAGAATCGGAGCAGTGGTTAGCAAAGTTTTAAGCCAACAAAAAGCTTCTTGACACTCGGGTGTCCAATCAAATTTTACATCATTCATCAATAGCTTACATAGAGGCTTAGAAGTAGAGCTAAAGTCTTTGATAAATCTCCTATAAAAACCCGCATGCCCAAGAAAAGATCTAATGTCTTTTATTGACTTAGGTGTAGGAAGTTTAGAAATCAACTCAATTTTTGCTCTATCTACTTCAAGTCCTCTAGATGAAACAATATGTCCTAGAACAATGCCATGTTGTACCATGAAATGGCACTTCTCCCAATTAAGTAGCAATTGCTTCTCTTCACACCTGGCCAAAACAGCTTGTAAATTGGTTAAACAACTCTCAAATGAATCACCAAATACACAAAAATCATCCATAAACACTTCTAGAGTGTTCTCAATCATGTCATTAAAGATGCTAAGCATGCATCTTTGAAAAGTTGCTGGTGCATTGCATAAACCAAAAGGCATTCTCCTAAAAGCAAAAGTACCAAAAGGACAAGTAAAGGTGGTCTTTTCTTGATCCTCTGGTGCTATTTCTAATTGATAGTAACCAGAGAATCCATCTAAGAAACAATAAAAGGCATGTCCAGCAACTTTTTCTAACACTTGATCAAGAAAAGGCAAAGGAAAATGATCTTTCCTAGTAGCGGCATTCAACTTCCTATAATCTATACACATGCGCCAACCAGTAGGAATCCTCGTAGGAATCGATTCATTTTGTTCATTTTTAACAATGGTAAGCCCGGATTTTTTTGGAACTACATGAATAGGACTTACCCACTTGCTATCCGAAATGGGGTAAATGATACCCACATCAAGCAATTTCAACACCTCACCTTTAACCACTTCCTTCATTGTGGGATTTAACCTTCTTTGCATTTCCTTAGAAGGCTTTGCTTCATCTTCTAAATAAATCCTATGGGTACACTCCAAGGGACTTATACCTTTTATATCAGCCATTGTCCAACCAATAGATTTTTTATGCTTCTTAAGCACATCTAGCAATTTATCTTCTTGTTCACTAGTTAAGTGAGAAGAAATTACCACAGGGAAGGTGCTTTGTGGTCCTAAGAAAGCATACTTCAACTCCAATGGAAAAGGTTTGAAGTCCAAAGTTGGGGATTGCTCCTCCGAAGGCTTGAGGGTTGATGTCAATGGTGGAAGTTGCTCAAATTTTGGCCTCTATGGTGGTGTAACTTGCTGACCTATTGAGGAAACAAGAGATGAGTTAGTAACATTATCAAATATTTTCAAATCTTCTTCAAATTCCTCTAAAGAGTCAATAAGTTGAAAGTAATGTGCAGAATTTTCATCAATGAAATTTTCCAGCAAATTCACTTCATGAACTTCTTCAACTTCTTGCGGTTTGCCTGCAAAGATTAAAAATATTTAGCTCCAATGTCATATTTCCAAAACTCAACTTTAAAACTCCACGTCTACAATTTATGAGTGCATTAGAAGTAGCCAAGAAGGGTCTTCCTAAGATAACAGGTGCTTGGAAAGTAAAATGATTAGTCAATTGCATGTCGAGTACGACAAAGTCTACTGGATAGTAGAATTTGTCTACTTGAACCAAAACATCTTCCACAACACCCCTTGGAATCTTAATAGACCTATCAGCCAACTGCAATGTGATAGAAGTAGATTTCAACTCACCCAATCCAAGCTGAACATAAACATTATAAGGCAATAAGTTCACACTTGAACCTAAGTCTAATAATGCTTGGCCTATTTTTGAGCTCCCTATCATGCAAGCTATGGTAGGGGATCCTGGATCCTTGTATTTGGGAGGAGTGTTGGTTTGGATAATAGCACTAACCTGCTCAGTAAGAAAAGGCTTCTTTTGCACATTCAATTTTCTTTTTACGGTACATAAATCCTTTAAAAATTTAGCATAGTTAGGAATCTATTGAATAGCATCTAACAATGGTATATTAATCCTAACTTGCTTAAAAATTTCAAGAATTTCCGCGTGATGCTTATCTTTGTGCAAAGGGGCTAACCTTTGAGGAAAAGGTGCAAGTGTAGTGCTTGGGACACTTTCAGATTTCAAAGGATCATGTTCCTCATTTTCAGAAGGAGGTTTAGAAGTGTTACCATTCTTTTCTACCTCTTGAGATGGAATGCCAATCACCTTACCACTTCTCAAGGTTGTAATAGCCTTGACTTGCTTGACATTTGAATCTCCTGCCATACTTTGAAATTGCTGGTTTTGGCCTTGGGGATTAGGCTGAGATTGTGCAGGAAACTTCCCTTTCTCTTGAGCACTCATGGTTGTAGTCAACCTTGTGACTGACCCAAGAATCTCAGCAATGCCTTGTGAATTTTGACTGTTGATAGCAGCTTGGCTTTGCATGAATTGCTGAAGATTGGTGGACAGCTATTGGAAGTTGGTGGATAATTGCTGGAAATTGTCTTCAAGGTTCTTTTTCTGGGCTGGGACCATGTGGTTGGCATATTGAGATGGTCCTGGACCTCCTGGGGTAGTGTAGGGTACAATTTGTGAAGGACCAGCTATGTTGGGTGCAGGTAAAGCAGCTTGATCACCTCTCCAACTGAAATTAGGATGATTTCTCCATCCCGAATTGTAGGTGTTGGAATAAGGACCTGAAAAAGATTTAGCAACCATATTAACAACATTAGTTTGGTCCAAAAGAACTTCTTTAAAAGCTGGAATGGTTGGGCAATCATTAGTTGAATGCCCTTGGCCTTCACAAATATTACAGCTCAAGGTAATCTGAGGTACAACTTGTACTTCATCCACTTTCTTCAGTTCTATGGTTTCTAATTTCTTAGAAATCATAGCCAACCTAGCATTCAAATCATCTACTTCTCTCAAATTATATTTCCCACCCCCTGAAATTGTCCTTGAACTTTCCAACCTATCATGAACATCAGATGTATCCCATGATTGTGCATTTTCAGCTAGATAATCAAAATATTCAAAAGTTTCCTCAGGTTCTTGGTTAAAAAATGCTCCATTACACATGGTCTCCACAAATTGTCTCATTTTTTGTTGCAACCCCTCATAAAAAAAACTAATGACCCTCCAATTCTCATATCCATGATGAGGACATGCATTTAAAAGGTCTTTGAATCGTTCCCAACAATGATAAAATGTTTCCACATCCTTTTGGCCAAAATTCATTATCTGTCTTTTCAAGGCATTGGTTCTATGCATGGGAAAAAATTTCTTTAAAATTCAGTTTGCATTTCTTGCCATGTCCCAATGGATCTTGGTCTTAAGGAATTCAACCATGTCTTAGCCTTGTCTTTTAAGGAAAATGGAAACAGTTTTAATCTTATGACCTCATCAGTGCATGTTCTATCCACGAATGTGGAACATACTTCTTCAAACTCTTTGATATGCAAATAGGGGTTTTCAGATTCCATACCATGAAAGTGTGGTAACAATGGAATCATCCCGGGTTGGAAATTAAAAGCATTTGCATTAATAGGTAAAATGACACAATAAGGTGTGCTAGTCCTAACAGGCTGAAGATATTCTCTAAGAGTCCTGTTTGGATTCTCCACTTCCCTATCATGATGCTCATTTTCAGCCATGATGCTGTCAGTGTCTGATGATGATTCTACAGAAGATGATGCAGAGCTAAAAGATGTCAATGATTCTGTCCTAAACAGTCGAGATGTAAGTCTCTAGTCCAACTAGTCATACAAACAAGAGCAGATAATCAAAGACCATGAAAAATAAACAGAGAGAAGGGAGAAAGATTAGATGTCACCCAGGCTGTGAAAAGGTTCACAGCTCCACAACGTCCTCTCAGCAGTTGAGGAATGCTCTAATAAGCACCAGTTGTCCCTGGCAACGGCGCCAAAAACTTGACTCGGTCCCGAATGTGCTTCCAAGTGTAGAAGTGTCAAGTTGTATCAAGGATAAGTCCAGAATCGTATTCCACAGGGACAATGGGTTATCAAAGCGTATAAGAGATTTGTGAGTAACAAATGAATCAAGTATGAGTGATGAAAATAAAATTCAAATGCAATGCAAAAAGATAATCGAAGTTGAAATTAGAGTTTCTTAAAAAAAACAAATTAACGAACACTTGGGTTGGGTATGAGACTCTTTATTTCGGATTCTAGATAATTTTCTCGATTAACAATCCAGTCAAGGCATTGATAAACGGAAGATAAAAGGTTAAGCTCAAGTTTTGTAATATTTTCCTAAGGGATTCTCTACTTTACTAGTCAAATACACATTAACAAACAACTGAGAGAGGCCTTGATAGTTTTCAAGCTTTTGTTGTGCCTTACGTCAACAACAAAACAAGAGTAAGAGCCGCAATCTATTTTCAATTTAAATCCGACTAGTAACATAGTGAAATCAATAATTATCAACAAAATATTGCATCGATCTAGAATTCAAAACAAATCACGTCCCATTCCACAACCCAAGCTTAAGAAATTAGCTACGCATAATATTTTTAGCAATAAAAAGTAATCTAAGTAAACTCATATTAAAAATTAAAGAAAATACTAACATAGAAAAAATCTTAAAATGCAAAATAGATGATCTATAAAATACCCAACAGTTCAAACGGTCAAAGCTCAAAGAAATAAAACAAATCAAAACTAAATAAATGAATAAAACTTAAGAAAATTAAATGAAGCTTAACGCTGCCCAAAGGAAATGAAAAGAACAACAAGCCAAATTCACTAACAAACCAAATAAAAGTTTTATCTAATCCAAAGAAAATGAAAAGTAGAGGTTGAAACAGCCGCCACAAGAAACGAAATAAAATAAAAACAAATAAAAACAAGAGAGAGTTCCACCGTCTGAAATGAAAGAAGATTGAAGAAAAATGAATATCTACCAACCAAGAACTTAAACGAACAGAAGACGCCGACTCAAATCTGTCCGTAAAACGTAAACCGTAAAACGTAAGAAAGTAAACTTAAGAACTCTTCTACCGCCGAATGAGAAAAAAAACTAAAACTAAAAAAATAAGTTATGGAAAAAAAAACAATCAACCAAAGTCTAGAAAGAAAACCACCGAAAGAAAATAAATTAATCTAGCCGACTTCACTCCAAACGAAAAGAGTAAAGAAGTAAAACTAAGCTACTCCACTGCTACTACCTCTGTCTAAAAATGAAAAAGAAAGAAAGAAAAATAAATTACTCTGTTGCCTCTAGCTAAACGGAAAAGAAAAGAGATCATCATCTACTATACTCTGCTGCCGAATGTAAACCAAAAGGAAGCTATGAAAATCTGCTGCTAACGTCCAAAACAACAAGCAAGAATGAAAAAAATAAACTAGATACCAGCCGCCTCTCTTAACGAGAAGAAAAGAAATAAATTTCAAGACCACCTACTGCTATGAACGAAAGACTCAAATGAAAAGCAAGAAAAACTTCCAAGCTCAGCTACTGAACTGTCCCTCCTCCCCTCAGTGCTGCTGCTTCCAGCTAAATAAATAGCTGATCCCTTGCTGCTGCTGCTTCCCATTCTTCTCCTGCAACGTGCATGTGCATGGTTCTATTTTTGGTCCAGCACATGATTCCGTTGCTTTCTTGCGTGCTATCTATGTGGGTTTGTTGCTGCACGTTCATCTGTGAGTTCCAACATCCTGCTGTCTTCAACGTGCTTCCATCTCTCAGCTTCACATGCCAAAAGCTTCCAGCAGCACATAACTGATCTGCTGCATGTCCAGCTGCTGCACGTCTGAGTGTTTCCCAGGTGTAGAACCAAAAAGCACTCCAGCATGTGTGAGTTGCTCTGGTCCGAATGATGCTGCATGTGTGCTGTCCATGTGGGTTTCTGCTGCTGTACAGCGTGTGTGAGCTGGTGTGAGTAGCTGCTCTTTTTTCTGCAACGTGCTGTGTTCCTGCATGTGTGAATCCGAATGCTCTGCTGGTCTGCATGTGTATTGCATGCTGGTCTGCATGTGTGAGCTGGTCCCATGTTTTCTGCATGTGTGCATTTCGAATAAGTGTTGTCCGAAGGCTGCTGTCTTTGCACTTTTCTGCATGTGTGAGTCTACTGTAACGTGCTGCCCAAGTGGGTTTGTTGCTGCATGTGTAAGTTCTCTTCTCCTGCTGTAGCAGCTTGTGTGAGCTGGTGTGAGTGGCTGTTGTCCATGTGGTGCTCGAGTGAGTGGTTGCTGTCCGAATGATCTTCTTTCTGCATGTGTGAGTTGGTGTGATCCGAATGATGTTGCATTTGATCTCTATTAGATGAGATTCCATAAAACCATAATCAATTTCTCTATTTTCTCATAGGTCCCATTCTTTCTTTCCTTCCATAAATGCCCTATAATATATAAATGAAATGATATTATAGTTTAAGTATTTCAAGGGCAAATATGAGACTTTGATGTGCAAAAATATTGGTATCAATTAATTTGACATTCAATATTAGAATTTGATGCATAATTAAGTGTTCAATCCTTATTTGATTAAATAAATCACTCATTTAAACAACTTAATTATGCAATTCTAACCGTTTATCAAACCTCAAGAAAAAAAGAGAGGGAAAAAGGAAAATAGTGAGGTGGCTGAGAGTCAAGAAAAAAGAGTGGAGGCTCGAGAGGAAAAAGAAAGAGAGATTGCAGAGAGAAAAAGAAAAACAAAAGTGAGTTTTTATACAAAAGTAAATTTTAATACTAATCAACTTAACGAATCTTTGCCTAGTGTTGTTATTTCTTTGTTGCAGGGATATGAGGTCATGTTGCCTAGCAATATTCTAAGTGGCTTGTTGACTCACTCAAAAATGAGTAGCACTAAAGCTATCCTAAGTGCAGGAGGATGTCGTGTAATAATTAGGAATAAATTCCTAGATCGTCTCCTCAGGGAAAGTTACTTAGAAATCAAACTCGTTGAAAAAGGTGAAAAACATCACAAAGAGAAAATAAAATGATGGTATGTGCAATGAATGGAAAAGGGTACTAGTCATGGACTAGATTCATGTTTTAGATTTTGATTGTTGGATTGGAATATAAAGGACTAATAAATTAAACTCAGAAATTAGTAAAACCAAATTAAGAATTAAACTAAATTAGAAAGTAATTAACAAAACATGAACTGAAAATTGAAAATGCCCAAAACCAAGATTCTAGAATTCATCTTTGTAATTAAATCACAAATTCTCAAAATAACACATAACAATTGTAATCACTATTAAATGAAAACTTAAGGAAGTGAGAAAAATAAATAACACGAAATAAGTAAACAGAAAATAAATTACCCTAACTTCTAATCTAAACAAATCTCAAAAGTATTCCATAAATTTTAAACTGAAGTTAAATAAAATAGGGAACGAAAAGTCTAAACGAAAACTTCCTTTCACTATTCAATTGAAATTCAGAACAAAAAGGAAACAACTTCTCACGTATCACTCTTGAAAAATAATCTCTAAACCTTTAATGAAAACTCTAGAACAATTCCTCTACTCCCCACGTATGATGTTTCAGAAAAATCAAAAACAAAAACAAAAGCTTAAAACCAAACCTTTCTTGCAATAAATTAAGGTAACACAATTAATTAAAACTTCTAAAACAATTTCTTTTATTGCATGAAACAAAATAGCACACTTGATTAAAACTTCTAAAATAATTTCTTTTTGTTGCATGAAACAAACTAGCAATGAAACAAACTAGCACACTTAATTGAAATTAAGGTATTACACTTAATGAAATAAAATTCTAGAACAATTCTTAATACACTTAAAAACTATAAAACAACAAAACATTGAAGCTAAAAGGAGAAACAAAATTGCCGAAAACAAAAAGGAGCTAATTCTTTCAAGTACATAACAAAGAAATAACAAAAGCAGAAAATTGTAGTTGTGTGTTGTAAGTTGTAGATGTCTAAGTTTGAGTTGTGTCCTTGTTGAGTTCGGACTGCATCCTTTTATAGCCGAACATCTTGGCTAGTTGCATCTCACATTCAATTGGTTTCACACTTCAATCTTGCATTCACACTTAATTGCATTCAATCTTTTATTTAATTTAAACCAAGCAACCAAGTCCAACACGGTTCTTCATGCCTAACTTCATGCCTGACTTGTTGAAAATTCATACACGGTTCTTCTTTGCCTCCAAATCAAATTAACCAGCCGACTTCTCCTATCTCTTCTCTTCAATCTGTTTTTTTCAATTTCAGCACACATCACTCACCCACCTACTGCTTCTCTCTACACGTCCAGCACAACATCTCAGCACAACATCTCTCTCTCAACTCACACTTAAATAATCTGCACCGACACAACCCCTTCCAGCACAACACAACTCCCTACACATCTCCCTCTCTATTTCTGGAAATTGCCCACCGATTGCCTTTTGACAAATGACCAATTCACTCCTTAATTCCATCCCCCTTTACGTAATACATGACCACCGACTACACATTTCAGCCAACACCGACTCACCTATTTAGACTTCTCACTCAAACCTTACTCAAACCAAATCAAACACGGCAGTGCATGCACTTTCTTCAATTTGTTTTTTTTTTCAATTCTGCCGTCCAGCCACTCTCACATATATATATATATATATATCTTTAGATGGCTGCCGCCCTTCCTCCAATCAATTTCATTTCAGCCGAAATCCATCTTCAATTCATCACATGTTCTCTTTCTATCTTCCTTCATTTTGGTGGACAAAGGCTGACTTTTTCAATGTTAAATTTGGTGGAGAGCAGCAGCCTTCTTCTTCCTTCATTTCGGTGGACAGCAGTTGGTGGACAGCAGCAGCCTTGTTCTTCCAATCCATCACATGTTCCTCATCTTAATTTAGCTGCACCAACCGATGTAAGTTAAGCCAAACAAGCAGCCTTCCAATTAATGTATAATTTAGGTGGGTTGGAAATGAGTTGGTGGATTTATTTGAGTGTGAAAAGGGGATCCGTGAGTTTTGAGGGAAATGAGGAATGGGTTGGAAGGCAAGTGGGGGCTAGGCTTTGGAAGTTTGGTGGCTTGTTGGAGGGCAATGGTGGGTTATGGTTTAAGTGAGCATGATGTGGGGTGATTGGTGTGGCCGTGTATGAGGTTAGATGGAGTTGGAAGTGTTTGAATGGTGGGAAAGCTCAAGACAAAGTATGAACAAGGCATGAACATAATGAACCATGGTATGCACGAAAAATGGAGATGGGGATTAAAAAGAAAACACTCAACAACAAAATAACATAAATGAAAAATTAGCTTGAGCAACTTCCATTCAAAGATGGCAAGAAGTGCTTCTATCTTTTGAGGTTCATGGATTGAACCCAAAAGATGGAAAGATAGCTCAAGAAACTTTATGAACATGAAGAACAAGAAAAACAATGGTACAAACGCAAATGATAATGGAAAGCAAGAAAAATTATGGACTAGAATGCACAGTAATCAATAGTTGGTAGAATTCAAGCAGAAATTCATGCTTTTAATCAATTAAAATCACAACTTTGATTTATCCTTATTAATCATTTTTCCATTTAAAACCAATAATAATGTCATGATGAATTTAAAATACATTGATTTTAAATGGCTAAAATATACAATATTTCAGCTCAATCACACCCCCCAACTAGCTTTTTGCTAATCCTTGAGCAAAATAGTGAAAATTAATTGAGATGAATATTGCATAAAGATCGAAATTCAAACAAAAACAATCGAACACAATTCTGAATTCTCACAAAAGTGACATGTTACTACTCAACCCCCAAGGGTTATACCCACCAAGACTATCTCAACAATCTTTCACATAGAATTAAGGCAAATATCTCAGGACTTAAATGTTGTGTGGAGCTAAACTGGTTGTGTGTTCCTCATTACTAGCCATGATTTGTCATAGGATTTTTTTTTTTTTCAATCTTAAGATTAATCATTGTTGATTCTAACTACATCAAAGCCCAAGGGACTAGCAGTTTTCACGCCAGCTCTGTTTTTAAAGGTTGGATACTCAACCCCCAAAGTCTTGGGTAACTGTTTCTAGCCCTTTTTACTTAGGAAAGTTCACTAAGTTGCCTTTATTATTATTATTATTTTTTTTTTCAATCCTTTCTCTTTTCTTTTCTTTTCTTTTTCTTTTTGGCATGGCTCGGTAGTCCTGCAGCTTACTTCTCCAGTATTAAATCAATGAATGGTAAATAAGGAATACTACAAGCGTAAGCATGTGCAAAATGTCCTTCAAAATTTGCCTTTCGTTCTACAAAAATTTTATCAAGTTTCATCTCAATAAGCATAACATCCTGGTGTTTCAAGCCACATATCAACAAAATATGATGCATCAAAAAATCATGCTCTATGTTTAAGCTTGAAAATAAATCTTCACAAATGATCCCGCTCAACTACTCCACCAAGATGCTCAAATTTCACAATTTTTTTTTTTTTTTATATATGTGCACACATGCTACCCCCAACTAGTGAGAGACATAGTCCTCAATGAATCGAACGAAAGAAAACAAAGTGCACAGAACTAAGCAAGCAAAACAAACAATGAACATGAAATATAAAACCAAAGCAAAAGAACAAATAAAATAAATGCAAGTAAAGAAAACTGTAAAGAAGGAAAAGCAACTTAAACCACTTCCCTGGGGTCTTGCACAAGCAAGATCTCATCATGTGGATCAAAGACCTTCAGAAATGACTTTAGACGTTGTCCGTTGACAGTGAAGCTATTACCATTCTTCAGATTGACAATGTCTACCGCGCCATGAGGATGAACAGTCTTTATAATGTACGGCCCACTCCATTGGGATTTCAACTTTCCAGGAAAAATATGCAAGCGAGAGTTGTAAAGAAGAACTTCCTGGCCAAGTGTGAAATGCTTTGGATGAATTTTCTGATCATGCAGAATTTTCATGCGTTCCTTTGCCAGTTGCGCGTTGTCATAAGCATTCCGACGAGCTTCATCTAATTCATTGATCTGCAATTTTCTCAGCCCTAAAGCTTTATCAAGTGACATGTTAACATGTTTTATGGCCCAAAGAGCTCGATGCTGAATGTCAACAGGTAAATGACAAGCTTTACCATAAACTAATCGATAGGGAGACATCCCTAGATTTGTTTTAAAAGCTGTCCTATAAGCCCACAAAGCATCAAGAAGCTTAATCGACCAATCTTTCCTATTAGGATTTACTGTTTTCTCCAGAATGATTTTTATTTCTCTGTTTGCCAATTTATCTTGCCCATTTGTTTGAGGGTGATAAGGGGTAAAAACTCTGTGTGTGATACCATATTTCTTCACAAGTGTAGAAAATGGTTTATTGCAAAAATGAGAACCCCCGTCACTAATGATAACCTTGGGCATGCCAAATCGAGCAAACAAAGATTGTAAAAATTTTAGTACAACATGATGGTCATTGGTTTTGCAAGTGATGGCCTCAACCTACTTTGAAACATAGTCCACAGCCAATAAAATATATGTGTTTCCAAAGGAAACTGGAAAAGGTCCCATGAAGTCTATTCCCCAACAATCAAAGATTTCTAAAGTAAGAATGGGGGAAAGGGGCATCATGTTTCTTTTGCTAATGGCTCCCAACTTTTGACAAGACTCACATGCTTTACAAAAATTGTAAGCGTCCTTAAACATGGAAGGCCAATAAAAACCGCTTTGCAAAATCTTTGCCACTGTTTTATTTGCTGAAAAATGACCACCACATGCACCCGTATGACAAAATCTCAATACTGAAGAAAACTCATCATTAGGAATGCATCTCCGAATCAATTGATCTGAACAATACTTGAAAAGATAAGGGTCATCAAAGTAGAAATGTTTTACCTCAGATAGAAACCGACGCTTATCTTGGGTTGACCATTCAGAAGGCATTCGCTCAGTCACTAGATAATTGACTATATCAGCATACCAGGGAGCTCTATCAACCACAAACAGATGCTCATCCGGGAAACTATCATCAAGAGGAAGGCTGACATTTGAAGAAGGAGATGATGACAATCTAGAGAGGTGGTCAGCTACCACATTTTCAACTCCTTTCTTGTCCTTAATGTTGATGTTGAACTCTTGAAGTAATAGAATCCAGTGAATCAAGCGTGGTTTTGCATCGTTTTTAGCCAACAAATACTTAAGAGCAGAGTGGTCAGTGAAAATAGTAACAGGAGAACCAAGAATATAAGCTCGGAATTTATCAAGTGCAAAAGCCACTGCAAGCAATTCTTTTTCAGTAGTGGTATAATTTTTCTGGGCATCATTCAAGGTTCTACTGGCATAATAAATCACAAAAGGTTTGTTATCCACTCGCTGCCCCAAAACAGCTCCTAAGGCATAGTCACTAGCATCTGTCATAATCTCAAAGAGAAGGTCCCAATGCGGAGGTTGCATAATAGGGGCAGTGGTAAGCGACTTTTTCAAGGTATCAAAAGCTTTTTAGCACTCATCACTCCAAACAAATTCAATATCATTTTGTAAAAGAGTGCACAAAGGTTTTGCAATGGAACTAAACCCTTGAATAAACCGCCTATAAAAGCCAGCATGACCAAGAAAAGAACGAATATCCCTAACTGTCATAGGGATAGGAAGTTTAGATATTAATTCAATCTTTGCCTTGTCAACCTTTATACCCTCAGAAGAAACAATATGCCCTAATACAATGCCCTGAGTAACCATAAATTGGCATTTCTCCCAATTAAGTAAAAGATTTTTTTCCTCACATCTCTGGAGAATACGTGCCAAATTATGCAAACAACTTTCAAAGGATTTTCCAAAAACAGAGAAATCATCCATGAATATTTCACAAATATCATCAATCATGTCAGAAAAAATAGTCATCATACATCTCTGAAAAGTAGCTGGAGCATTACACAAACCAAAAGGCATTCTAGTAAAAGCAAAAGTGCCAAAAGGACAGGTGAAAGTGGTTTTCTCCTGATCCTCTGGTGCTACAGCAATTTGATAATAACCAGAGTAGCCATCCAATAAACAATAATATGCATTACCAGCTACTCTTTCCAAAATTTGATCCAAGAATGGTAAAGGAAAATGATCCTTCCTACTGGCTGAATTAAGTTTTCTATAATGAATGCACATTCTCTAGCCAGTAACCATTCTAGTTGGAATCAACTCATTTTTATCATTTTTTATGACAGTTAAACCAGATTTCTTTGGTACCACTTGAGTTGGTCTCACCCACTTACTGTCTGAGATGGGGTAAATGATACCTACTGCGAGTAGCTTAAGCACTTCCTCTTTCACGACTTCCTTCATGGTAGGATTGAGCCTACGTTGAGCATCACGAACCGGTCTAGCATCGTCTTCAAGATGGATTCTGTGGGTACATACAGCGGCATCAATGCCTTTGATGTCTGCTATTGTCCAACCAATTGCACCTCGATGCTTTCTTAATACTTCAATCAACTAGGCTTCATCCTTCTGATTTAGCTTTGAGGAAATCACCACCGGAAACGTGCCTTCTTCAGGTCCAAGAAATGCATACTTTAAATCTTGAGGAAGCAGTTTCAGTTCCAACTGAGGAACTTCTTCCTCTGAAGATCTAAGTATGTCTGGTGGTGGTAGAGCTTCGAACTAGGGTTTCCATCTTGCTCCCGCAAATTGTACTTCAAGTGGTAAAGATGAATCTGCAAAACAATCAAAAAAATCAAAGTCATCTTCATTGATATGATCAATTTTCTCATCAAGTAAAAATTCAGGTGTCTGAAAAATATAATCATCATCAGAGAAAGGAGAAGTTGAGCAAATAAAATCTGTTGGTGTCAAACTCTCCACAGCATTCAAATCACTTGTGTCATCAAAATGTGCCGGCATCTTGCAAGCGTTGAAAACGTTCAACTCAAGTGCCATGTTCCCAAAGGTAAGCTTCAAAACTCCACTTCTGCAATTGATCAAAGCATTTGATGTAGCTAGAAATGGTCTTCCTAGGATGACAGGAGCTTGATAAATAGTGGAGACCGGCTGCTACATGTCAAGAACCACAAAATCTACTTGGTAGTAGAATTTGTCCACCTGGACCAACACGTCCTCTACAATACCCTTCGGTACCTTAACTGATCTGTCAGCCAACTGTAGCATGATGGAGGTCTTTTTCAGCTCACCCAATCCCAACTGCTCATATACTGAGAACGGTAGCAAGTTCACACTACTCCCCAAATCAAGTAAAGCTCTCCCAATTCGTGATTCACCAATCATAATGAAGATGTTGGGAGAGCCGGGATCTCCAAACTTCTGAGGAGTCTCGCTCAATATCAATGCACTAACTTGCTCCGTTAGGAAATCTTTCTTCTTCACATTCAGCTTCCTCTTCACCGTGCATAAGTCCTTCAAAAATTTTGCATATGAAGGCACTTGTTGTATGGCATCCAAGAGTGGAATATTGATTTTCACTTGCTTGAAAATCTCTTGAATTTCCGTGTGATACTTGTTCTTTTTGCCAGCTGCCAATCTCTGAGGATAGGGTACCACAGGTTGGTATCCCTTACTAGTTTCAGCATCTGCACTCACAGGCTTCTTCAGTTCTGGTCTCGCTACCTCTGGTTCTTTTTCAGCTTCATCCGTCTCTGCTGCATCTTTAGGCGTAGGAGCAATTACCTCTATGTCTATGGTCATCTCAGGTCGGGGAACTTCCTTCCCACTTCTCAAAGTAAGAACAGCTTTTGTTGTCTCAACAACGTCTCTTGAGACATTATGCACTTGATGTTGTTGTTGTCTGTATACTTGAGGATTAGGCTGAGGCTGTGCAGGAAATTTCCCTTTCTCTAGGGTGCTCAAGGTTGTGGTCATCTTATTAACAGTGCCACGCAACTCATTTATGGCCTGAGTATTTTGATTATTTGTGGTGACCTAAATCTGTATGAATTGCTGAAGTGTATTGGCCATCTGTGCCATACTGTCATCTAGAGTCTTCTGGCAGATGATGAAGGCTGAGGACTTTGTGCAGCTACATGAGGCTGAAATCCAGGAGGAGCTACATAAGGATAGCTCTGGGGATTCTGATATGGCGGATACTGGTGCTGAGGAGCACCTTGATTAAATGGCTACTGCTGAGGTGGTGGGGACCGACCAGGCTGATCATTTCTCCATGAGAAATTTGGGTGATTTCTCCACCCCAGATTATATGTGTTGGAGAAAGGTTGATTCTGTGCTCTATTAACCCAGTTAACTGATTGCATTGGCTCAGACCCACTTTCTTGAAATACTGGCATAATTGGGCAGTCTTGGGTCTTATGGTTTGAAACAGCACATATAGAACATGCCTTGCTACTTTCGCAGCCTTTACTTTTTCCATTTCCATGACCTCCATTCTTCTAGTCAATGCAGTTATTCGGGCTTGAACATCAGTGTCTCCTTTAAGCTTATATCTGCCCCCTCCAGAAATAGCCCTCAGTGGCTATGCTGTTAATGGAACTCGATCAGTATGAGTGTTCCATTGTTGTGCGCTCTCAGCAAGGTAGTCAAAAAATGATAATGCTTCATCAGGTTCCTTGCTGAAGAACTCCCCATTGCACATTGTCTGAACAAATTGCTTGCATTCCGGAGTGAGACCAGTGTAAAAATAGCTCACCAGCCTCCAGGATTCAAAACCATGATGTGGACAAATGTTCACCAAATCTTTAAATTTTTCCTAACTAGCCTGAAAGGTCTCATCAGGTCTCTGATTGAATTGGCTGATATGTTCCTGCAAAAATTGAGTTCTCTGTAAAGGAAAAATTTCTGTAAGAATTTACGCTGCATGTCAGACCAACTAGAAATGGAATTAGGTCTCAAAGAGTTAAACCAAATCTTCGCTTTATCCTTTAAAGAGAAAGGCAAGAGAAAGGCAATAAACGAAGTCTAATGAATTCATCAGTAACAACCCTAGTGATAAAAGTAGCACAAGCCAGCTCAAAATCTGTCAAGTGCTGGTAAGGACTCTCAGAATCCATCCCCAGCAACAGCGCCAAAAACTTGACTCACTCAAAAATGAGTAGCACTAAATCTATCCCAAGTGCAGGAGGATGTCGTGTAATAATTAGGAATAAATTCCTAGATCGTCTCCTCAGGGAAAGTTACTTAGAAATCAAACTCGTTGAAAAAGGTGAAAAACTTCAGAAAGAGGAAATAAAATGATGATATGTGCAATGAATGGAAAAGGGTACTAGTCATGGACTAGATTCATGTTTTAGATTTTGATTGTTGGATTGGAATATAAAGGACTAATAAATTAAACTCAGAAATTAATAAAACCAAATTAAGAATTAAACTAAATTAGAAAATAATTAACAAAACATGAACTGAAAATTGAAAATGCCCAAAACCAAGATTCTAGAATTCATCTTTGTAATTAAATCACAAATTCTCAAAATAACACATAACAATTGTAATCACTATTAAATGAAAACTTAAGGAAGTGAGAAAAATAAATAACACGAAATAAGTAAACAGAAAATAAATTACCCTAACTTCTAATCTAAACATATCTCAAAAGTATTCCATAAATTTTAAACTGAAGTTAAATAAAATAGGGAACGAAAAGTCTAAACGAAAACTTCCTTTCACTATTCAATTGAAATTCAAAACAAAAAGGAAACAACTTCTCACGTATCACTCTTGAAAAATAATCTCTAAACCTTTAATGAAAACTCTAGAACAGTTCCTCTACTCCCCACGTATGATGTTTCAGAAAAATCAAAAATAAAAACAAAAGCTTAAAACCAAACCTTTCTTGCAATAAATTAAGGTAACACAATTAATTAAAACTTCTAAAACAATTTCTTTTATTGCATGAAACAAAATAGCACACTTGATTAAAACTTCTAAAATAATTTCTTTTTGTTGCGTGAAACAAACTAGCAATGAAACAAACTAGCACACTTAATTGAAATTAAGGTATTACACTTAATGAAATAAAATTCTAGAATAATTCTTAATACACTTAAAAACTATAAAACAACAAAACATTGAAGCTAAAAGGAGAAACAAAATTGCCGAAAACAAAAAGGAGCTAATTCTTTCAAGTACATAACAAAGAAATAACAAAAGCAGAAAATTGTAGTTGTGTGTTGTAAGTTGTAGATGTCTAAGTTTGAGTTGTGTCCTTGTTGAGTTCGGACTGCATCCTTTTATAGCCGCACATCTTGGCTAGTTGCATCTCACATTCAATTGGTTTCACACTTCAATCTTGCATTCACACTTAATTGCATTCAATCTTTTATTTAATTTAAACCAAGCAACCAAGTCCAACACGGTTCTTCATGCCTAACTTCATGCCTGACTTGTTGAAAATTCATACACGGTTCTTCTTTGCCTCCAAATCAAATTAACCAGCCGACTTCTCCTATCTCTTCTCTTCAATCTGTTGTTTTCAATTTCAGCACACATCACTCACCCACCTACTGCTTCTCTCTACACGTCCAGCACAACATCTCAGCACAACATCTCTCTCTCAACTCACACTTAAATAATCTGCACCGACACAACCCCTTCCAGCACAACACAACTCCCTACACATCTCCCTCTCTATTTCTGGAAATTGCCCACCGATTGCCTTTTGACAAATGACCAATTCACTCCTTAATTCCATCCCCCTTTACGTAATACATGACCACCGACTACACATTTCAGCCAACACCGACTCACCTATTTAGACTTCTCACTCAAACCTTACTCAAACCAAATCAAACACGACAGTGCATGCACTTTCTTCAATTTGTTTTTTTTTTCAATTCTGCCGTCCAGCCACTCTCACATATATATATATATATATCTTTAGATGGCTGCCGCCCTTCCTCCAATCAATTTCATTTCAGCCGAAATCCATCTTCAATTCATCACATGTTCTCTTTCTATCTTCCTTCATTTCGGTGGACAATGGCTGACTTTTTCAATGTTAAATTTGGTGGAGAGCAGCAGCCTTCTTCTTCCTTCATTTCGGTGGACAGCAGTTGGTGGACAGCAGCAGCCTTCTTCTTCCAATCCATCACATGTTCCTCACCTTAATTTAGCTGCACCAACCGATGTAAGTTAAGCCAAACAAGCAGCCTTCCAATTAATGTATAATTTAGGTGGGTTGGAAATGAGTTGGTGGATTTATTTGAGTGTGAAAAGGGGATCCGTGAGTTTTGAGGGAAATGAGGAATGGGTTGGACGGCAAGTGGGGGCTAGGCTTTGGAAGTTTGGTGGCTTGTTGGAGGGCAATGGTGGGTCATGGTTTAAGTGAGCATGATGTGGGGTGATTGGTGTGGCCGTGTATGAGGTTAGATGGAGTTGGGAGTGTTTGAATGGTGGGAAAGCTCAAGACAAAGTATGAACAAGGCGTGAACATAATGAACCATGGTATGCATGAAAAATGGAGATGGAGATTAAAAAGAAAACACTCAACAACAAAATAACATAAATGAAAAATTAGCTTGAGCAACTTCCATTCAAAGATGGCAAGAAGTACTTCTATCTTTTGAGGTTCATGGATTGAACCCAAAAGATGGAAAGATAGCTCAAGAAACTTTATGAACATGAAGAACAAGAAAAACAATGGTACAAACGCAAATGATAATGGAAAGCAAGAAAAATTATGGACTAGAATGCACAGTAATCAATAGTTGGTAGAATTCAAGCAGAAATTCATGCTTTTAATCAATTAAAATCACAACTTTGATTTATCCTTATTAATCATTTTTCCATTTAAAACCAATAATAATGTCATGATGAATTTAAAATACATTGGTTTTAAATAGCTAAAATATACAATATTTCAGCTCAATCACTTGTCACTTATTAGAGGAATAAAGCATTAAATTGATTTTGTGACAACGTTGGAGAATTGACAACATTACCTTTGGCCAAAAGAATTTGTCCTATATACCAAACATAAGTCCTTGATGCACTTGAAAGGACAAGATAAGATGACTAGAATGCACACCAAGTGGGAGGAATGTAATGAGATTTTTCCTCATGCCATCAAATACACACATGGTAAGAAAAATTTTGTGATTGATGCATTATGAAGAACGTATGTCCTTTTCTTTATTTTAGATGCAAAGTTATTAAAATTTGAATATGATAAGGAATTGCATGCTAATGATGATGACGTTGCTAATATGTATGGAATATGTAAGAAATCATTGTTTGTTAAATTCTATAGACTAGATTGGTACTTGTTTAGAGAGAATAGACTTTTTTTTACCTAATAGTTCTATGCGTGAGTTGTTTGTGTATGGAGCACATGGAGGTGTTTTGATGGGTCATTTTGGTATAAAGAGGACTTTAGATGTGTTGCATGACCATTGGTGGGAGTATTATTTGCCATTCATTGAGTTTGCATATAATTGGAGTGATCATTTTGGTTTAAGGAAGACTTTAGATGTGTTTCATGAATGTTTGTGGGAGCATCATTTGCCATTCATTTACTTGTTTCATGAACGTTTGTGGGTGTATCATTTGCCATTTATAGAGTTTGCATATAATAGGACTATGCATACTACTACTTCATATTCTCCGTTTGAAGTTGTTTATGGTTTTAATTCAGTTACTTCTTTAGCTTTGATGCTTTTGCTTGTTGATGATAGGAGTAGCTCGAATAGATTTTTTCAAATTCTTGAGAAAATTAATGACAATTCATATCGAGTGTATCTTCTAGGTAACTATCATGTTTCTGCTATTTTCAAAATTACTGATCTTTTTCCATTTGATGCAGGTGGAGGAGATTCAAGGTCGAATCCTTTTGAGGAGAGGGGTAATGGTAGGCCCCAAAGTAGACTGAGTATTAGAGATCCTTTGCAAGTTTCAGATGGGGAAATCACAAGATTGAGAGCTAAGAAGAGCAAGGAAGCAATGCAAGGATTAGTGAAATTCACTTGAGACGAGTCTAGCAAGAGCCCAATATTCAAGATGTGCTTGAGAGAAGGAGATCTAGTTTTCATCCACATGATACAAGCTATGGCCAATATTCAAGATAAACTTCAGAGAAGGAGATCCAGTTTTCATCCACGTGATACAAGTTATGGAAGACACAACCTAGGATTTATTATTTTAGCTTATTATTATGTTTATTATTTTTTAGGCTTGGATTTGTTGAATATTTTTGGGTTTGAGCATGTTTGGCCTAACTATGTTTTATGTTTTAGGAACTACAGTTTCAAGAGAAGTTTTTAAGGGTAGTTTAGGGATTGTTTCAATTTTTAGTTAGGGTTGAAGGCCTTGTATTTCGCCCAGGGGTATTTTGGAAAAGATTCTTAAATTTTTAGTTTAGGGTTTTATCTTGTTTAGGGAAAGGGTACTGTAGTAAGGCACTATTCACGGTACTGTAGCATGGCACTATTCACCAAGTGTATTTTTGGAAAGGGTTGGTTTTATTTTAGCCTAGGGTTTTGTGAGGGTTTAGTTTAAATACTTCTTAAATACGTAGATGAAAGTTTATGAATTTTGATGAATTTTATTCATTATGAGTTGAGTTTATCTCCTCTTGTTCTTGATTGAACTATTGAATTTATTATAGGTAAATCACAACCTTTTTGGCATTCCTCATTTGTAATCTGGGTTCTTGTGATAGGTTCTTCAATGGGTCTAAATTTTTAGATAATCTAGGTTCTTAAAATGGGTTCATCGACGGGTCTAGGTTTTTCCATTGACTTAATTCTGGATTTCTTGGGTGAGTTTTCAAATTGATTGTGGGTTCAAGGGATTCTAAGTCCGTAGGTTTATATCAATTAGAGGCATTGAGCATCAGATTGATTTTGTGCCTGGAGCTGCTATTCCAAATCGACCTACCTATAGGAGTAATCCAGAGGAGACAAAGGAGCTTCAGAGGCAAGTTAAGGATTTGATGGGTAAGGGGTACGTGAGGGAGAGCATGAGCCCATGTGCAGTACCAGTGCTACTAGTGCCAAAGAAAAATGAGACGTGGAGGATTTGCATTGATTACAGGGTGGTCAACAATATTACGGTAAAGTATCGTCATCCCATTCCTAGATTAGATGATATGCTTGATGAATTGCATGGCTCATATATTTTTAGTAAAATTAATCTTAAAAGTGGGTACCATCAAATTAGAATGAAAGAGGGTGATGAATGCAAAAATGCTTTTAAGACTAAGTATGGGCTTTATGAATGGTTGGTTATGCCATTTGGACTTACAAATGCATCCAGTACTTTCATGAGATTAATGAATCATGTCCTATGTGCATTCATAGGCAAGTTTGTGGTTGTGTACTTTGATTATATCCTAGTGTACAGCAAGGACTTCAATGAACATATGAGCATTTGAGATATGTGTTTGATGTGTTGGATCTAAAAAGTTGTATGCTAATTTCAAGAATTGTACATTTTGCATGGAGAAAGTTATTTTTCTTGGTTATGTTGTTAGTACAAAAGGTATTGAATTGCATGAAGAGAAAGTCAAGGCCATCAAGGAGTGGCCAACGCCAAAGAGCATCTATGAAGTAAGAAGCTTTCATGGCTTAACTAGCTTTTATCGATGTTTTGTTAAAGACTTTAGCACCATTGCTATACCACTCACTCAAATAACTAAAAGGAATGTTGGGTTTCATTGGGGGGCTGACCAAGAGAATGCTTTTGCCACTACTAAAGAAATGTTGTATTTTGCACCTGTGTTAGCATTACTGATTTTAACAAAACTTTTGAGATTGAATGTGATACCTTAGGAGTAGGGATTGGAGCTATTTTGATGCAGGATAGGTGGCCATAGCCTTCTTCAGTGAGAAGCTAAGTGGGGCGTCCTTGAAGTACCCTAGTTATGACAAAGAGCTTTGTTGCGACTAAACTTTGACTCAAATTAATGAATCAAGAATCTCGTGCAGTTTTACCTACAAGTATACAGGTGTTGTAGTATCTTACAGGATCGAATCCACAGGGATTGACTTTTGTGATAAAGAAAATAAATTCAGACAATGAAACGAAATTACTAAAAGAAATGTGCAATCAAATGAAGATTGATAAAATGAATCAAATTAAAATGATAAAATGAATGGAAAAAGACTAAGGTTTCGAGGATCCGTCTAATAATTTATGATATTGTTTTCGATCAATTTACCTCAATTAAACTAGAATAATGATTCCGTTTAATTGGTAGATTTAGCATTTAAGATCGAGAAAAAACAGACGCTTATGATTGAGCGTGAACGATTGATGATTAAAACATTTACAAATCTATTTGAATATCACAGGGATTCCTCAAGCATTCACTGTATTTGGAAATCACAATGAATCAAGACGAGTATATAGATAATCAAATTATCCAAATAAAATCTTTCAATCAATCAAGCTCGCAAAATAGATTTTACGTGGATTCGGAAACAATATTTAAATCATTAAACTTCACTTCTAACCTTAGTATGAAAATTTAGCCAAACATATTCATTACAAACACTATAGAAATCACATAAGCATTCTCCATTAAATAACTAACACAAGAAATACTAAGCAATAACTTAGAAACAACAAAATCTGAAATCCAATTGATACAGAGGAATAAAGCTCACAATAAAACAGAAATTGAAATTAAAAGATATTCATCAAGAAGAAGTTTCAGCCCCACCATATGCCAAGCGAAAAACATGAAGAAGCAAAAAATAAAAAATAAAACTCCAACCACTTCAACTCCACGTTAAACTCAAGCATCAATCATGTTCCTTTCTCCACTCACAAGTCCCCACTCTATTTAATTCCAGCACATGAATTTATTCCAACCAATAAAGACTAAGAAACCGACTTGCTCTCTTCTATTCTCTCATGACTTTCCACTCTTTTTGTTTGCTTAGGACCGACAGATTCAAACTCAGCCAATTCCTATCTCACTTGGTTGAAAATTCTGCACCTATCTCCAATTCTCTCAACTCTCCACCTATCCCTTTCACCCTTTCCTATCTCTTCTCTCTCCCTTCAACCGATTCCCCCCATTCCTCAGCACGTCCAGCATCATATATATATATAGCTGCTGCTAGTCGACCACTCCTCCAATCACAATAATTTATTCCATCAATCACCACCGAATTTCCACTCTTCACTCTCCTTTAATCACGACACCTCACTTTCTTCACACACCAACCTCTACATTACTCTGCTGCCCGAATGTAAAACCAAAAGAAAATCTTGAAAATCTGCTGCTAGCCGAATCAAAAAGAAAGAAGAAAAACTCAAACTCTCCAACTCTTGCTGCCAAACCGAAAGCAAGCAGAAAAATGAAAGACAAAAGTCAAGAAAAACAGCTGCCAACCGAAGACTACTCCTCCTGCTGCTTTTGGTCCATGTTTTCTGCATATTGATTGCTGTTTGTTGTAACTTTTCTGCATGTGTGTTGCATGTTTGACCGAAGGATCTTCTGCTGATCATGTGATTTTTCTGTTCTGCATGTGCATCTGTTTTTTTTCTGAATGGTCTACTGTTGGCTGTCCGAATGATCTGCATGTGTTGAAGATTTTTCTGCAAGTGCTGTCCATGTTCTGCTGGTGCTAGTCCGAATGTTTGGTCTGCTGCGTGGTTGAATTTTCTGCTTTTTGTTCTGCATGTGTTTTTTCTGCTGCATGGTTGAATTTTCTGCATCTGTTTTTCTGCTGCATGGTTGAATTTTCTGCATCTGTTTTTCTGCTGCATGGTTGAATTTTCTGCATCTGTGATGTTGTATGAGTGCTGTCAATGTGTGTTGCATGTTTGACCGAAGGCTGCTGTACATGTGATTTTTTTCCAGCGTGATTGTCTGCTGCTTTGAAGGATTTTTCTGCTGCTGTACATGTGCTGCTGCAAGTGTGAGTTGCTGTCCATGTGATGTGCTTGTCTTGTTTCATGTGAATCAATTGCATTATAAATCTTTTTAAGCACCAAAATACTAGAATGTATCAATTGACTCAAGTAATGTGATCTATTGCATAATTAAGTACTTAAATCATTTTTTATTAAATAATTTGTTCGCTTAAGTAACTTAATCATGCAATTTTAGCGCTTCATCAAGCTTTATGCCCTTATTCGTGCATTAGAGACTTGGCAGCGCTACCTGTGGCCTAGGAAATTTGTAATCCACACTGATCATAAATCCTTAAAGCATCTCAAGGGTCAAGGTAAGTTGAATAAAAGGCATGCTAGATGGATGGAATACTTTGAGACATTTCCCTATGTCATCACTTACAAGCAAGGTAAGGAGAACATTGTTGCTGATGCTTTATCTCGAATGTATGTACTTCTTACTTTTATGAGTGCTAAAATGCTTGGGTTTGAATATGTGAAAGGTATGTATGCCGATGACCTTGACTTTTCTGATGTTTATATGGTATGTGATAAGGCAGCATTTGGTAAGTTTTACTAGCACGATGGTTACTTGTTTAAAGAAAACAAACTGTGTGTGCTTAGTTGTTCTATGCGTGAGTTATTGGTGCATGAGGCACATGGTGGGGGAGTCTTAAAGATTCGTTGCAAGTTCCAAATGGGCCAATTATAAGATCAAGAGCCAAGAAATTCAAGGACGCAATGTAAGGATTGGTGCAATCCACTTGAAATAAAGCTAGCAAAAGCCCAACACTCAAGATGGGCTTGAAGAAGGAGAACCAATTTTGATCAATTTGATACAAGTTATGGAAGAAAGCAATAGTGACTTGAAGGCTTTCAACTTAGTTAATTCATTTAAATGACTTATTTTATTAGTTTAGAATAATTGGGTGGCAAAATTCGTTATTTGAGGGCTGCCAAAATTTGCACCACCTAGGGTTTAAAATTCCTAGGGTTTCTTAAAGTTTGTCAATTCCTTGGAGTGCCGTTTCATTAATTCTCTTTTATTCACGTCAATTTTGTGTGTTTGATTTTCACAATTGAATCAATTGTTTGTGATTAAAAAAAATGAAGAGAAAAATAAAAGAAAGGAAAAGAAAAGAATAGAAAAGAAAAGAATAGAAAAGAAAAGAAAAGAAAAAGAAAGGAAAAGAAAAATTCAAAAAAAAAAATTGATTGAGCCTTATCATCAAAGGGGGCTGAATATATCATTATAGTTGGTATCTTGTTTTGTAATTACTCTTTCCCTCACTTCAATTCCTTGAGTCTTGTGTCATTTTTTTCCTTCCGTGTTTCTCTATTCTTGTTTCTTGACCTAATTACTAGTGGGAATAAAACAAGGTTGAATTATCGGGAAAAAGTCAATTAAGCGTGATACACGAGTGGAGTGCCATATAAAGAAGTGTGTGAGGTTTTTACCACTAACATTCCTTTGTGCAGCGCATTACGATATCTCATACATCACCAAAGGGGATGGCAGACAATTCATACTTTGTGTTGCAGTCCATGCAACAAAAGTTTGAAAGGTTAAATTTGGAATTGGGGCAAGTGAGAGATAGGATGGATCAACGAGGTGCAGTAATTAGAAATCTGAAAGGTAGGCGAGATAGGAGGAGATGTGAGCCTAGTAGGTTTGAGAATGGGTATGAGTATGAAGAGTATGGTGAGAATTGGATCTCCTTCTTTCAAGCTCATCTTGAATGTTGGGCTCTTGCTAGACTCTTCCCAAGTGGATGGCACTAATCATTTCATTGCTTCCTTGCTCTTCTTAGCTCTCAATCTTGTAATTGCCCTATCTGAAACTTGCAAAGGATCTCTAAGGCTCGGTCTACCTTGAGGCTATCATTTAAAGTGATAGCCATTCCAACGCATTTCAATAGAAGGAAAGTCATTCCAACACCCAACTCACTGCCAATTGGCACCTAGGTACACCTCAATATGCATTGCAACTAATCAACCCCTAACCCATGCCTTTCACACCATCTTCTCTAGGGAAATCTCATCAAATGCATCCCTCCTTAACCCACCTAGATCGTTTCTAGCATTGGACTAATTGGCTTGAAGAAACCCTTCTCTTCTTTCAATCCTCCAATCGTAGCCCACAATGCCACATATGCCATACCATTGGTTTTCCTCAAGCCCAAGAAGTGGCACACACCCTTGAGGTTCTCATCTCGCCATTTTTAAGCTTCTAACTGGGGTTAAGGCTATTAATCAACTTACAAGTGATTAGTCATCTCTAAACCTTCTTTTGAGCTTAATTTCCATTTTAATTATTTCTTAACTTTTTTCCACGAACCTTATAACTTTTATTGTTCTTTTTCACCATTCT
The DNA here is from genome assembly GCF_018687715.1 of Carya illinoinensis. Classification (NCBI taxonomy): domain Eukaryota; kingdom Viridiplantae; phylum Streptophyta; class Magnoliopsida; order Fagales; family Juglandaceae; genus Carya; species Carya illinoinensis. Next base: position 26,698,610 of record NC_056755.1, on the reverse strand, counting down.
TAGAGTGAATCTCAAGATTAGACTTGATCCAACAAATTTCAATAGAAGGAAAGTCATTCCAACGCCCAAGTCCCAAACAGAACCTAGGTGCACCTCCATATGCATTACAACTAATCGGCCCTTAACCCATGCCTTTCACACCATTTCTCTTGGCAAATCTCATCAAATGCATCCCTCCTTAACCCTCCTAGATCATTTCCAACAATGGACAAATTGGGTCAAAGAAAAACTTGTTTTCTTTCAATCTTCTAAATGTACCCACATACGCCATACCATTGGTTTCCCTCAAGCTCAAGAAATGGCACACACCCTTGAGGTTCTCATCTGGCCATTGTTAAGCTTGTACTTGGAGATAAGGCCATTAAGTCTTTCTCACCCTTTTTCAGACCTTATAACTTTTATTGTTCTTTTTCATCATTTTTAGAGTGAATTTGAAAATTAATAATAGGAACCCACAGAATTGGAATGCCTTGAACCCACAATCAATTTGAAAACTTACCAAAGAAAGCCAAAATAAAGTCAATGGATGGAGAATCTAGACACGTCGAGAACCCGATTCAAGAACCTAGATATATTAAAACCTAGACTCATTGAAGAACCCAGATTATAGGAAGGAACGCCACAAAGGTTGTGATTTACCTTTGATAAGATGTTGGTGGGCACAAGATGTTTAAATACAATTCAATATTGTCTAACTTGAAGTTGGTGGGCACAAGATGTTTAAATACTCTCCAACAAAAATAACCCTAGGCCAAAAATAAGGACCCTTCCCAAAAATACCCTCAAGTGATGAACAGTGCTTGGCTACAGTGCACGGCTATAGTAACTTAGCCTCATGAAACCCTAGTTCAAAAAAATAAAACATATGTGGGCCAAGCATCCTCAAGCCCAATTATTCTAGACTAATTCCTATAACTAAAATCTCTACCTCTTTTTGTCCATCAATCTATGGATGGCTAGTAGTGAAAAATAAAAAAGCTTAGTACCCAATTTTCCCCTCAAAACGTTCCAAAAGTAGCCAATGAATTTAACATCCCTATTAGAAACAATACTCCTAAGCACACCATGAAGTCGTACTATCTCCCTGAAAAACAAATCAGTTATGTTTATGGCATCATCAATTTTATGACATTGAATGAAATGTGCTACTTTGCTAAATCTATCCACAGCCACATAAATAGAATCTCTACCCCTTTTTTTCCTAGGTAGCCCTAAAACAAAACCCATAGATATGTCTACCAATGCCTCACTAGGAACGAGTAAGGGTGTATACAACCATGTGGCAAAACTTTAGATTTGGCCTTTTCTACATGCAATGTACCTGCCACAAATGAGATTGTCGTCTCTTTTCATCTTAGGCCAAAAGAAATGTTCATACAACAAGTCAATAGATGGAAAATGATACTCCCATGGTTCTCCAAGCCCAAGAAGTGCCACACACCCCAAAGGTTCCCCATCTAGCCATGGTTAAGCTTTTAGCATGAGTTAAGGGCATTATCGACATACACACATGATTAGTCATCTCTAAACCACGTTTGGAGCTTAATTTCTATTCTTATTTCTTTATAACCTTTTTGATGTGAACCTTATTCTTTTAATGGTTGTTTTTCACCATTGTTAGATTGAATTTAAAGATTAGTCTTGATCCAACACATGTCGAAAGAAGCAAAGCCATGACAACGGCCAAGTCAACGCCAATCGGAATGTAGGTGCACCTTCATGTGCATTGCAACAGATCAGCCCCTGGAGAAGTTTCATCATTTACACCTCACCTTAATCCCTCTAGTTTAGTTATAGCTCTACACAAATTGGCAAAAAGAAACTCGACTTTCATTTCATTCTGATAATTCAAGCACTCATATACCATAACATTGGTTTGCCTCAAGCCCAAGAACTCCCACATGCCCCAAAGGTTCCTCATCTAGCCATGGTTAAGCTTTTAGCGTGAGTTAGGGGCTCTAATCGACATACACAAGATTTGTCACGTCCAAACCATGTTTTGAGCATAATTCCCATTCGAACTATTTCTAACCATTTTGATATGGACCATATTATTTTTATTATTTTTTTTCCATCATTGTTAGATTGAATTTGAAGATTAGTCTTTATCCAACATGTGTCAATAGAAGCAAAATCATGTTAGTGTCCAAGTCACCACCAATTGACACCTTGGTGCACCTTTATACGTATTCCAACAAATCGGCCCCTAGCTCACGCCTTTTACACCATTTTTTCAAGGAAAATTTCATCATTTACAGCTCTCCTTAAACCTTCTTCTAGTTGAGTTATTGCATTGGATGAATTGGCAACAATAAATTATATGAACCCGTGGAATTGGATTCCCTTGAACCCACAATCAATTTAAAAACTCACCTAAGAAAGCCAAAATTAAGTCAATTGAATGGAAGAATCTAGACCCATTGAGGAATCCATTTCAAGAACTGAGATTATATTAAAATCTAAACCAGTTGAAGAACCTGTCTCAAGAACCTGGATTACAAAGGAGGAACACCACGATGGTTGTAATTTACATTTGATAAGTTTAAACATTCAATGAAGAACAAGAGAAGATAAACTCAACTCACAATGAGTAAAATTTATCTATTTCTTAAAATTTCATATATTGTTTAAAATGAGGCAATAAGAAGTATTTAAACTAAAACCTAATTAAAAACCCTGGGCTAAAATAAACCCCCATTGATGTGAAACTGCGGGAATGGAATCCATTGAACCCACAATCAATTTGAAAACTCACCCAAGAAAGCCAAAATGAAGTGAATGGATGGAGAATCTAGACCTGTCAAAAACTCATTTCAAGAACCTAGATTATATAAAAATCAAGACTCGTTGAAGAATCCAGATTAGAAGGAGGAACGCCACAATGGTTGTGATTTACTTTTGATAAGTTCAAAAGTTCAACCAAGAACAATAGGGGAAAACTCGACTCACAATAAAAATTCAATATTGTCTAACTTGAAGTTGGCAAGTACAATGCGTGGCTACAGTAACTGAGCCTCTTGACACCCTAGTTCAACAAAATAAAACATATGTGGGCCAAGAATCCTCAAGCCTAATTATTCTAGACTAATTCCTATAACTAATAAAATAAGCCATTTTAATGAAATAAACAAATCCAAGGCCTTAAATCACATAAACATAATAATAGTGTATAATTTATGTTGCACTCTCTATCAGAAACAATACTCCTAGGCACATCATGAAGTTGTACTATCTCCCTGAAAACCAAGTCAATTATGTTTGTGGCATCATCAGTTTTACGACATTGAATGAAATATGCCACTTTGCTAAATCTATCCACAACCACAAAAACAGAATCTCTACCCCTTTCTATCCTAGCAGCCTTAAAACAAAACCCATAGATATGTCTACCAATGCCTCGCTAGGAACAGGTAAGGGTGTGTACAACCCATGTGGCAAAACTTTAGATTTGGCTTTTCCTACATGCAATGTACCTTCCACAAATGCCATTGACGTCTTTTTTCATCTTAGGCCAAAAGAAATGTTCATACAACAAGTCAATAGATGACAAATGATACTCCCATGGTTCCCCATCTAACCATGGTTAAGCTTTTAGCATGAGTTAGGGGCTTTAATCAACATACATAAGATTAGTCACGTCCAAATCATGTTTTTAGCTTAATTCCCAATTTAATTATTTCTAACCATTTTGATATGGACCTTACTATTTTTATTATTTTTTTCCATCATTCTTAGATTGAATTTGAAGATTAGTCTTTATCTTACACATATCAATAGAAGCAAAGTCATGTTAGTGCCCAAGTCACCACCAATCGACACCTTGGTGCACCTTTATACGTATTCCAACATATCGGCCCCTAGCCCATGCCTTTTACACCATTTTCTCCAGTGAAGTTTCATCGTTTACACCTCACCTTACGCCCCCTAGTTCAGTTATAACTCTACACGAATTGGCAAAAAGAAACTTGCCTTTCATTTCATTCTGATAATTCAAGCACTGATCATATACCATAACATTGGTTTGCCTCACTCACTTACATGTTTACACTTGAGTAATGGCACTCCACTCGTGTTTCACTCTTAATTGGCATTTTTCTAATAATGATCTCACACTCTCTTGCCTTTTACCTCAAGAGTTTTCCCACTCAAGTTCTTTACGAACTAATTGAACTCAATCAAGACAATACGACCTTGTTTTATTCCAACTAGTAATTAGGTCCACGAAACAAGAACAAGAGAAAATACGGAAGAAATAAAATGACACGTGAGTCAAAGAATTTATACGATGGAAATAATAATTATGAAACAAGATACCAACTAGAAAGATGTATTCAACCCCTTTAAAGATAAGGCTCAATTAGTGCCAAATCTGTAACAGCCCGCTTGAAATTCAATAGTGAAATTTCTATAGACTTTAGGAACCTTGTGAAAACTCTGTAAGTTTTCACGAATCGACTAATTGCAAAGGTTTTAGTCTGTCAACATAGTCAGTGTAATCACTCACTATGGTGCCAGAAATGTGATTTTAATTGTTTAAGGCACTTAGAAGTTTCATAATATGTAATGGTCTGTGCCACTAGACTCAATTGATTATTTAGGATTTTATGGCTCAATAATCTATTTTCATAATTTCAAGACGAAACGCCTATTCGAAACTGTGAATTTATTTTTGGGGGCACTTCAGGATTGAGTTTTGGTAAACAATTTTCACTGTAGGTTAACATGAATATTTAGCATTTCTCAATACTAAGTTTAGTACGCATTTTTCTGGAGTGAATAGTAAACTCGATAAGCATAGTAAGTACTGTGTTTCCAAAATCATAGTGTGGAATGTCCAAATTAGGTTAGAGAAGTTTTATTTAGACACTTGGTAAGATCTTAACCACACATAGTGAATAGTATTAGACACTTGGCACAAAGAAGAACCATTAGATGGATTTGTGAAGGAAATCAAGGTGTGAGATCATTCCACCTAAGCAAAACTTTTTTTCATCTAATCAACCAAATTGAGCTAGATCAAAGAGGGTTTCAACACTAGTGAAACCCTAAATGGTTGGAATTCAATTGGAACCCCAAAATCTTGGTTGAAACCGAAACCCTAAATGGTTTCCCCAAACCCTAAAGTTGGCATTCAAACCCTTTTTGATCCAATTTCTAGCATTGTGTTTAATCACTTGATTAAATCATTTTCACATGCTATTAATTTCTCAAATTCTTGTTATGACATCATTATTTAACCTTTTAAACCTTGGAAATTTGATTGGGCCAAGAGAAATTGAATTTGGGCTTGATAGCATCTCAAACCCAAACCAAACCCACTTTAAACCCCAAATTGAAGCCCACTTGGTTGAGGCCCACGAAGGCCCACAAATTTGGCCACCTTGGCAAAGCTTCTTGAAGAAGTTTCCTCTCCCACATGGCAGACCATCCACTTCCCTTGGCTACACCCAATAGTGCCTTGATGAGATGGAGAAACACACCTCATCAACCTCCATACCTCACAGCTTCTGCAGGTAGTCCTTTCCCCTCACTATTCTCCACTTTATGTCACATAGCCACCTCCAATCAAGGGTCATTCAAGCTCATATCTTTCCCCTTCAGAAGTCTAGAGTCGTGCAAGATACACTTATTTCCCCTTAATCACTTCTTCACCCTGTTCTTAGAGATAAATCCAAAAGAGCTCTCTCGGGCAGATTTCTGGGTCTTTTTGCATGAAAATTTTCAACCCTTTGTAAGTCTTTTCACACGATGACTCCTTCATAAAATTTGTTCCTATTTGATTATAGTTTTCGTATATATATTATTCGTATCATTACATGGTCATTTGGTCAGTCCAAAGTATTTTTAACCATGGAAAGGTCATTCTGGAGAGTATTTATGTTTTGGAGTTTTTGACCAAACTAATGGACATATCTTGGTCTGAAAATTTTATGGAGTATTTTTAGCACATTTTTATGAGTTTCCATTGAAGTTTTACTGAATGAATAAAGTTTTTTATGATAGATTTTCTTAGATCTAGAAACTTGAAAATTGGAAGTGGAAAACAGTTTTTATTTGGAGAAATTTTGAATATTTCGAGGTTTGATCTTATTCTAAAAGGCTTTGATATTTTTATATGATGATCCTAAGTCTCTTATTTTCATGTTAGAATGTTATTTTGAAGATATTTAGTATTAGTTTCAAAGATATGATTTTTCTATGCAAGTGGATTTCGATTAGGCCTCAGATTTGATGTTTTTGGATTAGATCCATGTTTTATTGAGTTTTAGCCATGTGATTTTGATTTTGATGGTTGGATATTCTTTAGGACACATTTTCAAACCATGTAATGCTTTATTTTGAAGATCTCACCTTCTTAAGCCATTGACCAAGAGATTTATCAAAGCTAGTTGAGGAAAATGTTTATGTTTTTGGCCTAAGTTTAAAACCAAAAACTCCAAGTGTTATTTTGTGATTTTACTGACTTTAGTTTGATGATATAAATCATGGTTGATCTTAGGATGATGTTATGAATATGTTAGAAGTAAGATTTGATTTTTGGAATTCTTGGAAATGTTTTGATTTAGGGTCAAAGCTTGTGATTCAAGTGTTTGGATCTTTTTACAAAATTTTAGCGTTGATTATTAGCTTTTTCTAAATGGATGTTTTAAGTATGGTTTTAAATTTAGGATAGGAAGATCTTTGTTGCAAAATTTTGGGTTAAGAATGAGTTTTGAAGTTGGAAGGAATTGCAACAAAAATCAAGAGAAATGGCCTATGGATGTTTTGACCATAGTGTGTTTTCCATAGTTGTGATTTGTTTTAAATTTTTATGAGTTGATATTTGAGTTTATGACAAAATTTACATGAGGAATGAAAATTTTGAAAATTTTTGGAGTAAGGATGTGAAATCGAGTAAATTTTTGGACTAAATTTTGGAAATTTTTGTAAAGGGCAAAGGCTAGGTATCTTTGAACCAAGAGATTGGGTTTGGATTCACATGCGCAAAGAAAGATTCCTAGCCCATAGACGGACTAAGTTGCATCCTCGAGAAGATGGATCTTTCCAAATTCTTGAGAAAATTAATGACAATGCATATAAAGTAGATCTTCCAGGTGAATATAATGTTTCTGCTACCTTCAATGTTTCTGATCTTTCTCCTTTTGATGTAGGTGAAGATTCGAGGTCGAATCCTTTTAAGGAGAGGGGGAACGATAGGAACCAAGGTGAAGCTATCCTTAAAGATCCTTTGCAAGTTCCAGATGGGCCAATTACATGATCAAGAGCCAAGAAGATCAAGAAAGCAATGCAATGATTGGTGCAATCCACCTAGGATGAAGCTAGGAAGAGCCCAACACTCAAGATGGGCTTGAAGGAAGAAGAACCAGTTTTGATCCACTTGATACAAGCTATGGAAGACATGAATTAGAGATAGGGCCTATTGTTGTTAAGGCTTTCAATTTGTTTAAAGGATTTTTATTATTAGTTTAGAAGAAGTGGGCTTGAGGATACTTGGCCCACATATGTGTTATTTCTAATGGACTTGGGTATTTTTTTTGGGGGGGGGGGGGGGGGGAAGGCCTTGTATTTTGCACAAGGGTTTATTTGGAAAGTTATTGTTTTATGTCTCACTAGGGTTTCAAAAGTTACTGTAGCGCAGCGCACGACACTGTTTACGCTGCAGTACCCGAGGCTTTGTTAACATAGGGTTTTTGGGGATTGACTATTTAAACCACTTGTAGCCTCATTTGAAGGGCAGAATATATGAAATTTTCATTGTGAGTTGAGTTATTTCCTCTTATTCTTCTTGAACTTTTGAACTTGTCAAAGGTAAATCAAAACCTTTGTGGTGTTCCTCCTTTGTAATCTGGGTTCTTGAGATGTGTTCTTCAACGAGTCTAGATTCTCCATCCATAGACCTGAGTTTGGCTTTCTTGGGTTTGTTTTCTAATATTGTTGTTGGGTCTCAAAGCAAGTCGATTGTGGTTCACATAAAAAATAAGGTTGTATTGTCTTGATTAAGTTCAATTAGTTCTTAAAGAACTTGAGTGGGAAAACTCTTGAGGTAAAAAAGGCAAGAGAGTGAGAGATTATTGTAAAAAAAAAAAAAAAAAAAAAAAAGCCAATTATTAAGAGTGAAACGCGAGTGGAGTGCCATTATTCGAGTGTAAAGACGTAAGGGAGTGTCTGAAATCTTTTCCACTAACACTTTTTTTTTGTGCAGCGTGTACGATATCTCATAAAAGTGACACATCACCAAAGGGGATGGCAGATAACTCATTTGTGTTGCAGGCCAGGCAACAATAGTTTGAATGGGTAAACATGATGTTAGGGGAAGTGAGGGATAGGATGGATCAACAAGATGAAATAATTAGAAATTTGCATGGTGGGAGAGATAGGAGGAGACATGAACCTAGAAGAGAACATGAGTATGAAGATGAAGGAGATGGTGAGGATGAGTGTGATGACCCGCTTTCGCTTGTATTTTCGCTGAAAGGGTTGTTTTTATTTTAATTAATATATTAGTTTATTTATTTTAATTTATTGCATTTTAAAATTGGTTTTTAATTTAATTGATGTTGTGTTTTATTTCTTTTAGTTGTTTACGGTTTTTAATCTCATTGCGGCGGTTTAGTGTTGTTTTCCCGAAATGAGGATTAGACCTCATCTTCTTTCCCTACACCTCTTTTCCTTTTTTCCTTTTTCTCTTTTTTCTTCTTTCTTTTTCTTTCTTTTTCTCTTTTTTCTTTCTTTTCTTTTTTTCTTCCCCTTTCCCGCGTCGGCCCCGTCCCTCTCTCTCTCCTCCTCTCTCACGCCGGAGCTCTTCCTGCCCTCGACCTGCCGCTGTCCGGCCACCGTGCGGCTCACCACCCCCACCGGTCGACTCCCCTCCCTCCGGCGCACCTCCCCACCAATTCCCACCCCCATCCGGCCGGCCGTTTGGCCGGAAAACCCCTTTAAAGCCTGCACGGGTTTTGCTCCGATCCGCCGCCGTCGCTCTACCTCCGGCCACCATTTCTTCACCACTTCATCACCGGTCCCTTGCCGTCCTAACCCACCTATTTTCGGCCTCCAACGACCACCGGAACAGATCCCACGAGCTAGCTTTCCTTTTTGGGAAATCCGGCCTCTCTCCGGGGTTTTCGCCGCCACCCACGGCCAACCACCACTTCCAATAGCTTCACAATCATCCCTAGACCATTCCCTATCAATCCCAAGCCCTGGTTTGTCCCCGTTCAAAAGTGGGTATTTCACAACCCACGGCCACAGTGATTTTTCACTATAACGTTGCTTTTTCTCCGTCGTTTGCAACACCGGGTGTTTTCTAAAATTACTGTATAGCGCTGTAAATAATTTCCAAACCCTATTTTCAGATTTAAATATATATTGCTCGTTCAATTATTTTATCTGCTGGTTGGTTGATTCCGGACTGAGTCTGAGGAGTTCGGGGGTCGGATGGATGGAGGACGGAGTTGCTTGTTTAATTGATATATGTTGGTTGTTTATTTCGGTGCATTGATATGGCATTTACATGGTGCATGCACGTGTGTTTTTGTGTAATTGTGAAAAGCCTGTTTATTGGCGTAAGTGGACTTACGGGTGCGTGTGTATCACGACCCCAAACCGGGATGGGGTATTATCTCGGTGGAGCTCCTCTGGTCACTTGGGAGTGGAATAAACTGAGTGATGTCTCCTGGGTTGTCGCTGGGTGACGACGGGAGCGGGGGCTAGGGGTTGCTTGGCTACAAACGTGCCAGGCGCGGAACCGGGCATCGCCCTACGCACCGACTCCGTGACCCTTCGCTGGTGAGGGCTAGAGGATACTTGGCTACGAACATGCGGGGCGTGGAACTGGGTATCGCTCGTTAGGTGTCACATGCGTAGTGGTACTCTGCGGTGTGGCACTGGAGCCAGGGTGTGTGGATGACCCCTAGGGGAGGTCATGGTGCATACGGATAAAATGGTTTTTGGTTTGAGATGGTTATCGAGGCCGAATGTGACTTTTGGCGTGGTTTTTTGGAAAAGATGTGTTTTTGGGCCAAATGGAATTTTTGGCGTGTGTGGAAAAATCATGTTTTATGGGATTTGTACATCGGGCATGCTTCATGCATTTTGTTTGAGTTCTAGTCTTTTTATCTGGAAGTGTTTGGGTTTTACTTACCTGCGGTACCATTTTTGGTTCCGTAGCTTTTGGTGCAGGTTTTGAGGATGAGGAGGAGGAGGCTGAGCCCGAGGATGCGGCTCCGCCCGGTTGCTGATGTTATGCTTTGTTTTTCGTTTAAAGCTATGTTAGTGTTTTGTAATATTTTATGTATGTTTTGAACATCTTGTATTACGTTAAGAAAAATCCTGGTACTTAGTTGTATGACTTTCATTATCCGCTGCGTGTTTCTTCGTGCACATACGTTGCCTTTGCACACACTTGACACTGTCGTTAGGGTGGTGACCCGAGTTGTCACCATCCGGACGTCTCGATTTCTCCGTGTTCGTGCGTGGGGATTTGGGGGCGTCACAGGTGGTATCAGAGCGGTTTGGCTCTGGGTAAAACCACATGTCCCGTAGGCAGTACCAGAATGCTTTTAAAGTTGTGTTTTAAAATTTATGTGAAGTAAAGTTATTTGATTTGTTTTATTTGTTTGAGCTTGTTTGTTTGTTTTTATTTATTTGGTTATGTTTTTGCAAGTTGGTTTCTTTTGTTTTCTGTGATGTGGTGTTGGTCTGTGGTTTTGTTTTTGTTTCCTGAAAGGGGGTCAAAGGTTTTGGTGACAGGAAAAAGAAATGGGGAGACCAAGGAAATCTACTCAGGAGCCACGGGACAATACCTCAAGGGATGACTCCATAGCCGAAGCAATACGGCAGATGACAGAGTTTATGCAGCAGAATATTAGGCCACAACAGGCAGGGCCTTGGCCACAAGGAGGACCTTGGCCACCACAAGGGGGTCCCTGGCCACAACAAGGAGGGCCTTGTCCACAGCAAGGAGGGTTTTGGCCACAACCAGGAGGTCCTTGGCCACATCAGGGAGGGCCTTGGATGTACCCGGGAGGGTCCAGTAGCATGGTACAAGCCGGATGCACCTATGAGCGCTTCCTGGCGCATAGGACTCCACACTTCACTAGAGAAGAGGATCCACTTCAAGCTGGAAAATGGATCAAAGATCTGGAAAGGACATTTGAGGTGTGTGGTTGCACCGAGGCGCAACAGGTACTCTACGCCAGCTATCTCTTGCAAGGCACTGCGTCTGATTGGTGGGATACTAAGAGGGTGATGCTGGAATCAGAATTGGGGTCTTTCGATGCTGTGACCTGGCAGCACTTCAAGAAGGAGTTTAATGACCGCTTCTTCCCCGCAGCGGTAAGGAAGCAAAAGGCAAGAGAGTTCTCAAATCTGGTCCAAGGGGGAGCGACAGTGGAGCAGTACGCCCGGAGATTCATAGAACTTGGGCGATTTGCTCCCCACCTTATCGCCACAGAGGAGATGCGAGCTGATCGCTTTCAGGAGGGTCTACGTCATGACATACGCCGTATGGTGGTCAGCCATCGTATATCCACTTTTCAGGAATTAGTGGATGTGGCCACCCTTGTGGAGCGGGAAAATAATCTGAGTGTGGGCTCCCCTCCAGGGCATAAGAGGCAAAGTTTTGCTGGTGAAGGAAGTAGCTCGGGTTCGCCCCAGAAATTTGTTCAGCGGACCGGGACTCGACCTCAAACGTCCTTAGGTGTCCGTATGGGAGGACGAGTACCAATTTGTGGAGCATGTAATAGAGCTCATGAGGGCGAGTGTCAGATGAGTAGTGGACCCCAGTGTTACCGGTGCGGCCAAGTGGGACATATTGCTCGGGATTGCCCCGTCAGAGTTCAAGGAAGCCGTGGAGGTAGACACGGTAGAAGAACCAACCCGAGACAAGCAGTGCTAGCCCGGGTTTATGCTGTCACACCCGGAGAGGTGGATGATGAGGCGCCAGCGACCCATGATGCTGGAGTAATTACAGGTATGGATTATTTAATTTTAAGTTGGATTTAATTTTTGGTGTATTTGGTTTCTTCTTTGTTTTTTTTGGATTTCATGGGTTGATGTGTTGGTTCAGGAAGAGTTCGTTTGTATGAGTTTTATGCTTGCACTTTGTTTGATTCCGGTGCGTCGCAGTCATTTGTATCTTCCACGTTTGCGCGGGTGTGTAATTTGGTTACGGAACCGTTGCCGAAGTCTATGGTAGTGGCTCTACCCGATGGTGAAATGGTGTGGTGTTCCAAGGTTGCTTTGGGATGCCCATTAAATTTTGAGGGAAGGTTATTGGATGCTGATTTGGTGGTGTTTAAGCTGTTGGGTTTTGATATCATCCTCGGGATGGATTGGCTATACCAATATTCTGCGAGTATTAATTGCATAAGTCAGATAATTAGCTTTCAGCTTCCAGATGATGATTGTCTGGAATTTGCAGGGAGTAAGTTAAAAGAAAAGCCGATAATTATATCGGTGATTCAAGCAAGAAGGGAGATTGCATGGGGAGCGGATGCATTCTTGGTTCAGATGGTGTCCACGCCGTCCGAGGAGAAGTCTTTGGCAGACATTCCAGTTGTGGAAGAATTCCCCGATGTGTTTGTGGACGACTTGCCCGGACTACCCCCTGTGCGGGAAATGGAATTTGTTATAGACTTGGAACCTGGAGCGGTTCCTGTGCATAAAGCTCCTTATCGCATGGCACCGGCTGAATTAAAAGAGTTGAAGACTCAGTTGCAAGAGTTGGTAGGGAAGGGATTTATTCAGCCTAGTACTTCACCGTGGGGTGCACCAGTTTTGTTTGTTAAAAAGAAAGATGGAACCCTCCGTATGTGCATAGATTATCGGGAATTGAATAAGGTGACCATCAAAAATAAATATCCTCTCCCACAGATAGATGATTTATTTCATCAGCATCAAGGAGCAGCCGTGTTCTCTAAAATTGATCTAAGGTCGGGATACTACCAGCTGAGGATCAGAGACAAGGATGTGCCTAAAACTGCCTTCAGGTCGAGGTATGGACATTATGAATTTAAGGTGATGCCGTTTGGGTTAGCTAATGCCCCTGCTGCTTTCATGGATTTAATTAATCGAGTATTTCGACCTTATCTGGATTCATTTGTGGTAGTATTCATCGATAATATTCTGATTTATTCCCGAGATGTTGAAGAGCATGTGTATCATCTTCGTCTGGTACTTGGGAAATTGAGAGAACACCAATTGTACGCCAAGCTCAGCAAGTGTGAATTCTGGTTGGAAGAAGTTAAATTTCTTGGGCATGTAATTTCCCGAGACGGAGTGGCTGTTGATCCTAGTAAGGTAGAAGCCATTTTGTCATGGCAGCGCCCGACTACAGTGCACAAGATCCGGAGTTTCTTGGGGTTGGCCGGGTACTACCGAAGATTTGTGGAGGGATTTGCTCGCTTATCTGGACCTCTCACAGCTTTGACTCGGAAGAATACAGAATTTGTTTGGTCAGATAAGTGTGAGAGAAGCTTCCAAGAATTAAAGAACAGGTTGACGACGGCACCAGTGTTAGCGCTCCCAGAACCGCATAAGCCTTTCGTAGTCTTTAGTGATGCGTCTAAGTTTGGTTTGGGTTGTGTCCTTATGCAGGAAGGGCGGGTTGTTGCCTATGCATCTCGTCAGCTAAAGGACCACGAGAAGAATTATCTGACGCACGATCTAGAATTGGCTGCGATTGTTTTTGCTCTCAAGATCTGGCGGCACTTCTTGTATGGGGAAGCTTGTGAGGTATTTACTGATCACAAGAGCTTGAAGCATTTGTTTTCCCAGAAAAATCTGAATATGAGGCAGAGGCGATGGCTGGAGCTAATCAGTGACTATCAGTGTGAGATCAAGTACCATCCGGGTAAGGCTAATATAGTTGCTGATGCTTTGAGCCAGAAGTCACACTTGGAGGATGAAGCCGAGCCGTCAGAATTGGATTCGTTGCTTTGTGGGATGAGAAGGCTCCTTATAGAGAGTTCGCAGCAAGGAGAGATTTTATCTTCAGTTCTTGATATTTGGGTAACTGATTTTGAAGAATTGAAGACTCTCCAAAGGAAGGATCCGAAGCTGCTGAACATCAGGAAAAAAGTCAGAAAATCTCGAGGGCCGTTGCATTATAGCATGGATAACGATGGGATACTTCGGTTCCAAGATCGCAGAGTGGTCCCTAAAGACTCAGAATTTAAAGAACGGATCATGGCGGAAGCTCATGCGGCCCCTTATTCAGTTCATCCCGGCAGCACAAAGATGTATCGGGACTTGAAGAAAAATTACTGGTGGGATGGAATGAAGAAGGATATTGCCTTGTGTGTTGAGAAATGCCACACATGCCGTCAAGTGAAGGCCGAGCATCAGAGACCTGCAGGTATGCTCCAACCCCTCCCTATTCCTGAGTGGAAATGGGATGACATCACGATGGACTTTGTAGTGGGTTTGCCGAGAACGCCTAGTGGGAAAAATTCTGTTTGGGTGATTGTTGACCGGTTAACGAAGAGTGCTCATTTTCTGCCTGTTAATAATACCGACTCTTTGGGTAAGTTGACCAGCTTGTATGTCAAGGAGATAGTGCGGCTACACGGCATATCAAAGAGTATAGTGTCGGATCAAGACCCGAGGTTCACGTCGCAGTTTTGGAAGAGTTTGCAGGCAGCTTTGGGTACTAAGTTGAAGTTCAGTACTGCATATCACCCGCAGACAGACGGCCAGTCAGAGCGCACCATTCAGACCCTTGAAGACATGTTGCGAGCATGTGTCATGGAATTTCAAGGGAGTTAGGAAAACCATTTGCCGCTCATCGAGTTTGCATATAATAACAGCTTCCATGCGACCATTCAGATGGCTCCCTATGAAGCTCTTTATGGGAGAAAGTGCAGGTCGCCCTTGTGTTGGGATGAAGTCAGGGAGAGTAGGATAATTGGACCCGAAATAATTCAAGAGATGCAAAGCCAAGTCCGGATCATCAGAGATAAAATGGCGGCAGCTCAGAGTCGCCAGAAAAGTTACGCTGATACCAGGAAGAGAGAGTTGTCTTTTGAAGTTGGTGATTGAGTTTATCTCAAAGTCTCTCCCATGAGAGGTGTTAAGCGTTTTGGTAAGAAGAGGAAGTTGGAACTGAGGTATGTCGGCCCTTTTCAGATTCTGGAGAAGGTAGGGTCCGTCGCCTATAGAGTTGCCTTGCCCAGATATTTTGGGGATATTCATGATGTCTTCCATGTATCATATCTGAAGAAGAGCTTTGGACAGCAAGAGCCACGCTTCGTCGACCCAGCGGGTATTCAGTTGCAACCAGATCTCACTTATGAAGTTGTTCCGTCACAGATCATGGATTGGAAGGAGCAACAGTTGAGGTCCAAGATGATACCTTTGGTTAAGGTGGCTTGGGGAGATCCGTTAGCACAAGACTTCTCTTGGGAGCGAGCAGCAGACATGAGGGAGCAGTACCCGTACTTGTTTGAAGGATGAAGGTATGTATCTTAATCTTGGTCACAGTTGGTTTATGTGCTTTTATGTGGCTTGCTTTAAGTTGGTGGTTGATCTTGCAAATTTCGAGGACGAAATTTGTTTTTAAGGGGGGGAGGATGTGATGACCCGCTTTCGCTTGTATTTTCGCTAAAATGGTTGTTTTTATTTTAATTAATATATTATTTTATTTATTTTAATTTATTGCGTTTTAAAATTGGTTTTTAATTTAATTGATGTTGTGTTTTATTTCTTTTAGTTGTTTACGATTTTTAATCTCATTGCGGCGGTTTAGTGTTGTTTTCCCAGAATGAGGATTAGACCTCATCTTCTTTCCCTACACCTCTTTTCCTTTTTTCCTTTTCCTTTTTCCTTTTTCTCTTTTTTCTTCTTTCTTTTTCTTTCTTTTTCTCTTTTTTCTTTCTTTTCTTTTTTTTCTTCCCCTTTCCCGCGTCGGCCCCGTCCCTCTCTCTCTCCTCCTCTCTCACGCCGGAGCTCTTCCTGCCCTCGACCTGCCGTCGTCCGGCCACCATGCGGCTCACCGCCCCCACCGATCGACTCCCCTCCCTCCGGCGCACCTCCCCACCAATTCCCCCCCCAATCCGGCCGGCCGTTTGGCCGGAAAACCCCTTTAAAGCCTGCACGGGTTTTGCTCCGATCCGCCGCCATCGCTCTACCTCCGGCCACCATTTCTTCACCACTTCATCACCGGTCCCTTGCCGTCCTAACCCACCTATTTTCGGCCTCCAACGACCACCGGAACAGCTCCCACGAGCTAGCTTTCCTTTTTGGGAAATCCGGCCTCTCTCCGGCGTTTTAGCCGCCACCCACGGCCAACCACCACTTCCAATAGCTTCATAATCATCCCTAGACCATTCCCTATCAATCCCAAGCCCTGGTTTGTCCCCGTTCAAAAGTGGGTATTTCACAACCCACGACCACAGTGATTTTTCACTGTAACGTTGCTCTTTCTCCGCCGTTTGCAACACCGGGTGTTTTCTAAAATTACCGTATAGCGCTGTAAGTAATTTCCAAACCCTATTTTCAGATTTAAATATATATTGCTCGTTCAATTATTTTATCTGCTGGTTGGTTGATTCCGGACTGAGTCCGAGGAGTTCGGGGGTCGGATGGATGGAGGACGGAGTTGCTTGTTTGATTGATATATGTTGGTTGTTTATTTCAGTGCATTGATATGGCATTTACATGGTGCATGCACGTGTGTTTTTGTGTAATTGTGAAAAGCCTGTTTATTGGCATAAGTGGACTTACGGGTGCGTGTGTATCACGACCCCAAGCCGGGATGGGGTATTATCTCGGTGGAGCTCCTTTGGTCACTCGGGAGCGGAATAAACTGAGTGATGTCCCCTGGGTTGTCGCTGGACGACGACGGGAGCGGGGGCTAGGGATTGCTTGGCTACGAACGTGCCAGGCGTGGAACCGAGCATCGCCCTACGCACCGACTCCGTGGCCCTTCGCTGGTGAGGGCTAGAGGATGCTTGGCTACGAACACGCGGGGCGTGGAACTGGGTATCGCTCGTTAGGTGTCACATGCGTAATGGTACTCTGCGGTGTGGCAGTGGAGCCAGGGTGTGTGGATGACCCCTAGGGGAGGTCATGGTGCATACGGATAAAATGGTTTTTGGTTTGAGATGGTTATTGAGGCCGAATGTGACTTTTGGCGTGGGTTTTTGGAAAAGATGTGTTTTTGGGCCAAATGGGATTTTTGGCGTGTGTGGAAAAATCATGTTTTATGGGATTTGTGCATCGGGCATGCTTCATGCATTTTGTTTGTGTTCTATGTCTTTTTATCTGGTAGTGTTTGGGTTTTACATACCTGCGGTACCATTTTTGGTTCCGTAGCTTTTGGTGCAGGTTTTGAGGATGAGGAGAAGGAGGCTGAGCCCGAGGATGCGGCTCCGCCGGGTTGCTGATGTTATGCTTTGTTTTTGCTTTAAAGCTATGTTAGTGTTTTGTAATATTTTATGTATGTTTTGAACAGCTTGTATTACGTTAAGAAAAATTCTGGTACTTAATTGTATGACTTTCGTTATCCGCTGCGTGTTTCTTCGTGTACATACGTTGCCTTTGCATACACTTGGCACCCGTCGTTAGGGTGGTGACCCGGGTTGTCACCATCCGGACGTCTCGATTTTCCCGTGTTCGTGCTTGGGAATTTGGGGGCGTCACAATGAGGAAGACCTAATGTCTAAAGTTGGGATGGGTAGGCATAGAGGAGTAAGGCGTGAAAGAGGAATTAGGGGAAACGGGGTCATGATGGAGTAGATAGGGACCTTGAGAGCATCAAAATGAAAATACCATCTTTCCAAGGTAGAACTGACCCTGAAGCTTATTTAGAGTGGGAGAAGAAGATAGAGTTGATTTTTTATTGTCATAACTATTTAGAGGAGAAGAAAGTGAAGTTGGTAGTAATTGAGTTCACTGATTACGCTATTATTTGGTGGGATCAATTAGTGACCAATAGGAGGAGGAATTATGAGAGGCCTGTTGAGACATGGGGAGAGTTGAAAGCTCTCATGAGGTGGAGATTTGTACCTAGCCACTACTATATGGACCGCTACCAGAAATTACAAAATCTTACACAGGGGTCTTGGAGTGTGGAGGACTACCATAAGGAGATGGAGGTCGCTATGATACAGGCGAATGTAGAGGAGGATAGGGAGGCCACTATGGCAAGAGTTTTGCGTGGTTTGAATAGGGAGATAGCCAATGTGGTTGAGTTGCAACATTATGTGGAAATAGAAGACATGGTGCACATGGCTATGAAGGTGGAGAGGCAATTAAAGAGAAAAGGGACATCAAGGTACACTTTGGTTTCCAGCACTCCTTGGAAACCAAAGTGGGAGAAAGATGATCGAGCTGTAACAAAAGCAAAGACCGAACCACCTAAAGGAAAAGATGAAGGAACTAGCAACAAACCCAAGGTAGCATCCCAACCTTCTAGAAATAGAGATATTACATGCTTTAAGTGTTTGGGTTCAAGGCACAATGCTTCCCAATGTCCAAACAAACGAGTGATGATTATGCGTGGCAATGGGGAAATGATGACTGCAAGTGAGGATAATAGTGATGAGATGCCCAAGTTGGAGGATGCTAGTGATGATGAAGGAGTAGAATACCCCGTAACAGGTGAGTCCCTTGTTGTCAGGTGTTCTCTCAACACAAAAATTAAGATGGATGATGCAGAGCAACAGATGGAGAACATTTTCCATACTAGATTCCATATCAATAGCAAGGTATGTAGTATGATCATATATGGGGGGAGTTGTACTAATGTTGCTAGCACTACTTTAGTTGACAAATTGAATTTACCTACCTTGAAACACCCTAAACCATACAAGTTACAGTAGTTGAATGATCGTGGGGAGGTTAGGGTGAATAAACAAGTGCTAGTTTTTTTTTCAATTGAGAACTACAAGGATGATGTGCTTTGTGATGTAGTACCTATGCATGTTTGCCATATTTTGTTAGGAAGGCCGTGGCGGTATGATAGGAGGGTAATCCATGATGGGGTCAAGAACATGTACAACTTTGTAAAGGATGGAAAAACAATCAAGCTTGCTCCTGTAACAATGAAACAGAATGATGGGCCCCAAGGTGGACCAAGTCGTAAAGATCCTTTGCAAGTTTTAGAATGGGCAATTACAAGATCAAGAGCTAGGAAGATGAAGAAAGCTATGCAAGGATTGGTGAAATCCACTTGAGACGTGTTTAGCAAGAGCCCAACATTCAAGATGGGCTTGAGAGGAGGAGATCTAGTTTTCATCCATGTGATACACTACAAAAGACACGACTTGGGCTTATTATTATTGAAGGCTTTGGACTTATTTATTTCACTAAAAGAGCTTATTTTATTAGTTTAGAATAAGTGGGCTTGAGGATGTCAGCCCACACATATGTCTTATTTCTAATGAACTAAGATTTTTGGGAAGGCCTTGTATTTTGGCCAAGGGCATATTTGAAAAGTTATTATTTAAAGTAAACTAGGGTTTTGGGGATTTTATTTAAACCACTTGTAGCCTCATTTGAGAGGAAAAGACATTTTTTATTGAATTTTCATTGTGAGTGAGTTTTTCTCCTCTTGTTCTTAATTGAACTCTTGAACTTATCAAAGGTAAATCACAACCTTTGTGGCATTCCTCCTTGTAATTTGGGTTCTTGAAACGAGATTTCATTGGGTCTAGATTTTAATATAATCTAGGTTCTTGAAACGAGATCTCAACGGGTCTAAATTCTCCATCCATAGACTTGAGTTTGGCATTCTTGGGATTGTTTTTCCAATATTGTTGTTGGGTCTCAAAGCGAGTCGATTGGGGTTCACATTATTTGGTCATCAGAGCAAGGTTTCCAATCAGGTCTGATTCTATCTTTTTAATTATTGTATTGTTAATTCCAGGGCTTCGATGTTCTAGAATTGCCAAAAAAAAAAAAAAAGCACAAAAATTCGTTTTTCCTAGGGCTGCCAAAATTTGCACCATCTAGGGTTTGAAATTTCTAGGGTTTCATTGATTCCCTTCCATTTCTTTGTCAATTTGGATGTGTTTGAATTCAATTGTTTGATTATCACAATTGAATATTCCTATTTGTGGTTGAATTGTTGAGAAGAGAAAAGAAAAGAAAAGAAAGACTGAAAGGGAAAGAAAAGAAAAGAAAAGAAAGGAAAAGAAAAGAAAGGAAAAGGAAAAGGAAAAAAAAAAGGAAAAGAAAATTTGAAAAAAAAAAAAAAAAGAGAAAGAAACTGATTTGGGGTATAGTTGTTTGAAATACTTTGTCATATGAAATTGATTTGGCATTGATTGAGCATTATCTTTAAAGGGGTAGAATACATCTTTCTAGTTGGTATCTTGTCTTATAGTTACCCTTCCATTCCAATAATTTCCTTGATTCCCTTGTCATTTTATTCCTTCCATATTTCCCTTGTTCTTGTTTCTAGAACCTAATTATTAGTTGGGATAAAACAAGGTTGTATTGTCTTGATTTAGTTCAATTAGTTTTGAAAGAACTTGAGTGGGAAAACTCTTGAGGTAAAAGGCAAGAGAGTGTGAGATCATTATTGGAAAAAAGCTAATTAAGAGTGAAACAAGAGTGGAGTGCCATTATTTGAGTGTAAACATGTGAGGGAGAGCGTGTGAGGTCTTTTTCCACTAACATTGTTTTTTGTGCAGTACATACGATATCTCATTAAAGTGACTCATAACCAAAGGGGATGTCAGACAATTCATTCTTTTTGTTGCAGTCCATGCAACAAAAGTTTGAAATGTTAAATTTGAAGTTGGGGGAAGTGATGGATAAGATGGAACAAAACAATGTGCATTGATTAGAAATTTGCAAAGTGGGAGAGATAGGAGGAGACGTGAGCCTAGTATTGAGAATAGGTACAATAAAAATGAAGAGTATGATGAGTTTCTTGTTGTTAGGTGTGCTCCCAATACAAAATTTAAGATGGATGGTATAGAGCAGCAAAGAGATAACATTTTTCATACTAGATGCCACATCAACAACAAGGTATGTAGTAACAACAAGGTATGTAGTATGATTATTGATGGAGGGAGTTGTACTAATGTTGCTAGCACTACTTTAGTTGAGAAATTGAATTTACCTACTTTGAAACACCTTAGACCATACAAGTTGCAGTGGTTGAATGATTGTGGGGAGGTTAGGATAAATAAGCAAGTACTAGTTTCTTTTTCAATTGGGAGGTACAAGGATGAGGTACTTTGTGATGTAGTGCCTATGCGTGCTGGCCATATTTTGTTGGGAAGGCCATGGCAGTGTGATAGGAGAGTGATCTATGATGGGTTTAGGAACGTGTACAGTTTTGAAAATGATGGAAAAACAATCAAACTTGCTCCTTTAACTCCAACACAGGTCAATGAGGACCAACTGAAGTTGAAAAGTGAGGTTGATCAAAAAAGAAAGAGTGAAAGTAATATTGAGAAAAAAAGAAATAGTGCGGCCAAAACCTCAAGAGAAGGAGAGAGTGAAAAGAACAAAGAGAGTGAAGAAAAAATAGAGACTGAAAAGAAAACAGAGAGTGAAAAAAAAAATAGAGAGTGAAAAGAATAAAGAAACTGAAGAAAAGAGAGAGAGTGAAAAGAAAAAAGAGAGTGAAAAGGAAAAAGAGAGTGAAAGAAAAAAAGAGAGTGAAAAGAAAAATGAGATTGAAAAGAAAAGCAATAGTGAAGAAAGTAAGAGAAAAACAAAGAGAGAAGTGAGTTTTTATGCTAAGTCGAATTTTACTACTAATGGATTTAATGAATCTTTGCCTAGTATTCTTATCTCTTTGTTGCAGGGATATGAGGTCATGATTCCTAGCGGTATGTTTAGTGGAGTACTGTTCATGCTACAGTACCCGCGGCTCACTTAGGGTTTTGGGGATTTTATTTAAACCACTTGTAGCCTCATTTGAGAGGAAAAGACATTTTTTATTGAATTTTCATTGTGAGTGAGTTTTTCTCCTCTTGTTCTTAATTGAACTCTTGAACTTATCAAAGGTAAATCACAACCTTTGTGGCGTCCTCCTTGTAATTTTGGTTCTTGAGACGGGATTTCATTGGGTCTAGATTTTAATATAATCTAGGTTCTTGAAACGAGATCTCAACGGGTCTAAATTCTCCATCCATAGACTTGAGTTTGGCGTTCTTGAAATTGTTTTTCCAATATTGTTGTTGGGTCTCAAAGCGAGTCGATTGGGGTTCACATTACAAGTCCATGAGGACCAATTATTGTTGAAAAGTAAGGTTGATCAAAAAAGAAAGAGTGAAAGTGAGGTTGATCAAAAATGAATGAGAGAAAGTGAGATTGATCAGAAAAGAAAGAGTGAAATTGAGGTTGATAAACAAAGAAAGAGAGAAATTGAGATTGATAAAAAAAAGAGAGTAAAAGTGAGGTTGAGCGAAAAAGAAAGAGTGGGAATGAGATTGAGGAAGAAAAAAATAGTGAGACCGAAAAAGAGAGAGAGAGAGAGAAAAGAAATGAGGGTGAGGTTGAAACCTCAAGAAAAAAAGAGAGTGAAAAGAAAAGCAAGAGTGAAGAAAGTGAAAGAAAAACAAAGGGACAAGTGAGTTTTTATGCTAAGGAAAATTTTACTACTAACGAACTTGACAAACCTTTGCCTAGTGATAGAGCATGATTCCTATTAGAGAGATAGAGCATTACATTAATTTTGTGCCCGGTACGACAATCCCTACCCGACTTTTCTTTGAAGAACATGAGTCCTTGACACACTTGAAAGGACAAGGTAAGTTGAATAGAATGCATGCCAAGTGAGTGCAATTCATTGAGACGTTTCCTTATGTAATCAAGTACACACAAGGTAAGGAAAATTTTGTGGTTGATGTTTTAGCAGGAAGGTATGTCTTTGTCATCATTATAGATGCAAAGTTATTGAGACTTGAATATGATAAGAACTTGTTTGTTAATGATGATGGCTTGGCTAGTGTGTATGGAGTATGTGAGAAAGTATCGTTTTCTCATTTATATAGACTAGATTGGTACTTGTTTAGAGAGAAAAGACTTTTTGTGCCTGGATGTGGTTTGTTGGGACATTTTGATATAAAGAGGACTGTAGATGTGTTGCATGACCATTGGTGGGAGTACTACTTGCCATTCATTAAGTTTGCATATAGTTGGAGTGGTCACTTTGGTATAAAGAATATTTTAGGCATATTGCATGAATATTGGTTGGAGTATTGTTTCCCATTCATTGAGTTTGCATATAGTTAGAGTGGTCACTTTGGTGTAAAGAAGAGTTTAGGCGTATTGAATGAATGCTTTTGGGAGTACGGTTTGCCATTCATTGAGGTCTCATATAATTGGAGTGGTCATTTTGGTGTAAGGAAGACTTTAGATGTGTTTCATGAACGTATGAATGTTTGTGAGGATATCATTTTTCATTCATTGAACTGTTGCATGAAACGTTTGCGAGAGTATCATTTGTCATTATTAGATTTTGCATATGATAAGACCATGCATACTACTATTTCTCATTCATCTTTTGAAGCTGTTTTTGGCTTTAATCCACTTATTCCTTTTGATTTAATGCATTTACCTGTTGATGACAGAAGTAGCTTGGATGGACATTTCCAAATTCTTAATAAAATTAATGATACTTCTTATCTAGTGAATCTTCCAGATAAGTATCATGTGCTAGCTATTTTCAATGTTACTGATCTATTTCGCTTTGATCCAGGTGGAGATTTGAGGTTGAATCCTTTTGAGGAGAGGGGGAATGATCGACCCCAAGGTGGACCAAGTCTTAAGGATCAATTACAAGATTAAGAGCCACGAAGATCAAGGAAGCAATGCAAGAATTGATGTAATCAAATTGGGATGAAGCTAGCAGGAGCCCAAGCTATGGAAGAAGAAGATCTAGTTTTGATCCACTTGATCTAAGCTATGGAAGACACGACTTGAGCCTATTGTTATTGAAAGCCATGAACTTATTTATTTTATTAAAAGTGCTTATTTTATTAGTCATAGGAATTAATCTAGAATAATTGGGCTTGGGGGATGTCCAGCCCACACGTCTTATTTATAATGAACTAGGGTTTTTGGGAAAGTCTCGTATTTTGGCCAAGGGCTTATTTGGAAAGTATTATATTATTTGAACTAGGGTTTTTTAAGTACTGTAGCGCGGCACTGTTTATGCTACAGTCTGCAGCACTATTCATTTAGGATTTTGGGGATTGTTTATTTAAACTACTTGTAGCCTCATTTGAGAAGTTTAGACATTATTGAAATTGATGAATTTTATTCATTGTGAGTTGAGTTTATCTCCTCTTGTTCTTGATTGAACATTTGAACTTATCAAAGGTAAATCACAACTTTTGTGGCATTCCTCCTTTGTAATCTGGGTTCTTGAGATGGGTTATTCAACGAGTCTAGATTTTCATATAATCTAGGTTCTTGAAACAATTTCTCATCGGGTCTAGATTCCTCCATCCAATAGACTTGATATTGGCTTTCTTGGATTTGTTTTTCCAATATTGTTATTGGGTCTCAAAACGAGTCGATTGGGGTTTACATCATCAAGTTCACATTCATGTCATGTTATGTTCATATACATGTTATGTTCAAGTTCACGTTCATGTTATGTTATGTTCACGTTCACACTATATCTCAAGTTCACATTTATGTCATGTTATGCTCAGGTTTATGTTAAGTTCAAGTTAATGTTATGTTTCAAGTTCACGTTCATATTATGTTGCTAGTCCATGTTATGTTTAAGTTTAAGTTCATGTCATGTCAAGTAAAGTTCAGTTCAGGTTATGTCAGTTATGCCATGCCATATGTCAAGTTATTCTATGCTTACTTATGACTTTAATTATGTATTCATACTTTTACGGTCATGTATGCATCATTAACCTGTGTGAGAGTTTCCAGTTAACTCTTCAGCCCCTAGCTCATGCCTTTTATATGATTTTCTCAAGTGAAATATCATCAAATGCATCCCACCTAAACCCTTCCAGCTCATTCCTAGCAATGGATGAATTAGCCCCAAACAAACCCGTCTAATTTCATTCTTCCAATCAGCACAAATAAGCCCTACCATCAGTTTCACTCAAGCCCAAGAAGTGTCACATGTCCTTCAGGATCACAACCTGCCATTGTTAAGGTTTTAACTTAAGTTGATGGCATTAACAAACTTACAAGTGATTAGTCATCTCTAAACGATGTTTTGAGCTTAATTTTCTTATTATTCATTCTCACCTTTTTTATATGGACCTTATTACTTGTATTGCTGTTTTTCATCATTCATAGAGTGAATTAGTGGATTAGAATTGATCCAACACATTTCAATAGACGGAATATCATTCCAAAGCTCAACTCAACGCCAATCCCCACATAGGTGCATCTGCATATGCATTGCAACTAATCAGCCCAAAGCCCATGCCTCTTAAACCGTTTTTTCTCAAGGGAAATTCATCAAATCCATCCCTCATTAACACTCCTAGTTCATTTCAAGCATTGGACGAATTGGCTCGAAGAAACCCATCTTTTCTTTCATCCTTCCAATTGTAGCACACATACGCCAAGCCATTGGTTTTCCTCAAGCCCAGGATGTGCCACACGGCTGTAAGGTTCTCATTCCACCATTGTTGGGCTTCTGAATAAAGTTAAGGGTATTAATAAACTCACAAGTGATTAGTCATCACAAAACCTTTTTTTCAACATAATTTCCCTTTTAATTCTATCTCACATTTTTTAAATGGGCCTTACAAATTTAATTGTTGTTTTTCATCATTCCTAGAGTGAATTTGAAGATTAGACTTGATCCAACACATTTCAACAAAAGGAATGTCAATGGAACACGCATGTCAGAGCCAATCGCCACATAGGCGTACCTCCATGTGCATTGCAACTAATCGGCCCATAGCCCACATCCTTTATACCATTTTCGCAAGGGAAATCACATCAAATCCATCCAAGATTAACCTTTATAGCTCATTTGTAGCATTGGACGAATTGGCTCGAAGAAACCTATCTTTCCTATCATTGTTCCAATTGTAGCCCACATACACCATGCCATCGGTTTCCCTCAAGCCCAAGAAGGGCCACATGCCCCACAGGTTCTCATCTCACCATGGTTGAGTTTCTGACTTGAGTTAAGGGTATTAATCAACTTTAAAGTGATTAGTCATCTCTAAACCGTGTTTTGGGCTTAATTTCATTTTTAATTCTTCGTCAACTTATATAAGTGGACCTCACAACTTCTATTCTTGTTCTTCATCATTCGTAGAGTGAATTATTGGATTAGAATTTATCCAAGTCCCCCCCAATCACCACCATGGTGCACCTGCATGTGCACTGCAAATAATCGGCCCAAAGCCCATGCCTTTTAAACCATTTTCTCATGGGAAATCTCATCAAATCCATCCCTCCTTAACCCTCGTAGTTCATTTCAAGCACTAGATGAATTGGCTCGAAGAAACCCGTCTTTTCGTTCATTCTTCCAATCGTAGTCCACATAAGCCCTACCATCGGTTTCCCTCAAGCCCAAGATGGGCCACATGCCTTTCAGGATCACAACCTACCATTGTTAAGGTTTTAACTTGAGTTGACGGCATTAATAAACTTACAAGTGATTAGTCATCTCTAAACCATGTTTTGAGCTTAATTTTCTTATTAATTCATTCTCACCTTTTTATGTGGACCTTATTACTTTTATTGTTGCTTTTCATCATTCATAGAGTGAATTACTGGATTAGAATTGATCCAACACATTTCAATAGATGGAATGTCGTTCCAAAGCCCAAGTCAACGCCAATCACCACCTTGGTGCACCTCCATGTGCATTGCAACTAATCGGCCCCTAGCCCACGCCCTTTACACCATTTTCTCAAGGGAAATCTCATCAAATCCGTCCAAGATTAACCCTCATAGCTCATTTCTGGCATTGGATGAATTGGCTCGAATAAACCTGTCTTTTCAATCATTGTTCCAATTATAGCCCACATGCACCATTCCATCAGTTTCCCTAAAGCTCAAAAAGTGCCACATGCCCCACCGGTTCTTATCCCGCCATGGTTGAGCTTCTAACTTGACTTACGGGCATTAATCAACTTACAGGTGATTAGTCATCTCAAAACCATGTTTTGACCTTACAACTTCTATTCTTGTTCTTCATCATTCTTAGAGTGAATTAAGGGATTAGAATTGATCCACAACATTTCCATTGAAGGAATGTCATTCCAACGCCCAAGTGCCCGCCAATCGCCAACTTGGTGCACCTTCATGTGCATTGCAACTAATCAGCCCCTAACCCACGCCTTTAAACGATTTTCTCAAGTGAAATCTCTCATCAAATGCATCCCACCTTAACCCTTCTAGCTCATTACTAGCAATGGATGAATTGGCCCAGAACAAACCTGCCTTTTCTTTCATTCTTTGAATCGTAGCCCACATAAGCCCAACCATTGGTTTCCCTCAAGCCCAAGAAGTGCCACATGCCCTTCAGGATCGCAACCTGCCATTGTTATGATTTTAAATTGAGTTGAGGGCTGATGAGTGTGCGAAAGTGCACTCTATATACCCTATTATTGGACTAAAATGCTAAAATGTGAATAGAAATCATAGGAATTAATGTGTATTCTTAAATTGAATTTCTATTTACGTTGGGATACTCCTAAGCAGTTTTTTTATGTCTAATTTCAGAGTTTATAAAAGAGCAAGTCAAGCCCAGTCAAATTCAAAGGAGGACATTCATGGGGTTTAAGAGTAATTTGGAAGGAAAGAAAAAGAAAAAAATCACAAAATGAAACCACAAGAAGTCCAAGTCCGAAATTCGCTAGGAGATAGTCTGGACATACTTTAGTCTTTTGACTTTATATTTTTAATCATATATCGGATTGATACGATTCTTGATGCATTGGAAAGCTATCTTAAAGTGCTATAACTTTGTCTCTAACAAGGATTTCCAAATTCGAACTCCTGAAGGCTGTACGTGGCTGCCAAGATAAGTCCTAAAATTTAGGCGATTTGTTTATGCGGAAATCAAGAGGACATTAGGGTTTCTTTCTTACCCTATATAAGCATATCATTAGCATGAAATGGAGAGGAGGAAGAGGCACAAGAGGCAAATCTGAAGAGAGGAGAAAATCACTTCCATAGCCACCGTTCGCTTCAGTTTTCTTAGGAGATTTTTGTTGTCCATTATATTTATGGGTAACTGAATTCTCAAGTAGGGTTAGGGATGAACTTGCACATTAGATGGTATTTCTAATTTATTTTTAATTCATGTATTTGATTTTCAATTGCTAAAACTCTTTTGTTTTATCATTCTCAATTCATCGTTGATGTTTTCTTCTCCGAATAATCATAGAATTTATTGTGTTTATGGATTCAGTCATGCTTTTTCTATTGAATGGATTAGTTCTTTGATTATGTTTGGATCAATTATTTATCTATATTGATTTAGTTTTTTGCTGCAATATCGCTTCCTAAGTATATTGTCGTCATTGGATTTTATCAATAGAGGTAGTAATTCACGTTTTTTAAAAGTGGTGAATGTTTTTTCAAAGGGTTACATTTGATTTAAGTCTGGTTTATAAATCTATACCTTCCGATTGGGAATTGCGGGAATTGAGTTCCTAATTGAGTTATCCAATGAATTAAGAATAATTAAAATACCAGATTTGTGCAAGGGATTCCCGACGCTCTACTGTTTGTCAAATTTGAGTACTTTTTCTGTTAATCACTTTGCTTCACTTGAATTTACATTTAAAATTAATCTTTGTTCTCTATTACTTATTTAATATTTTTTCTTTAGTTTCTTTGTTCCTCTTGCTATTCTTTTAATTTGTCTCTCTGTAGAATCGACACCCCAAAGCTGTGCTACAACTACCGCATTATTCTTTGGGCGTAATCAAATTTCGGCGCTGTTAGAAGAATTGTGAGATAGTTTTTCTTTTCAACAGTTTGTAAAGGCGGTAACTTCGTTCCCTATTTTAGCTTGCTGCATCTTTTTTTTATTATTTTCTTTTTCTTTTTGTAGTTTTTTTTAGTGTTGGGTTTTTCTCTACCTTGCATGCATAGGTATAGAGACGCCTTGGGTCGGTTTGCTTGTAGACCTATGTTAGAGTCAGAGTTTAATTTTTCTAATCATTTGTTTGATAATTCTTCTAATTCTGAGAAAATGAGTGAACACGAAGATCAACCCACTAGGACCCTTCAGGATTACCTCCACCCTACACGTACAGCCACACCATCATGCATCATGTTTCCAGCTAATATTCGCCAATTGGATTTTAAAACAGGGATGATACAGTTACTCCCTACTTTTCATGGCTTGGAAAATGAAAATCCATATGTACACATTAGGGAGTTTGAGGAAGTAGTTGCGACTTTTCATAGTCAAAATGCAACTGATGACATTGTGAGACTTAAGTTCTTTCCTTTCTCTTTGAAAGATAGAGCTAAGAGTTGGTTATACTCATTGAGACCACGATCTATTGGGTCATGGAATGAGATGACTCAGGTCTTCTTTAATAAATACTTTCCCCAACATAAGACCAATGCTTTAAAAAGGCAAATCTCCACCTTTGTACAAAAGGATAGTGAGACTTTGTATCAGTCTTGGGAGAGATTTAAGAAGCTATTAAGTATGTGTACTCACCATGGATATGAGAATTGGTGCTTAGTGAGCTATTTTTATGAGGGACTTACACCTAGAGAGCATCAATTTGTGGAGATGATGTGTAATGGTGAGTTCTTACAGAAAGATCCTGATGAGGCCATAGAATACCTCAATGAGTTTGCTGAAAAAGCTCACACTTAGACTGGACCTAGTGCTACTGAGAGCACAAATAGGTCACGACCTGCAGGAAACCTAAATGGTGGTGGAATTTACCATCTCAGGGAAGAAGATAACGTAAAAGCTAAGGTTGAGATGCTCACTAGAGAGCTAGAGGCGTTGAAGACTAAGGACTTAAAGCCAACACACGTAGCTAATCATGCAGAGTCTTTTGGACCATGTTTTGTGTGTGGTGGGGTAGATCACCTTGTCCAAGAGTGTCCCACATTGGCTGAGATGAGAGGAATGTATGAGGAACAATGTAATGCCTTAGGTATGTACAAGAAGCCTTTTACACATTTCTCTGACACCTATAATCCGGGGTGGCGTAATCACCCCAATTTTAGCTGGAAGTCTGAAAACCAGCCGCCTGCACAACCCCCTAGATCATATCCTACACCATATCATGCACCTTCATCTTCTAGGAGCCCCTTAGAAGATACTTTACATGCTTTTATTGAGGCACAAGGTAAGACTAACCAAAAGTTTGAATCTTTGATTACGCAGGTTGTTGAAGAAAATAAGGAGATAAAAAGCCAAGTGGCCAAATTGATGAGCTCCTTGAGTATGAATGAGTGAGGTAAGTTTCCTTCTCAAGCTCAATCCGTACCCCATGGTCAACACATGGCACAAGAGAATTTGAAGGATGCAAATGCCATTGTGACACGAAGTGGTACGTCATTACACATCCCAACAACGAACAAATCAGAGGATGTGGAAGAGGATCAAAGCAATAGTGGTGCCAAGCTACCCAAAGAAGCCGAGGTAATAAAGAGCCCAGTTAAGGTACCATTTCCTCAAGCTTTAAAACTGAATAAGCGAACTTTGGATCCTAACAATGAAATCTTGGAGAATCTCAAGTAGGTAAAATTAACCTCCCTCTTTTGCATGTTATTAAACAAGTTCCTACTTACACAAAAGTTCTTAAAGATTTGTGTACAGTCAAGAGGAAGCACCATGTTAAGAAGACAACATTTTTGACAGAGCAAGTTAGTGCTCTAATTGAGCAGCGGATTCCTCCCAAGTACAAGGATCCTGGTTGCCCAACCATTGCATGCAGCATTGGAAATCATGAGTTTGGGCAAGCTTTGCTAGATTTAGGAGCTAGCGTGAATCTAATGCCATATTCTATTTATTTGCAGTTGGGGTTGGGAGAAATCAAACCAACCACTGTGGTATTACAATTGGCTGACCGTTCAGTCAAAGTACCCCGGGGTGTGGTAAAGGATGTTCTAATTCAAATTGATAAATTTTATTATCCTGTTGATTTCCTAATCCTTGACACTAGCTCTGTTGTTGATACTACTTCTAAAATTCCTGTGATTTTAGGTAGGCCTTTCCTTGCCACTGCTAATGCTCTTATTAATTAAAGGAATGGGCTCATGAAGCTTTCTTTTGGAAACCTGACTCTCGAGGTGAATATCTTCCATATTGCAAGACAGCCAGAAGATGATGACGAGAGCCACTAGACATACATGATTGACTCACTCATAGAAAAGGGAGTTTCTATAGCTCATGATTTTGACCCCCTTGAGTATTTTCTTGTTAATTCTGAGTTTGATTCTATCAGTAATCCATCTGATGTAGTTGATATTTGTACTATCTTTGATAGGACTCAGGATTATGGCACTCGGGCCTGGCAACCAAAGTTTGAGGAGTTGCCTGAGAGAGAGGAAAAGCAAATTCCTTCAAGTGTGGAAGCACCCAAAGTTGAACTGAAACCTCTGCCTAAGGGTTTAAAGCATGTTTCCTTGGTCCAGGTGATACTTTTTCTGTTATTATCTCATCTGAATTGTCTGAGTCTCAAGGTGAGAAATTAATTCTGATCCTAAGTGAGCATAAGTCAGCCTTAGGTTGGAGCATTGCTGATATAAAAGGTGTTAGTCTCCTGCTCTGTTCTCATAAAATTAATTTGGAGGAAGGAACTAGCCCTCGTAGAGACCCCCAGCGTAGGCTTAATCCTACTATGAAAGAAGTGGTGAAAAATGAAGTGTTGAAACTATTAGATGCAGGAATCATATATCCTATTGCTTACGTGATTGATTCTCCTATTATTATTTTTATAGATCATGCAGCTCTTAAGTACCTTCTTACAAAGAAGGATGCTAAGGCACAATTAATGCGATGGATTTTACTTTTGCAGGAATTTGACATCACCATCAAAGACAA
The DNA here is from genome assembly GCF_018687715.1 of Carya illinoinensis. Taxonomy (NCBI): domain Eukaryota; kingdom Viridiplantae; phylum Streptophyta; class Magnoliopsida; order Fagales; family Juglandaceae; genus Carya; species Carya illinoinensis. Next base: position 26,666,677 of record NC_056755.1, on the reverse strand, counting down.
GAAAGGAGTGGAGAACGGAGTGGTTGACCATCTCTCGATGCTCACATTTGAGGACACCTCTGACCACCTGCCAATCGGGGATGATTTTTCTGATGAGCATTTACTATCTATTACTTCTCCACCATGGTTTGCTCATATTGTGAATTATTTGGCTGCAGGTGAGATAGCGGTGGATTGGAGCGCTCAGGACAAGAGGAAGTTCATAACTGAGGTACGTAATATCTATTGGGATGATCCTTTTCTTTTCAAATACTGTCTGACCAAATTTTAAGATGTTACATCCCTGATGAAGAGATTGCTAGCATCTTGAAATTTTGTCACTCTCAAGCTTGTGGGGGCCACTTTTCAATGAAGAAAATCGCTGAAAAAATTCTGCAGTGTGGATTTTATTGGCCCACCATATTTAAGGATGCAAACATCAATTGTCGCTCATGTGAAAAGTGTCAAAAGTTAGGAGTTATATCCCGTCGTAATATGATGCCCTTAAACCCAATTTTAGTGATTGAAATTTTTGATTGTTTGGTTATTGATTTTATGGGACCATTTCCTCCTTCTTTTGGATATTAATATATTATTGTGGTAGTAGGTTATGTGTCAAAATGGGTAGAGGCAGCAGCTTGCAGGAGCAATGATAATAGGACGGTAATTAAATTTCTCAAAGAGTTGATTGAGCTGAAATATTGCATATTTTAGCTATTTAAAACCAATGTATTTTAAATTCATCATGACATTATTATTGGTTTTAGATGGAAAAATAGTTAATAAGCATAAATACGAGTTGTGATTTTTAATTGATTAATATCATGTTTATGCTTAATTTTATAACTATAATTTAATTGGACAATATTTCCTCACATATATAGTTTATTTGTGATAATCTATTTTTCTTTTAATTTATTTTTTGAGTGTTATTTTTATCTACTTATTTTCAGCTTGAATAAAATTCACATGGGAGATGACTTTTCTTCTAATTTCCATTCAAGAGCCTCTTTTGAAGCCATTTCACTGGTTGTGTGTGTCCATCTGCGTGTGTGCGCACGTGTGTACTAGCGTGTGCCGTGTTACTTTCAAGTAAATCAATGCCCGATAAGAAAAAGAAATATTCGTGTACTATGCAGGTAGAGCATACTGAAAAGTCACCTTACTAATAAGGGCTTAATTTGTTCGTAAGTCTAAATATGGAACAGTTCCATAACTATGGTCAGAACAAGAGCCTTTGCATACCTGTGAAGAAATTCAGTGACACTTGACCGTGAAAGCTGTTGAAAGGGACTCATGGAATAAATAAAGATAATGGACACATGAAAAGCACATTATGAAATAAAAAGAAAAGAAGCCAGCCGAGAGCAGCCGAGATCAACATTTACTGCTGTTAAAGTATTCATCATAGTGGACGACAAACTGGAAAGGGACATTAAAGAGAAAAGAGTCTCAACTTGGACGGGATAGCTGGCAGCAGGTGTTCGGTTGGACTGGACACAGCAGAGCAGATCATGCAGACCATTCGGACATAGCACATGCAGTGGACACATGTTTTGACAGCTTGCACATGCAGAACACAAGCATCATCCGGACCAGTACACACATGCACATGCAGCTAGACAAACAACAACACAACTCACTCGGACAACATTCATACAAACACAGTTGCAGAAAAATCACATGTGCAACAACCAGCTCACTCAACACATTCGGACAATTCCACTCACACCATGGGCCACATGCAGCACTCAACAAAGCAATCATTCTGCAGCACTCACACATAAAAGCAGCTGATGATTACGGCTAGGGGATGATTATGGCTTAAAGAAAAGAAGATGGTAATCGGCTGAAGTGTTGATTGATTCCCTTGAGTTGCTTTCCATTTCTCTTTCATTTGAGTGGAGAGGGACGGTTGGCTTTGCTTTGCTTTGATAAAGTGGAGAGAGTTTCTTGTTTGGACGGAGTGAGTGGAGAGAGTGGGGTTCTTGCTTTACTTTGAGACCTCTTGCTAGCTTTTGCTTTTGGATGGTGCAGCCGAGATTGGAGGGCTTGAGTGGAGACCGAATGATGATTCCCTTGAGTGGAGAGGGACGGCTGGTGGTGCTTGGGTGGAGCTTGCTTTTTCTTTGATGATGGACTTCTTGCTTTACTTTTGAGTGGGGAGACCGAATGATGCTTACCTTGAGTGGAGAGGGACGGCTGGGTGGTATTCTTGTTGGGGTTGGCTTTGCTTTGAATACGGAGGCACAAATGAGTTGAAGGTGTGCTGTTTTTTTATTCATGCGGATGGATAGTCCTTCGGAGGGGAGTAGAGGGTATTAATTTTGGTTGGGGCAGCAGGTGCTGGGGACTTCCACTTGAGCTGGAGTGAGACCAGCTGGGGGGATAGCAGTAGGAGTTTTTAGTTTGAAGTTTTTTTTGTTTTCTCGGGAGGGGTGGTAGCTTAGTTGAAGTCTTGGCTTTCTTATTTTGTTTTCGTTCAAACCTTGAGGCGGGCAGTTTATTTTGAGTTGTTTTCTTTTTGTTTTCTGTTTTCAAGTGGCAGCAGCAGAATTTTGTTCTTAGCTTTGGTTATGTTTTCTTTTCGTTCTTGTTAGTTTAAAGTTTAAGAGATGGCTGGAATTTATTTTCTGTTACCTTTACCTTTTCGTTTACGTTGCTTATTGTAGTTTTTATACTTGTTCCTTTATCTTTCGTCCGGTTAATATTAGTTTTCATCTCATTTGAATACGTTCTCACAGATTTTAATATGGCTTTGTTAAGATTAATTTTTGTTGTTAGAAACATCATGTGTAGCTAAATTCTAAAACTTGGGTTGTGGAATGAGACTTAATTTATTTTAGGTTCTAGATCGATGCAATATTTTATGGTTGAATGTTGATTTCACTAAGTTACTAGTTGGATTTAAATTGAAAATAGATTGAAGCTCTTGCTCTTGTTTTGTTGTTGACGTAAGGCACAACAAAAGCTTGAATATTATCAAGGCTTCTCTCGTTTGTTTGTTAATGAGTGTTCGGCTAGTAAAATAGAAAATCCCTTAGGAAAATATTGCAAAAACTTGAGCTTAACCTTTTTATCTTCCGATTATCAATGCCTTGATTGGGTTGTTAATCGAGAAAATTATCTAGAATCCAAAATAAAGAAAGTCCCAAACCCAACCCAAGTGTTCGTTAATTTGTTTTCTTTTAGAAACTCTAATTTCAATTTCGATTATCTTTTTGCATTGCATTTTAATTAATTTGTTAGTCATTTACATTTCAATCCGACAATCAAACATCTAAAAAATATGAATCTAGTCCATGACTAGTAAACTCTTCCATCCATTGTACATATCATCCTCTTGTTTTCTCTTTGTGAAGTTTTTCACATTTTTCAACAAGTTTAATTTTAAGTAACTTTCCCTGTGGATTCGATCCTGTAAGATACTACAACACCTGTATACTTGCAGGTAAAACTGCACTAGATTTTTGATTCATTAATTTGAGTCAAAGTTCAGTCGCAACAAGAGTGTTATCTCAATTTGGTACACCACGTGCTATCATTAGTGATCGAGGTACACATTTTTGCAACCGTTCTTTTGAGGCTTTGATGAAAAAATATGGGGTGGTACATAAGATCTCTACTGCCTACCACCCCCAGACAAGTGGACAAGTAGAACTTGCAAACAGGGAAATTAAGCAAATTTTAGAAAAAACAGTCAACCCAGATCGCAAAGATTGGTCTTTAAGACTAGTTGATGTGCTTTGGGCCTACCGTACAGCTTTCAAAACTCCCTTAGGCATGTCACCTTATAGGCTTGTTTTTGAGAAGCCTTGCCATTTACCTGTGGAGCTCGAGCATTGAGCTTATTGGGCCATCAAGCATTTCAATTTTGACATGAGAGAAGTAGGTAAGCTTGGAAAATTTCAGTTGATCGAGTTAGAGGAGTTGAGAAATGATGCTTATGAGAACTCTAGAATCTATAAGGCTAAAATGAAAGCGTTTCATGATAAAAATATTTTGAGAAAAACGTTTAAGCCTACTGATCGAGTGTTTTTATATGATTGTAGACTCCATAAGCACCCAGGAAAACTTCGGTCTAGGTGGACTGGCCCTGTTTTTAGTAAGGAATGTTTTTGTAAATGGGGCAGTAGAAATAAAAGATCCTAAGGATGGTCGGATCTTTAAAGTAAATGGTCAACGCCTTAAAGTATTAATTGATAGGCAAGTTTCGGAAGTGGAATACATTCCACTTGTGGATCCAGTCTATCAACCTTGACCACACCACCCAGGTATGTTTTTCTTTATTTATTTTGTTTTGCTTTGTTTTATTTTTGTTTTCTCTTATTTTCTTTCTTTTCCTTTTTGTTTGTGGTTGTTTTCTTTGTTTTTGATTGCAAGATAATTTCATTTCATCATTTCAGGTTACCATCTTTGGTGCTTAGCGAGATACCATCATCACTCATTGGGTGTATTCTACCATTTTCAGTTACTCCCCATTCAATTTTGATTCTTAAACATTGAGGACAATGTTTCATTTAAGTTGGGGGGTGGTGGTGCAAATTCAGTATTTAAAATGCTTGTTGGAACTTTGTGGCATATTTTCATGTATCAATTTTTTTTTTTAATTTGCATCACACGTGCATCATTTTCACATGTGTACTCATTCTCATTCATAGCCACATTCATGAATTCACCAAACCCACCATAATCATTTTTGCTGAAGCATTCACAGAACCCTTAATGCACTTATCCAAGTTTTGTGGTAAGATGGTAGTTTGACTCATGTAGCTAGAGAACTCTTTTGCTTAAGTATTCATGTGAGTTTGGAGAAGATTAAGAGTCTACAAATTCAGTAAATTGTGGTAAGCGTTCATTGATCTGTTGAATTGGGCACTTCTTTTGAGAATATCATTACATGGTTTGTGGTACAATGGTGGATATAATTGGGATATGACGAAGGTCAACTTAGGATTAACGTTTGAGCCTTTCAAGCTATCCCTTTCCATCATAGACCCCTAGTAGCCAACTTTGAGCCAACTTAGGATATCATCCATGCCTCTCCACATTGGAGTATAACCTATACACTAATTTTCTTACCCTTTTTACTTCCAAGTGTATAGTAGGTGTAGAATTTGTATTTTCTTTCTTTTATTTTATCATTTTCAATTTAAAAGAAAAAGAAGAAGAAGAAGACGACAAAAAAAAAAAGAAAAGAGTACAAGTTGCAAAGCGTTCAATTGAGTGAGTTCCAAAAAAAAAGGTAGAAATGGAAAGAATACAAAAGTTGCATGTGTTTGTCCATCAAATTGTTGAAAAGAAAAAGAAGAGGAAGAAGAAGGAAAAACATTATTATTTGATGATCTGAAAAGTTGGAGAGTACATCAAGGGAGAAGTGTGGTCTATTGAGATATTTTAGTCTTATGACTTTATCTTTTTACTCACATATCGAATTGATATGATTCTTGATGCATTAGAATGCTATCTTAAAGGGCTGTAACTTCGTCTCTAATAAGGATTTCCAAATTAGAAATCCTGAAGGGCGTATGTGGCTGCCAAGATAAGTCCTAAAATTTAGGCATTTTTTTTATGCGAAAATTAAGAGGACATTAGGATTCTTTTCCTACCCTATATTAGCATATCATTACCACGAAATAGAGAGGTGGAGGAGGCACAAGAGGCAGATCTGAAGAGAGGAGAAAATCACTTCCATGGCCACCGTTCGCTTCAGTTTTCTCTGGAGATTTTTGTTGTCTAGTATATTTATGGGTAACTAAATTCTCAAGTAAGGTTAGGGATGAACTTGCACATTAGATGGTATTTTTAATTTATGTATTTGATTTTCAATTGCTTGATTTTCAATTGCTAAAACTCTTTTGTTTTATCATTCTCAATTCATTGTTGATGTTTTATTCTTCAAATAATCATAGAATTTATTCTGTTTATGTATTAAGTCATGCTTTTCCTATTGAATGGATTAGTTCTTTGATTATATTTGGATCAATTATTTATCTATATTGATTTATTTTTTTGCTGCAATATCGCTCTCTAAGTATATTGTCGTCATTGGATTTTCTCCATAGGGGTAGTAATTTACGTATTTTAAAAGTGGTGAATGATTTTTCAAAGGGTTAAATTTGATTTAATTTTGGTTTATAAATCTATACCTTCTGATTGGAAATTTCAAGAATTGAGTTCCTAATTGAGTTATCCAATAAATTAAGAATAATTAAAATACCGAATTTGTGCAAGGGATTTCCGACGCTCTACTGTTCGTCAAATTTGAGTACTTTTTCCATTAATCACTTTGCTTCACTTTAATTTACATTTAAAATTAATCTTTGTTCTCCATTACTTATTAAATATTTTTCTTTAGTTTCTTTGTTCCTCTTGCTATTCTTTTAATTTGTCTCCCTGTGGAATCGACACTCCAAAGCTGTGCTACAAGTACCGCGTTATTCTTTGGGCATAATCAGAACCTTAATACTTTTATGGTTGTTTTTCGTCATTCATAGAGTTAATTAGTGGATTAGAATTAATCCAACACATTTCAATAGATGGAATATCGTTCCGAAGCCCAACTCAACGCCAATCCCTACATAGTGCACTTGCATGTGCATTGCAACTAATCAGCCCAAGGCCCACACCTCTTAAACCATTTTTTCAAGGGAAATCTCATCACATCCATCCCTCATTAACACTCCTAGTTTATTTCAAGCATTGGACGAATTGGCTCGAAGAAACCCGTCTTTTCAAGAATTGTAGCACACATACGCCAAAGCATTGGTTTTCCTTGAGCCTAGGATGTGCCACACTGCCCTAAGGTTCTCATTCCACCATTGTTAGGCTTCTGAATAAAGTTAAGGGCATTAATCAACTCACAAGTGATTAGTCATCACAAAACCTTGTTTGGAACGTAATTTCGCTTTTAATTCTATCTCACCTTTCTTAAATGGGCCTTACAAATTTAATTGTTGTTTTTCATCATTCCTAGAGTGAATTTGAATATTAGACTTGATCCAACATATTTCAACAACAGGAATGTCAATGGAACACACAAGTCACAACCAATCGCCACCTAGGCGCAGCTCCATGTGCATTGCAACTAATCGGCCCATAGCCCACACCCTTTACACTATTTTCTCAAGGGAAATCTCATCAAATCCATCCAAGATTAACATTCATAGCTCATTCGTAGCATTGGATGAATTGGCTCAAAGAAACCTGTCATCAACTTTCAAGTGATTAGTCATCTCTAAACCATGTTTTGGGCTTAATTTACTTTTTAATTCTTTGTCAACTTATATATGTGGACCTGACAACTTCTATTCTTATTCTTCATCATTCTTAGAGTGATTTAGTGGATTAGAATTGATCCAAGTCCCCGCCAATCACCACCTTGGTGCACCTGCATGTGAATTGCAAATAATCGGCCCAAAGCCCACACCTTGTAAACCATTTTCTCATGGGAAATCTCATCAAATCCATCCCTCCTTAACACTCGTTGTTCACTTCAAGCACTGGACGAATTGGCTAGAAGAAACCCGTCTTTTATTTCATTCTTCCAATCGTAAACCCACATAAGTCCTACCATCGGTTTCTCTCAAGCCCAAGATGGGCCACATGCCCTGCATGATCACAACCTGCCATTGCTAAGGTTTTATCTCGAGTTAACGGCATTAATAAACTTACAAGTGAATAGCCATCTCTAAACCATATTTTGAGCTTAACTTTCTTAGTAATTCATTCTCACCTTTTTATATGGACGTTATTACTTTTATTGTTGCTTTTCATGATTCATAGGGTGAATTAGTGGATTAGAATCGATCCAACACATTTCAATAGATGGAATGTCGTTCCAAAGCCCAAGTCAATGCCAATCACCACCTTGCTGCACCTCCATGTGCATTGCAACTAATTGGCCCCTAGCCCACGCCCTTTACACCATTTTCTCAAGGGGAAATCTCATCAAATCCATCCAAGATTAACCCTCATAGCTGATTTCTAGCACTGGACGAATTGGCTTGAATAAACCTGTCTTTTCAATCATTGTTCCAATTGTAGCCCACATACACCATACCATCAGTTTCCTTGAAGCTCAAGAACTGCCACATGCCCCATCGGTTCTCATCTCACCATGGTTGAGCTTCTAACTTGACTTAAGGGCATTAATCAACTTAAAAGTAATTAGTCAACTCAAAACCACGTTTTGAGCTTAATTTCATTTTTAATTCTTTCTCAACTTATACATGTTGACCTTACAACTTCTATTCTCTTTCTTCATCATTCTAATAGTGAACTAGTGGATTAGAATTGATCCACAACATTTCCATTGATGGAATGTCATTCTAATGCCCAAGTCCCTGCCAATCGCCGACTTGGTGCACCTCCATGTGCATTGCAACTAATCGGCCCCTAACCCACGTCTTTTATACAATTTTCTCAAGTGAAATCTCATCAAATGCATCCCACCTTAACCCTTCTAGCTCATTACTAGCAATGGACGAATTGGCCCGAACAAACCTGCCTTTTCTTTCATTCTTTGAATCGTAGCCCACATAAGCCCTACCATCGGTTTCCCTAAAGCCCAAGAAGTGCCACATGCCCTTCAAGATCCCAACCTACCATTGTTAAGTTTTTAAATTGAGTTGACGGCACTAACAAACTTACAAGTGATTAGTATTCTCTCAAATTTGTTTTGAGCCTAATTTTCTTATTAATCCATGCTCACATTTTTGTTTTGGACCTTGTTACTTTTATTGTTGTTTTTCCTCATTCATAGAGTGAATTAGTTGATTAGAATTGATCCAACACATTTCAATTGATGGAACGACATTCCAAGGCCCAAGTCAACGCCAATCACCACCTTGGTGCGCCTGTTTGTGCATTGCAACTAATCGGCCCAAAGCCCACGCCCTTTACACCATTTTCTCAAGGAAAATCTCATCAAATCCATCCAAAATTAACCCACATAGCTCATTTGTAGCATTGGATGAATTGTTCCAATTGTAGCCCACATACACCATGCACCATACCATCGGTTTCCCTCAAGCCAAAGAAGGATCACATGCCCCACAGGTTCTCATCTTGCCATGGTTGAGCTTCTAATTTGAGTTAAGGGCATTAACCAACTTACAAGTAATTAGTCACCTGAAAATCATGTTCTGGACTTTATTTCCTTTTTAATTCTCTCTTGAGTTTTTTTATATGGGCCTTGACTCGTGGTCGAATGTGCTTCCAAGTGTAGAAGTGTCAAGTTGTATCAAGGATAAGTCCAGGATCGTATTCCACAGGGACAATGGGTTATCAAAGCGAATAAGAGATTTGTGAGTAACAAATGAATCAAGTATGAGAGATGAAAATAAAATCCAAATGCAATGCAAGAAGATAATTGAAGTTGAAATTAGAGTTTCTAAAACAAACAAATTAACGAACACTTGGGTTGGGTATGAGACTCTCTTTATTTCGGATTCTAGATAATTTTCTCGATTAACAATCCAGTCAAGGCATTGATAAACGGAAGATAAAAAGTTATGCTCAAGCTTTGCAATATTTTTTTCTAAGGGATTCTCTACTTTACTAGCCAAATATACATTAACAATCAATCGAGAGAACCCGTGATAATTTTAAAGCTTTTGTTGTGCTTTACGTCAACAACAAAACAAGAGCAAGAGCCACAATCTACTTTCAATTCAAATCCGACTAGTAATATAGAGTAATTATCATTTATCGACAAAATATTGCACTACACTAGAATCCAAAACAAATCAAGCTTCATTCCACAACCCAAGTTTCAAAAATTAGCTACACATGATAATTCTAACAACAAAGATTAGTCTAAGTAAAGCCATAACAAAAACTGAGAAGAAATAAAAATAAATAAATAAAACCACAAGCTCCATGCCGACTCAACTAAGAACTTAGGAAAGAAAACTGGGCAACTAAAAAAATAATAAAACTGAAAATGAGTCCTCTAAAATAACAACTGAAAAACACTACAACCTAAAGCAAAAAAATGAAACCAGCGCCGCAAGGCCACCGTCTCCCCTGCGTCTCTAAAGGAACGAAAATGTGAAAAAAAAAGAAAATAGCCAAAAGAACAATGAAACCCGAGAGGAAGAGTGGGCCTTCCGTCCGTCTGAAATCTTAAATGAAAGACTAGTAAAATAATAAAAACGAGAGAGTTCTGAAAAAAAAAAAAAAAAGAAACTAAAACAGAAAATTCCTGAAAAAAGGAAACGAAAAAGTAAGTAAATTAAATGCTGAACTGAACGGAAAGAAAGAAGACTGGTGCTGAACGAAATAAAGAAAAAAAAATAAGCAATTGCTAAACGAAAAGAAAAGTAAAAGAAGACTGGTTCTCAACGAAAAGAAACGACTAAGCAAAACTGAACTCTCCAAATGCTGAAAATGAAAAGTAAAGTCAATGAAAACTTAATGCACTCTAACGTAAACGACAGAAAAAAAGAAACAGCAAGAAAATTAACTGTAGCCTAGCGTCTGAAAACAAAAGAAAGAAAATAACATGAAGCACTCTACTCCAGTCTGCTACTAAACAAAAAGAAAGAAAAAGAAAGGTCTCCTCTGCTGTAGTCGACTCCCCCCCCCCCCCTCGACCGAACATGAAATGAAGCAGCAAGAAAGATAAATAAACTGCCCAGCATTCTGCTATAGCCGAATGTTTCTACGTGAAAACAGAGTGTAAAAACTATCTGCTGCTGTCTTCAACGTGCTGCCTCAGAGATGCCAGCATGATCTTCTGTCAAAGTTGAGGGTCAGCTGCTTCTTCTTTTTTTTTTTCTTCTGCTGACCTGCTACATGTGTGCTATCCACTGCATGTCTGCATGTGCTGGTTTGTTTGAGTGCTGTCCGAATGATGCTACATGTGTGCTGTCCATGTGGTCTTCTTTCTTTTGCTGTAGTAGCCGTTCCTCTGCTGCTCAATGTGATATGCTCCAGCATGCCGAGTGTGTGCTGTCCATGTGGTGCCCGAGTGAGTGTTCTGCTGCTTTTAGCATGTGTGAGTTTGTCCGAATGCTTTCTGCACTTTTCTGCATGTGTGCATGTGTTGGTCTGCATGTTTGCATTTTCTGCATGTGTGCTATGTGAGTCCACTGCATGGTCCGAATGATTACATGTAATGCCATGAAGTTCTCCCGTCCTTCCATTCCTCATATTTATTTTGGTCATGAAGCAGTATTGCTTAAGGAAGAAACGCAGCACTAAAGGCGGTTGATGATATAGCACCATATGTTGTAATGGTGATGATATCCCTACATGCAATGTACGTATTGTATTATTGTGAAGGAAGATCAATCTTTTGCCAAGTACTAAATTTAAAAGTGAAAATCAATTAATTTCTTATAATTTCTAGCAACCTAGCATAAATAAAACTACGCACAAAATCAGTATCATGCTTTTATCTAAGAGGAGGTGCAGTAATGATCTTACTATTTGGCCAGAGGAACATGCATGCAGATTAGTAGCTAGAAAACACTTCGATTCACTTCCATACACTTTGTGGCAGACTTCTAGACTTCAATATTAGAATTTGATGCATAATTAAGTGTTCAATCTTTATTTGATAAAATAAATCACTCATTTAAACAACTTAATTATGCAATTCTAACCCTTTATCACACCCCCCAACTAGCTTTTTGCTAGACTCTAGCAAATAAAGTGAATGAATTCATGCAAAGGTGAGATTTCCAACTACAATTTCAAAAGAAGTTCGAGAATCACATGCCATGAAATAGACTTGTTGAGTTTAAGAACATTGGAGATAGATTAATCTGAATTTTGTATCAACTAAGAGATTTATACACAATTTAGTTAATCAACCAAGGGAATTACATGTAACAAAGCTTGCTTTCTTTCAAGTGCATAGAAATGGGGTTAGAATTCCAAGATTGACTACCAAGAGACATTAACAGTTTCAATCACAACAACCAATCTGAGAAAACCACATGGTCTTACTCTAATTCAAAACCATTGTAGTGGCGGCTTTCACGCTATTACACTTTGAAAAGCACTTACTTTTTTTTTTTGTAAGGACCCTGGTAATAGGCAGCCTTTTCCACTACATAGATGTAATTTATGTTTTTAGATTTCCTAGTGGGGGAATCGGACCTATGAATGTGCGCCTACCCACACTTTCACAAGTCAGCCCTTACCACTAGTCTACCTAAAGCATTTTTTTTTTGATCCCTGGCTTGTCCCTTTTCTCATTTAATTCATTTCAATTTTCTTCCTAAGCCATTAGGATATGGTTCATTAGAGTCTCAAACAATTGAAGTGTAAATCAACCAACAATGACTCAATGTAGTCTTTCTAGGCCTTCCGGGTATGTGTTGTGTGTGTTTTAGCAAAACTTTTAACATCTTTCCCTTGGTTTAACAACTAAATAAAATGGATAAATCCCTCTTTTGACATATACTCTTATTTGCACTACATTCCACATGTTCCATGACCTCAATAATCTTTTTTCTTTTTTTTTTTTAACTTTCCAGCATGTAAAATTCAAGAATGGTGAATTTAATCTGCTTTCAACTCATTACTAGCACTCCCCAAGGTGGACCAACAAAAGAGTAAGGCATGCAAACAGAAAAATAAATTCTCTTCCACCCCCCAACTAGATTGTAGCATTGTCCTCAATGGTGCAAGAGAAACGAAAGAATTTACACAAAGAGAGCAGTTAAGGGGCAAAACAACTAAAAGAAGAATAAAAAATTCAAAGAAAAACTGAAGGAAAGAGGAAAAGGAAGTACCTGGATAGCTTTGAAAAGAATGCAGCCAAAATAAAAGATAAAAACTGAAGAACAAAACAAAACAATGAAAAGAAATGGATAGATCAAGAACCATTAATTAGGATCAAGCAAATGTAGAGTAGATTCCTCAGGTGCAAAGTCAAAAATAAAAGGCTTGAGCCTTTGACCATTAACCTTAAAAATGTTACCATTGAGAGGATTCATTATCTCTATAGCACCATGAGGAAAAACAGTTTGTACCACATAAGGCCCACTCCATCGAGACCTTAACTTACCAGGGAACAAGTGTAACCGAGAGTTGTACAATAACACTTTTTGATTAGGCTCAAAAGTCTTACGTTGGATGTGTTTGTCAGGGAAATTCTTCATTCTTTCTTTGGACAACTTAGAGTTATTGTAGGCATCCTTCCTCAACTCATCCAACTCAGACAACTGCAATTTTCTCACACAACCAGCTTTATCAATGTTAAAATTGCATTGCTTAATGGCCCAATACGCTCTATGTTCCAACTCTACAGGAAAATGGCAAGCCTTACCATACACTAGTCTATATGGAGACATGCCCAAAATGGTTAACTGTTTTTTCAAGAATGTTTTTAATCTCCCTATTTGTTAGTTCAGCTTGTTCATTGGTTTGAGGATGATAGGGAGTAGAGATTTTATGATGGATACCATACTTCTTCATTAAGGTCGAGAAATGCTTGTTACAAAAATGGGTGCCATTATCACTGATTATGGCTTTAGGCATGCCAAACCTTGCACAAATGTTTTCTTTCAAAAATTTTAAAACAACTTGATGATCATTAGATTTGCAAGGGACTGCCTCAACCCACTTAGAAACATAGTCAACAGCAAGCAAAATGTATAAATAGCCATAAGAAGAAGGAAATGGTCCCATAAAATCTATCCCCCAACAATCAAAAATTTCAATCACTAGTATGGGTTGCATAGGCATCATATTTCTCCTAGTGATTCCTCCTAATTTCTGACAAGGTTCACAAGTTTTACAAAAACTAAAGGCATCCTTGAACATGGTTGGCCAATAAAATCCGCTTTGAAGAATTTTGGCCATTGTTTTGTGGGCTGAAAAATGCCCACCACAAGCTTCCGTATGGCAAAAATTTAAGACACCAGAAATTTCGTCATTGGGCACACACTTCCTAATGATTTGATCTGAACAATACTTGAAAAGGTAAGGATCATCATAGAAGAACGATCTCACCTCATGCATGAATTTTCGTGTATCTTGAGCGCTCCAATGAGGTGGTGTTTGTCCTGTCACCAAGAAATTTACTATATCAGCAAACCAAGGCAAATTTTCAACTAACATAAGATGTTCATCAGGAAAAGAATCAAGAACAGGTGTCGGTTGTTCAGTTTCAGCAACTGTGAGCCTAGACAGATGGTCGGCTACCACATTCTCTACTCCTTTCTTGTCCTTGATGATAATATTGAACTCCTAGAGTAAAAGTATCCATCTAATCAACCTTGGTTTTGCATCTTTCTTTGTCAATAAATACTTGAGAGCTGCATGGTCAGTAAAGATGACTATAGGAGAACCAAGAATATATGCACGAAACTTCTCTAAAGCAAATACCACAGCCAGTAATTCTTTTTCAGTAGTAGAATAATTTTTTTGAGCAAAATTCAAAATTTTACTTGCATAGTAAATGACATAAGGAAGTTTGTTCCTACGCTGTCCAAGAACAGCTCCTATAGTAAAATCACTTGCATCACACATGATTTCAAAAGAAAGTGACCAATCAGGAGGTTGAAGAATAGGAGCAGTGGTTAGCAAAGTTTTAAGCCGACAAAAAGCTTCTTGACACTCAGGTGTCCAATCAAATTTTACATCATTCATCAATAGCTTACATAGAGGCTTAGAAGTAGAGCTAAAGTCTTTGATAAATCTCCTATAAAAACCTGCATGCCCAAGAAAAGATCTAATGTCTTTTATTGACTTAGGTATAGGAAGTTTAGAAATCAACTCAATTTTTACTCTATCTACTTCAAGTCCTCTAGATGAAACAATATGTCCCAGAACAATGCCCTGTTTTACCATGAAATGGCACTTCTTCCAATTTAGTAGCAATTGCTTCTCTTCACACCTGGCCAAAACAGCATGTAAATTGGTTAAACAACTCTCAAATGAATCACCAAATACAGAAAAATCATCCATAAACACTTCTAGAGTGTTTTCAATCATGTCACTAAAGATGCTAAGCATGCATCTTTGAAAAGTTGCTGGTGCATTGCATAAACCAAAAGGCATTCTCCTAAAAGCAAAAGTACCAAAAGGACAAGTAAAGGTGGTCTTTTCTTGATCCTCTGGTGCTATTTCTAATTGATAGTAACCGGAGAATCCATCTAAGAAACAATAAAAGGCATGTCCAGCAACTTTTTCTAACACTTGATCAATAAAAGGCAAAGGAAAATGATCTTTCCTAGTGGCGGCATTCAACTTCCTATAATCTATACACATGCGCCAACCAGTAGGAATCCTCATAGGAATCGATTCATTTTGTTCATTTTTAACAATGGTAAGCCCGGATTTTTTTGGAACTACATGAATGGGACTTACCCACTTGCTATCCGAGATAGGGTAAATGATACCCACATCAAGCAATTTCAACACCTCACCTTTAACCACTTCCTTCATTGTGGGATTCAACCTTCTTTGCATTTTCCTAGAAGGCTTTGCATCATCTTCTAAATAAATCCTATGGGTACACTCCAAGGGACTTATACCTTTTATATCAGCCATTGTCCATCCAATAGACTTTTTATGCTTCTTAAGGACCTCTAGCAATTTATCTTCTTGTTCCCTAGTTAAGTGAGAAGAAATTACCACAGGGAAGGTGCTTTGTGGTCCTAAGAAAGCATACGTTAACTCCAATGGAAGAGGTTTGAAGTCCAAAGTTGGAGATTGCTCCTCCGAAGGCTTGAGGGTTGATGTCAATGGTGGAAGTTGCTCAAATTTTGGCCTCCATGGTGGTGTAACTTGCTGACCTATTGAGGAAACAAAAGATGAGTCATTAACATTATCAAATATTTTCAAATCTTCTTCAAATTCTTCTAAAGAATCAATAAGTTGAAAGTAATGTGTAGAATTTTCATCAATGAAATTTTCCAGCAAATTCACTTCATGAAATTCTTCAACTTCTTGCGGTTGCCTGCAAAGATTAAAAATATTTAGCTCCAAGGTCATATTTCCAAAACTCAACTTTAAAACTCCACTTCTACAATTTATGAGTGCATTAGAAGTAGCCAAGAAGGGTCTTCCTAAGATAACAGGTGCTTGGAAAGTAGAATGATTAGTCAATTGCATGTCGAGTACGACAAAGTCTACTGGATAGTAGAATTTGTCTACTTGAACCAAAACATCTTCCACAACACCCCTTGGAATCTTTATAGACCTATTAGCCAACTGCAATGTGATAGAAGTAGATTTCAACTCACCAAATCCAAGCTGAACATAAACATTATAAGGCAATAAGTTCACACTTGAACCTAAGTCTAATAATGCTTGGCCTATTTTTGAGCTCCCTATCATGCAAGCTATGGTAGGGGATCTTGGGTCCTTGTATTTGGGAGGAGTGTTTGTTTGGATAATAGCACTAACCTGCTCAGTAAGAAAAGCTTTCTTTTGCACATTCAATTTTCTTTTTACGGTACATAAATCCTTTAAAAATTTAGCATAGGTAGGAATCTATTGAATAGCATATAACAATGGTATATTAATCCTAACTTGCTTAAAAATTTCAAGAATTTCCGCGTGATGCTTATCTTTGTGCAAAGGGGCTAACATTTGAGGAAAAGGTGCAAGTGTAGTGCTTGGGACACTTTCAGATTTCAAAGGATCATGTGCTTCATTTTCAGAAGGAGGTTTAGAAGTGTTACCATTCTTTTCTACCTCTTGAGCTGGAATGCCAATCACCTTACCTCTTCTCAAGGTTGTAATAGCCTTGACTTGCTTGACATTTGAATCTCCTGCCACATTTTGAAATTGGTTGTTTTGGCCTTGGGGATTAGGCTGAGATTGTGCAGGGAACTTCCCTTTCTCTTGAGCACTCATGGTTGTAGTCAACCTTGTGACTGACCCTCGAATCTCAGCAATGGCTTGTGAATTTTGACTATTGATAGCAGCTTGGCTTTGCATGAATTGCTGAAAATTGGTGGACAGCTGCTGGAAATTGGTGGATAATTGCTGGAAATTGTCTTCAAGGTTCTTTTTCTGGGCTGGAACCATGTGGTTGGCATACTAAGATGGTCCTGGACCTCTTGGGGTAGTGTAGGGTACAATTTGTGAAGGACCAGCTATGTTGGGTGCAGGTAAAGCAGCTTGATCACCTCTCCAACTGAAATTAGGGTGATTTCTCCATCCCGAATTGTAGGTGTTGGAATAAGGACCTGAAAAAGATTTAGCAACCATATTAACAGCATTAGATTGATCCAAGAGAACTTCTTTGAAGGCAGGAATGGTTGGACAATCATTAGTTGAATGCCCTTGGCCTTCACAAATATTACAGCTCAAGGTAATCTGAGGTACAGCTTGTACTTCATTCACTTTCTTTAGTTCTATGGTTTCTAATTTCTTAGAAATCATAGCCAACCTAGCATTCAAATCATCTACTTCTCTCAGATTATATTTCCCACCCCCTAAAATTGTCCTTGAACTTTCCGACCTATCATGAACATCAAATGTATCCCATGATTGTGCATTTTCAGCTAGATAATCAAAATATTCAAAGGCTTCCTCGGGTTCTTTGTTAAAAAATGCTCCATTACACATGGTCTCCACAAATTGTCTCATTTTTTGTTGCAACCCCTCATAAAAAAACCTAATGACCCTCCAATTCTCATATCCATGATGAGGACATGCATTTAAAAGGTCTTTGAATCGTTACCAACAATGATAAAATGTCTCCACATCCTTTTGCCCAAAATTAATGATCTGTCTCTTCAAAGCATTAGTTCTATGCATGGGAAAAAATTTCTTTAAAAATTCAGTTTGCATTTCTTGCCAAGTCCCAATGGATCTTGGTCTTAAGGAATTCAACCATGTCTTAGCCTTGTCTTTTAAGGAAAATGGAAACAGTTTCAATCTTATGACTTCATCAGTGCATGTTCTATCCATGAATGTGGAACAAACTTCTTCAAACTCTTTGATATGCAAATAGGGGTTTTCAGATTCCATACCATGAAAGTGTGGTAACAGTGGAATCATCCCAGGTTTGAAATTAAAAGCATTTGCATTAATAGGCAAAATGATGCAAGAAGGTGTGCTAGTCCTAACAGGCTGAAGATACTCTCTAAGAGTCCTGTTTGGATTCTCCACTTCCCTATCATGATGCTCATTTTCAGCCATGATGTTATCAGTGTCTGATGATGATTCTACAGAAGATGATGCAGAGCTAAAAGATGTCAATGATTGTGTCCTAAACAGTTGAGATGTATGGTCTCTAGTCCAACTAGTCAAACAAACAAGAGCAGATAATGAAAGACCATGAAAAGTAAACAAAGAGAAGGAAAAAAAAAATTAGATATCACCCAAGCTGTGAAAAGGTTCACAGCTCCACAACGTCCTCTCAGCAGTAGAGGAATGCTCTAATAAGCACCAGTTGTCCCCGGCAACGGCGCCAAAAACTTGACTCATGGTCGAATGTGCTTCCAAGTGTAGAAGTGTCAAGTTGTATCAAGGATAAGTCCAGGATCGTATTCCACAGGGACAATGGGTTATCAAAACGAATAAGAGATTTGTGAGTAACAAATGAATCAAGTATGAGAGATGAAAATAAAATCCAAATGCAATGCAAGAAGATAATTGAAGTTGAAATTAGAGTTTCTAAAACAAACAAATTAACGAACACTTGGGTTGGGTATGAAACTCTCTTTATTTCGGATTCTAGATAATTTTCTCGATTAACAATCCAGTCAAGGCATTGATAAATGGAAGATAAAAAGTTATGCTCAAGTTTTGCAATATTTTTTTCTAAGGGATTCTCTACTTTACTAGCCAAATATACATTAACAATCAATCGAGAGAAGCCTTGATAATTTTCAAGTTTTTGTTGTGCCTTACGTCAACAACAAAACAAGAGCAAGAGCCACAATCTACTTTCAATTCAAATCCGACTAGTAATATAGAGTAATCATCATTTATCGACAAAATATTGCACTATACTAGAATCCAAAACAAATCAAGCTTCATTCCACAACCCAAGTTTCAAAAATTAGCTACACATGATAATTCTAACAACAAAGATTAGTCTAAGTAAAGCGATAACAAAAACTGAGAAGAAATAAAAATAAATAAATAAAACCACAAGCTCCACGCCGACTCAACTAAGAACTTAGGAAAGAAAACTGGGCAACTAAAAAAATAATAAAACTGAAAATGAGTCCTCTGAAATAACAACTGAAAAACACTACAACCTAAAGCAAAAAAATGAAACCAGCGCCGCAAGGCCACCGTCTCCCCTGCGTCTCTAAAGGAACGAAAATGTGAAAAAAAAAAGAAAACAGCCAAAAGAACAATGAAACTCGAGAGGAAGAGAGGGCCTTCCGTCCGTCTGAAATCTTAAACTAAAGACTAGTAAAATAATAAAAACGAGAGAGTTCTGAATGAAACTAAAACAGAAACTAAAACAGAAAATTCCTAAAAAAATGGAAACGAAAAAGTAAGTAAATTAAATGCTGAACTGAACGGAAAGAAAGAAGACTGGTGCTGAATGAAATAAAGAAAAAAAAATAAGCAATTGCTAAACGAAAAGAAAAGTAAAAGAAGACTGGTTCTCAACGAAAAGAAATGACTAAGCAAAACTGAACTCTCCAAATGCTGAAAATGAAAAGTAAAGTCAATGAAAACTTAATGCACTCTAACGTAAATGACAGAAAAAAAAGAAACAGCAAGAAAATTAACTGCAGCCTAGCGTCTGAAAACAAAAGAAAGAAAATAACATGAAGCACTCTACTCCGGTCTACTAAACAAAAAGAAAGAAAAAGAAAGGTCTCCTCTGCTGTAGTCGACTCCCCCCCCCCCCCCGAACGAACATGAAATGAAGCAGCAAGAAAGATAAATAAACTGCCCAGCATTCTGCTGTAGCCGAATGTTTCTACGTGAAAATAGAGTGTAAAAACTATCTGCTGCTGTCTTCAACGTGCTGCCTCATAGATGCCAGCGTGATCTTCTGTCAAAGTTGAGGGTCAGCTGCTTCTTCTTTTTTTCTTCTGCTGACCTGCTGCATGTGTGCTGTCCACTGCATGTCTGCATGTGCTAGTTTGTTTGAGTGCTGTCCGAATGATGCTACATGTGTGCTGTCCATGTGGTCTTCTTTCTTTTGCTGTAGTAGCCGTTCCTCTGCTGCTCAATGTGATATGCTCCAGCATGCCGAGTGTGTGCTGTCCATGTGGTGCCCGAGTGAGTGTTCTGCTGCTTTTAGCATGTGTGAGTTTGTCCGAATGCTTTCTGCACTTTTCTGCATGTGTGCATTTGTTGGTCTGCATGTTTGCATTTTCTACATGTGTGCTGTGTGAGTCCACTGTATGGTCCGAATGATTACATGTAATGCCATGAAGTTCTCCTGTCCTTCCATTCCTCATATTTATTTTGGTCATGAAGCAGTATTGCTTAAGGAAGAAACGCAGCACTAAAGGCGGTTGATGATATAGCACCATATGTTGTAATGGTGATGATATCCCTACATGCAATGTACGTATTGTATTATTGTGAAGGAAGATCAATTTTTTGCCAAGTACTAAATTTAAAAGTGAAAATCAATTAATTTCTTATAATTTCTAGCAACCTGGCATAAATAAAACTACGCACAAAATCAGTATCATGCTTTTATGTGAGAGGAGATGCAGTAATGATCTTACTATTTGGCCAGAGGAACATGCATGCAGATTAGTAGCTAGAAAACACTTCGATTCACTTCCATACACTTTGTGGCAGACTTCCAGACTTCAATATTAGAATTTGATGCATAATTAAGTGTTCAATCTTTATTTGATAAAATAAATCACTCATTTAAACAACTTAATTATGCAATTCTAACCCTTTATCAGGCCTTACAAATTTTGTTGTTGTTTCTCATCATTCTTAGCATGAATTTGAACATTTCAACGGAAGGAATGTCATTGTAACGCAGAAGTCACAGCCAATCGCCACCTGGCACACCTCCATCCGCACTACAACTGATTGTCCCCTAGCCCACGACGTTTACACCATTTTCTCATGGAAAATCTCATCAAATCCGTCCATGATTAACCCTTATAGCTCATTTCTAGCATTGGACAAATTGGCTCAAAGAAAGCTATCTTTTCTATCACTGTTCCAATTGTAGGCCCCATTCACCATGCAATCGGTTTCCCTCAAGCCCAAGAAGTGCCACATGCCCCACACGTTCTCAAGTTTAGGGTATTAATCAACTTACAAGTCATTAGTCAACTCTAAACCACGTTTTGAGGTTAATTTCCTTTTTAATTTTTTCTCTACTTATATATGTGGACCTTACGACTTCCATTCTTATTCTTCATCATTCTTAGAGTGAATTAGTGGATTATAATTCATCCAAGTCCCCACCAATCACCACCTTGGTGCACCTGCATGTGCATTGCAAATAATCGGCCCAAATCCCATGCCTTTTAAACCGTTTTCTCGTGGGGAAATGTCATCAAATCCATCCCTCCTTAACACTCGTAGTTCACTTCAAGCAGTGGATGAATTGGCTCGAAGAAACCCATCTTTTCTTTTATTCTTCCAATCGTGGCCCACATAAGCCCTACCATCAGTTTCCCTCAAGCCCAAGATGGGCCACATGCCCTTCATGATCATAACCTGCCATTGCTAAGGTTTTATCTCGAGTTGATGGCATTAAAAAACTTACAAGTGATTAGTCATCTCTAAACCATGTTTTAAGCTTAATTTTCTTATTAATTCATCCGTACCTTTTTATATGGACCTTATTACTTTTATTGTTGCTTTTCATCATTGATAGAGTGAATTAGTGGATTAGAATTGATCCAACACATTTCAATAGATGGAATGTCGTTCCAAAGCCCAAGTCAACACCAATCACCACCTTGGTGCACCTCCATGTGCTTTGTAACTAATCGGCCCCTAGTCCATGCCCCTTACACCATTTTCTCAAGGGAAATCTCATCAAATCCATCCAAGATTAACCCTCATAGCTCATTCTAGCACTAGACGAATTGGCTCGAAAAAACCTGTCTTTTCAATCATTGTTCCAATTGTAGCCCACATACACCATACAATCGGTTTCCCTCAAGCTCAAGAAGTGCCACATGCCCCATCGGTTCTCATCCCGCCATGGTTGAGCTTCTAACTTGACTTAAGGGCATTAATCAACTTACAAGTGATTAGTCATCTCAAAACCATGTTTTGAGCTTAATTTCATCTTTAATTCTTTCTCAACTTATACATGTGGACCTCACAACTTCTATTCTTGTTCTTCATCATCCTTAGAGTGAACTAGTGGATTAGAATTGATCCACAACATTTCCATTGAAGAAATGTCATTCCATCGCCCAAGTCTCCGCCAATCGCCACCTTGGTGCACCTCCATGTGCATTGCAACTAATCGGCTCCCAACCCAAGCCTTTTATGCGATTTTCTTGAGTGAAATCTCATCAAATGCATCCCACCTTAACCCTTCAAGCTCATTCTAGCAATGGATGAATTGGCCCCGAAGAAACCTGCCTTTTCTTTCATTGTTCGGATCGTAGCCCACATAAGCCCTACCATCGGTTTCCCTCAAGCCCAAGAAGTGCCACATGCCCTTCAGGATCACAACCTACCATTGTTAAGTTTTTAAATTGAGTTGGCGGCACTAAGAAACTTAGAAGTGATTAGTCACTGCCATTGTTAAGTTTTTAAATTGAGTTGATGGCACTAAGAAACTTAGAAGTGATTAGTCATCTCTCTCAACTATGTTTTGAGCTTAATTTTCTTATTAATTCATGCTCACCTTTTTGTTTTGGACCTTATTATTTTTATTGTTGTTTTTCCTCATTCATAGAGTGAATTAGTGGATTAGAATTGATCCAACACATTTCAACAGATGGAACTATGTTCCAAGGCCCAAGTCAACGCCAATCACCACCTTGGTGCACCTGCATGTGCTTTGCAACTAATCAGCCCAAAGCCCACACCCTTTACACCATTTTCTCAAGGGAAATCTCATCAAATCCATCCAAAATTAACCCATATAGATCATTTGTAGCATTGAACGAATTGGCTCAAAGAAACCTGTCTTTTCTATCATTGTTCCAATTGTAGCCCACATACACCATACACCATACCATCGGTTTACCTCAAGCCAAAGAAGGATCACATGCCCCACAGGTTCTCATCTCGCCATGGTTGTGCTTCTAACTTGAGTTAAGGGCATTAATCATCTTACAAGTAATTAGTCATCTAAAATCCATGTTTTGAACTTTATTTTCTTTTTAATTCTTTCTCAAGTTTTTTATATGCGCCTTAAAAATTTTGTTGTTGTTTTTCATCATTCTTAGCGTGAATTTGAACATTTCAACAGAAGGAATGTCATTGTAACGCAGAAGTCACAGCCAATCGCCTCTTAGGGCGCACCTCCATGCG
The DNA here is from genome assembly GCF_018687715.1 of Carya illinoinensis. Taxonomy (NCBI): domain Eukaryota; kingdom Viridiplantae; phylum Streptophyta; class Magnoliopsida; order Fagales; family Juglandaceae; genus Carya; species Carya illinoinensis. The sequence goes on along the minus strand of NC_056755.1, from coordinate 26,643,328 downwards.
CACTACAACTAATTGGCCCCTAGCTTACGACCTTTACACCATTTTCTCATGGAAAATCTCATCAAACTCATCCATGATTAACCCTTATAGCTCATTTCTAGCATTGGAAGAATTGGCTCGAAGAAACCTATCTTTTCTACCATTGTTTCAATTGTAGCCCCCATTCAGCATACAATCGGTTTCTCTCAAGCCCAAGAAGTGCAACATGCCCACATGTTCTCATCTCGCCATGGTTGAGCTTCTAACTTGAGTTGAGGGTATTAATCAACTTACAAGTCATTAGTCATCTCTAAACCATGTTTTGAGGTTAATTTCCTTTTTAATTCTTTCTCAACTTATATATGTGGACCTTACAACTTCTGTTCTTGTTCTTCATCATTCTAAGAGTGAATTAGTGGATCAGAATTGATCCACGACATTTCCGTTGAAGGAATGTCATTCCAACACCCAAGTCCCCGCCAATCGCCACCTTGGTGCACATCCCCATGTGCATTGCAACTAATCAGCCCCTAACCCATGCCTTTTATATGATTTTCTCAATTGAAATCTCATCAAATTCATCCCACCTTAGCCCTTCTAGCTCATTACTAGCAATGGACGAATTGGCCCCGAACAAACCCACCTTTTCTTTCATTCTTCCAATCGTAGCCCACATAAGCCCTACCATTGGTTTCCCTCAAGCCCAAGAAGTGCCACGTCCGTTAGGATCACAACCTGCCATTGTTAAGGTTTTAACTTAAGTTGACGGCATTAACAAACTTACAAGTGATTAGTCATCTCTAAACCGTGTTTTGAGCTTAACTTTCTTAGTAATTCATTCTCACCTTTTTATATGGACCTTATTACTTTTATTGTTGTTTTTCATCATTCATAGAGTGAATTAGTGGATTAGAATTGATCAAACACATTTCAATAGATGGAATGTCATTCCAAAGCCCCAGTCAACATCAATCACCACCTTGGTGCACCTCCATGTGCATTGCAACTAATCGGCCCCTAGCCCACGCCCTTTACACCATTTTCTCAAGGGAAATCTCATCAAATCCATCCAAGATTAACCCTCATAGCTCATTTCTAGCACTGGACGAATTGGCTCGAATAAACCTGTCTTTTCAATCATTGTTCCAATTGTAGCCCACGTACACCAATCCTGAAAAATGTTCTCTCTTTGCTGCTCTATATCATCCATCTTAAATTCTGTATTGGGAACACGCCTAACAACAAGAGACTCACCATACTCTGACTCGCCATATTCTTCATTCTTAGCGTACATATTCTAAATACTAGGCTCACGTCTCCTCCCATCTCTCTCACTTTGCAAATTTATAATCAATGCACCTTATTGTTCCATCTTATCCCTCACTTCCCCCAACTTCAAATTTAGGCTTTCAAACTTTTGTTACATGCTGCACAAAAAAGAATGTTAGTGAAAAAAAGACCTCACACGCTCCCTTACGTGTTTACACTCGAATAATGGCACTCCACTCGTGTATCACTCTTAATTGACTTTTTCCCGATAATGATCTCACACTCTCTTGCCTTTTACCTCAAGAGTTTTCCCACTCAAGTTCTTTAAGAACTAATTGAACTCAATTAAGACAATACAACCTTGTTTTGTTCCAACTGGCAATTAGGTCCAAGAAACAAAGAACAAGAGAAATATGGAAGGAACAAAATGACACAAGACTCAAGGTATTTATACGAGGGAAAGAGTAATTACAAAATAAGATAACAACTAGAATGAGGTAACAAGAGGTAATTCAGCCCCTTTAAGGACAAGACCCAATCAACAAATTTCTTTCTTTCTCTTTTTTTGTAACTATGTATCAACCATTGAATATGCTACCTTTACTTTCCTTCTTAATCTTTTTTTTTTTTCAAATTTTCTTTTCTTTTCTTTTACTTTCCTTTCTTTTCTTTCCTTTTGCTTTCCTTTCCTTTCTTTTCTCAACAATTCAACCACAAACAGAAATATTCAATTGTGATAATCAAATAATTGAATTCAACCACATACAAATTGACAAGAAAATAGAAGGGAATCAATGAAACCCTAGAAATTTCAAACCCTAGATGGTGAAAATTTTGGCAGCCCTAGAAAAAACGAATTTCTAAATCTTTTTTTTTCTTTTTTGGCAACCCTTGAACATTGAAGCCCTAGAATTAACAATACAATAAATAAAAGATAGAATCAGACCTGATTGGAAACCTGGTTCTGAATACCAAATGATGTGAACTCCAATCGACTCGCTTTGAGACCCAACAACAATATTGGAAAACCAAATCCAAGAAAGCCAATGTCAAGTCTATTGGATGGAGGAATCTAGACCCGATGAGAAATCGTTTCAAGAACCTAGATTATATGAAAATGTAGACTCGTTGAAGACCTATCTCAAAAACCCAGATTACAAAGGAGGAACGCCACAAAGGTTGTGATTTACCTTTGATAAGTTCAAACGTTCAATTAAGAACAAGATGAGATAAAATCAACTCATAATGAATAAAATTCATCAATTTCAATAATATCTTTTTTTTCTCAAATGAGGCTATAAGTGGTTTAAATAACAATCCCCAAAACCCTAAGTGAGCCGCAGCTACAGTACTTCTAAAACCCTAGTTCACTTTAATTAATAACTTTCCAAATATGCCCTTGGCCAAAATATAAGGCCTCCCCAAAAACTTAGTTCATTAGAAATAAGACATATGTGTGGGCTGACATCCTCAAGCCCACTTATTCTAAACTAATAAGATAAGCTCTTTTAATGAAATAAATAAGTCCAAAGCCTTCAATAACAATAAGCACAAGTCGTGTCTTGATGAGTGTGCAAAAGTGCACTCTAAATACCCTATTATTGGACTAAAATGATAAAATGTGAATAGAAATCATAGGAATTAATGTGTATTCTTTAATTGAATTTCTATTTACGTTGGGATACTCCTAAACAGTTTTTTTTATATTTAATTTCAGAGTTTATAAAAGAGCAAGTCAAGCCCAGTCAAATTCAAAGGAGGACATTCATGGGGTTTGAGAGCAATTTGGAAGAAAAGAAAAAGAAAAAAATCACAAAATGAAACCACAAGAAGTCCAAGTATGAAATTCGCTAGGAGACAGTCTGGACATACTTTAGGCTTTTGACTGTATCTTTTTACTCACACATCGGATTGATGTGATTATTGATGCATTGGAAAGCTATCTTAAAGGGCTATAACTTTGTCTCAAATAATGATTTTCAAATTTGAACTCCTGAAGGCCGTACATGGCTGCCAAGATGAGTCCTAACATTTAGGCGATTTTTTTATGCGGAAATTAAAAGGACATTAGGGTTTCTTTCCTACCCTATATAATTATATCATTAGCATGAAATGGAGAGGAGGAGGCACAAGAGGCAGATCTGAAGAGAGGAGAAAATCACTTCCATGGCCACCGTTCGCTTCAGTTTTCTCTGGAGATTTTTGTTGTCCAGTATATTTATGGGTAACTAAATTCTCAAGTAGGGTTAGGGATGAACTTGCACATTAGATGGTATTTCTAATTTATTTTTAATTCATGTATTTTATTTTCAATTGCTAAAAATCTTTTGTTTTATCACTCTCAATTCATCGTTGATATTTTCTTCTCCGAATAATCATAGAATTTATTCTGTTTATGGATTCAGTCATGCTTTTTCTATTGAATGGATTAGTTCTTTGATTATGTTTAGATCAATTATTTATCTATATTGATTTAGTTTTTTTGCTACAATATCGCTCCCTGAGTATATTGTCGTCTTTGGATTTTCTCAATAGGGGTAATAATTTACGTATTTTAAAAGTGGTGGATGATTTTTCAAAGGGTTAAATTTGATTTAATTTTGGTTTATGAATTTATACCTTCCGATTGGGAATTTCTTAAATTGAGTTCCTAATTGAGTTATCCAATGAATTAAGAATAATTAAAATACCATATTTGTGCAAGGGATTCCTGACGCTCTACTATTCTTCAAATTTGAGTACTTTTTTCGTTAATCACATTGCTTCACTTAAATTTATATTTAAAATTAATATTTTTTCTCCATTACTTATTTAATATTTTTCTTTAGTTTCTTTGTTCCTTTTGCTTTTCTTTTAATTTGTCTCCCTGTGGAATCGACACCCCAAATCTGTGCTACAAATACTGCATTATTCTTTGGGCGTAATCATGTCTTCCATAGCTTGGATAAAGTGGATCAAAATTGGTTCTCCTTCTTTCAAGCCCATCGTGAGTGTTGGGCTCTTGCTAACTTCATCCCAATTGGATTGTACTAATTCTTGTATTGCTCCCTTGATCTTCATAGTCCTTAATCTTATAATTGATTCTCAAGACTTGGTCCGCCTTGGGTCACTACCTGGCTCTGATACCAAATGATGCGATTCCCATCGACTCGCTTTTAGACCCAACAACAATATTGGAAAACCAAACCCAAGAAAGCCAATATCAAGTCTATTGGATGGAGGAATCTAGACCCAATGAGAAATCGTTTCAAGAACCTAGATTATATTAAAATCTAGACCCGTTGAAGAACCCGTCTCAAGAACCCAGATTACAAAGGAGGAACACCACAAATGTTGTGATTTACCTTTGAAAAGTTCAAACTTTCAATCAATAACAAGATGAGATAAACTCAACTCACAATGAATAAAATTCATCAATTTTAATAATGTCTTTTTTTTTCTCAAATGGGGCTACAAGTGGTTTAAATAACAATCTCCAAAACCCTAAGTAAGCCGCGGGTACTGTAGAGTGAACAATGCCCGGGCTATAGTAATTCTAAAACTCTAGTTCACTTTAATTAATAACTTTCCAAATATACCCTTGGCCAAAATAAAAGGCCTTCCCAAAAACCTAGTTCATTAGAAATAAGACATACGTGCTGGCTGACATCCTCAAGCCCATTTATTCTAAACTAATAAGATAAACTCTTTTAATGAAATAAATAAGTTCAAGGCCTTCAATAATAATAAGCCCAAGTCGTGTCTTCCATAGCTTGGATCAAGTGGATGAAAATTGGTTCTCCTTCTTTCAAGCCCATCATGAATGTTGGGCTCTTGCTAGCTTCATCCCAATCGGATTGCAGAAATTCTTGCATTGCTCCCTTGATCTTCATAGCTCTTAATCTTGTAATTGATTCTTAAGACTTGGTCCGCCTTGGAACCCATCACCTACCATCGGTTTCCCTCAAACCCAAGAAGTGGCACATGTCCTTCAGGATCACAAGTTGCCATTGCTAAGGTTTTAACTTAAGTTGACGGCATTAACAAACTTACAAGTGATTAGTCATCTCTAGATGATGTTTTGAGCTTAATTTTCTTATTAATTCATTCTCATCTTTTTTAGACAAACCTTATTACTTTTATTATTGTTTTTCATTATTCATCAAGTGAATTAGTGGATTATAATTGATCTAACACATTTCAATAGGTGGAATATCGTTCCAAAGCCCAAGTCAACTCCAATCCCCACATAGGTGTACCTGCATGTGCATTGCAACAAATCAGCCTAAAGCCCACGCCTCTTAAACCATTTTCTCAAGGGAAATCTCATCACATCCATCCCTCATTAACACTCCATGAATTGTAGCACACATACGCAGAACCATTGTTTTTCCTCGAGCCTTGGATGTGCCACACGGCCCTAAGGTTCTCATTCCACCATTGTTAGCCTTCTGAATAAAGTTAAGGGCATTAATCAACTCACAAGTAATTAGTCATCATAAAACCTTGTTTTGAGCATAATTTCCCTTTCAATTCTATCTCACCCTTTTTAAATGGGCCTTACAAATTTAATTGTTGTTTTTCATCCTTCCTAGAGTGAATTTGAAGATTAGACTTGATCCAACACATTTCAACAAAAGGAATGTCAATGGAACACAAAAGTCACAGCCAATCGACACCTAGGCCCATAGCCCACACCCTTTACACCATTTTCTCAAGGGAAATCTCATCAAATCCATCCAAGATTAACCCTCATAGCTCATTTCTAGCACTGGATGAATTGGCTTGAATAAATGTATCTTTTCAATCATTGTTCCAATTGTAGCCCACATACACCATACCATCGGTTTCCCTCAAGCACAGGAAGTGCCACATGCCCCATCAGTTCTCATCCCGCCATGGTTGACCTTCTAACTTGACTTAAGGGCATTAATCAACTTACAAGTGATTAGTCATCTCAAAACCATGTTTTGAGCTTAATTTCATTTTTAATTCTTTCTCAACTTATATATGTGGACCTTAGAACTTCTACTCTTGTTCTTCATCATTCTTAGAGTGAACTAGTGGATTAGAATTGATCCACAACATTTCCATTGAAAGAATGTCATTCCAACGCCCAAGTCCCCGCCAATCGCCAACTTGATGCACCTCCATGTGCATTGCAACTAATCGGACCCTTACAAGTGATTAGTCATCTCTAAATGATGTTATGAGCTTAATTTTCTTATTAATTCATTCTCACCTTTTTTATACAGACCGTATTACTTTTATTGTTATTTTTCAGCATTCATAGAGTGAATTAGTGGATTAGAATTGATCCAACAAATTTCAATAGATGGAATATCGTTCCAAAGACCAAGTCAACGCCAATCCAAATGTAGGTGCACCTGCATGTGCATTGCAATTATGATGCCCAAACTCCATGCCTCTTAAACCATTTCTCAAGGGAAATCTCATCACATCCATCCCTCATTAACACTCCTAGTTCATTTCAAGCTATTGACGAATTGGCTCAAAGAAACCCATCTTTTCTTGAATTGTAGCGCACATACGCCAAACCATTGGTTTTCCTCAAGCCTAGGATGTGCCACACAGCCCTAAGGTTCTCATTCCACCATTGTTAGGCTTCTGAATAAAGTTAAGGGCATTAATCAACTCACATGTGATTAGACATCACAAAACCTTGGTTTGAACATAATTTCCCTTTTAAGTCTATCTCACCTTTTTTAAATGGGCCTTACAATTTTAATTGTTGCTTTTCATCCTTCCTAGAGTGAATTTGAAGATTAGACTTGATCCAACGCATTTCAACAAAAGGAATGTCAATGGAACACACAAGTCATAGCCACTCGCCACCTAGGCGCACCTCCATGTGCATTGCAACTAATCGGCCCATAGCCCACACCCTTTACATCATTTTCTCAAGGGAAATCTCATCAAATCCATCCAAGATTAACCCTCGAAGCTCTTTTGTAGCATTGGACGAATTGGTTTGAAGAAACCTATCTATTCAATCATTATCCCAATTGTAGCCCACATACACCATGCCATCGGTTTCCCTCCAGCCCAAGAAGTGCCACATGCCTCACACGTTCTCATGTCACCACGGTTGAGCTTATGACTTGAGTTAAGGGTATTAATCAACTTTCAAGTGATTAGTCATCTCTAAACCATGTTTTGGGCTTAATTTCCTTTTTAATTCTTTGTCAACTTATATACGTGGACCTTAAAACTTCTATTCTTGTTCTTCATCATTCTTTGAGTGAATTAGTGGATTGGAATTGATCCAAGTCCCCGCCAACCACCACCTTGGTGCACCTGCATGTGCTTTGCAAATAATCGGCCCAAAGCCCATGCCTTATAAACCATTTTCTCAAGGGAAATCTCATCAAATCCATCCCTCCTTAACACTCGTAGTTCACTTCAAGCACTGGATGAATTGGCTGGAAGGAACCCATCTTTTCTTTCATTCTTTCAATCGTAGCCCACATAAGCCCTACCAACGATTTCCCTCAAGCCCAAGATGGGCCACATGCCCTTCATGATCACAGCCTGCCATTGCTAAGGTTTTATCTCGAGTTGATGGCAGTAATAAACTTACAAGTAATTAGTCATCTCTAAACCATGTTTTGAGCTTAATTTTCTTATTAATTCATTCTCACCTTTTTATATGGACCTTATTACTTTTATTGTTGCTTTTCATCATTCATAGACTGAATTAGTGGATTAGAATTGATCCAACACATTTCAATAGATGGAATGTCATTCCAAAGCCCAAGTCAACGCCAATCACCACCTTGGTGCACCTCCATGTGCATTGCAACTAATCGGCCCCTAGCCCAGACCCTTTACACCATTTTCTCAAGGAAAATCTCATCAAATCCGTCCAAGATTAACCCTCATAGCTCATTTCTAGCACTAGACGAATTGGCTCGAACAAACCTGTCTTTTCAATCATTGTTCCAATTGTAACCCACATACACCATACCATCGGTTTCCCTCAAGCTCATGAAGTGCCACATGCCCCATCGGTTCTCATCCCGCCATGGTTGAGCTTCTAACTTGACTTAAGGGTATTAATCAACTTACAAGTGATTAGTCATCTCAAAACCATGTTTTGAGCTTAATTTCATTTTTAATTCTTTCTCAACTTATATATGTGGACCTTACAATTTCTATTCTTGTTCTTCATCATTCTTAGAGTGAACTAGTGGATTAGAATTGATCCACAACATTTCCATTGAAGGAATGTCATTCCAATGCCCAAGTCCCTGCCCAATCGCCAACTTGGTGCACCTCCATGTGCATTGCAACAAATCAGCCCCTAACCCATGCCTTTTATACGATTTTCTCAAGTGAAATCTCATCAAATGCATCCCACCTTCACCCTTCTAGCTCATTACTAACAATGGACGAATTGGCCCCAAACAAACCTGCCTTTTGTTTCATTCTTCAAATCGTAACCCACATAAGCCCTACCATCGGTTTCCCTCAACCCAAGAAGTGCCACATGCCCTTCAGGATCACAACCTGCCATTGTTAAGTTTTTAAATTGAGTTGACGGCACTAACAAACTTACAAGTGATTAGTCATCTCTCAACTATGTTTTGAGTTTAATTTTCTTATTAATTAAAAGGACCTTATTACTTTTATTGTTGTTTTTCCTCATTCATAGAGTGAATTAGTGGATTAGAATTGATCCAACACATTTCAATAGATGGAACGACGTTCCAAGGCCCAAGTCAACGCCAAACACCACCTTGGTGCACCTACATGTGCATTGCAACTAATCAGCCCAAAGCCCGAGCCCTTTACACCATTTTCTCAAGGGAAATCTCATCAAATCCATCCAAAATTAACCCACATAACTCATTTGTAGCATTGGATGAATTGGCTCGAAGAAACCTGTCTTTTCTATCATTGTTCCAATTGTAGCCCACATACACCATACCATCGGTTTCCCTCAAGCCAAAGAAGGATCACACGCTCCACAGGTTCTCATCTCACCATGGTTGAGCTTCTAACTTGAGTTACGGGCATTAATCAACTTATAGGTAATTAGTCATCTAAAAACCATGTTCTGAACTTTATTTCCTTTTTAATTCTTTCTCGAGTTTTTTATATGGGCCTTAAAAATTTTGTTGTTGTTTTTCATCATTCTTACCGTGAATTTGAACATTTCAACGGACGGAATGTCATTATATGTGGCGCCCCCAACTCCCACATACGGACACGTGAAAATCAAGGCATTGGGATGATGACAACATGGGTCACACATCCCATCGCCAAGTGGCAAGCGTGTGTACATGCAACAAGTGTACAATAAAATCACGCTGCAGATAATAAAAGTCTTGTAACTAAGTATCAGAATTTTTGTTTAAAAAAAAACTCGTTTAAAGCACACATAATAAAATATTACAAGTCTCAAATATTGTTTCAAAACTAAATTACAAGACATTAAAACTAATAGAGATAATTTTTAACATAAAAGACTCCAAGTCAATACTCTGGTGAAGCCGCCTCGTCGGGCTCAGCCTCTTTCTCCTCAACATCTGCATTAAAATCTACGGTACCAAAATGGTGTTGCAGGTAAGTAATAATCCAAACATCACAAGATAAAAAAATATGTTAAACTCAACAATATGCCTGAAAGAATGCCAAATGCACATGTCCCATAAATCCAGATTTTTGCACGCACGCCAAAAGTCCCATTTGGCCCCAAAAACAATTCCTTTCCAACTCACGCCAAAAGTCACATTTGGCCCAAAACCAAATTCAATTCAATATCCAATTTATTCAAATGCACCATGACCTCCCCTAGGGGTCATCCGCACACCCTAGCTCCCATCGTCACACCACGGATAACGACCATGCGTGCGACTACATAACTAGCGATGCCTAGTTTCGCGCCCTGCATGTACGTAGCCAAGCATCCTCTAGCCCCCGCTAGCAGAGGGACCACAGAGTCTGTACGAGAGTGTTTACCATCACGCCCAGCAACAACACAAGGGACGTCACTCAGTATATTACGCTCCCGAGTGACCAGAGGAGCTCCATCGAGATAATACCCCATCTCGGCTTGGGGTCGTGATACACACGCACCCGAGAATCCATTGACACTGATAAAACCAGTTTTTCTCAGTCTAATACATGCACATGAATGCACCATGCAATGGACACCTCAATACACAATTTATCCAACAAAACTCAGCATCAACAACAACCAAACAACTCCGTCCTCAATCCATCCGACCCCCGACTCCTCGGACTCAGTCCGGTATAACCAACCAGTCAATGAATTTATTGTAAAAGTAATAATATATTTAAATCTAAAATAGAGTTTGGAAAATACTTACAGCGCTATATAATAATTTTTGAAGGATCAAGAGGTTGCAAACGGTGAAGAAAAGCAACGTAACAATGTAAAATACACTGTGGCCGTGGGTTGTAAAATACCCACTTTTGAATGGGGACAAACCAAGACTTGGGATTGATAGGGAATGGCCTAGAGGTGTTTACGAAACTAGTGGAACTGAGAATGGGCTGTGGGTGGCGGAGCAAATGGAGGTGGAAGCGAAAAATGGCAAAAACGAAGTTGAGCTCGTAGGGGCTGCTCCGGTAATGGATCAGAGCTGGAAATAAGTGGTTTAGGATGGCAAGAGGTAGGTGATGATGTGGTGAAGAGGTGGTGGCTAGAGGTGGAACGACAACGGCGAAATGGCCCAAAACCCGTGCGGCTTGGAGCAGTTCGTGGCGGCTAACGGTGGCTCAGATGGAGGTGAAACTTGGTGGGGAGGTGTGCCAGCTGGAGGGGAAGATTTCTGGGTGGGTGGTATTGTACACGTTACCGGCGAACGGCGGCACTGGGCAGAGGAAGAAAACGGTGATAAGGAGAGGAGAGAGAGACTCGTGCAGGAAGGGGAGAACCGGATGAGAAATAAAAAGAAAAGAGAAAAAGAAACGATGGGGAAAAGAAATGAGGTCCAATCCTCACCTTTGGAGTCCAGAAACCGATCCGATGAAAACAACTTTAAAAGCTATAAAATGAATAAAATAATTTAAACACCACATCAAGCTAAAATATAATAAATAACTAGTAAATACTAACAGCATAAATTTTAAATCCAAAAATAAACTAAAATAAATTACACAGCAAATTAAACTCAAAATGATAATTAATATAAGAAAGCTGTATAAAATAAATTTCACAACTACGTAAATCCAATTAAAATATGTAATTTAAAATAAAAGAACCAATATTTTAATTAAATTAAAATACTCATTCAGTAAAAGTATACGTAAAAACAGGGTATTACATTGTAAAGCAAAAGTCACAGCCAATCGCCACCTAGGCGCACCTCCATGCGCACTACAACTAATTAGCCCCTAGCCCACTACCTTTACACCATTTTCTCATGGGACATCTCATCAAATCCGTCCGTGATTAACTGATGTGAACCCCAATCGACTCGCCTTGAGACCCAACAACAATATTGGAAAAACAAACCCAAGAACGCCAAACTCAAGTCTATGGATAGAGAATTTAGACCCTTTGAGATCTCATTTCAAGAACCTAGATTATATTAAAATCTAGACCCAATGAAATCCTGTCTTAAGAACCCAAATTACAAGGAGGAACGCTACAAAGGTTATGATTTACCTTTGATAAGTTCAAGAGTTTAATTAAGAACAAGAGGAGAAAACTCACTCACAATGAAAATTCAATAAAAATTGTCTTACCCTCTCAAATGAGGTTACAAGTGGTTTAAATAAAATCCCCAAAACCCTAAGTGAGCCACGGTACTGTAGCATGAACAGTGCTCGGGCTACAGTACTTCTAAAAGCCTAGTTTTCTTTAAATAATAACTTTCCAAATATGCCCTTGGCCAAAATGCAAGGCCTTCCCAAAAACCCTAGTTCATTAGAAATAAGACATATATGTGGGCTGACATCCTCAAGCCCAATTATTCTAAACTAATAAAATAAGCTCTTTTAATGAAATAAATAAGTCCAAAGCCTTCAATAACAATAAGCCCAAGTCGTGTCTTTTGTAGTGTATCACGTGGATGAAAACTAGATCTCCTCCTCTCAAGCCCATCTTGAATGTTGGGCTCTTGCTAAACACGTGTCAAGTGGATTTCACCAATCCTTGCATAGCTTTCTTCATCTTCCTAACTCTTGATCTTGTAATTGCCCATTCTGAAACTTGCAAAGGATCTTTATGACTTGGTCCACCTTGGTCCCCATCAATGTGGGTTACAATTGGAACAATGATAGAAAAGACAGGTTTCTTCGAGCCAATTTGTCAAATGCCACAAATAAGCTATGTGCATTCGAGCCAATTTTGGATGGATTTGATGAAATTTCCCTTGAGAAAATGATGTAAAGGGCATGGGCTTTGGGCCGATTAGTTGCAATGCACATGCAGGTGCACCAAGGTGGTGATTGGCGTTGACTTCAGCCTTGGAACGTCGTTCCATCTATTAAAATGTGTTGGATCAATTCTAGTCCACTAATTCACTCTATGAATGAGGAAAAACAACAATAAGAGTAATAAGGTCCAATACAAAAAGGTGAGCATGAATTAATAAGAAATTAAGCCGAAGACATAGCTGAGAGATGACTAATCACTTGAAAGTTTGTTAGTGCCGTCAAGTCAAATTAAAAACATAACAATCGTAGGTTGTGATCCTGAAGGGAATGTCACACTTTTTGGGCTTGAAGGAAACTGATGGTAGGGCTTATGTGGGCTACGATTAGAAGAATGAAAGAAAAGGCAGGTTTGTTCGAGGCCAATTCGTCCATTGCTAGTAATGAACTAGAAGGGTTAATTTGGGATGCATTTGATGAGATTTCACTTCAAAAAATTGTATAAAAGGCATGGGTTAGGGGCCGATTAGTTGCAATCCACATGGAGGTGCACCAAGGTGCTGATTGGCGTTGACTTGGGCTTTGGAACGACATTCCATCTATTGAAATGTGTTGGATCAATTCTCATCCACTAATTCACTCTATGAATGATGAAAAGCAACAATAAAAGTAATAAGGTCTATATAAAAAGGTGAGAATGAATTAATAAGAAAATTAAGCTCAAAACATAGTTGAGATATGACTAATCACTTGTAAGTTTGTTTGTGCCATCAACGCAATTTAAAAACTTAGAAAAGGCAGGTTGGATCCTAAAGGGTGTGTGGCACTTCTTGGGCTTGAGGGAAATCGATGGTAGGGCTTATGTTGGATACGATTCGAAGAATGAAAGAAAAGGCAGGTTTGTTCGGGGCCAATTTGTCCATTGCTAGTAATGAGCTAGTAGGGTTAAGGTGGCATGCATTTGATGAGATTTCACTTGAGAAAATCATATAAAAGGTGTGGGTTGGGGGCCGATTAGTTGCAACGCACACGAAGGTGCACCAAGTAGGCGATTGGTGGGGACTTGGGCATTGGAATGACATTCCCTCAATGGAATTGTTGTGGATCAATTCTAATCCACTAGTTCAATCTAAGAATGATGAAGAACAAGAATAGAAGTTATAAGGTCCACATATATAAGTTGAGAAAGAATTAAAAATGAAATTAAGCTCAAAACATGGTTTTGAGATGACTAATCACTTGTAAGTTGATTAATGCCCTTAAGTCAAGTTAGAAGCTCAACCATGGCGGGATGAGAACCGATGGGGCATGTGACACTTCTTGAGCTTGAGGTAAACCGATGGTATGGTGTATGTAGCCTACAATTGGAACAATGATTGAAAAGATAGGTTCATTCGAGCCAATTCGTCCAGTGCTAGAAATGAGCCATGAGGGTTAATCTTGGACGGATTTGATGAGATTTCCCTTGAGAAATTGGTGTAAAGGGCGTGGGCTAGGGGCCGATTAGTTGCAATGCACTTGGAGGTGCACCAAGGTGGTGATTGATGTTGACTTGGGCTTTGGAACGACATTCCATCTATTGAAATGTGTTGGATCAATTCTAATCAAATAATTTACTCTATGAATGATGAAAAGCAACAATAAAAGTACTAAGGTCCATATAAAATGGTGAGAATGTATTACTTAGAAAATTATGTTCAAAACAAGGTTTTGTGATGACTAATCACTTGTAAGTTTATTAATGCCGTCAACTCGAGATAAAACCTTAGCAATGGTAGGTTGTGATCATGAAGGGGATGTGGCCCATCTTGGGCTTGAGAGAAACCGATGGTAGGGCATATGTGGGCTACGATTGGAAGAATGAAAGAAAAGATGGGTTTCTTCGAGCCAATTCGTCCAGTGCTTGAAGTGAACTACGAGTGTTGAGGAGGGATAGATTTGATGATATTTCCCATGAGAAAATGGTTTAAAAGGCATGGACTTTGGACCGATTATTTGCAATGCACATGCACGTGCACCAAGGTGATGATTGGTGGGGACTTGGATCAATTCTAATCAACTAATTCACTCAAAGAATGATGAAGAACAAGAATAGAATTGTAAGGTCCACATATATAAGTTGACAAAGAATTAAAAAAGGAAATTAAGCCTAAAACATGGTTTAGAGATGACTAATCACTTGAAAGTTGATTAATACCCTTAACTCAAGTTAGAAGCTCAACCATGGTAAGATGAGAACCTGTTGAGCATGTGGCACTTCTTGGGCTTGAGGGAAACCGATGGCATGGTGTATGTGGGTTACAATTGGAACAATGATAGAAAAGACAGGTTTCTTTGAACCAATTCATCCAATGCTACAAACAAGCTATGAGGGTCAATCTTGGATGGATTTGATGAGATTTCCTTTGAGGAAATGGTGTAAAGGGTGTGGGCTATGGGGCGATTAGTTGCAATGCACATGGAGGTGCACCTAGGTGGCGATTGGCTGTTACTTGTGTGCTCCATTGACGTTCCTTTTGTTGAAATGTGTTGGATCAAGTCTAATCTTCAAATTCACTCTAGGAATGATGAAAAACAATAATTAAATTTGTAAAGCCCATTTTAAAAAGGTTAGATAGAATTAAAAGGGAAATTATGTTTGAAACAAGGTTTTGTGATGACTAATCACTTGTGAGTTGATTAATGCCGTTAACTTTATTCAGAAGCCTAGCAATGGTGGAATGAGAGAACCTTAGGGTGGTGTGACACATCCTAGGCTAGAGGAAAACCAATGGTTTGGCATATGTGCACTACAATTCATGGAAAGACGGGTTTCTTCAAGCCAATTCATCCAATGCTTGAAATGAACTAGGAGTGTTAATGGGGGATGGATGTGATGAGATTTCCCTTGAGAAATGGTTTAAGAGGCATGGGCTTTGGGCTGATTAGTTGCAATGCACATGCAAGTGCACCTATGTAGAGATTGGCGTTGACTTGGGCTTTGGAACGATATTCCATCTAAAAAAATGTGTTGGATCAATTCTAATCCACTAATTCACTCTATGAATGATGAAAAACAACAATAAAAGTAATAAGGTCCGTATAAAAAGGGTTAGAATGAATTAATAAAAGAATTAAGCTCAAACATTGTTTAGAGATGACTAATTACTTGTAAGTTTGTTAATGCCATCAACTTAAGTTAAAACCTTAACGATCATAGGTCGTGATCCTGAAGGACATGTGGCACTTCTTGGGCTTGAGGGAAACCGATGGTAGGGCTTATTTGGGCTACGATTGGAAGAATGAAAGAAAAGGCAGGTTTGCTCGGGGCCAATTCGTCCATTGCAAGAAATTAGCTAGAAGGGTTAAGGTGGGATGCATTTGATGAGATTTCACTTGAGAAAATCATACAAAAGGCCCGGGGCTGATTAGTCGCAATGCACATGAATGTGCACCAAGGTGGCAATTGGCGGGGACTTGGGCGTTGGAATGGCATTCCTTCAACAGAAATGTCGTGGAACAATTCTCATCCGCTAGTTCACTCTTAGAGTGATTCAGAACAAGAATAGAAGTTGTAAGGTCCACATATATAAGTTGAGAAAGAATTAAAAAGGAAATTAACCTCAACACATGGTTTAGAGGTGACTAATGACTTGTAAGTCGATTAATACCCTAAACTCAAGTTAGAAGCTCAACCATGGCGAAATGAGAACATGTGGCACTTCTTGGGCTTGAGGGAAACCGATTGTATGGCGAATTGGGGCTAGAATTGAAACAGTGATAGAAAAGATAGGTGTCTTAGAACAACTCATCCAATGCTAGAAATGAGCTATAAAGGTTAATCATGGATGGATTTGATGAGATTTCCCATGAGAAAATGGTGTAAAGGTCGTGGGGTAGGGGCCAATTAGTTGTAGTGTGCATGGAGGTGTGCCTAGGTGACAATTTGCTGTACTTCTGCGTTACAATGACATTCCTTCCGTTGAAATGTTCAAATTCACGCTAAGAATGATGAAAAACAACAACAAAATTTGTAAGGCCCATATAAAAAAGCTCGAGAAAGAATTAAAAAGGAAATAAAGTTTAGAATATGGTTTTTAGATGACTAATTACTTGTAAGTTGATTACTGCCCTTAACTCAAGTTAGAAGCTCAACCATGGCGAGATGAGAACCCGTGGGGCATGTGATCCTTCTTTGGCTTGAGGGAAACTGATGGTATGGTGTATGGTGTGTAAGGGGGCTACGATTGGAACAATGATAGAAAAGACAGGTTTCTTCAAGCCAATTCGTCCAATGCTACAAATGAGCTATGTGGGTTAATTTTGGATGGATTTGATGAGATTTTCCTTGAGCAAATGGTGTAAAGGGCTTGGATTTTGGGCCAGTTAGTTGCAATGCACATGCAGGTGCACCAAGGTGGTGATTGGCATTGACCTGGGCGAATGTCATTCCATCTATTGAAATGTATTTGCTCAATTCTAATCCACTAATTCACTCTATGAATGAGGAAAAACAACAATAAAAGTAATAAGGTCCAAAACAAAAAGGTGAGCATGAGTTAATAAGAAAATTAAGCTCAAAAGATAGTTGAGAGATAACTAATCACTATAAGTTTGTTAGTGCCGTCAACTCAATTTAAAAACTTAACAGTGGTAGGTTGTGATCCTGAAGGGCATGTGGCACTTCTTGGGCTTGAGGGAAACCGATGGTAGGGCTTATGTGGGCTATGATTCGAAGAATGAAAGAAAAGGCAGGTTTGTTTGAGGCCAATTCATCCATTGCTAGTAATGAACTAGAAGGGTTAAGTTGGGATGCATTTGATGAGATTTCACTTGAGAAAATCGTATAAAAGGCTTGGGTTAGGGGCCGATTAGTTGCAATGCACGTGCAAGTGCACCAAGTTGGTGATTGGCGGGGACTTGGGTGTTGGAATGACTTTCCTTCACTGGAAATGTTGTGGGTCAATTCTAATCCACTAGTTCGATCTAAGCATGATGAAGAACAAGAATAGAAGTTGTAAGGTCCAAATATATAAGTTGAGAAAGAATTAAAAATGAAATTAACGATCAAAACATGGTTTTGAGATAACTAATCACTTGTAAGTTGAATAATGCCCTTAACTCAAGTTAGAAGCACAACCATTGCGGGATGAGAACCGATGGGGCATGTGGCACTTCTTGAGCTTGAGGGAAACCGATGGTATGGTGTATGTGGGCTACAATTGGAACAATGATTGAAAGGACGAGTTCATTCGAGCCAATTCGTCCAATGCTAGAAATGAGCTATGAGGGTTAATCTTGAACGGATTTGATGAGATTTCCCTTGAAAAAATGGTGTAAAGGGCGTGGGCTAGGGGCCGATTAGTTGCAATGCACATGGAGGTGCACCAAGGTGGTGATTGGCGTTGATTTGGGCTTTGGAACGACATTTCATCTATTGAAATGTGTTGGATCAATTCTCATCCACTAATTCACTCTATGAATGATGAAAAGTAACAATAAAAGTAATAAGGTCCATATAAAAAGGTGAGAATGAATTAATAAGAAAATTAAGCTCAAAATATGGTTGAGAGATGACTAATCACTTGGAATTTTGTTAGTGCCATCAACTCAATTGGAAAACTTAAAAATGGCTGGTTGTGATCCTAAAGGGTGTGTGGTGCTTCTTGGGCTTGAGGGAAACCGATGGTAGGGCTTATGTTGGCTACGATTAGTAGAATGATAGAAAAGGTAGGTTCGTTTGGGGCTGATTCGTCCATTGCTAGTAATGAGCTAGAAGGGTTAAGGTGGGTTGCATTTGATGAGATTTCACATGAGAAAATCATATAAAAGGCGTGGGTTGGGGGCCGATTAGTTACAATGCACATGGAGGTACACCAAGTTGGTGATTGGCGGGGACTTGGGCGTTGGAATGACATTCCCTCAATGGAATTGTTGTGGATCAATTCTAATGCACTAGTTCACTCTGAGAATGATGAAGAACAAGAATAGAAGTTGTAAGGTCCACGTATATAAGTTGAGAAAGAATTAAAAATGAAATTAAGCTCAAAATATGGTTTTGAGATGACTAATCACTTGTAAGTTGATTAATGCCCTTAAGTCAAGTTAGAAGTTCAACCATGGCGGGATGAGAACCGATGGGGCGTGTGGCACTTCTTGAGCTTGAGGGAAACCGATGATATGGTGTATGCGGGGTATAATTGGATCGATGATTGAAAAGACACGTTCATTCGAGCCAATTTGTCCAGTGCTAAAAATGAGCTATGAGGGTTAATCTTGGACGGATTTGATGAGATTTCCCTTGAGAAAAGGGTGTAAAGGGCGTGGGCTAGGGGCCGATTAGTCGCAATGCAAATGGAGGTGCACCAAGGTAGTGATTGGCGTTGACTTGGGCTTTGGAACGACATTCCATCTATTGAAACATGTTGGATCAATTCTAATCAACTAATTTTCTCCATGAATAATGAAAAGCAACAATAAAAGTAATAAGGTCCATATAAAAAGGTGAGAATGAATTACTAAGAAAATTATGTTCAAAACAAGGTTTTGTAATGACTAATCACTTGTAAGTTTATTAGTGCTGTCAACTCGAGATAAAACCTTAGCAATGGCAGGTTGTGATCATGAAGGTCATGTGGCCCAGCTTCGGCTTGAGGGAAACCGATGGTAGGGCTTATGTGGGCAACAATTGGAAGAATGAAAGAAAAGATGCGTTTCTTCGAACCAATTCATAGAGTGCTTGAAGTGAACTATGAGTGTTAAGGAGGGATGGATTTGATGAGATTTCCCATGAGAAAATGGTTTAAAAGGCATGGGCTTTGGGCCGATTATTTGCAATGCACGTGCAGGTGCACCAATGTGGTGATTGGTGGGGACTTGGATCAATTCTAATCCACTAATTCACTCAAAGAAGAACAATAATAGAAGTTGTAAGGTCCACATATATAAGTTGGCAAAGAATTAAAAAGGAAATTAAGCTTAAAACATGGTTTAGATATGACTAATCACTTGAAAGTTGATTAATACCCTTAACTCAAGTTCGAAGCTCAACCATGGCAAGACGAAAACCTGTGGGGCACGTGGCACTTGTTGGGCTTCAGGGAAACCGATGGCATGGTGTATGTGGGCTACAATTGGAACAATGATAGAAAAGACAGGTTTCTTTGAACCGATTCGTCCAATGCTACAAAAATGAGCTATGAGGGTTAATCTAGGATGGATTTGATGAGATTTCCCTTGAGAAAATGCTGTAAAGGGTGTGGGCTATTGGGCGATTAGTTGCAATGCACCTGGAGGTGCGCCTAGGTGGCGATTGGTTGTGACTTGTGTGTTCCATTGACATTCCTTTTGTTGAAATGTGTTGGATCAAGTTTTATCTTCAAATTCACCCTAGGAAGGATGAAAAACAACAGTTAAAAGGGAAATTATGTTCAAACCAAGGTTTTGTGATGACTAATCACTTGTGAGTTGATTAATGCCCTTAATGTTATTCAGAAGCCTAACAGTGGTGGAATGAGAGAACCTTAGGGCGGTGTGGCACATCCTAGGCTCGAGGAAAACCAATGGTTTGGCGTATGTGCGCTACAATTCATGAAAATATGGCTTCCTTCGAGCCAATTCGTCCAATGCTTGAAATGAAATAGGAGTGTTAATGAGGGATGGATGTGATGAGATTTCCCTTGAGAAATGGTTTAAGAGGCATGGGCTTTGGGCTGATTAGTTGCAATGCACATGAAGGTGCACCTACGTGGGGATTGGCGTTGACTTGGGCTTTGGAACGATATTCCATCTATTGAAATGTGTTGGATCAATTCTAATCCACTAATTCACTCTATGAATGATGAAAAACAACAATAAAAGTAATAAAGTCCATATAAAAAAGGTGAGAATGAGTTAATAAGACAATTAAGCTCAAAACATCGTTTAGAGATGACTAATCACTTGTAAGTTTGTTAATGCCATCAACTTAAGTTAAAACGTTAACAATGGCAGGTTGTGATCTTGAAGGACATGCGGCACTTCTTGGGCTTGAGGGAAATCGATGGTAGGGCTTATGTGGGCTACGATTGGAAGAATGAAAGAAAAGGCAGATTTGTTCGGGGTCAATTCGTCCATTGCTAGTAATGAGCTAGAAGGGTTAAGGTGGGATGCATTTGATGAGATTTCACTTGAGAAAATCATATAAAAGGCCCTAGACTGATTAGTTGCAATGCACATGGATGTGCACCAAGGTGGGGACTGGCGGGGACTTGGGCGTTGGAATGGCATTCCTTCAACGGAAATGTCTTGGGTCAATTCTCATCCACTAATTCATTCTTAGAATGATGAAGAACAAGAACAGAAGTTGTAAGGTCCACAATTATAGGTTGAGAAAGAATTAAAAAGGAAATTAACCTCAAAACATGGTTTAGAGATGACTAAGGACTTGTAAGTTAATTAATACCCTCAACTCAAGTTAGAAGCTCAACCATGGCGAGATGAGAACATGTGGGGCACGTGGCACTTCTTGGGCTTGAGGGAAGCCGATTGTAAGGTGAATGGGGGCTAGAATTGGAACAGTGATAGAAAAGATAGGTTTCTTCGAGCCAATTCGTCCAATGCTAGAAATGAGCTATAAGGGTTGGACGGATTTGATGAGATTTCCCATGAGAAAATGGTGTAAAGGTCGTGGGATAGGGGCCAATTAGTTATAGTGCGTATGGAGGTGCGCCTAGGTGGCGATTGGCTGTGACTTCTGCGTTACAATGACATTCCTTCCCTTGAAATGTTCAAATTCATGCTAAGAATGATGGAAAACAGCAACAAAATTTGTAAGGCCCGTGCAAAAAACTCAAGAAAGAATTAAAAAGGAAATAAAGTTCAGAACATGGTTTTGAGATGACTAATTACTTGTATGTTGATTAATGCCCTTAACTCAAGTTAGAAGCTCAACCATGGCGAGATGAGAACCTATGGGGCATGTGATCCTTCTTTGGTTTGAGGGAAACTGTTGGTATGGTGTATGGTGTATGTGGGCTACAATTGGAACAATGATAGAAAAGACGGGTTTCTTTGAGCCAATTCGTCCATGCTACAAATGAGCTACGTGGGTTAATTTTGGATGGATTTGATGAGATTTCCCTTGAGAAAATGGAGTAAAGCGCATGGTCTTTGGGCCGATTAGTTGCGATGCACATGCAGGTGCACCAAGGTCGTGATTGGCATTGACTTGGGCCTTGGAACGTTGTTCCATCTATTGAAATGTGTTGTATCAATTATAATCCACTAATTCACTCTATGAATGCAGAAAAACAACAATAAAAGTAATAAGGTCGAAAACAAAAAGGTGAGCATGAATTAATAAGAAAATTAAGCTCAAAACATAGTTGAGAGATGACTAATCACTTGTAAGTTTGTTTGTGCCGTCAATTCAATTTACAAAGTTAACGATGGTTGGGCTTATGTGGGCTATGATTCGAAGAATGATAGAAATGGCAGGTTTGTTTGGGGCCAATTCGTCCATTGCTAGTAATGAGCTAGAGGGGTTAAGGTAGGATGCATCTGACGAGATTTCACTTGAGAGAATTGTAGAAAAGGCATGGGTTGGGGGCCGATTAGTTGCAATGCACATGGAGGTGCACCAAGTTGGCGATTGGCGGGGACTTGGGCGTTGGAATGACATTCCTTCAATGGAAATGTTGTTGATCAATTCTAATCCACTAGTTCACTCTAAGAATGATGAAGAACAAGACTAGAAGTTGAAAGGTCCACATATATAAGTTGAGAAAGAATTAAAAATGAAATTAAGCTCAAAACATGGTTTTGAAATGCCTAATCACTTCTAAGTCAAGTTAGGAGCTCAACCATGGCGGGATGAGAACCGATGGGGCATGTGGCACTTCTTGAGCTTGAGGGAAACTAATCGTATGGTGTATGTGGGCTACAATTGGAACAATGATTGAAAAGACAGGTTCATTTGAGCCAATTTGTCTAGTGCTAGAAATGAACTATGAGGGTTAATCTTGGACATATTTGATGAGATTTCCCTTGAGAAAATGGTTTAAAGGGCGTGGGCTAGGGGCCAATTAGTTGCAATGCACATGGAGGTGCACCAAGGTGGTGATTGGCGTTGACTTGGGCTTTGGAACGACATTCCATCTATTGAAATGTGTTGCATCAATTCTAATCCACTAATTAACTCTATGAATGATGAAAAGCAACAATAAAAGTAATAAGGTCCATATAAAAAGGTGAGAATGAATTACTAAGAAAATTAAGCTCAAAACATCGTTAAAACCTTAACAATGGCAAGTTGTGATCCTGAAGGACATGTCGCACTTTTTGGGCTTGAGGGAAATCAATGGTAGGGCTTATGTGGGCTACGATTGGAAG
This sequence comes from Carya illinoinensis, assembly GCF_018687715.1. Taxonomy (NCBI): domain Eukaryota; kingdom Viridiplantae; phylum Streptophyta; class Magnoliopsida; order Fagales; family Juglandaceae; genus Carya; species Carya illinoinensis. The sequence continues at coordinate 26,620,381 of NC_056755.1, read as the reverse complement.
AATGAAAGAAAAGGCGGGTTTGTTCGTGGCCAATTTGTCCATTGCTAGTAATGAGTTAGAAAGGTTAAGGTGGGATGCATTTGTTGAGATTTCACTTGAGAAAATCATATAAAAGGCTCGGGACTAATTAGTTGCAATGCACATGGATGTGCACCAAGGTGGCGATTGGCGGGGACTTGGGCGTTGGAATGGCATTCCTTCAACGGAAATACCTTTGATCAATTCTCATCCACTAATTCACTCTTAGAATGATGAAGAACAAGAATAGAAGTTGTAAGGTCCACATATATGTTGAGAAAGAATTAAAAAGGAAATTAACCTCAAAACATGGTTTAGAGATGACTAATGACTTGTAAGTTGATTAATACCCTCAACTCAAGTTAGAAGCTCAACCATGGCGAGATGAGAACATGTGGGGCATGTGGCACTTCTTGGGCTTGAGGGAAACCGATTGTAAGGTGAATGGGGGCTAGAATTGGAACAATAATAGAAAAGATAGGTTTCTTCGAGCCAATTCGTCCAATGCTAGAAATGAGCTATAACGGTTTATCATGGATGGATTTGATGAGATTTCCCATGAGAAAATGGTGTAAAGGTCGTGGGCTAGGGGCCAATTAGTTGTAGTGCGCATAAAGGTGCGCCTAGGTGGTAATTGGCTGTGACTTCTGCATTACAATGACATTCCTTCCATTGAAATGTTCAAATTCACGTTAAGAATGATGAAAAACAACAACAAGATTTGTAAGGCCCATATAAAAAACTCGAGAAAGAATTAAAAAGGAAATAAAGTTGAGAACATGGTTTTTTGATGACTAATTACTTGTAAGTTGATCAATGCCCTTAACTCAAGTTAGAAGCTTAACCATGGTGAGATGAGAACCTGTGGGGCATGTGATCCTTTTTTGGCTTGAGGGAAACCGCTGGTATGGTGTATGGTGTACGTGGGCTACAATTGGAACAATGATAGAAAAGACAGGTTCTTCGAGCCAATTCATCCAATTCTACAAATGAGCTATGTGGGTTAATTTTGGATGGATTTGATGAGATTTCCCTTGAGAAAATGGTGTAAAGGGCATGGGCTTTGGGCCGATTAGTTGCAATGCACATGCAGGTGCACCAAGGTGGTGATTGGCGGGGACTTGGGATCAATTCTAATCCACTAATTCACTCAAAGAATGATGAAGAACAAGAATAGAAGTTGTAAGGTCCACATATATAAGGTGACAAAGAATTGAAAAGGAAATTAAGCTTAAAACATGGTTTAGAGATGACTAATCTCTTGAAAGTTGATTAATACCCTTAACTCAAGTTAGAAGGTCAACCATGGCGAGATGAGAACCTGTGGGGCATGTGGCACTTCTTGAGCTTGAGGGAAACTGATGGCATGGTGTATGTGGGCTACAATTGGAACAATGATAGAAAAGATAGGTTTCTTCGAACCAATTCGTCCAATGCTACAAACGAGCTATGAGGGTTAATCTTCGATGGATTTAATGAGATTTCTGTTACGCCTAAACTTTGACTCAAATTAATGAACCAAAAATTTAGTGCAGTTTTACCTGCAGGTATACAGGTGTTGTAGTATCTTACAGGATCGAATCCACAGGGATTGACTTTTGTGATAAAGAAAATAAATTCAGACGATGAAACGAAATTACTAAAAGAAATGTACAATCGAATATAAAGATGAAGGCTTGTAAAATAAATGAATCAAACTAAAATGATAAAATGAATTGATATAGAAAAAGACTAAGGTTTCGAGGATCCATCTAATAATTTATGATATTGTTTCCGATCGATTTACTTCAATTAAACTAGAATAATGATTCCATTTAATTGGAAGATTTAGCATTTAAGATCAAGAAAAAATAGTCGCTTATAATTAAGCATGAATGATTGATGATTAAAACATTTACAAATCTATTTGAATATCACAGGGATTCCTCAAGCATTCATTGTATTCGGAAATCACAATGAATCAAGATAAATATATAGATAATCAAAATATCCAATAATAAAATCTTTCAATCGATCAAGCTCGTAGAATAAATTTTACGTGGATCCGAAAATAATATTTAAATCATTAAACTTTACCTCTAACCTTAGTATGAAAATTTAGCCAAACATATTCATTACAAGTACTATAGAAATCACATAAATATTCTTCATTAGAAAACTAAAATAAAACAATTTAGAAACAACAAAATTTGGAATCCAGTTGATGCCGAAAGAATAAAATCTATGCTGTCATTGAACTGTAGAAAATAGAAATGAAACCAGTAGATTGGACGAAAACTCCCCTTCAACTCCCTCTCTCCACCAACTTCTCTTCAATGAATACTCAAGAAAAAAAACCAAAGGAAATCAAGCACCGACTTCCTCAACTCCCTCTTTCCAACTCTACTTTTTTTTTTTTTTTTTTTTTTTATTTCACGTCTCAACTCTAACGTCCCTCTCTACTCCAACCGACTTTCTCCAAGAAAAATCAACTCAAGCACCCACCGACACCTCTCTCAATTCCAAGCACTGACCGACTCTCCTCCCAGCAAAATAAAACAGCCGACTCTCTCTTTTAATCAATCAAGCACAGCTCACTCCCTACGTACCTACTGCACCGACTTCCTGCAAAAGTTTACACTAATCCCAGCTGACCGACTCCCCTCTCTACTTCCCTTTACAATCAACCAAAATAAACCCCAGCCAATTAAATTACTCCAGCTGATTCCCTTCAACCCCAGAAAAATCATGCACCGACTCACTCCTTTATGAGCACGACACAACTCCTTCTCTACTCACCCTCTCTACCTCTCTACTCACCCGTTCACTCTCTCTCTCCCACGTTAATACTTTCTGGGCACAATAAAACTCCAACACGACACCTCTCCTACAAGAGAATTAAAGCTGCCCAGTAAAATAAATTCCCTCACGTCCAACCAAGTCAAGCAAGGCTCCTCTCACTCCCTACACGTCTCCCTCTCTACTCACCCTCTCTACCTCTCTTCTCCCCCCTTCTTCCGTCCAGCAATATATATATATATATAGCTGCCTCAAGTCAGTGCCAAACTCCTTCCTCCAATCCCAATTCATTCCAGCCGACTTCTCATAAACAATCACTACCAACTGTGTCCCTCTCCACAACTCAAGCACGACACCTATCTTCAATGAATTCCCACCGAAAATTCTCTTTAATCCCCTTCAATCACGGCACCTCTCCTGCAAATCAATCCCCTTTAGCCGATTTTCCTCCCCTTTCCGTTTTCTTTCTTTTCATACCAACCGATTAATAAAATCAACTCATGCACCAACTGAAGTCATCAACTTTATTTGATTATGCTTGAATATCAACTACCATATTTTCAGCATCGGAGGATTAAGCACTTCCAATCTGCTTTAGCTGCACCAACCAAAACTATCAACAAGCTACCACCTCTTACGTTCACACTCCACCAAAAATCTTCATCTTTTCTTTTTTTAGCTGCTGAAGTACACCGCTTCCTTCATGTGAATTTTATTTGAGCTGAAAATAAGAGATAAAAATAGCACTCAAATACAAATAAAGAAAACTAGATTATAAAAAAAATAGATTATATATGTGAGGAAATATTATCCATTTTTTTTTTTTGAAATAGACTTCATTCCATCCAATGAAACCAAAGTTACAACTGTGACTAATCAATACAAGAAAATCCAGATTACTAGCCAAACTGCTCAACTGTGAGGGGCTCCTCTGCCCATAAATTTCTTTATGGCGAACATTGTCTTAACTTCTATATACTCTCAATTGACAACAGTGTTGTCAATTGAGAAAACGCTTTGTTAAAAAACAGAACTGAAACGACCTCTCTTCCAAAAAGAGAGGTACTAACACGCTCCACTCTCCCTAGGAGGAGGAGTACAAACACTCACCTTCCTCCAAAGGAGGAGTGAGACAGCCACCCACCTTCCTCAAAAGAGGAGTAAGACTTCACTACTATGGACCTCAAGTCCAATAGCCTATTTCTTATTATTATAAAGTAAAGCAAATAAAGCACCTAAAAACAAAATACATGATCTAGTCTAAAATAAAACATATGGGCCCAGTCTAAGCACATGGACCCATTAGACAACTAAGCCCACGGACCATGTCTGATTGCAAGAGGGATCTAGGGTTTCATCATAAACTTTGCCACCGCCTCTCCTTCTTCAAACAGGCTCAGCAGCGCATGGACACCGGCATCCACAGACGGTTCACTGGAGCTGCATTTTGGCAAGGGCACCGGCTTCAACACATCCACGAGACAACCTTTTCCACACCTATCCCTCACGCAAGTCACCCCCCCGACCGAGATCCCATACCACCCAGCAAACGCATGTCGCCACCTATCCCTCACGCAGCCACCGTGGGGTTGCCGTGTGCTAGGCAGGCCAGCCACACCTACAGCCAAAGCATTTCCAAGAAAACTACTCTGTTATATGCTCTGTTTTAAGCTCTGGAACCAGAGCGTTTTCAAGATATAAATCATAGTTATAAAATCATAGTTTTTCCAATTAAATCATAGTTATAAAATTAAGCATAAACATGATATTAATCAATTAAAAATCACAACTCGTATTTATGCTTATTAACCATTTTTCCATCTAAAACCAATAATAGTGTCACGAAGAATTTAAAATACATTGGTTTTAAATAGCTAAACTATGCAATATTTCAGCTCAATCAATTTCCCTTGAGAAAATGGTGTAAAGGGTGAGGGCTATGGGCCGATTAGTTGCAATGCACGTGGAAGGGCGCCTAGGTGGCGATTGGCTATGACTTGTGTGTTCCATTGACATTCCTTTTGTTGAAATGTGTTGGATCAAGTCTAATCTTCAAATTCACTCTAGGAAGGATAAAAAGCAACAATTAAATTTGTAAGGCCCATTTAAAAAAGGTGAGATAGAATTAAAAGGGAAATTATGTTGAAAACAAGGTTTTGTGATGACTAATCACTTGTGAGTTGATTAATGCCCTTAACTTTATTCAGAAGCCTAACAATGGTGGAATGAGAACCTTAGGGCAGTGTGGCACATCCTAGGCTCGAGAAAAACCAATGGTTTGGCGTATGTGAGCTACAATTCATGAAAAGACGGGTTTCTCCGAGCCAATTCGTCCAATGCTTGAAATGAACTAGGAGTGTTAATGAGGGATGGATGTGATGAGATTTCCCTTAAGAAATGATTTAAGAGGCATGGGCTTTAGGCCGATTAGTTGCAATGCACATGCAGGTGCACCAAGGTGGTGATTGGTGTTGACTTGGGCCTTGGAACGTCGTTCCATCTATTGAAATGTGTTGATTAATTCTAATCCACTAATTCACTCTATGAATGATGAAAAGCAACAATAAAAGTAATAAGGTCCATATAAAAAGGTGAGAATGAATTACTAAGAAAATTAAGCTCAAAACATGCTTAGAGATGACTAATGTGACGCCCCCAAATCCCTATGCACGAACACGGGAAAATCGAGACGTCCGGATGATGACATCACGGGTTACCACCCTATCGACGTGTGCCAAGTGTGTGTATAAGCAACAAATTGTGCACGAAGAAACACGCAGCGGATAGCAAGGTCATATAACTAAGTACCAGAATTTTTCTTAGTTTAATACAAAACTGTTAAAAATATACATATTAAAATATTAGAAAACACAAATATTATTTCAAAGCCAAATACAAAACATAAACTCCACTCAGAACTCCAGCGGCGCCGCATCCTCGGGCTCAGCCTCCTCCTCCTCTTCCTTGATCTCTGCACCAAATCTACGGTACCAGAAATGGTGCCGCAGGTAAGTAAAATTCAAACACCACTAGATAAAAACATATAAAACTCAAACAATATGCATGAAAGAAAAGCCAATGCACATGTGCCGTAAAACCTCATTTTTCCACGCACGCCAAAACCCGTTTGGCCCAAAAGCATAACCCTTAAAAAACAGTCCTCGCCATTATCCCAGATAATGGCCCAAATCAATAAACCACCATGTTCCCAAAGGTAAGTTTCACAACTCCACTTCTGCAATTGATCAAAGCATTTGATGTAGCTAGAAATGGTCTTCCTAGGATGACAGGAGCTTGGTAAATAGTGGAGACCGGCTGCTGTATGTTAAGAACCACAAAATCTATTGGGTAGTAGAATTTGATCACCTGGACCAACACGTCTTCTACAATACCCCTCGGTACCTTAACTGATCTCTCAGCCAGCTGTAGCATGATGGAGGTCTTTTTCAGCTCACCCAATCCCTGAGGATAGGGTACCACAGGTTGGTATCCCTTACTAGTTTTAGCATTTGCACTCACAGGCTTCTTCTGTTCTGGTCTCGCTACCTCTGGTTCTTTTTCAGCTTCATCCGTCTCTGCTGCATCTTTAGGCATAGGAGCAATTACCTCTGTGTCTATGGTCATCTCAGGTCTGGGAACTTCCTTCCCACTTCTCAAGGTAAGAACAGCTTTTGCTGTCTCAACAACGTCTCCTGAGACATTATGCACTTGATGTTGTTGTTGTCTGTATACTTGAGGATTAGGTTGAGGCTGTGCAGGAAATTTCCCTTTCTCTAGGGTGCTCAAGGTTGTGCTCATTTTATTAACAGTGCCAGGCAACTCATTTATGGCCTGAGTATTTTGATTATTTGTGGTGGCCTGAATGAATTGCTGAAGTGTAATGGCCATCTGTGCCATACTGTCATCTAGAGTCTTCTTGGCAGATGATGAAAGCTGAGGACTTTGTGCAGCTACATGAGGCTGAAATCCAGGAGGAGCTACGTAAGGATAGCTCTGAGGATTCTGATATGGCGGATACTGGTGCTGAGGAGCACCTTGATTAAATGGTTGCTGCTGAGGTGGTGGGGACCAACCAGGCTGATCATTTCTCCATGAGAAATTTGGGTGATTTCTCCACCCCGGAATATATGTGTTGGAGAAAGGCTGATTCTGTGCTCGATTGACCCAGTTGGTTGTTGTATTGGCTCAGACCCACCTTCTTGAAATACTGGCATGACATGATACATCAATCTAATATGGTAGAGATGAGTGGTTGATGCAAATGAGATGAGTCACCAGAGATAATATGGTAAGGAAAAATAAAATAAAATAACAAGTTTAAATTTAAGTTAAACAACTTATCCCCGGCAACGGCGCCAAAAACTTGACTCACTCAAAAATGAGTAGCACTAATGCTATCCCAAGTGCAGGAGGATGTCGTGTAATAATTAGGAATAAATTCCTAGATCGTCTCCTCAGGGAAAAGTTGCTTAAAATTACACTTGTTGAAAAAATGTGAAAAACTTCATAAAGAGAAAATAATATGATGGTATATGCAATGGATGAAATAGGGTACTAGTCATGGACTAGATTCATGTCTGTTGAATTTTTTTTTTGTTTGTTGGATTGGAATGTAAAGGACTTATAAATTAAACTCAGAAATTAATAAAACTAAATTAAGCATTAAACTAAATTAGAAAGTAATCGACAAAACATGAACGGAAAATTTAAAATGCCCAAAACTAAGATTCTAGAATTCATCTTTGTAATTAAATTACGAATTAAAATAACATATAACAGTTGTAATTACTATTAAATGAAAACTTAAAGAAATAAGAAAAATAAATAACACGAAATAAGTAAACAGAAACTTAAAAGTATTCTATAAACTTTAAACTGAAGTTAAACAAAATAGGGAATGAAAAATCTAAACGAAAACGTCCTTTTACGATTCGATTGAAATTCGAAACGAAAAGGAACAATTTCTTACGTATAAAAACTCTAGAACAATTCCTCTGCTCTTCACGTATGATATTCAGAAAAATCAAAAACAAAAACAAAAGATTAAAATCAAATCTTTCTTGCAATAAATTAAGGTAACACAATTAATTTAGAACTTCTAAAACAATTCCTTTTATTGTATGAAACAAACTAGTAATGAAACAAACTAGAAATGAAACAAACTAGAGATGAAACAAACTAGTAACTTAATGGAAATTAAGGTATTACACTAAATGAAATACAATTCTAGAACAAATATTAATGCACTAAAAAAAATGCTAAAACAACAAAGCTTTGAAACTTAAAAGGAGAAACAAAATTTCTTAAAACAAAAAGGAGCTAATTCTTTCAAGTAAATAGCAGAAAATTGTGTGTTGACAAGTGTTTTTCTAAGATTGAGTTGTCCTCAATTGTACTCAATTGTACTCTAAAATGTTCTCCCCTTAAGCTTCGGTGTGCACCTCCTTTTATAGCCAAAAATCTTGGCTACTTCATCTCTCATTCAATTGGTTTTGCATTCACACCCAACAACCAAATCTTCAATCTTGCTTTCACACTCATTTTCGGCCTTGCATTCCTCTTTCTTTATTTTGTGTCTTGCATTGCATTCCTCTTTCTTTTGCCGTGTCTTCCATTGTTTTCCTCTTCAATTATTTTATTCAATTGGTTTAGTAATTCAAACCAAACAACAACGTCCAACATGCCTAACTTCTTATTCAACTCTTGCCTAACTCTTGCCTAACTCCTTGTTCGGTTTCTTCATTGCCGACTTCCTCAATTTGTTTCTTCAATTTGTTATTCAATTTCAGCACATGTTCCTTCATTAACCTACTGCTTTGACCGGTCCAAATTCCCTCACAATTCATTCCAGCACATGTTCCTTCACTCACCCACACGGCTCCTTCCTTTGATTGCAAAGTCAAGCACGGCTTCTTCCTTTGATTGCAAACTCAAGCAGCCGACTTCTTCCCTTTACAATCAACCAAAACAAATCCTATCCAATTAAATTATTCCAGCTTTCAACCCCAGAAAAATCAGCACATGTTTCTCTATTTTTTTCTTCTCATTTCGGTGAACAAAGCTGAATTTTTCTTCCTTCATTTTGGTTGGTTACAGCAGCTCTTTTTATTGCACCAATTCATCACATGTTCCTCATTTCGGTGGAGACCAATTGGTGGACAGCAGCTGCCTTCTTCTTCATATAGTTTCGGTGGACACAAAAACTTCTTGTTGGATTTGATTAAACTTGGTCTCTTGAAGCTCTAAGCCTATATTCATCACCATATATGCTTGGATCCATGATATCTTCATTAAATCACCTTTTTTTGTTGTAGAACAAAGGTCTGGAATAGGCATTGCATGAACAAATGGAAATGAAAAGTAGAGAATTAATAGAAGACAAAGACATAACCAAACATGCAAGATAAACAAAATAGACATATATTTGAAGTATGTGAACTCATAACTCATGCACAAAGAGCAAAAATATGTGTCCAATGAACTGTGATCACGAAAATGAAGACATGTGAAGCCATTCCAATATCGATCTAGTTCAGTTTATTTTGTTTCTCAATTCTAGAGGAAAAGATCAGAATGCACAGTAATCAATAGTTTGTAGAATTCAAGCATAAATTCATGCTTTTAATCAATTAAAATCACAACTTTGATTTATTCATTTTAACCATTTTTCTATTTAAAACCAATAATAATGTCATGATGAATTTAAAATACATTGGTTTTAAATAGCTCAAATGTGCAATATTTCAGCTCAATCAATTAGTTGCAATGCACGTGGAAGGGCGCCTAGGTGGCGATTGGCTATGACTTGTGTGTTCCATTGACATTCCTTTTGTTGAAATGTGTTGGATCAAGTCTAATCTTCAAATTCACTCTAGGAAGGATAAAAAGCAACAATTAAATTTGTAAGGCCCATTTAAAAAAGGTGAGATAGAATTAAAAGGGAAATTATGTTGAAAACAAGGTTTTGTGATGACTAATCACTTGTGAGTTGATTAATGCCCTTAACTTTATTCAGAAGCCTAACAATGGTGGAATCAGAACCTTAGGTCAGTGTGGCACATCCTAGGCTCGAGAAAAACCAATGGTTTGGCGTATGTGAGCTACAATTCATGAAAAGACGGGTTTCTCCGAGCCAATTCGTCCAATGCTTGAAATGAACTAGGAGTGTTAATGAGGAATGGATGTGATGAGATTTCCCTTAAGAAATGATTTAAGAGGCATGGGCTTTAGGCCGATTAGTTGCAATGCACATGCACGTGCACCAAGGTGGTGATTGGTGTTGACTTGGGCCTTGGAACGTCGTTCCATCTATTGAAATGTGTTGATTAATTCTAATCCACTAATTCACTCTATGAATGATGAAAAGCAACAATAAAAGTAATAAGGTCCATATAAAAAGGTGAGAATGAATTACTAAGAAAATTAAGCTCAAAACATGCTTAGAGATGACTAATGTGACGCCCCCAAATCCCTATGCATGAACACGGGGAAATCGAGACGTCCGGATGATGACATCACGGGTTACCACTCTATCGACGTGTGCCAAGTGTGTGTATAAGCAACAAATTGTGCACGAAGAAACACGCAGCGGATAGCAAGGTCATATAACTAAGTACCAGAATTTTTCTTAGTTTAATACAAAACTGTTAAAAATATACATATTAAAATATTACAAAACACAAATATTATTTCAAAGCCAAATACAAAACATAAACTCCACTCAGAACTCCGGCGGAGCCGCATCCTCGGGCTCAGCCTCCTCCTCCTCTTCCTTGATCTCTGCACCAAATCTACGGTACCAGAAATGGTGCCGCAGGTAAGTAAAATTCAAACACAACTAGATAAAAACATATAAAACTCAAACAATATACATGAAAGAAAAGCCAATGCACATGTCCCGTAAAACCTCATTTTTCCACGCACGCCAAAACCCGTTTGGCCCAAAAACATAACCCTTAAAAAACAGTCCTCGCCATTATCCCAGATAATGGCCCAAATCAATAAACCACCATTTTCCCAGAAAATGGATCACAAAGCCTCAACACATCCTCGTCATTTTTTCCAGAAAATGGCCCGTATCCGAAAACCATAAAAACAATCCAATTATGCACGCACCATGATCTCCCCTAGGGATCATCCGCACACTCTGGCTCTGTGCCACAGCACAGGTAATGACTATGCGTGTGACACCTAAAAGAGCGATGCCCAGACTTGCGCCCAGCGCGTCCCTGGCCAGGCCATCCTCTAGTCCCCGCCACTCTAGGGACCACGGAGTCGACACGACAGAGTTACCGTATCGTGCGATCCGGTCGTCGCCCTGCAACAACCTAGGGGATGTCACTCAGTATTATCCACTCCCGAGTGACCAGAGGAGCTCCATCGAAATAATAACCCATCCCGGCTTGGGCTCGTGAGGCACACGCACCCGAATTCCATTTACGCCAACAAATCACGATTTTCTCAATTAAAATAAAATGCACATGAATGCAATATGTAAAGCACGTCTCATGGAACAAATAACCAACCAATCACAAACAACCAAAACCAAGCACTCCGTCCTCAATCCATCCGACCCCCGAACTCCTCGGACTCAGTCCGGAATCAACCAACCAGTAGATAAATATTTATTGTAAGAGAAAACTATATTTAAATATAAAATTAGGGTTTGAAAAATACTTACAGCGCTATACGGTATTTTTCAAAAGCTCGCGACGTTGCAAACGACGGAGGAAAAGCAACGTAACAGTGTAATTTACACTATAGTCGTAGGTAATAAATTACCCACTTTCGAATGGGGACAAACCAAGGCACGAAATTGATAGGAATGGTCTTGAGATGTTTATGAAGCTAAAGGAAACGAGTTTGGCCGTGGGTGGTGGTGGAAATGGCGGTGGAAGCGGAAAAATCCCAAATCGGAGTTGAGCTCGTGGGAGCTGCTCCGGCAAAGGATCGAGGCTGGAAATGGGTGGGTTAGGTTGGCAAGTGGTGGGGGAAGAAGCCGTGAAGAGATGGTGGCCGGAGGTGGTGGCTTAGAGGAGCTCGTGGTGGCTAACGGTGGCTTGGATGGAGGTGAAACATGGTGGGGATGTTCACCGGTGAGAGGGGAAGAAAACTGGGTGGGTGGTTTAGGCCACGCCGCCGGCGAGCGGCGGTACTGGGCTGAGAAAGCAACCGGCAACAGAGGGAGAAAAACAGGGTTGGTGCCGTGACTTCCAGCCGTGCGTGGCAGCTAACGGCTGGTCCGATGGCTCTGAAAATTGGTGGGGATGATCTCTGGTGGGAGGGGAAGAGAATGGTGGGGGTGGTGCACTACACGGCGGTCGGACGATGGAGAACCGGGCGGTCAAAGGGGCGGCGACGGAAAGAGGGAAGGAGGGCTGTCCGGTACGCGGGAGAGAAGGAGGAAGAAAGAAGAAGAAGAAGAAAAGAAAAAGAAGGAAAAAGAAAAGGAAAAGAAAAGAGAAAAAAGAAAAAGGGAAAAAGAAAAGATGAAGGAAAGAAATGAGGTCCAGTCCTCACTTCCGGAAACCAAAGACCGATATGCCGAAAACGATACTAAAAATTGTAAAATGACTAAAATAAATTAAACACCACACAAATAAATTAAAACCAATTTAAAATATAATAATTTAAAATAAATAAACCAATATATTAACTAAATTAAAAACAACCTTTCAGTGAAAATACACGCAAAAGTAGGTCATCACATCCTCCCTCCCTTTTCTGGCAAGATCAAACACCAGCGCCAAAAAGATACAGGATACAACTCTGAACATAACTGAGAGATACATATCATCGACAACTCCCAACAAATCCAATGGTTATTATCTTCACACTATAAATTACTAATATCAACGACGTCTCTACTTTACCTTCCAAACTTTCATCCCATTCCAACTTTGGTAACCTAATAGCCACTTCCAAAGTTAACCATCCATAAACCAAATTGCACGACCAAATGATTAATCTCCCATTAAAACTTCGAATCACTACTAATTCTTCAAAATCAACACAAAATTTGAACTTCTAAGAATCTCCAAAAATCATGCTTTCGCGCGCACTCTGATAACTCACCAAAATACATAAAGGCTATATCCTCAAAAATTTATATCATGAAGTACAAGCTCAATCAACACCTAATCACAAGAAAACCTTTACCACATTTCCATAGAGAATCATGTACTTTCAAAAACCACAAATCTCCACTCATTTCTTAGTTGGCCATCGCTGCCCTAACGAAAACCAACATTCCGCAAAAATACATCCAATGATTGATGACGGAAACTAGTACTAATCAACTTCCAGGCCCCAATTTGAAAACAAATAACATCATCCCAAAATACACCTGTCTCTTTTAAAGATAAGGAACATCTCCAAAAGGCCCAAGTCCTTCCCAGCCAACCAACGAAAGCACCTATAACCTCTATCCGATATCCCACACTTCAAGCTCATTACCTATATTTTGAATAACATCTAATCTTGCAATAACTCACTCACTATAAACTACCACTGACTTCACCTAGACATAATCGAAACGCTCTTTGTAACTCACCCACCTACTTGTACTCTCAAAATCTCTAGTTTGAACACAACTAATTCCTTCAATAGCACTACACAAATAAATCTCAAGACAGGCCATACTGTTTAAATCTTCAATCAATCAAAAACTATTAAACAACACTCATGGATCCTAATGCTTTATTATTTCATACTTATGATTATGCTACCCACTGTTGATGCACAAGTTTCAACTTCCAAGATTTATTACTTCATACACCACACATGGTGACCTAACGATCTCTTTTCAAGTTAAATAACCGTATCCCTAATTCTCCCAACTGGATACTTGATCTCCAAAGAAAATTATAGCCTCACCAATTTAAATTCCTATGACTTCGAGTCGCAATTAATTCTCAAGATAAACACAACAGTCATTTTAAACCATCATCCCAATGGGTAACCCACTTCAACTGCATATTCCGTTCAACTTACCAAACAACTCAAAGCCAAAATCTCTTGAATTTAATATTACCACACAGATTCCTCTTCAACTCCTACCAAGCCAAAACTAGATGAGAGTAGGACCAGCACTCCCCAAAATCCATACACACTTACCATTACTACTCATCAATCTCATGTACTCTTAGCCAACACCACAAATCATTCAAACGTACAAGTGATCCATCATCACATTTCCATCACCTGGACTTATATCCTCAACTCAACAAGAATCATTCCTGAATCTACTCAACTTATATCCTTAAATCAATAACTAGCCATTGCTTAAAGTTTGGTACCGAGAATGACCTTAAACCTGCTAAGAATCCATTCCCAAAAGTCTACGGATCATATAGCCTCAAATTCAATCATATTCAATACCAACACCAAAATCTACTATTTCCAACACCCTGATGGACCTATATCTTTTGAATCGATAGAATCATTTCCTAAAATCTACTACTACAACCTCGAGTTAATGATAATCAATCCTCAAAGAATTATACGAACTAGATCATTACCTCTAATCCTCAAAGGAATCTCCTCTAGAAAAAATTATCATATCAATAACTCAACTCCAATCAACCCCATTTTAATGGTTACAAACTAATCACCCACTGGAGTAGATCAAGCTACAACACTAAATCTGTAAAACTAAGAACTCAATTCGTATTATCAATCAGTCCTTCAACTCTGCAATTCTAAAACCTTAAATCAAATAAGAATCATCTTCCGAAACTTCTAAGATCAAGGAACTTACATCCAACAAAAGAAAAAATTGACTCCTGAAACTTTCAAATTCTAAAACATTAATAGAAAATAAATCATTTTTTGAAATTCTCAAGATTGGCGGCTTTAATCCAAAACATTCACCTTAAAAGCTTGTAAAATCTAAAGCCCCAATTGCCACCAAATTATTCATCCGAATCACGAAATCTAAAACTCAAAATTTAATTATTCCCCCCCAAAGCTTGTCGAACCTAACACCTTAATTACCATAAACTTATTTTCCTAAAATCTATAAGGTCCCAAACTTTAAAGCTTTGCTGAAACTTCATAAAATCTAACATCGAAATTTGTTGAACTTACAACCTACTACGTTATAGACCATTTTCATAAACTCCACGGAACCAAAGAACTCAATTATTCTACTTCCCTAAAAGATCACCCCGATCATGCCATTCTCTCCAAACCTCGATAATATAAAAAAAAAAACAAACCACACAAGGCGTTCATCACTAAAAATTAGATTAGCCCCTACCTGCCATGACTCCAGCATTCTGAGTCTCCGTAACCTCGCCTCCAATCAAGAGTCACTGCGTATATTTGAACCCGAGCTAAATTTGCCTCTGGTTAGTTCTACCACTGCGACAAGCTCCACAGCTTCCTTGAACTCTAATGGGGCACCCACGAGAGAAATGTCCCACTTGGTCACATCGGTAATAATGGGTTCCAACACTTAGCCGACACTCACCCTCATGAGCTCTATTACATTTGCCACAAACTGGAACTCGGTCTCCCATACGCACACCGGGGGCTACCAACGATCGGATTCCTATCCTCTGCATAAACTTTTGTGGCAATCCAGAACTGCTTCCTTTACCATCAATGTTCAACCTCTTCTGACCTAGAGGGGTGTCCACACTCAAACTAACCTCACGCTCTGCTAGAGTGGCCAAATCCACTAAATCCTGAAAAGTTGTAATCCGGTGGCAAACTACCATTTTGCATAAATCTGGTCACAAACCTTACATAAAACTCCCTTAAACACATCCTTAAAGTTTGCTGAATGAACACTCTCCTATCCTATACCCTCGTTACATAAATTCTACAAAACCTTGACCTCAATCATCTTAAGTGACTTAAAGCTAATTCCTCTCCTCATTGCTATGTGAGTTCCCGCTGTTGTGCCTAAACTTTGACTCAAATTAATGAACCAAAAATTTAGTGCAGTTTTACCTGCAAGTATACAAGTGTTGTAGTATCTTACAGGATTGAATCCACAGGGATTGACTTTTGTGATAAAGGAAACAAATTCAGACAATGAAATGAAATTACTAAAAGAAACGTGCAATCAAATGAAGATTGATAAAATATCTGAATCAAACTAAAATGATAAAATGAATTGATATGGAGAAAGACTAAGGTTTCGAGGATCCGTCTAATAATTTATGATATTGTTTCCGATCGATTTACTTCAATTAAACTAGAATAATGATTCCGTTTAATTGGAAGATCTAGCATTTAAGATCAAGAAAAATAGTCGCTTATGATTGAGCGTGAACAATTGATGATTAAAACATTTACAAATCTATTTGAATACCACAGGGATTCCTCAAGCATTCACTGTATTCGGAAATTACAATGAATCAAGACGAGTATATAGATAATCAAAATATCCAATAATAAAATCTTTCAATTGATCAAGCTCGCAAAATAAATTTTACGTGGATTCGGAAACAATATTTAAATCATTAAACTTCACCTCTAACCTTAGTATAGAAATTTAGCAAATCATATTTATTATAAGTGCTATAGAAATCACATAAATATTCTTCATAAAAGAAAACTAAAATGAAACACAAGAAATACTAGACAAGAATTTAGAATTAACAACTGAAAACTTAGAAAACAGAACAAAAAAATAGTCTTCAAACGATAGAGAGATTTCCGTCCGTCTAAACAATGAAAATGCAAAGAGAGAGCTGCCACCGAAGGTCTGGACGAGAAATGCCTCTCACCGACACTACCCTTTTTCAATTCCAGCCCAACTCAATTCCAGCACAAGACTCACACGTTTCTCTCTATTTCCCACCGACTCCCTCTCTAATCATGCACAAACTGACTATCACTCCTGAATAATTAATCCCAGCCGACTACTCCACTCTCTCTACACGTCTTTCCAGCTCCAAACTCATGCACCGATACCTCAAATCAAACTTGACTTCAGCCAATTAAATTTCTTCACATTTACCCCTGCCTTCTTTCACTTCCAGAATTTCTTTCACTCACCTGCAGCTCACTTTTCAGTAAAATACAAAGACACCTCTCATCACTTTCCAGCACAACACTAAGGCACCTCACTTTCTTCCACTCACAAGTCTCAACTCTATTTAATTCCAACACATGAATTTATTCCAACCAATAAAAACTAAGAAACCGACTTGCTCTCCCACTAAGAAACCGACTTCCTCTTTTTTTTCTCCTCCTCCCTCCTTTCTTTCTTCTGAACTTACCTCTTTTTATAGCAACAATAAATAGCCGAACAACCCCATTCACATTCAATCGGTTTCTTGCATTCACATGTTCTCTCAATTCCAGCTGATCGACTGCACACTTTCAGCACAACATATTAACATTACACGTCTCTCTCTAATCTTGCACCCACCGGTTGCCTTTCTTCTTTCAACTTTTGCACCCACCGATTTTCCTCTTCACTTCCCTTCAATCACGGCCACCTCTCTTTCTTTACACACCTACACGTCTCCCTTGATTGAAAAATTAAACACGGCACTTCTCTACTCACCCACTCTCCTATCTCTTCTCTCCGTCCACTTTAGCTGCACCAACCTTCTTTCTTTTTTTATTTATTATTTTTTAGCCCACATGCCTTCACGTTTCAGCTCCCTTTTTAGACTTTAATGTTGCACCTCCAAAAATTCTCAAGCCTCTGTGAGTTTCGTTCAACCATGAAGATCACATGCATCTTGAATAATCAAAGGAAGAAAATAACCACTGATTCTTCATTTTGTGTCTTCTTTTTCAGCTGCTAAGTACGTCCTTCCTTCCTCTCAATTAGTATGCATTTTTGATCAAAAGTTCCAACCGGATCTCATTTGAATTTTATTTAAACTGAAAATAAGAAGAAAGAAATAACACTCAAAAATAAATTATCAAAAACAGACTATATATGTGAGGAAATATTGTCCCATTAAATCATAGTTATAAAATTAAGCATAAACATAATATCAATCAATTAAAAATCACAACTCGTATTTATGCTTATTAACTATTTTTCCATCTAAAACCAATAATAGTGTCATGAAGAATTTAAAATACATTGGTTTTAAATAGCTGAAACATGCAATATTTCAGCTCAATCACCCGCCTTACAAAGATTGCCTAAACCATGACATTCCCTTCAGACCTCAACATCATACAAGCAAACCACATCACTAAAAATTCAAGCCTACTACACTAAATGTTCTTGCCTAATAATAGTATCCTCGATTATACCGCCTTCCTGCCACAACACAGCCTTTGACCCCCTTTAAGAAAAACAAATAAAACCAACAACATAAAACCAAAAACCCAAACCAAACCACATAACAAGAAAACAAAAAACAAAAAAAAGAAACCAGCATGCAATAACACAACTAAATAAATACATACAAGCAAACAAGCTCAAACAAATAAAACAATTAAAACATGTTCAAAAGCAACTTTACTTAAAATAAATTTTAAAACACAACTTTAAAAACATTCTAGTACTACCTACAGGACATGTGGTTTTACCCATAGCCAAACCGCTCTGATATCACCTGTGACGCCCCCAAATCCCCACGCACGAACACGAGAAAATCGAGACATCCGGATGATGACATTGCGGGTCACCACTCTATCGACGTGTGCCAAGTGTGTGTATAAGCAACAATTGTGCACGAAAAAACATGCAGCGAATAGCAAGGTCATATAACTAAGTACCAAAATTTTTCTTAGTTTAATACAAAAATGTTCAAAACATACATATTAAAATATTACAAAATACAAATATTATTTCAAAGCCAAATACAAAACATAAACTCCACTCAGAACTCCGGCGGAGCCGCATCCTCGGCTTTAGCCTCCTCCTCCTCTTCCTCGATCTCTGCACCAAAATCTACGGTACCATAAATGGTGCCACAAGTAAGTAAAATCCAAAAACCACTAGATAAAAACGTATAAAACTCAAACAATATGCATGAAAAAAGAGCCAATGCACATGTCCCACAAAACCTCATTTTTCCACGCACGCCAAAACCCGTTTGGCCCAAAAACATAACCCTTAAAAACCAATCCTCGCCATTATCCCAGATAATGGCCCAAATCAATAAACCACAATTTTTCCAGAAAATGGATCACAAAGCCTTAACACATCCTCGCCATTTTCCCAGAAAATGGCCCGTATCCGAAAACCATAAAAATAATCCAATTATGCATGCACCATGATCTCCCCTAGGGATCATCTGCACACTCTGGCTCTGTGCCACACCACAGGTAACGACTACGCCTGTGACACCTAAACGAGCGATGCCCAGACTCGCACCCAGTGCGTCCCTGGCTAGGCCATCCTCTAGTCCCCGCCACTTTAGGGACCACGGAGTCGACACAACAGAGTTACCGTATCGTGCGATCCGGTCGTCGCCCTACAACAACCCAGGGGATGTCACTCAGTATTATCCACTCCCGAGTGACCAGAGGAGCTCCACCCAGATAATAACCCATCCCGGCTTGGGCTCGTGAGGCACACGCACCCGAAATCCATTTATGCCAACAAATCACGATTTTCTCAATTAAAATAAAATGCACATGAATGCAATATGTAAAGCATGCCTTATGGAACAAATAACCAACCAATCACAAACAACCAAAACCAAGCACTCCGTCCTCAATCCATCCGACCCTCGAACTCCTCGGACTCAATCCGAAATCAACCAATCAGCAGATAAATATTTATTGTAAGAGAAAACTATATTTAAATCTAAAAGTAGGGTTTGGAAAATACTTACAGCGCTATACGGTATTTTTTGAAAGCTCGCGGCATTGCAAACGGCGGAGGAAAAGCAACGTAACAGTGTAATTTACACTGTAGCCGTGGGTAATAAATTACCCACTTTCGAACGGGGACAAACCAAGGCACGAAATTGATAGGGAATGGTCTTAAGATGTTTATGAAGCTAAAGGAAACAAGTTTTGGCCATGGGTGGTGGTGGAAATGACGGTGGAAGCGGAAAAAGCCCAAATCAGAGTTGAGCTTGTGGGAGCTGCTCCGGCAATGGATTGAGGCTGGAAACGGGTGGGTTAGGTCGGCAAGAGGTGGGGAAATAAGCTGTGAAGAGATGGTGGCCGGAGGTGGTGCGATGGAACGAAAATCGATGAAAATCCGTGTGGCTTAGAGGAGCTCGTGGTGGCTAACAGTGGCTCGGATGGAGGTGAAACTTGGTGCGGAAGTTCACCGGTGAGAGGGGAAGAAAACTGGGTGGGTGGTTTTGGCCACACCACCGGCGAGCGGTGGTTCTGGGCTGCGAAAGCAACCTGCGACAGGGCGGAAAAACAGGGCTGGTGCTGTGACTTTCGGCCGTGCGTGGCGGCTAACGGCTGGTCTGATGGCTCTGAAAATTTGTGGGGATGATCTCTGGTGGGAGGGGAAGAGAATGGTGGCGGTGGTGCACTGCACGACGCCCGGACAGCGGAGAACCGGGCGGTCAAAGGGGTGGCGACGGAAAGAGGGAAAGAGGGTTGTTTCGGGAGAGAAGGAGGAAGAAAGAAGAAGAAGAAGAAAGGAAAAAGAAGGAAAAAGAAAAAGAAAAGAAAAGAGAAAAAGAAAAAGGGAAAAAGAAAAGATGAGGGAAAGAAATGAGGTCCAGTCCTCACTTCCGGAAACCAAAAACCGATCAACCGAGAACGATACTAAAAACCGTAAAATGACTAAAATAAATTAAACATCACACAAATAAATTAAAACCAATTTAAAATACAATAATTTAAAATAAATAAACCAATACATTAATTAAATTAAAAACAACCTTTCAATGAAAATACACGCAAAAGCGGGTCATCACAACTAATCACTGGTAAGTTTATTAATGTCGTCAACTCAAGATAAAACCTTAGCAATGGCAGGTTGTGATCATGAAGGGCATGTGGCCCATCTTGGGCTTGAGGGAAACCGATGGTAGAGCTTATGTGGGCTACGATTGGAAGAATGAAAGAAAAGACGGGTTTCTTCGAGACAATTCGTCGGTGCTTGAAGTGAACTATGAGTGTAATGAACCGATGGATTTGATGAGATTTCCCATGAGAAAATGGTTTAAAAGGCATGGGCTTTGGGCCGATTATTTGTAATACACATGTAGGTGCACCAAGGTGGTGATTGGCGAGGACTTGGATCAATTCTAATCCACTAATTCACTCAAAGAATGATGAAGAACAAGAATAGAAGTTGTAAGGTCCACATATATAAGTTGACAAAGAATTATAAAGGAAATTAAGCCCAAAACATGGTTTAGAGATGACTAATCACTTGAAAGTTGATTAATAACCTTAACCCAAGTTAGTAGCTCAACCATGGTGAGATGAGAACCTGTGGGACATGTGGCACTTCTTGGGCTTGAGGGAAACCGATGGCATGGGGTATGTGGGCTACAATTGGAACAATGATAGAAAAGATAGGTTTCTTCGAACCAATTCGTCCAATGCTACAAAGGAGCTATGAGGGTTAATCTTGGACGGATTTGATGAGATTTTCCTTGAGAAAATGGTGTAAAGAGTGTGGGTCATGGGCCGATTAGTTGCAATGCACATGGAGGTGATCCTAGGTGGCGACTGGCTGTGACTTGTGTGTTCCATTGACATTCCTTTTGTTGAAATGTGTTGGATCAAGTCTAATCTTCAAATTCATTCTAGGAAGGATGAAAAACAACAATTAAATTTGTAAGGCCCATTTAAAAAAGGGGAGATAGAATTAAAAGGGAAATTATGTTCAAAACAAGGTTTTGTGATGACTAATCACTTGTGAGTTGATTAATGCCCTTAACTTTATTCAGAAGCCTAACAATGGTGGAATGAGAATGTTAGGGCCGTGTGGCACATCCTAGGCTCGAGGAAAACCAATGGTTTGGCATATGTGAGCTACAATTAATGAAAAGACAGGTTTCTTCGAGCCAATTCGTCCAATGCTACAAATCAGCTACGTGGGTTAATTTTGGATGGATTTGATGAGATTTCCATTGAGAAAATGTTGTAAAGGGCTCAAGCTTTGGGCCGATTAGTTGCAATGCACTTGCAGGTGCAATAGATAAAAGATAGAATTACACCTGATTGGAAACCTTGCTCTGATTACCAAATGATGTGAACCCCAATAGACTTGCTTTGAGACCCAACAACAATACTGGAAAAACAACCCCAAGAAAGCCAAACCCAGGTATATGGATGGAGAATCTAGAACCGATGAGAACTCATTCAAAGAACCTAGATTATATCAAAATCTAGACCCATTGAAGAACCCGTCTCAAGAACCTAGATTACAAAGGAAGAACGTCACAAAGGTTTTGATTTACCTTTGATAAGTTCAGAAGATCAAGAAGAACAAAAGGAGATAACTCAACTCCCAATGACAATTCCATATAGTCTACCTCTCAAATGAGGTTACAAGTGGTTTAAATAGACAATCCCCAAAAACCCTAAGTAAACAATGCGTCGGGTAATGTAGCGTGAACAGTGCCATACGCCGCGCTAGAGTAACTTCTGAAACCCTAGTGAAACATAAAAGTATAACTTTTCAAATAAACCCTTGGCCAAAAATACAAGGCCTTCCCAAAAATAACCCTAGTCCATTAGAAATAAGACATACGTGGGCCAAGCATCCTCAAGCCCACTTCTTCTAAACTAATAATAAAATACCGTTAAACAAATTGAAAGTCTTAACAACAATAGGCCCAATCTTTAAGTCATGTCTTCCATAGCTTGTATCAAGTGGATCAAAACTGGTTCTTTTTCCTTCAAGCCCATCTTGAGTGTTGGGCTTTTCCTAGCTTCATCCCAAGTGGATTGCACCAATCCCTGCATTGCTTCCTTAATCTTCTTGGCTCTTGATCTTGTAATTGGCCCATCTGGAATTTGCAAGGGTCTTTAAGGATAGCTCCACCTTGGTTCCCATCATTCCCCCTCTCCTCAAAAGGATTCGACCTCGAATCTTCACCTACATCAAAAGGAGAAAGATCAGAAACATTGAAGGTAGCAGAAACATTATATTCACTTGGAAGGTCCACTCTATATGCATTGTCATGAATTTTCTCAAGAATTTGGAAAGGTCCATCTCCTCGAGGATGCAACTTAGTCCGTCTATGGGCTGGGAATCTTTCTTTGTGCATGTGAACCCAAACCCAATCTCCTGGTTCAAAGATGACACGTCGTCGCCCTTTATTGGCTTGGGAAGCAACCCTTTCATTCTTTTGGGCAATTTGAAGCCGTACCCTCTCATGAAGTGACTTCACCAACTCCGCCTTCTTTTGTCCATCTAAGCTACTCCTACCATCAATAGGTAAAGGCATCAAATCTAAAGGAGTAAGTGGATTAAAACCATAAACAATTTCAAAAGGAGAGTATGAAGTAGTAGTATGCATGGTCCTATTATATGCAAACTCTATAAATGGCAAACAATCCTCCCAAGTCTTTAAATTCTTATAAACAACAGTGCGTAAAAGTTGAGTTAAAGTCCTATTAACTACTTCAGTCTGACCATCAGTCTGTGGGTGACAAGTAGTGGAAAATAAGAGTTTAGTACCTAATTTTCCCCACAACACCTTCCAAAAGTAGCTAAGAAATTTAACATCCCTATCAGAGACAATGCTCCTGGGCACACCATGGAGTCGCACTATCTCCCTAAAAAACAAGTCAGCTATGCTTGTGGCATCATCTGTTTTATGGCATGGAATGAAATGTGCCATCTTGCTAAATCTATCCACAACCACAAAAATAGAATCTCTACCCCTTTTCGTCCTAGGCAGCCCCAAAACAAAGTTCATAGATATGTCTACCTGATTACGCCCAAAGAATAACGCGGTAGTTGTAGCACAGCTTTGGGGTGTTGATTCCACAGGGAGACAAATTAAAAGAACAGCAAGAGGAATAAAGAAACTAAAGAAAAATATTAAATAAGTAATAGAGAACAAAGATTAATTTTAAATGTAAATTAAAGTGAAGCAAAGTGATTAACAGAAAAAGTACTCAAATTTGACAAACAGTAGAGCGTCGGGAATCCCTTGCACAAATCTGGTATTTTAATTATTCTTAATTCATTGGATAACTCAATTAGGAACTCAATTATCGCAATTCCCAATCGGAAGGTATAGATTTATAAACCAGACTTAAATAAAATGTAACCCTTTGAAAAAATATTCACCACTTTTAAAAACGTGAATTACTACCCCTATTGATAAAATCCAATGACGACAATATACTCAGGAAGCGATATTGCAGCAAAAAAACTAAATCAATATAGATAAATAATTGATCCAAACATAATCAAAGAACTAATCCATTCAATAGAAAAAGCATGACTGAATCCATAAACAGAATAAATTCTATGATTATTTGGAGAAGAAAACACCAACGATGAATTGAGAATGATAAAACAAAAGAGTTTTAGAAATTGAAAATCAAATACATGAATTAAGAATAAATTAGAAATACCATCTAATGTGCAAGTTCATCTCTAACCCTACTAGAGAATTTAGTTACCCATAAATATACTGGACAACAAAAATCTCCAGATAAAACTGAAGCGAACGGTGGCCATGGAAGTGATTTTCTCCTCTCTTCAGATCTGCCTCTTATACCTCTTCCTCCCCCCATTTCATGCTAATGATATGCTTATATAGGGTAAGAAATAAACCCTAATATCCTCTTGATTTCCGCATAAAAAAATCGCCTAAATTTTAGGACTTATTTTGGCAGCCATGTATACCCTTCAGAAGTTCGAATTTGGAAATTCTTATTAGAGACAAAGTTATAGCCCTTTAAGATATCTATCTAATGCATCAAGAATCTCATCAATCCGATATGTGAGTAAAAAGATACAGTCAAAAGAATAAAAGTATGTCCAGACTATCCCTAGCGAATTTCGGACTTGGACTTTTTGTGGTCTCATTTTGTATTTTTTTTCCTTTTCTTTTCTTCAAAATTGCTCTCAAACCCCATGAATGTCCTCCTTTGAATTTGACTGGGCTTGACTTGCTCTTTTATAAACTCTAAAATTAGACGTAAAAAAACTGCTTTGGAGTATCCCAAGGTAAATAGAAATTCAATTTAAGAATACACATTAATTCCTATGATTTCTATTCATATTTTAGCATTTTAGTCCAATAATAGGGTATATAGAGTGCACTTTCGCACACTCATCACACCCCCCAACTTACTCATTGCTAGTCCCTAACAATTTTCATGTCAAAACAACGAAAGAGACAAAAGAAAATCACACATAAAGGCCATCAAGTCACACTTTCCAGATTCACATATCAAAACAATCTAAGGAATCCAATAACCCATCAAGATCAATCCACCTATAGCAATTCACAGAGTGTGTGTGTGTTGTCCAAGCCATAACCATCGTACCACTAACCTTGACACATGCAACATCAAGAACATCTTAAGGAAAAGGTTCAACTCCATAACTCACGGGTATAATAGTGTTTCGTGTAAAGGCTCTCTCTATAGAGTTGACAATGGGTGTATACACACTCTCATGGAAAATTAGGCAATTATGTACAAGCAACAAGCAAACATTGATCTTATGATAGGAACACTAACAAATGAGACTTCCATCAATCTTTCCAACAGCTCACTTAGGATCAGAATGGTCAACACAAAAGGTTGTAATGTGGCTTGGTTTTGGGGTTATATAAATAAAAAAAAGGATGAAAGGGATTAAAAACTTCCAAGTACATACAAAGGGAATTTTATTAAATATCTCAATAGACCAAACTTCTCACTTGATATACTCTCCAACTTTTTTCAGATCATCAAATAATAATGCTTTTCCTTCTTCTTCCTCTTTTTTTTTTCAACAATTTGATGGACAAACACATGCCACTTTTGTATTCTTTCCATCTCTAACAACTTCTTCTCTTTTTTTTTTTTTTTTGGAGCTCACTCAATTGAACACTTTGCAACTTGTACTCTTCTCTTTTTTCTGTCGTCTTCTTCTTCTTCTTAATTGAAAATGATAAAATTAAAGAAAGAAAATACAAATTCCACACCTAGTATACACTTGGAAGTAAAAAGGGTAAGAAAACCTGTGTATAGGTTATACTCCAATGTGGAGAGGCATGGATGATATGAGCATATGAAAAGAAAAAGCTACAAGTGTTTATTGGCTCAAAGTTGGCTACTAGGGGTCTATAATGGAAAGGGATAGCTTGAAAGGCTCAAACGTTAATCCTAAGTTGACCTTCGTCATATCCCAAGTATATCCACCATTGTACCGCAAACCATGTAATGATATTCTCAAAAGAAGTGCCCAATTCAACAGATCAATGAACGCTTATCACAATTTACTGCATTTATATGCTCTCAATGCTCTCCAAACTCACATGAATACTTAAGCAAAAGAGTTCTCTAGCTACATGTGTCAAACCACCATCTTACCACAAAACTTGGATAAGTGCATTAAGGATTCTGTGAATGTTTCAGCAAAAAATGATTTGGTGGGTTTGGTGAATTCACGAAGATGGCTATGAATGAGAATGAGTACACATGTGAAAATGATGCATGTGTGATGCAAATAAAAAAAAATTGACACAGGAAAATATGCCACAGAGTTCCAACAAGCATTTTAAATACTGAATTTGCACCCCCACCCCCCAACTTAAATGAAACATTGTCCTCAATGTTTAAGAATCAAAATTGAATGGGGAGTAACTGAAAATGGTAGAATACACCTGATGAGTGACGTGGGTAGCTCCCTAAACACCAAAGATGGTAATCTGAAATGACGAAATGAAACTATCCTGCAATCAAAAACAAAGAAAACAACAACAAACAAAAAGGAAAAGAAAGAAAATAAGAAAAAACAAAAACAAAACAAAGCAAAACAAAATAAATAAAGAAACACATACCTTGGTGCTGTGGTCAAGGTTGATAGACTGGATCCACAAGTGGAATGTCTTCCACTTCCGGAACTTGCCTATCAATTAATATTTTAAGGCGTTGACCATTTACTTTAGAGATCTGACCATCTTTAGGACCTTCTATTTCTACCGCCCCATTTACAAAAACATTCCTTACTAAAAAGGGGCCAGTCCACCTAGACCGAAGTTTTCCTAGGTGCTTATAGAGTCTAGAATCATATAAAAACACTAGATCATTAAGCTTAAACGTTTTTCTCAAAGTATTTTTATCATGAAACGCTTTCATTTTAGCCTTATAGATTCTAGAGCTCTCATAAGCATCATTTCTCAACTCCTCTAACTCGGTCAATTGAAATTTTCTAAGCTTACCTGTTTCTCCCATATCAAAATTGAAATGCTTAATGGCCCAATAAGCTCGATGCTCGAGCTCCACAGGTAAGTGGCAAGGCTTCCCAAAAACAAGCCTATAAGGTGGCATACCTAAGGGAGTTTTGAAAGCTGTACGATAGGCCCAAAGCGCATCAACTAGTCTTAAAGACCAATCTTTGC
Source organism: Carya illinoinensis (assembly GCF_018687715.1). Lineage (NCBI taxonomy): Eukaryota > Viridiplantae > Streptophyta > Magnoliopsida > Fagales > Juglandaceae > Carya > Carya illinoinensis. The sequence continues at coordinate 26,593,151 of NC_056755.1, read as the reverse complement.
GATCTGGATTGACCGTTTTTTCTAAAATGTGCTTAATTTCCCTATTTGCAAGCTCTACCTGTCCACTTGTCTGGGGGTGGTAGGCAATAGAGATCTTATGTACCACCCCATATTTTTTCATCAAAACCTCAAAAGAACGGTTGCAAAAATGTGCACCTCGATCACTAATGATAGCACGTGGTGTACCAAATCGAGATAACACATTCTCTTTGAGAAATTTGATTACCGTCCTATTATCATTGCTCCTGCAACCTGCTGCCTCTACCAATTTTGACACATAATCTACTGTCACAATAATATATTGATATCCAAAAGAAGGAGGAAATGGTCCCATAAAATCAATGCCCCAACAATCAAAAATTTCAATCACTAAACTTGGGTTTAAGGGCATCATATTACGACGAGATATAACTCCTAACTTTTGACACTTTTCACATGAGCGACAATAGATTTTTGCATCCTTAAATATGGTGGGTCAATAAAATCCACACTGCAGAATTTTTGCAGCGTTTTTCTTCATTGAAAAGTGGCCCCCACAAGCTTGAGAGTGACAAAATTCCAAGACGCTAGCAATCTCTTCATCAGGGATGCAACGCCTTAAAATTTGGTCAGGGCAGTATTTGAAAAGAAAAGGATCATCCCAATAGAAATTACGTACCTCAGTTATGAACTTCCTCTTGTCTTGAGCGCTCCAATCCACCGGTATCTCACCTGCAGCCAAATAATTCACAATGTGAGCAAACCATGGTAGAGAAGTAATAGATAGTAAATGCTTATCAGGAAAATCATCCCTAATTGGTAGGGGTCAAAGGTGTCCTCAAATGTGAGCCTCGAGAGATGGTCAGCCACTACGTTCTCCACTCCTTTCTTGTCTTTGATGGTGATGTCAAATTCCTGCAAAAGTAAAATCCATCGTATTAATCGTGCCTTAGCATCCTTCTTTGTAAGAAGGAACTTAAGGGCTGCATGATCCGTAAAAATAATAATAGGAGAACCAATCACGTAAGCATGAAACTTATTCAAAGCAAACACTACAGCTAGCAACTCTTTTTCAGTGGTGGAGTAATTCATCTGAGCACTATTTAGAGTTCTACTAGCATAGTAAATGACAAAAGGCTTTCCCTCCCTTCGCTGTCCAAGTACAGCACCTACAGCAAAATCACTTGCATCACACATAATCTCAAAAGTTAAAGTCCAATCAGGTGGCTGCATTATGGGTGCTGAGGTAAGCTTGCCAATTAGCGTTTTAAAGGCCTCTTGACAATCTTGTGTTCACTCAAATGGGGCATCTTTAGCTAGGAGGTCACATAGTGGTTTAGATATGGTGGAAAAATTCTGTATGAACCTCCTATAAAAGCCCGCATGACTAAGAAAGGATCTCACGTCCTTTACTGTCCTAGGTGTAGGCAACTTAGAGATTAATTCAATCTTAGATTGATCTACCTCTATCCCCCTAGAAAAAATAATATGCCCTAACACAATACCTGAAGGTACCATAAAGTGGCATTTTTCCCAATTCAAAACCAATTCCTTCTCCTCACAGCGAGTCAACACCCTTTCTAAATTCAATAAGCATGCATCAAAAGTAGATCCAAAAACAGTCAAGTCATCCATAAAAACTTCCATGCAATTTTCAACCATGTCACTAAAAATGCTCATCATGCAACGTTGAAAAGTAGCAGGTGCATTACACAATCCAAATGGCATTCTACGAAAAGCATAAGTACCGAAAGGACAAGTGAAAGTGGTTTTATCCTGGTCTTCTAATGCAATTTCAATTTGATAATAACCAGAATAACCATCCAAGAAACAATAGAAAGGATGACCAGCCACACGCTCAAGAATTTGATCAATAAAAGGGAGAGGAAAATGGTCTTTCCGGGTGGCAGCATTCAATTTTCAATAATCAATGCACATCCACCACCCAGTCACAAGTTTTGTAGGGACTAGCTCTCCCAGGTCATTCTTCACCACAGTAACACCTGACTTCTTAGGAACAACCTGTGTAGGACTTACCCATTTACTATCAGCAATAGGATATATGATTCCTGCATCTAATAGTTTCAACACTTCATTTTTCACCACTTCTTTCATAGTAGGATTAAGCCTACGCTGGGGGTCTCTACGAGGGCTAGTTCCTTCCTCCAAATTAATTTTATGAGAACAGACTAGGGGACTAACACCTTTTATATCAGCAATGCTCCAACCTAAGGCTGACTTATGCTCACTTAGGATTCGAATTAATTTCTCATCTTGAGACTCAGACAATTCAGATGAGATAATAACAGGAAAAGTATCACCTGGACCAAGGAAAACATGCTTTAAACCCTTAGGCAGAGGTTTCAGTTCAACTTTGGGTGCTTCCACACTTGAAGGAATTTGCTTTTCCTCTCTCTCAGGCAACTCTTCAAACTTTAGTTGCCAGGCTCGAGTGCCATAATCCTGAGTTCTATCAAAGATAGCACAAATATCAACTACATCAGATAGATTACTGATAGAATCAAACTCAGAATTAACAAGAAAATACTCAAGGGGGTCAAAATCATGAGCTATAGAAACTCCCCTTTCTATGAGTGAGTCAATCATGTATGTCTGGTGGCTCTCGTCATCATCTTCTGGCTGTCTTGCAATATGGAAGATATTCACCTCGAGAGTCATGTTTCCAAAAGAAAGCTTCATGAGCCCATTCCTGCAATTAATAAGAGTATTAGCAGTGGCAAGGAAAGGCCTACCTAAAATCACAGAAATTTTAGAAGTAGTATCAACAACAAAGCTAGTGTCAAGGATTAGGAAATCAACAAGATAATAAAATTTATCAATTTGAATTAGAACATCCTCTACCACACCCCGGGGTACTTTGACTGAATGGTCAGCCAATTGTAATACCACAGTGGTTGGTTTGATTTCACCCAACCCCAACTGCAAATAAATAGAATATGGCATTAGATTCACCCTAGCTCCTAAATCTAGCAAAGCTTGCCCAAACTCATGATTTCCAATGCTGCATGCAATGGTTGGGCAACCAGGATCCTTGTACTTGGGAGGAATCCGCTGCTCAATTAGAGCACTAACTTGCTCTGTCAGAAATGCTGTCTTCTTAACATGATGCTTCCTCTTGACTTTACACAAATCTTTAAGAACTTTTGTGTAAGTAGGAACTTGTTTAATAACATGCAAAAGAGGGAGGTTAATTTTTACCTGCTTGAGATTCTCCAATATTTCATTGTTAGGATCCAAAGTTCGCTTATTCAGTTTTAAAGGTTGAGGAAATGGTACCTTAACTGGGCTCTTTATTACCTTGGCTTCTTTGGGCAGCTCGGCACCACTATTGCTTTGATCCTCTTCCACGTCCTCTGATTTGTTCGTTGTTGGGATGTGTAATGACTTACCACTTCGTGTCAGAATGGCTTTCGCATCCTTCAAATTCTCTTGTGCCATGTGTTGACCATGGGGTATGGATTGAGCTTGAGAAGGAAACTTACCTCGCTCATTCATACTCAAGGAGCTCATCAATTTGGACACTTGGCTTTTTATCTCCTTATTTTCTTTAACAACCTGCGTAATCAAAGATTCAAACTTTTGGTTAGTCTTACCTTGTGCCTCAATAAAAGCATGTAAAGTATCTTCTAAGGGGCTCCTAGAAGATGAAGGTGCATGATATGGTGTAGGATATGATCTAGGGGGTTGTGCAGGCAGCTGGTTTTCAGACTTCCAGCTAAAATTCGGGTGATTACGCCACCCCAGATTATAGGTGTCAGAGAAATGTGTAAAAGGCTTCCTGTACATACCTAAGGCATTACATTGTTTCTCATACATTTCTCTCATCTCAGCAAATGTGGGACACTCTTGGGCAAGGTGATCTACCCCACCACACACAAAACATAGTCCAAAAGACTCTGCATGATTAGCCACGTGTGTTGGCTTTAAGTCTTTATTCTTCAACACCTCTAGCTCCCTAGTGAGCATCTCAACCTTAGCCTTTAGGTTATTTTCTTCCCTAAGATGGTAAATTCCACCACCATTTAGGTTTCCTGCAGGTCGTGACCTATTTGTGCTCTCAGTAGCACTAGGTCCAGTTCAAGTGTGAGCTTTTTCAACAAGCTCATTAAGGTATTCTATGGCCTCACCAGGATCTTTCTGTAAGAACTCACCATTACACATCATCTCCACAAATTGACGCTAGGTGTAAGTCCCTCATAAAAATAGCTCACTAAGCACCAATTCTCATACCCATGGTGAGGGCACATACTCAATAGCTCCTTAAATCTCTCCCAAGACTGATACAAAGTCTCACTATCCTTTTGTACAAAGGTGGAGATTTGCCTTTCTAAAGCATTAGTCTTATGTTGGGGAAAGTATTTATTAAAGAAGACCTGAGTCATCTCATTCCATGACCCAATAGATCGTGGTCTCAAAGAGTATAGCCAACTCTTAGCTCTATCCTTCAAAGAGAAAGGAAAGAACTTAAGTCTCACAATGTCATCAGTTGCATTTTGACTATGAAAAGTCGAAACTACTTCCTCAAACTCCCTAATGTGCACATATGGATTTTCATTTTCCAAGCCATGAAAAGTAGGGAGTAACTGTATCATCCTTGTTTTAAAATCCAATTGGCGAATATTAACTGGAAACATGATGCATGATGGTGTGGCTGTACGTGTAGGGTGGAGGTAATCCTGAAGGGTCCTAGTGAGTTGATCTTCGTGTTCACTCATTTTCTCAGAATTAGAAGAATTATCAAACAAATGATCAGAAAAATTAAACTCGGACTCTAACACAGGTCTACAAGCAAACCAACCCAAGGCGTCTCTATACCTGTGCATGCAAGGTAGAGAAAAAAGCAACACTAAAAAAACTACAAAAAGAAAAAGAAAATAAAAAAAAAAGATGCAGTAAGCTAAAATAGGGAACGAAGTTACCGCCTTTACAAACTGTTGAAAAGAAAAACTATCTCACAATTCTTCTACTGTCTCCCTGGCAACGGCGCCAAAATTTGATTACGCCCAAAGAATAACGTGGTAGTTGTAGCACAACTTTGGGGTGTCGATTCCACAAGGAGACAAATTAAAAGAATAGCAAGAGGAATAAAGAAACTAAAGAAAAATATTAAATAAGTAATAGAGAACAAAAATTAATTTTAAATGTAAATTAAAGTAAAGCAAAGTGATTAACAGAAAAAGTACTCAAATTTGACAAACAGTTGAGTATCGGGAATCTCTTACACAAATCTGGTATTTTAATTATTCTTAATTCATTGGATAACTCAATTAGGAACTCAATTCCCGCAATTCCCAGTCGGAAGGTATAGATTTATAAACCAGACTTAAATAAAATGTAACCCTTTGAAAAAATATTCACCACTTTTAAAAAACGTGAATTACTACCCCTATTGATAAAATCCAATGACGACAATATACTCAGGAAGCGATATTGCAGCAAAAAAACTAAATCAATATAGATAAATAATTGATCCAAACATAATCAAAGAACTAATCCATTCAATAGAAAAAGCATGACTGAATCCATAAACAGAATAAATTCTATGATTATTCAGAGAAGAAAACATCAACGATGAATTGAGAATGATAAAACAAAAGAGTTTTAAAAATTGAAAATTAAATACATGAATTAAGAATAAATTAGAAATACCATCTAATGTGCAAGTTCATCTCTAACCCTACTAGAGAATTTAGTTACCCATAAATATACTGGACAACAAAAATCTCCAGAGAAAACTGAAGCGAACGGTGGCCATGGAAGTGATTTTCTCCTCTCTTCAGATCTGCCTCTTGTGCCTCTTCCGCCCCCCATTTCATGCTAATGATATGCGTATATAGGGTAAGAAAGAAACCCTAATGTCCTCTTGATTTCCGTATAAAAAAATCGCCTAAATTTTAGGACTTATCTTGGCAGCCACGTACACCCTTCAGGAGTTTGAATTTGGAAATTCTTATTATAGACAAAGTTATAGCCCTTTAAGATATCTTTCTAATACATCAAGAATCCCATCAATCCGATATGTGAGTAAGAAGATACAATCAAAAGACTAAAAGTATGTCCAGACTGTCCCTAGCGAATTTCAGACTTGGACTTCTTGTGGTCTCATTTTGTGACTTTTTTTCTTTTTCTTTTCTTCCAAATTGCTCTCAAACCCCATGAATGTCCTCATTTGAATTTGACTGGGCTTGACTTGCTCTTTTATAAACTCTGAAATTAGACATAAAAAAACTGCTTTGGAGTATCCCAACGTAAATAGAAATTCAATTTAAGAATACACATTAATTCCTATGATTTCTATTCACATTTTAGCATTTTAGTCCAATAATAGGGTATACAGAGTGCACTTTCGCACACTCATCACTACCCATGGCTCACTAGGAACAGGTAAAGGTGTATATAACCCATATGGCAAAACCTTAGATTTGGCCTTTCTACATGTGATGCACCTGCTACAAATGCGATTGATGTCTCTTTTCATCTTAGGCCAAAAGAAATGTTCATGCAATATGTCTAAGGTTTTCTTGACACCAAAGTGTCCCATTAATCCCCCGCCATGTGCCTCACGCACCAATAACTCACGCATAGAACAACTAGGTACACACAGTTTATTTTCTTTAAACAAGTAACCATCATGCTTATAAAACTTACCAAATGCCGTCTTATCACATGCCATATACACATCAGAAAAGTCAACATCATCAGCATACATATCTTTCACATATTCAAACCCAAGCATTTTAGCACTCATAGAAGTAAGAAGTACATACCTCCGTGATAAAGCATCAACAACAATATTCTCCTTACCTTGCTTCTAACGGATGACATATGGAAAGGTCTCAATGTATTCCATCCATCTAGCATGCCTCTTATTCAACTTACCTTGACCCTTGAGATGCTTCAACGATTCATGATCGGTGTGGATCACAAATTCCCTAGGCCACAAGTAGTGTTGCCAAGTCTCTAATGCACAAACAAGAGCATAAAGTTCTTTGTCATAAGTAGGGTACTACAGGGATGCCCCACTTAGCTTCTCACTGAAGAAGGCGATCGGCCGCCTATCCTGCATCAAAACGGCTCCAATCCCTATTCCTGAGGCATCACATTCAATCTTAAAAGCTTTGTTAAAATCTGGTAATGCTAACACAAGTGCAGAGCACAACCTTTCTTTAATACTGGCAAATGCATTCTCTTGATTAGCCCCCCAATGAAACCCAGCATTCTTTTTAATGACTTTAGTGAGTGGTGGAGCAATGGTACTAAAATCTTTAACAAAACGCCGATAAAAGCTAGTTAAACCATGAAAGCTTCTTACCTCAGTGACGCTCTTTGGTGTTGGCCACTCCTTAATGGCCTTGACTTTCTCTTCATCCACTTCAATACCCTTTGTACTAACAACCTAACCAAGAAAAACAACTTCCTCCATGCAAAAGGTACATTTCTTGAAATTAGCATACAACTTTTCACATCTCAACACATTAAACACATATCTCAAATGTTCAATATGCTCATTTAAATCCTTGTTGTACACTAGGATACCATCAAAGTAAACAACCACAAACTTGCCTATGAACGTACGTAGGACATGGTTCATTAATCTCATGAAAGTACTGGGTGCATTTGTAACTCCAAATGGTATAACCAACCATTCATAAAGCCCATACTTAGTCTTAAAAGCAGTTTTCCATTCATCACCCTCTTTCATTTTAATTTGATGGTACCCACTTTTAAGATCAATTTTACTTAAAATACATGAGCCATTCAATTCATCGAGCATATCATCTAATCTAGGAATGGGATGGCGATACTTTACCGTGATATTATTAACCACCCTGCAATCAATGCACATCTGCCACATCCCATCCTTCTTAGGCACTAGAAGCACTGGTATTGCACATGGGCTCATGCTCTCCCTCACGTACCCCTTGCTCATCAAATCCTCGACTTGCCTCTGAAGCTCCTTTGTCTCATCTGGATTACTTCTATAAGCTGGTCGGTTTGGAATGGCAGCCCCGGGCACAAAATCAATCTAGTGCTCAGTGCCTCTAATGGGTGGCAACTCATTAGGCATTTCCTCTGGGAATACATTCTCAAACTCCTGCAACAAAGAAACAGCCAAACTAGGAAGAGAGGTTGGTTAGTTTCATCAAGATTAAGATAAGACTCTTTATAGACAAGAAAAATCATAGGGCGATCTACTAAGAAAGCTCTCTTAACCTCACTCTCTCTTGCATAGAAACTCACTTTTGTCTTTCCTTTTCTCTCAGCAGACTCTTTTTCTTTTTCACTCTTTCTTTTTTGCTCAATCTCCTTTTCACTCTTTCTTTTTTTATCACTCTCATTTTCACTCTTTCTTTTTTGAGCAACCTCACTTTTCAGCTTCAATTGATCCTCATAGACCTGTCTTGGAGTTAAAGGAGTAAGTTTGGTTGTTTTGCCCTCCTTTACAAAGCTGTACATGTTTTTGAATCCATCATGTATCACTCTCCTATCATACTGTCATGGTCTCCCCAACAATATATGGCCAGCATGCATAGGCACAACATCACAAAGCACTTCATCTTGATACTTCCCAATGGAAAAAGTAACTAACACTTGTCTATCCACCCTAACCTCCCCACAATCATTCAACCATTGCAGCTTGTATGGTCGAGAGTGTTTCAAGGTAGGTAAATTCAATTTCTCAACTAATGTAGTGCTGGCAACATTAGTACAACTCCCCCCATCAATGATAATACTACATACCTTGCCATTGATGTGGCATCTAGTATGGAAAATGTTCTCCTTTTGTTGCTCTGCTTCATCCATCTTAATTTGTGTGTTGAGAGCATGCCTGGCAACAAGGGACTCACTTGTTACGGGGTATTCTACTCCATCATCATCACTAGCATCCTCCAACTCGGGTATCTCATCACGATCATCCTCACTTGCAGTCATCACCTCCCCATTGTCACGCATAATCATCACACGTTTGTTTGGACATTGAGAAGCGATGTGCCTTGAACCCAAACACTTAAAGCATTTAATATCTCTATTTCTAGAAGGTTGGGATGCGAACTTGGGTTTGTTGCTAGTTCCTTCATCGTTTCCTTTAGGTGGTTCTGTCTTTGCCTTTGTTACAGCTCGATCATCTTTCTCCCACTTTGGTTTCCAAGGAGTGATAGAAACTGAAGTGTACCTTGATGTCCCTTTCCTCTTTAATTGCCTCTCCACCTTCATAGCCATGTGCACCATGTCTTCTATTGCTACATAATGTCACAACTCAACCACATTGGCTATCTCCCTATTCAAACCACACAAAAATCTAGCCATAGTGGCCTCCCTATCCTCCTCTATATTTGCCCATATCATAGCCACCTCCATCTCCTTATGGTAGTCCTCCACACTCCTAGACCCCTGTGTAAGATTTTGTAATTTCTGGTAGAGATCCCTATAGTAGTGGCTAGGTACAAATCTCTGCCTCATGAGAGCTTTCAACTCTCCCCATGTCTCGACAGACCTCTCATAATTCCTCCTCCTATTGGTCACTAATTGATCCCACCAAATAATAGCATAATCAGTGAACTCAATTACTACCAACTTCACTTTCTTCTCCTCTAAATAGTTATGACAATCAAAGATCAACTCTATCTTCTTCTCCCACTTTAAATAAGCTCCAGGGTCAGTTCTACCTTAGAAAGATGGTATTTTCATTTTGAAGATCTCAAGGTCCCTATTTACTCCATCATGATCCTGTGGGTTTCCCCTAAATCCTCTTTCACGCCTGACTCCTCTATGCCTACCCATCCCAACTTCAGAAATTAGGTCTTCCTCATCCTCACCATCTCCTTCATCTTCATACTCATGTTCTCTTCTAGGTTCACGTCTCCTCCTATCTCTCCCACCATGTAAATTTTTAATTACTTCATCTTGTTGATCCATCCTATCTCTCACTTTCCCTAACATCATGTTCAATCGTTCAAACTGTTGTTGCATGGCCTGCAACATAAAGGAGTTATCTGCCATCCCCTTTGATGATGAGTCACTTTTATGAGACATCGTACGCGCTGCACACAAAACAACTATTAGTGGAAAAGACCTCATACGCTCCCTTACGTGTTTACACTCGAATAATAGCACTCCACTCGTGTTTCACTCTTAATTTGCCTTTTACCTCAAGAGTTTTCCCACTTAAGTTCTATCAGAACTAATTGAACTAAATCAAGACAATACAATCCTGTCTTATTCCAACTAGTGATTAGGTCCAAGAAACTCTTAACAAGAGAAAATACGGAAAGAATAAAATGACACAAGACTCAAGGAAATGATACGAGGGAAAGAGTAATCACAAGACAATATACCAACTATAATGATATATGCAGCCCCTTTGATGATAAGACTCAATAATAAAAAAATTCGGATTCCTAAATTTTTTTTTTTTTTCGAATTTTTTTTTTCTTTTCTTTTCTTTTCCTTTCCTTTCTTTTCTTTTCTTTTCTTTTCTATTCTTTTCTTTTCTTTTCTTTTCTTTTCTCACTGATTCAATCACAAACAACAATATTCAATTGTAACAATCAAACAATTGAATTCAAGCACATAAAAATTGACAAGGAAATAGAAAAGAATCAATGAAACGACACTCCAAGGGAATTGCCAAACTTAGAGATGCAAGAAATCCCAGAAATTTCCAACCCTACAGATGCTGCAAATTTTGGCAGCCCTCAAACAAGCAATTTAGTCACCCAATGTTGATAAACATGAAATCAAAATGATAGAGTAATTTGGCAGCCCTAGGAAAAACGAATTTCTTTACTTTTTTTTTTTTTTTTGCAACCCTACAACAATGAAACCCTAGAATTAAAGATGCAATAGATAAAAGATAGAATTACACTTGATTGGAAACCTTGCTCTGATTACCAAATGATGTGAACCCCAATAGACTTGCTTTGAGACCCAACAACAATACTAGAAAAACAACCCCAAGAAAGCCAAACTCAGGTATACGGATGGAGAATCTAGACCCGATGAGAACTTGTTCAAAGAACCTAGATTATATCAAAATCTAGACCCATTGAAGAACCCTTCTCAATAACCTAGATTACAAAGGAAGAATGCCACAAACGTTTTGATTTACCTTTGATAAGTTCAGAAGTTCAAGAAGAACAAGAGGAGATAACTCAACTCTCAATGACAATTCCATATAGTCTGCCTCTCAAATGACGTTACAAGTGGTTTAAATAGATTATGCTTATTAACCATTTTTTTATCTAGAACCAATAATAGTGTCACGGAGAATTTAAAATACATTGGTTTTAAATAGCTAAACTATGCAATATTTCAGCTCAATCACACCCCCAACTAGCTTTTTGCTAATCCTTGAGTAAAATAGTGAAACTTAATTGAGATGAACATTGCATAAAGCTCGAAATTCAAACAAAAACAATCAAACATAATTCTGAATTCTCACAAAAGATTGATTCGTGACACTCAACACCAGGAGTTGTATCCACAAGGAAAGTCTCAATAACTGTTCACATAGAATTAGGGCAAATGTATTAGAACTTGGATATGTGTGTGTGGCTAAACTTGTGTGTGTTCCTCACTAATAAGCATGATTTATCATAGGATTTTTCAACCTTAAGATTAATCATTATTGATTCTAGCTACCTCAAAGCCTAAGGGACTAGCAGTTTTCACGCCAACTCTGTTTAAAGGTTGAACATTCAACCCCCAAAGTTTTGGGTAACTGTTTCTAGCCCTTTATTCAGGAAAAATTACATGATTTTTTTTTCAATTTCTTTCTTTCTTTCTTTCTTTCTTTCTTTTTTTTTTCATAAGGCTCGGTAGTCCTGCAGTTTACTTCTCCTCTTTTAAATCAATGAACATTAACAAGGAACACTACAAGTGTAAGCATGTGCAAAATGTTCTTTCAAAACTTGCCCTTCATTCTATACAAATCAAACTAATTCTCATTTTTGTAAATATCGCATCCCGGTGTTTCAAGTCACTCCTCAACAAAATATGATGCATCATAAGTTATGTTCTATGCTTAAGGTTGAAAATAAATCTTCACAAAATAATTCCGCTCAACTACTCCACCAAGATACTCAAATCTAACAAACATGCCAGAAGTGTGTGTTTATGTTTCAATGCACCTCACAATTTTATTTATTTATTTTATTTATTTTTTTTAAATATTAATAAATTTTCAACAGAAAACCCTCCCCCCAACTAAATGTGACATTGTCCTCAATGTTCAGCAATTGAATGTTCAATAATATATGCTATACAGGCATGAATTGGAGCAAGATAAACACTGCAGAACATATATTGAGACAAAAATGATTAAACAGAGAGGAAAAAATTCACCTGAGATACTCGAGCGCACATAAGGAGTAGATTTCTGTCAAAGTTAAAAACACAAAAAGCAAAAGAAAGAAAAAACAAAAGAAACAAATACGGTATATACAATGAGGAATCAGAAACTAATTCTGATAAGCAGGATCCTCCAGAGTAGTGGACTCAATCTTTGGAGTAAAATCATCCAAAAATGGTTTCAACCTTTGTCCATTAACTTTAAAAACATTACCATTCTCTGGATTTTCTATCTTAACCGCCCCAAAAGGATAAATAGTTTTTACAACAAAGGGGCCGATCCATCGAGATCGAAGCTTGCCAGGAAACGAATGGAGCCTTGAATTATACAACAAAACTTTTTGGGAAGGCTCAAAAGATTTTCGAAAAATATTTTTGTCATGAAAAATTTTCATTCTCTCCTTGGCAATGCGAGAGTTTTCTTAAGCTTCATTCCTGATTTCCTCTAACTCATTAAGCTGAAACTTACGAAGAGAGCAAGCTTTATCGACATCAAAATTAAATTGCTTGATTGCCCAATAAGCTTTGTGTTCCAATTCCACAGGTAAGTGACATGTCTTTCCAAAAATGAGTCGATATGGGGACATACCAATCGGGGTTTTAAAAGCAGTACGGTATGCCCAAAGTGCGTCAGTTAGTCGTAAAGACCAATCTTTGCGACTTGGGTTAACCGTCTTTTCTAAAATCTTTTTGATCTCTCGATTAGATACCTCAACTTGGCCACTTGTTTGTGGATGATAAGGGGTAGCAACCTTATGAGTAATACCATATTTTCGCATTAAGGCCTCAAAAGGCTTATTACAAAAATGTTTGCCCCCATCACTGATAATGGCTCGAGGTGTTCCAAACCTTGATAAAATATTTTCTTTCAAAAATTTCAGTACCACTTTGTGGTCATTGTTTTTGCATGGAATAGCCTCAATCCATTTGGACACATAATCCACAACTACCAAAATGTAGAGATTGGCAAAAGAAACTAGGAAGGGTCCCATGAAGTTGATGCCCCAACAATCAAATATTTCAACAACCAAAATTGGATTTAATGGCATCATACTTCGACGGGTAATCCTTCCCAACTTTTGACAACGTTCACAAGTTTTACAAAATTCATGGGTGTCCTTGAAAATGGTAGGCCAATAGAAACCGCATTGCAAAATTTTAAAAGCAGTTTTCTTTCCAGAAAAATGGCCACCACATGCCCCAGGATGACAAAAAGCTATCACGCTTTGAAATTCGTTATTGGGAATACATCATCTAATTATCTGATCTGGGCAATATTTGAACAGATATGGATCATCCCAAAAGAATTTTCTTACCTCCACAAAAAATTTCCTCTTATCTTGTTGAGTCCAAATGTGAGGGATTTCACCTGTCGCAAGAAAATTAGCAATGTCAGCGTACCATGGCACTTGAGATGGCACTTGAGATATACCAAAAAGTTGCTCATCTGGAAATGTGTCTTTAATAGGAACTGTCTCTCTATGGAATCTGAAAGAACAAGTCTAGACAAATGATCAGCAACAACATTCTCAACTACTTTTTTATCTTTGATTATCAAATCAAATTCTTGCAGTAAAAGGATCCACCTAAGCAATCTGGGCTTTGCATCTTTTTTCGCTAAAAGGTACTTTAACGCAGCATGATCAGTAAAGATGACAATTTGAGATCCAATCAAATAAGAGCGAAATTTGTCAAGTGCAAAAATTACTGCAAGTAGCTCTTTTTCAGTTGTTGAATAATTCATTTGAGCACTGTTTAAAGTTCTACTTGGATAATAAATAACACAAGGCTTTTTGTCCTTACATTGGCCCAACACAGCTCCAACAACATAATCACTAGCATCACACATAATCTCAAATGGTAAATTCCAATTAGGTGATCGCATAATTGGGGCTGACATCAACATACCTTTTAGCTTTGTAAAAGCTAACTCACAATCATCAATCCACACAAAAGAATTTTCCTTTGACAGTAAATTGCACAAAGGTCTAGAAATTGTGCTGAAGCCTTTGATGAACCTCCTGTAAAAACCTGCATGACCTAGAAAAGATCTGATATCGCTGATGTTCTTTGGGATGGGCAATTTAGAAATTAATTCAATTTTGGCCTTGTCCACTTCAAAACCTTGAGAAGAAACAATGTGACCAAGAACAATCCCTTGAGTGACCATAAAATGACACTTCTCCCAGTTTAAAATCAAATTCTTTTCTTTGCATCTAATCAGCACTCTTTCCAAATGAGTCAAACATTCATCAAATGAATCACCAAAAATAGAAAAATCATCCATGAATATTTCAACGAAATACTCTACCATGTCACTGAATATGCTCATCATGCATCGTTGAAATGTAGCAGGAGCATTACAGAGTCCGAATGGCATCCTTCGATATGCAAAGGCAACAAATGGATATGTAAAAGTGGTCTTTTCTTAATCTTCAGGAGCAATCTCAATTTGGTTATATCCAGAATAACCATCTAGGAAGCAATAGAATTTATGGCCCATTACACGTTCAATGATTTGATCCATGAATGGTAGGGGAAAATGATCCTTTTTGGTAACAGAATTAAGTTTTATGTAGTCAATGCACATACACCAACCAGTAGTAACTGTAGTTGGGATCAATCCATTATCAGCATTCTTAACTACAGTCACACCAGATTTCTTGAGTACCACCTGCGTGGGACTAACCCATTTGCTGTCAGAAATAGGGTAAATGATCCCTACATCCAGAAGTTTTAATATCTCTGCTCTGAGAACCTCTTTCATGTAGGGGTTCAGTCTACGCTGCATTTCTCTAGAGGGTTTAGAATTGTCCTCTAGATAAATCCTGTGGGTACAAATCAAAGGACTGATACCTTTGATATCAGCTATGGTCCATCCTATTGCCTCTTTGTGTTCAATGAGAACACCAATCAATTTGCTCTCCTGAATTTCATCCAGTTTTGATGAAATGACCACTGGTAATGTCTCTGCTTGACCTAAAAATACATATTTGAGATCAGCAGGTAGAGGTTTCAAGTCGAGTTTTGGTGTTTGCACACTTGAAGGGAGAGACACGACATCATGAGGTGGTAATTCCTCAAAACGTGTTCTCCATTTATCAATGTCCATTATAGGAGTAGATTCTAGCAAAAAATTCATAGATGCAAGAACAGAATCATCATCAAAATTTGCACCATGAACCAAACAAGCCTCAAGAGGGTCAGAAAAACTTGACAAATCAAATTTATTTTGAACAAGAGTTTGGATCAGATTTACTTCATGCACATCATCATCATCACCAGGTTGTTTACAAATATTGAAAATATTCAACTCCAAAGTCATGTTGCCAAAAGAAATTATCATCACACCACTCCTACAATTTATTAAAGCATTTGAGGTCACAAGAAATGACCTACCCAAAATTATAGGAATTTGAGTGCAAATATCAAAGACAGGTTCTGTGTCCAAAACAATGAAATCCACTGGGAAATAAAATTTGCCTACTTGAACTAGCACATCCTCAACTATCCTTCTCGGTATTTTAATTGAATGGTCAGCAAGTTGGAGTGTTACCTTGGTGGGTTTAAGCTCACCAAGACCCAACTGCTCATATACCGAGTAGGGTAGGAGGTTAACACTAGCTCCGAGGTCAAGTAAAGCTTTTTCAATTTTGAAATTTCCAATCACGCAGGAAATTGTTGGACAACCTGGGTCTTTGTACTTTGGTGGAGAATTGTTCTGGAGGATGGCGCTTACCTGCTCAGTGAGAAAAGCCTTCTTCTGCACCTTCATCGTACGCTTCACTGTGCACAAATCTTTCAAAAATTTAGCATACGATGGAATTTGTTTGATTGCATCCAACAAAGGAATGTTGATTTTAACCTGTTTGAAAATTTCAAGAATATCAGCATTTTGAACCAACTTGTGAGAATGTTGCAACCTTTGGAGAAATGGAGCAGGTATTGGGGCTTTCACAGGCACATCCAATTCAACCTTCTCAAGTTCACCATCACTCTTGGAATTTAAAGAGTTGTTGGTCTCATCAACTTTCGTTGTTGAAATACTCTTATCAATTATTTTTCCACTGTGTAGAGTGGTGATGGACTTGGCATGTTCAAATTTTGAATCAGAGGGATTTGAATTTCTTACCTCAAATTTACTTTTGGGATTCGACTGAGGTTGAGCAGGAAACTTACCCTTTTCTTGAGCATGTAATGCAGAGGTCAAGTCGCTAATAGAACTTCTCATCTCAGTAATGGCCTGCATTGTCTGAGTGTTGATATTTGCTTGTCCCTGCAAAAAAGTCTGTAATGTCTCATCAAGGGTTTTCTTATGCGGAGGCACATAAGGAGTAGAAGAAGATGGCCCTTGAGGATTTTGATTTGAATTGGACTCATTCCTCCAACTAAAGTTGGGGTGATTTCTCCATCCAGGATTATATGTTTCTGAATAAGGGGAAGAAAATGGTCTCCTATAGGAATTCATGACATTTGCTTGTTCGTGCAACACCTCTTTAAAAGCAGGGATTGTTGGACAATCCTGAGTTAGGTGTCCACTAATCTCACAAATGCCACAATTTTCTTCTTCTTTTTCAATGGCCTTAGCCGGATTTACCTTCCTAAGTTCCATGGCTTCGACTTTTCTTGTCAGACTTGCTATCCTAGCATTCACATCATCATTTCCTTTAAGAACATATATACCTTCTTGAGACATGGCACTGAGTTTGGGCTTATTTGACCGATCAGAACGATCTGTGTTATCCCAAGATTGGGCATTTTCAGCTGACTGGTCAAAATAGTCCCAAGCGTCATTAGGATCTTTATTTAAAGAATCACCGTTACACATCATTTCTACAAACTGACGCATTTGAGATGTTAAACCTTCATAGAAAAAACTAATGGTGCGCCAAGTCTCATAGCCATTGTTGCGCCTAAACTTTGACTCAAATTAATGAACCAAAAGTTTAGTGCAGTTTTACCTGCAAGTATACAGGTGTTGTAGTATCTTGCAGGAACGAATCCACAATGATTGACTTTTGTGATAAAGATAATAAATTCAGACAATGAAACGAAATTACTAAAAGAAACGTGCAATCAAATGAAGATTGATAAAATAACTGAATCAAACTAAAATTATAAAATGAATTGATATGGAAAAAGACTAAGGTTTCGAGGATCCGTTTAATAATTTATGATATTGTTTCCGATCGATTTACTTCAATTAAACTAGAATAGTGATTCTGTTTAATTGGAAGATTTAACATTTAAGATCAAGAAAAATAGTCGCTTATGATTGAGCGTGAACGTTGATGATTAAAACATTTACAAATCTATTTGAATACCACAGGGATTCCTCAAGTATTCATTGTACTCAAAAATCACAATGAATCAAGACGAGTATATAGATAATCAAAATATCCAATAATAAAATCTTTCAATCGATCAAGCTCGCAAAATAGATTTTATTGGATCCGAAAACAATATTTAAATCATTAAACTTCACCTCTAACCTTAGTATGAAAATTTAGCCAACCATATTTATTACAAATACTATAGAATCATATAAGTATTCTCCATTAAATAACTAACACAAGAAATATTAAGCAATAACTTAGAAACAACAAAATCTGAAATCCAATTGATACAAAGAAATAAATCAGAGATTGAATTCCATCCGTCTCTTCTAAATGAAAATGAATCAATACAAGAGCTTTACGCCACAAGTAAAAAAAAACATCCACTCCGAATGAAAAGCAAGGAAATGGAAACAGCACAACACCTCCCTTTCTTCCACTCACAAGTCCCCTACTATATTCAATTCCAACACATGAATTTATTCCAACCAATAAAAACTAAGAAACTGACTTGCTCTCCCACTAAGAAACCGACTTCTTCTTTCTTCTTTTAATCAAGACTCAAGCACAGACTTACCTCTTCTAGCCATCATGACTTTTCTCTCTTTTTGCTTACTTAGGACCGACGGATTCAATGGGTCTTTACTCTCAGCAAAATCCACCTCACTTACATCAAACCGACTACACACTTCCAAGAAAAAAATAATTCCAGCCGTCTCCCTTTAACTCCAGCTAATCACCTTTACATAATTCTCTCTATGTTTCTTCCCACGTCTCACTCTCCCTCTCTCCAACCGATTCCTTCCTTCTACCATCAACCAAGATAAATCCCAACCAATTAATTAACTCCACCTATTTCTTTTCAACCCCAGAAAATTCCAACTGACCTCTCTTAATTCTTTCTCTTCTCACCTCAAATCTCTCTCTCTACTCATGACCAACACACCTCAACTCCTCTCTATCCCCCACGTAACCTTTTCACTCTACACCCCCCGATTGCTCTCCTCTCTCTTTTATTTACGTCCAGCAATATATATATATCTGCTTCTAGTCGGTCCAAACTCCCTCACAATTCATTCCCCCTTCAATCACCACCGATTGTCACCTTTTATAGACTCCCACGTGAAGATTATAACTCCCTTAATGCAATTTAAGCACGGCACTTCCTTTTTTTTTTCTGCACGTCTCCCTCTCTACAAGTCAAGCACGGCTCTTATATTCAATGTACAACTCTCTCCAATCCAAGTAATGCACGGCACGGCACTTCAATTTCTACTCACCCACCAAAAAAATAATTTTAAATTCACACTTGTTGAAAACTCAAGCACGGCACTTTCTCTTCTCTTGTACCTACTGCACCGTTCAGCAACATATATATATATAGCTGCCTCTAGTCGGTCTTCCTCCAATCCCAATTGCAGCCGACTTCTCATAAACAATAACCACCAACTTTCTAAAGTGTCTCTTTCCACAAGTCAAGCACAGCAATCCTCACTCTAATTCCGTCCACTTTAACTGCACCAACCGACATGAGAGCTTCAAATATTTGATTGATCTGCTTACCACGTTTACAACACCAAAATGTAGCTTTCAATTTTCACCTCTTATCAACATAGAAGTCAAGCTAAATAACAAGAAGTTGCAGCCTCAAGCCTTATGTTCATACTCCACCAAAAGTCTTCGTCTTTTTTTGTTTTTTTTTTAGCTGTTGAAGTACACCGCTTTCTTCATGTAAATTTTATTTGAACTGAAAATAAGAGATAAAAATAGCACTCAAATACAAATTAAAAGAAAAATAGATTATCAAAAATAGACTATATATGTGAGGAAATATTGTCCCATTAAATTATAGTTATAAAATTAAGCATAAACATGATATCAATCAATTAAAAATCACAACTCGTATTTATGCTTATTAACTATTTTTCCATCTAAAACCAATAATAGTGTCATGAAGAATTTAAAATACATTGGTTTTAAATAGCTAAAACATGCAATATTTCAGCTCAATCACACCCCCAACTAGCTTTTTGCTAATCCTTGAGCAAAATAGTGAAAATTAATTGAGATGAACATTGCATAAAGCTTGAAATTCAAACACAAAACAATCAAACATAATTCTGAATTCTCACAAAAAATCGATTCGTGACTACTCAACACCAGGAGTTATATCCACAAGGAAAGTCTCAACAATTGTTCACATAGAATTAGGACAAATATCTTAGAACTCAGATATGTGTGTGATTAGGGCAAATATCTTAGAACTCAGATATGTGTGTGTGGCTAAACTTGTGTGTGTTCCTCACTAATAAGCATGATTTATCATAGGATTTTTCAACCTTAAGATTAATCATTATTGATTCTAACTACCTCAAAGCCTAAGGGACTAGCAGTTTTTACACCAACTCTATTTAAAGGTTGAACATTCAACCCCCAAAGTTTTGGGTAACTGTTTCTAGCCCTTTATTCAGGAAAAATTACATGATTTTTTTTTTCAATTTCTTTCTTTTTTTTTTTTATTTTATTACAATCATAAGGCTCGGTAGCCCTGCAGTTTACTTCTCCTCTTTTAAATCAATGAACATTAATGAGGAATACTACAAGTGTAAGCATGTGCAAAATGTTCTTTCAAAACTTGCCCTTCATTCTATATAAATTATACTAATTCTCATTTTTGTAAATATTGCATCCCAGTGTTTCAAGTCACTCCTTAACAAAATATGATGCATCATAAGTCATGTTCTATGCTTAAGGTTGAAAATAAATCTTCACAAAATAATTCCACTCAACTACTCCACCAAGATACTCAAATTTCACAAAAATGCTAGAAGTGTGTGTTAATCATTTATGTTTCAATGCACCTCACAAATTTATTTATTTTTTTTGTACTAATAAATTTTTCAACAGAAAACCCTCCCCCCAACTAAATGTGACATTGTCCTCAATGTTCAGCAATTGAATGTTCGATGATGTATGCTATATAGGTATGAATTGGAGCAAGATAAACACTGTAGAACATATATTGAGACGAAAATGATTAAACAGAGAGGAAAGAATTCACCTGAGATATTCGAACGCACATAAGGAGTAGATTTCTGTCAAAGTTAAAAACACAAAAAGCAAAAGAAGAAAAAAAAAACAAACAAATACGGTATCTACAATGAGAAATCAGAAATTAATTCTGATAAGTAGGATCCTCCAGAGTAGTGGACTCAACCTCTAGAGTGAAATCAACCAAAAATGGTTTCAACCTTTGTCCATTAACTTTAAAAACATTACCATTCTCTGGATTTTCTATTTCAACAGCCCCAAAAGGATAAACAGTTTTTACAACAAAGGGGCCGATCCATCGGGATCGAATCTTGCCAGGAAACAAATGAAGCCTTGAATTATACAATAAAACTTTTTGGGAAGGCTCAAAAGATTTTCGAAAAATATTTTTGTCATGAAAAATTTTCATTCTCTCCATGGCAATGCGAGAGTTTTCGTAAGCTTCATTCCTGATTTCTTCCAACTCATTAAGCTGAAACTTACGAAGAGAGCAAGCTTTATCTACATCAAAATTAAATTGCTTGATTGCCCAATAAGCTTTGTGTTCCAATTCCACAGGTAAGTGACATGCCTTTCCAAAAATGCGTCGATATGGGGACATATCAATCGGGGTTTTAAAAGCAGTACGGTATGCCCAAAGTGCATCGGTTAATCGTAAAAACCA
Organism: Carya illinoinensis; assembly: GCF_018687715.1. Taxonomy (NCBI): domain Eukaryota; kingdom Viridiplantae; phylum Streptophyta; class Magnoliopsida; order Fagales; family Juglandaceae; genus Carya; species Carya illinoinensis. The sequence continues at coordinate 26,571,749 of NC_056755.1, read as the reverse complement.
ATCTTTGCGGCTTGGGTTAACCGTCTTTTCTAAAAATTTTTTGATCACCCGATTAGATACCTCAACTTGGCCACTTGTTTGTGGATGATAAGGGGCAGCAACCTTATGAGTAATACCATATTTTCGCATTAAGGCCTCGAAAGGTGACCGGTGCAAAACTGCAAGTGCACAGTATCGTAGTTTTATAGTAAAGTAATAAGAAGAGTATCGTCCTCAGGGATTGGTACCTTACTCTTGCCAAATACCAAAATTATGCTAATCTCAATTCTATCTAGAGGAATCGCTAAGGTTTTTGTAGTAGCAAATAAAACTAGATCAACTCAAGAGAAATAAGCAAAGAAAGTAAAACTGATGTTTGAAGATCAAATTCAATAGGGAAGAAAACTTCTAGGAAATCGATTTCACCATAATTCTTCACTATGCTTTTCTCATCCAGCTAATTTAACTTAAACCTCTTTTGTCTATTAGCAAATCTCTAAATCATCCAAAAGCCTCTTTCGATAGTCAATTGGAATTGATTCTAGTTTATCAATTCACACAAGAGTATGCAAATTAAATAATCAAGAACGCAATAAGACCAATGATTTAATTACTACACAGGTTCATACAAGTCTTTCGATCTCTATACTTACCTATGCTGAAATATCCAAGATCTACCCTATGATTCCCTCTTTCGATAGCAAATCACAAGATTAACAATCATCTGATCAATGGCCAGTTAATTAGAAGCATTAAACTCAGAATAAATCCGATAAACAAAGAGAGAATTGCATTAAATTAGCATGGACAAACAAGCATAGTTCGGAATTAGGTTACATCATTTTCCTAGAAAGAAGAAAATTTAGCTCATACTAGAATTGGAATTCAACATAAACGAATTCACCATAATTGTTCTGAGAAGATGGGAAGAAGAAAATAAACACTGAAAAATCCTCCTTGCAGCCTCAACTGGTCGTCAAAAGCTCAAGAGAACGATTCAACGCCTTTCTCCCGTCCGTGCTCGTGTATGAATCCAACGTACGTGCAATAAATTGGAATTCCGTCTCCAAAACAAATGATTTGAATCCACATTGCAAAATTTTAAAAGTTTTACAAAATTCATGGGTGTCCTTGAAAATGGTAGGCCTATAGAAACCACATTGCAAAATTTTAAAAGCAGTTTTCTTTCCAGAAAAATGGCCACCACATGCCCCAGAGTGACAAAAAGATATCACACTTTGAAATTCGTTATTGGGAACACATCGTCTAATTATCTGATCTGGGCAATACTTGAACAGATATGAATCATCCCAAAAGAATTTTCATACCTCAACAAAAAATTTCCTCTTATTTTGTTGAGTCCAAATGTGAGGAATTTCACTTGTAGCAAGAAAATTAGCAATGTCAGCGTACCATGGCACTTGAGATATACCAAAAAGTTGCTCATCTGGAAATGTGCCTTTAATAGGAACTATCTCTATGGAATCTGAAAGAACAAGTCTAGACAGATGATCAGCAACAACATTCTCGACTCCTTTTTTATCTTTGATTATCAGATCAAATTCTTACAACAAAAGGATCCATCTAAGCAACCTGGGTTTTGCGTCTTTTTTCACTAAAAAGTACTTTAACGCAGCATGATCAGTAAAGATGGCAATTTGAGATCCGATCAAATAAGAGCGAAATTTGTCAAGTGCAAAAATTACTGCAAGTAGCTCTTTTTCAGTTGTTGAATAATTCATTTGAGCACTGTTTAAAGTTCTACTTGCATAATAAATAACACAAGGCTTTTTGTCCTTACGTTGGCCCAACACAGCTCCAACAGCATAATCACTAGCATCACACATAATCTCAAATGGTAAATTCCAATCAGGTGATCGCATAATTGGGGCTGAGATCAACATACCTTTTAGCTTTGTAAAACCTAACTCACAATCATCAATCCACACAAAAGAATTTTCCTTTGACAATAAATTGCACAAAGGTCTAGAAATTGTGCTTAAGCCTTTGATGAACCTCCTGTAAAAACCTGCATGACCTAGAAAAGATCTGATATCGCTGATGTTCTTTGCGATGGGCAATTTAGAAATTAATTCAATTTTGGCCTTGTCCACTTCAAAACCTTGAGAAGAAACAATGTGACCAAGAACAATCCCTTGAGTGACCATAAAATGACACTTCTCCCAGTTTAAAATCAAATTCTTTTCTTTGCATCTAATCAGCACTCTTTCCAAATGAGTCAAACATTCATCAAATGAATCACCAAAAATAGAAAAATCATCCATGAATATTTCAACGAAACGCTCTACCATGTCACTGAATATACTCATCATACATCGTTGAAATGTAGCAGGAGCATTACAGAGTCTGAATGGCATCCTTCGATATGCAAAGGTACCAAATGGACATGTAAAAGTGGTCTTTTCTTGATCTTCAGGAGCAATCTCAATTTGGTTATATCCAGAATAACCATCTAGGAAGCAATAGAATTTATGGCCCGCTACACGTTCAATGATTTGATCCATGAATGGTAGGGGAAAATGATCATTTCTGGTGACAGAATTCAGTTTTCTGCAGTCAATGCACACACGCCAACCAGTAGTAACTCTAGTTGGGATCAATTCATTATCAGCATTCTTAACTACAGTCACACCAGATTTCTTGGGTACCACCTGCGTGGGACTAACCCATTTGCTGTCAAAAATAGGGTAAATGATCCCTACATCCAAAAGTTTTAACACCTCTGCTCTAACAACCTCTTTCATGTTGGGGTTCAGTCTACGCTGCATTTCTCTAGAGGGTTTAGAATTGTCCTCTAGATAAATCTTGTGGGTACAAATCAAAGGACTGATACCTTTGATATCAGCTATGGTCCATCCTATTGCCTCTTTGTGTTCAATGAGAACACCAATCAATTTGCTTGTGATGACCCGCTTTTGCGTGTATTTTCACTGAAGGGTTGTTTTTAATTTAATTAATATATTGGTTTATTTATTTTAAATTATTGCGTTTTAAAATTGGTTTTTATTTGTTGGATGTGCGTTTCATTTATTTATTCGTATTACGGTTTTTAATCTTGTTCTCGGCGGATTTATTTTGTTTTCCGGAGTGAGGATTGGACCTCATTTCTTTCCTACATCTTTTCTTTTCCCTTTTTCCTTTTTCTCTTTTTCTCTTTTCTTTCTTTTTCTTTTTTCTTTCTTTTTCTTTTTCTTCTTCCTCTTCTTTTTCCTTCCCGCGCGTAACCCCCCCGTTCGTCTCTCTCTCTCTCTCCTCTCCCACGCCGGTTTCAACCTCAGCCCCGACCCACTGTCGTTCGGCCACCGTGGTCGACACCACCCCCGCCGGTCGAACCCCCTCCTGCCGGCGCACCACCCCACCGAACCCCAGCCCCATCCGGCTAGCTGTTTGGCTGGAAAACGCCCAACAAGCCCCACGGATTTTGCCCCGATCAGCCGCCGTCGCTCCACCTCCGGCCACCACCTCTTCACCACTTCATCACCGGTTCCTTGCCGTCCTAACCTACCCATTTCTGGCCTCTAATAGCCACCGGAACAGCTTCCACAAGCTAGCTTTCCATTTTGGGAAATCCAGCCATCAACCACCGTTTTCGCCGCCACCCACGGCCAAACTTCACTTCCACTAGCTTGATAATCATCCTTAGACCATTCCCTATCAATCCCAAGCCTTGGTTTGTCCCCGTTCAAAAGTGGGTATTTTACAACCCACGGCCACAGTGAATTTTCACTGTTATGTTGCTTTCCTTCCGCCATTTGCAATGCCGCAAGCTTTCTAAAAATACTGTATAGCGCTGTAAGTATTTTCCAAACTCTACTTTTAGATTTAAATATATTTTTCCCTTACAATAAATTATTGCTGCTGGTTGGTTGATTTTGGACTGAGTCCGAGGAGTTCGGGGATCGGATGGATTGAGGACGGAGTGCTTGGTTTTGGTTGTTTGTGATTGCTTGATTTTATTTGAGCCATGAGGCGTGAGTTGCATTTTGTGTATATGTGCATTTTATTTATTTGAGAAAATCCCGTTTTTTGGCGTAAATGGTTTTTGGGTGCGTGTGTTACACGAGCCCAAGCTGGGATGGGTTATTATCTCGGTGGAGCTCCTCTGGTCACTCGGGAGCGGATAAAACTGAGTGACATCCCCCTGCGACAACCGGATTGCACGATATGGTAACGCTGTCGTGTCGACTCCGTGAGTCTGGGCATCGCTTGTTTAGGTGTCACATGCGTAGTCGTTACCTGCAGTGTGGCACAGAGCCAGGGTATGCGGGTGATCCCTAGGGGAGATCATGGTGCATGCATAACCGAATTGTTTTTATGGTTTTCAGATGTGGGCCATTTTCTGGGAAAATGGCGATGCTTGGTTTCTGAGGTTTTTGATCCATTTTCTGGGAAAATGGTGGTTTGGGCCATTATCTGAGATAATGGCGAGGCTTGGTTTTAAGGATATGTTTTTGTGGGCCAAATGGGTTTTTGGCGTGCGTGTAAAAATCATGTTTTATGGCGCATGTGCATTAGTTTTTATTTCATGCATATTGTTTGAGTTTTATATGTTTTTATCTAGTGGTGTTTGGAGTTTACTTACCTACGGCACCATTTTTGGTACCGTAGATTTTGGTGCAGAGATCGAGGATGAGGAGGAGGAGGCTGAGCCCGAGGATGAGGCTCCGTCGGGGTGCTGATGTTATGTTTTGTATTTAGTTTAAAATTATATTTGTGTCTTGTAATATTTATTTATGTATGTTTTGAATAGCTTTGTATTAAACAAGAAAAATTCTGGTACTTTGTTATTGACTTGCTTTTAGTTGCGTATTTCTCGTGCACATTCGTCGCTTTTTCACACACTTGGCACACGTCGATAGGATGATGACCCGTGATGTCATCATCCGGACGTCTCGATTTTTCCCATGTTCGTGCGTGGGGATTTGGGGGCGTCACAGGTGGTATCAGAGCGGTTTGGCTCTGGGTAAAAACCACATGTCCCGTAGGTAGTACCAGAATGTTTTAAGGTTGTGTTTTAAAAAAATTATGTTAAGTAAAGTTGTTAATTGATTGGTTTTATTTGTCTTATTTGTTTGAACTTGCTTGTTTGTTTTTATTTATTTAGTTATGTTTTTGCAAGCTGGTTGTTTTGTTTTGTGTGATGTGGTGTTGGTCTTTGGTTTTGTTTTTGTTTGTTGTGGGTTTTATTTGTTTTTGTTTTCTTAAAGGGGGTCAAAGGTTGTGGTGGCAGGAAAATGGGGAGGCCAAAGAAATCTACTCAGGAGCCACGGGACAATACGTCAAGAGATGACTCCATAGCCCAAGCCATACGGTAGATGACGGAGTTTATGCAGCAAAATTTTAGGCCACAGCAGACAGGGCCTTGGCCACAACCAGGGGGACCTTGGCCACAACAAGGGGGTCCCTGGCCGCCACAAGGAGGGCCTTGTCTGCAACAAGAAGGACTTTGGCCGCAACCAGGAGGTCCTTGGCCATATCAGGGAGGGCCTTGGCTTTACCCGGGAGGATCTAGCAGCATGGTGCAAGCCGATGCACCTATGAGCGCTTTCTGGCGCATAGGACCCCACACTTCACTGGAGAAGAGGATCCGCTTCAAGCTGGAAAGTGGATCAAAGACCTGGAAAGAACTTTTGAGGTGTGTGGTTGCATCGAGGCGCAACAGGTACTCTACGTCAGCAATCTGTTGCAAGGCACCGCTTTTGATTGGTGGGATACCAAGAGGGTGATGCTAGAAGCAGAGTTGGGTTCATTCACCGCTGTAACCTGGCAGCGCTTCAAGAAATAATTTAACGACCGCTTCTTTACCGCATCGGTAAGGAAGCAAAAGGCAAGAGAGTTCTCAAATTTGGTCCAAGGAGGCATGACAGTGGAACAGTACGCCTGAAGGTTTATAGAACTTGGGCGATTTGCTCCCCACCTTATCGCCACAGAGGAGATGCGAACTGAGCGTTTTCAGGAGGGACTACGCCCTGATATACGCCGTATGGTGGTCAGCCATCAGATATCCACTTTTCAGGACTTAGTGGATGTGGCCACCCTTGTGGAGCGAGAGAATAATCTAAGTATGGGCTCCCCGGTTCGCCTCAGAAATTTGTTCAGCGGACCGGAACTCGACCGCAAGCATCCTCAGGTGTTCGCATGGGAGGACGTGTGCCTGTTTGCGGAGTTTGTAATAGAGCCCATGTGGGTGAGTGCCCTTCTGGTGGGGCTTGATGTTATAATTGTGGCCAACAGGGTCACTTTGCCCGAGAATGTTCAAGAACAGCTCAAGGAAGCCGTGGAGGTAGACGCGGTGGAAGAACAAATCCAAGGCAAGCAGTGCAAGCCCGGGTTTATGCTGTCACACCCGGAAATGCGGATGATGAGGCGCCAGTGACCCATGATGCTGGAGTAATTACAAGTATGGGTTAATTTAATTTTAAGATGGATTTAATTTTTGGTGTATTTGGTTTCTCCTTTGTTTTTTTTGGATTTCATGGGTTAATGTGTTTGGTTCAGGAAGAGTCCGTTTATATGAGTTTTATGCTTGCACTTTGTTTGATTCCGGTGCATCACAGTCGTTTGTATCTTCCACTTTTGCTTGGGTGTGTAATTTGGTCACGGAAGAGTTGCCGAAGTCTATGGTAGTGGCTCTACCCGATGGTGAAATGGTGTGGTGTTCCAAGGTTGCTTTGGGATGCCCGTTAAATTTTGATGGAAGGTTCTTGGATGCTGATTTGGTGGTGTTTAAGCTGTTGGGTTTTGATATCATCCTCGGGATGGATTGGCTATACCGATATTCTGCGAGTATTAATTGCAGAAGTCGAATAATTAGCTTTCAGCTTCCAGATGGTGATTGTCTGGAATTTGCGGGGAGTAAATTGAAAGAAAAGCCGATAATTATATCGGCAATTCAAGCAAGAAGAGAGATTGCATGGGGAGCGGATGCATTCTTAGTTCAGATGGTGTCCACGCCGTCTGAGAATAAGTCTTTGGCAGACATTCCAGTTGTGGAAGAATTCCCCGATGTGTTTGTGGATGACTTGCCCGGACTACCCCCTGTTCGGGAAATGGAGTTTGTTATAGACTTGGAACCTGGATCGGCTCCTGTGCATAAAGCTCCTTATCGCATGGCACCGGCTGAATTAAAAGAGTTGAAGACTCAGTTGCAAGAGCTGGTAGATAAGGGATTTATTCAACCTAGTACGTCGCCATGGGGTGCGCCAGTTTTGTTTGTTAAAAAGAAAGATGGAACCCTCCGTATGTGCATTGATTATCGGGAATTGAATAAGGTGACCATCAAAAATAAATACCCTCTCCCACGGATCGACGATTTATTTGATCAGCTTCAAGGAGCAGCTGTGTTCTCTAAAATTGATCTGAGGTTGGGATACTACCAGCTGAGGATCAAAGACAAGGATGTGCCTAAAACTGCTTTCAGGTCGAGGTATGGGCATTATGAATTTAAGGTGATGCCGTTTGGGTTAGCTAATGCCCCTGCTGCTTTCATGGATTTAATGAATCGAGTATTTCGACCTTACTTGGATTCCTTTGTGGTAGTGTTCATTGATGATATTCTGATTTATTCCCGAGATGTTGAAGAGCATGTGTATCATCTTCGTCTGGTACTTGGGAAATTGAGAGAACACCAGTTGTACGCCAAGCTCAGCAAGTGTGAATTCTGGTTGGAGGAAGTTAAATTTCTTGGGCATGTGATTTCTCGAGACGGAGTGGCTGTTGATCCTAGTAAGGTAGAAGCCATTTTGTCATGGCAGCGCCCGACTACAGTGCGCGAGATCCGGAGTTTCTTGGGACTTGCCGGATATTACCGAAGATTTGTGGAGGGATTTGCTCGCCTATTCGAACCTCTCACAGCTTTGACTCGGAAGAATACAGAATTTGTTTGGTCAGATAAGTGTGAGAGAAGCTTCCAAGAATTAAAGAACAGGTTGACGACGGCACTAGTGTTAGCGCTTCCAAAACCGCATAAGCCATTCGTAGTCTTCAGTGATGCATTTAAGTTTGGTTTGGGTTGTGTCCTTATGCAGGAAGGACGGGTTGTTGCCTATGCATCTCATCAGCTAAAGGAGCATGAGAAGAATTATCCGACACACGATTTAGAATTGGCTGCGATTGTTTTTGCACTCAAGATCTGGCGGCACTTCTTGTATGGGGAAGCTTGCGAGGTATACACTGATCACAAGAGCTTGAAGCATTTGTTTTCCCAGAAAAATCTGAACATGAGGCAGAGGCGATGGCTAGAGCTAATCAGTGACTACCAGTGTGAGATCAAATACCATCCGAGGAAGGCTAATATAGTTGCTGATGCTTTGAGCCGAAAATCGCACTTGGAAGATGAAGCCGAGCCATCGGAATTGAATTCGTTGCTTTGTGGGATGAGAAGGCTCCTTATTGAGAGTTCGCAGCAAGAAGAGATTTTATCTTCAGTTCTTGATATTCGGGTAACTAATTTTGAAGAATTGAAGACTCTTCAAAGGAAGGATCCAAAACTGCTGGTATAGCATGGATAAAGATGGGATACTTCGGTTCCGAGATCGTAGAGTGGTCCCCAAGGATTCAGAATTCAAGGAGCGGATCATAGCAGAAGCTCATGTGGCCCCATATTCAGTTCATCCCGGCAGCACAAAGATGTATCGGGACTTGAAGAAAAATTATTGGTGGGATGGAATGAAGAGGGATATTGCCTTATATGTTGAGAAATGCTACACATGCCGTCAAGTGAAGGCCGAGCATCAAAGACCCGCTGGTATGCTCCAACCCCTCCCTATTCTTAAGTGGAAATGGGATGACATCACGATGGACTTTGTAGTGGGTTTGCCGACAACGCCTAGTGGGAAAAATTCTGTTTGGGTGATTGTTGACCGGTTAACGAAGAGTGCTCATTTCCTGCCTGTTAATAACACCGACTCCTTAAGTAAGTTGACACGCTTGTACGTTAAAGAAATAGTGCGGCTGCACGGCATACCAAAGAGTATAGTATCGGATCGAGTGATAAAGGGTTAGAATTGCATAATTAAGTTGTTTAAATGAGTGATTTATTTTATCAAATAAGAATTGAACACTTAATTATGCATCAAATTCTAATATTGAATGTCAAAATAATTGATGCCAATATTTTTGCACATCAAAGTCTCATATTTGCCCTTGAAATACTTAAACTATAATATTAATTCATTTATATATTGTAGGGCATTTATAGAAGGAAAGAAAGAATGGGACCAATGAGAAAATAGAGAAGTTAACTATGGTTTTATGGAATCTCATCTAATAGAGATCAAATGCACACATTCAGACCATGCAGTGGACACACATGCACACATGTAGAAAAATGCAAACATGCAGACCAACACAGCACACATGCAGAAAAATGCAAACATGCAGGATCACATGCTCACATGCAGAAAAATGCAAACATGCAGGAACACATGCACACATGTAGAAAAGTGCAAGCACCATTCGGACACCATGCAGTGGACACCATGCAGCAGTCCAGTTCACACATGCATGACAGCAACCACTCATTCGGATCACACCAACTCACACATGAAGAAAATTGCAAGCACCATTCGGACACCATGCAGTGGACACCATGCAGCAGACCAGTTCACACATGCATGACAGCAACCACTCATTCAGATCACACCAACTCACACATGAAGAAAAGTGCAAGCACCATTCGGACACCATGTAGTGGACACCATGCAGCAGACCAGTTCACACATGCATGACAGCAACCACTCATTCGGATCACACCAAGCAGCAGAAAGCATTCGGACAGCACACAACCTGCATGTTGCAGAACACAATGCACATGCAGACCATTCGGACACATGCAGACCAACATGCACACATGCACATATGCAGACACAGAGCAACGGGAGAAGAAATGGACTTAACACATGCAGTAAACATGCAGACCAGTAAACATACAGCAGCAGAAAGCATTCAGACAACAGCACACCAATGCAGAAAACATGTTGCTGGAAGCAGCAGATCTGATTTCAGCTTTTGGCATGTGATTCCACCGAAGGTGTCATTAAAGCTGAGAGATGGAAGACAACTACACGGAAAGCAGCAGCAGGAGATCACATGGGATCACACAGACAGACGGGCTGACCTTTGGCTCTTTATTTTTCAACCTGTTTTTATAACGTTGGTTCGTTCATGGAAGGGGCAGATAGTTTTTGTGTTTTCATACATTATTACTTTACTTTTCGTTTAGACTAGAGGGGCTGGGGTTGGTTTTATTTTTTTCATTCTTGCTTTCTGTTTTGGACGCTAGCAGCAAATTTTTTGCTGTTTTCTTTTGGTCTTTCACTCGGCTACAGCAGTTTGTTTTGAGCTTTAAGTGTTATTTTATTTTCTTTTCTTTTGATTTAGTAGCTAAGCTTTGTTTTCATTGTTTCTTTCATTTTTACATTCAGCTACAGCAGAACCTAGCTTAGTTTTTGGAGTTGTTAGTTTTCTGATTAGTTCTTAGCTTTTTTTCTTTCTTTCTTTTCGTAGATTAGCTTAGCTTAGATTTTTATTTTCTTTCATTTTCATTCGATGCAGTAGTTTTATTTGGAGTTTATTACTTTCTTTCATTTTCATTTGGTGTTGCAGCAGTTTTATTTTTATTTCATTTTCATTTCAGAGGGTATCTTTATTTTAATTCGGCTGCTTCTTCGCTTTATTTTTCTAGGTTGCTCTTCATTCTATTTTCTGCAATATACGTTTCAGTTTTTATTTTAGTGATTGTTCTCCTGCGGGCAGTGGCAACATCTTTAGGATTTATCTCATTAGGATATTTTCTCAGATTTTGTCATGACTCAACTTAGATTTATTTTTATCGCTAGAAACATCATGTGTAGCTAATTTTAGAAACATGGGTTGTGGAATGAGATTAAATTTATTTTTGGTTCTAGTTTAGTGCAATATTTTGTGATTGATTGTTGATTTCACTATATTACTAGTCGAATTTAAATTGAAAAAAGATTGCGACTCTTGCTCTTGTTTTGTTGTTGACGTAAGGCACAACAAAAGCTTGCAAATTATCAAGGCTTCTCTCGATTGTTTGTTAATGTGTGTTTGGCTAGTAAAGTAGAGAATCCCTTAGAAAACAAATATTGAAAAACTTGAGCATAACTTTTTATCTTCCGATTATCAATGCCTTGATTGGGTTGTTAATCGAGAAAATTATCTAGAATCCAAAATAAAGAGAATCTCAAACCCAACCCAAGTGTTCGTTAATCTGTTTGTTTTAGAAACTCTAATTTCAACTTCAATTATCTTCTTGCATTGCATTTGAATTTTATTTTCATCTCTCATATTTGATTCATTTGTTACTCACAAATCTCTTATACGCTTTGATAACCCATTGTCCCTGTGGAATACGATCCTGGACTTATCCTTGATACAACTTGACACTTCTACACTTGGAAGCACATTCGACCAAGAGTCAAGTTTTTGGCGCCGTTGCCGGGGACAACTGGAGGTTATTAAAGCATTCCTCTACTGCTGAGAGGACATTGTGGAGCTGTGAACCTTTTCACAGCCTGGGTGACATCTAATTTTTTTTTCTCCTTCTCTTTGTTTATTTTTCATGATCTTTGATTATGTGCTCTTGTTTGTATGACTAGTTGGACTAGAGACCATACATCTCGACTGTTTAGGACACAATCATTGACATCTTTTAGCTCTGCATCATGTTCTGTAGAATCATCATCAGACACTGATAGCATCATGGCTGAAAATGAGCATCATGATAGGGAAGTGGAGAATCCAAACAGGACTCTTAGAGAATATCTTCAGCCTGTTAGCACTAGCACACCTTCTTGCATCATTTTACCTATTAATGCAAATGCTTTTAATTTCAAACCCGGGATGATTCCCTTGTTACCACACTTTCATGGTATAGAATCTGAAAACCCCTATTTGCATATCAAAGAGTTTGAAGAAGTGTGTTCCACATTCATGGATAGAACATGCACTGATGAAGTCATAAGATTGAAACTGTTTCCATTTTCCTTAAAAGACAAGGCTAAGACATGGTTGAATTCCTTAAGACCAAGATCCATTGGGACTTGGCAAGAAATGCAGACGGAATTTTTAAAGAAATTTTTTCCCATGCATAGAACCAATGCCTTGAAAAGACAGATCATGAATTTTGGCCAAAAGGATGTGAAAACATTTTATCATTGTTGGGAACGATTCAAAGACCTTTTAAATGCATGTCCCCATCATGGATATGAGAATTGGAGGGTCATTAGTTTTTTTTTATGAGGGGTTGCAACCAAAAATGAGACAATTTGTGGAGACCATGTGTAATGGAGCGTTTCTTAACAAAGAACCTGAGGAAGCCTTTGAATATTTTGATTATCTAGCTGAAAATGCACAATCATGGGATACATCTGATGTTCATGATAGGTCGGAAAGTTCAAGGACAATTTCAGGGGGTGGGAAATATAATCTGAGAGAAGTAGATGATTTGAATGCTAGGTTGGCTATGATTTCTAAGAAATTAGAAACCATAGAAATGAAGAAAGTGAATGAAGTACAAGCTGTACCTCAGATTACCTTAAACTGTAATATTTGTGAGGGCCAAGGGCATTCAACTAATGATTGCCCGACCATTCCTGCCTTCAAAGAAGTTCTCTTGGATCAATCTAATGTTGTTAATATGGTTGCTAAATCTTTTTTAGGTCCTTATTCCAACACTTACAATTCGGGATGGAGAAATCACCTTAATTTCAGTTGGAGAGGTGAACAAGCTGCTTTATCTACACCCAACATAGCTGGTCCTTCACAAATTGTACCCTACACTACCCCAGGAGGTCTAGGACCATCTCAATATGCCAACCACATGGTGCCAGCCCAGAAAAAGAACCTTGAAGACAATTTCCAGCAATTATCCACCAACTTTCAGCAGCTGTCCACCAATTTTCAGCAATTCATGCAAAGCCAAGCTGCTATAAATAGTCAAAATTCACAAGCCATTGCTGAGATTCGAGGGTCAGTCACAAGGTTGACTACAACCATGAGTGCTCAAGAGAAAGGGAAGTTCCCTGCACAATCTCAGCCTAATCCCCAAGGCCAAAACCACCAATTTCAAAGTGTGGCAGGAGATTCAAATGTCAAGCAAGTCAAGGCTATTACAACCTTGAGAAGTGGTAAGGTGATTGGCATTCCAGCTCAAGAGGTAGAAAAGAATGGTAACACTTCTAAACCTCCTTCTGAATATGAGGCACATAATCCTTTGAAATCTGAAAGTGTCCCAAGCACTACACTTGCACCTTTTCCTCAAAGGTTAGCCCCTTTGCACAAAGATAAGCATCACGCTGAAATTCTTGAAATTTTTAAGCAAGTTAGGATTAATATACCATTGTTAGATGCTATTCAACAGATTCCTACCTATGCTAAATTTTTAAAGGATTTATGTACCGTAAAAAGAAAATTGAATGTGCAAAAGAAAGCTTTTCTTACTGAGCAGGTTAGTGCTATTATCCAAACCAACACTCCTCCCAAATACAAGGACCCAGGATCCCCTACCATAGCTTGCATGATAGGGAGCTCAAAAATAGGCCAAGCATTATTAGACTTAGGTTCAAGTGTGAACTTATTGCCTTATAATGTTTATGTTCAGCTTGGATTGGGTGAATTGAAATCTACTTCTATCACATTGCAGTTGGCTGATAGGTCTATTAAGATTCCAAGGGGTGTTGTGGAAGATGTTTTGGTTCAAGTAGACAAATTCTACTATCCAGTAGACTTTGTCATACTCGACATGCAATTGACTAATCATTCTACCTTCCAAGCACCTGTTATCTTAGGAAGACCCTTCTTGGCTACTTCTAATGCACTCATAAATTGTAGAAGTGGAGTTTTAAAGTTGAGTTTTGGAAATATGACCTTGGAGCTAAATATTTTTAATCTTTGCAGGCAACCGCAAGAAGTTGAAGAAGTTCATGAAATGAATTTGCTGGAAAATTTCATTGATGAAAATTCTGCACATTACTTTCAACTTATTGACTCTTTAGAGGAATTTGAAGAAGATTTGAAAATATTTGATAATGTTACTAACTCATCTCTTGTTTCCTCAATAGGTCAACAAGTTACTCCACCATGGAGGCCAAAATTTGAGCAACTTCCACAATTGACATCAACCCTCAAACCTTCGGAGGAGCAATCCCCAACTTTGGACTTCAAACCTCTTCCATTGGAGTTGAAGTATGCTTTCTTAGGACCACAAAGCACCTTCCCTGTGGTAATTTCTTCTCACTTAACTAGTGAACAAGAAGATAAATTGCTAGAGGTCCTTAAGAAGCATAAAAAGTCTATTGGGTGGACAATGGCTGATATAAAAGGTATAAGTCCCTTGGAATGTACCCATAGGATTTATTTAGAAGATGATGCAAAGCCTTCGAGGGAAATGCAAAGAAGGTTGAATCCCACAATGAAGGAAGTGGTTAAAGGTGAGGTGTTGAAATTGCTTGATGTGGGTATCATTTACCCCATCTCGGATTGCAAATGGGTAAGTCCTATTCATGTAGTTTCAAAAAAATCCGAGCTTACCATTGTTAAAAATGAACAAAATGAATCGATTCCTACAAGGATTCCTACTGGTTGGCGCATGTGTATAGATTATAGGAAGTTGAATGCTGCCACTAGGAAAGATCATTTTCCTTTGCCTTTTCTTGATCAAGTGTTAGAAAAAGTTGCTGGACATGCCTTTTATTGTTTCTTAGATGGATTCTCCGATTACTATCAATTAGAAATAGCACCAGAGGATCAAGAAAAGACCACCTTTACTTGTCCTTTTGGTACTTTTGCTTTTAGGAGAATGCCTTTTGGTTTATGCAATGCACCAGCAACTTTTCAAAGATGCATGCTTAGCATCTTTAGTGACATGATTGAAAACACTCTAGAAGTGTTTATGGATGATTTTTCTGTATTTGGTGATTCATTTGAGAGTTGTTTAACCAATTTACAAGCTGTTTTGGCCAGATGTGAAGAGAAGCAATTGCTACTCAATTGGGAGAAGTGCCATTTCATGGTACAACATGGCATTGTTCTGGGACATATTGTTTCATCTAGAGGACTTGAAGTAGATAGAGCAAAAATTGAGTTGATTTCTAAACTTCCTACACCTAAGTCAATTAAAGACATTAGATCTTTTCTTGGGCATGCGGGTTTTTATAGGAGATTTATCAAAGACTTTAGCTCTACTTCTAAGCCTCTATGTAAGCTATTGATGAATGATGTAAAATTTGATTGGACACCCGAGTGTCAAGAAGCTTTTTGTCGGCTTAAAACTTTGCTAACCACTGCTCCTATTCTTCAACCTCCTGATTGGTCACTTTCTTTCGAAATCATGTGTGATGCAAGTGATTTTGCTATAGGAGCTGTTCTTGGACAGCGTAAGAACAAACTTCCTTATGTCATTTACTATGCAAGTAAAACTTTGAATTTTGCTCAAAAAAATTATTCTACTACTGAAAAAGAATTACTTGCTGTGGTATTTGCTTTAGAGAAGTTTCGTGCATATATTCTTGGTTCTCCTATAGTCATATTTACTGACCATGCAGCTCTCAAGTATTTATTGACAAAGAAAGATGCAAAACCAAGGTTGATTAGATGGATACTTTTACTCCAGGAGTTCAATATTATCATCAAGGACAAGAAAGGAGTAGAGAATGTGGTAGCCGACCATTTGTCTAGGATCACAGTTGCTGAAACTGAACAACCGACACCTGTTCTTGATTCTTTTCCTGATGAACATCTTATGTTAGTTGAAAATTTGCCTTGGTTTGCTGATATAGTAAATTTCTTGGTGACAGGACAAACACCACCTCATTGGAGCGCTCAAGATACACGGAAATTCATGCATGAGGTGAGATTGTTCTTCTATGATGATCCTTACCTTTTCAAGTATTGTTCAGATCAAATCATTAGGAAGTGTGTGCCCAATGACGAAATTTCTGGTGTCTTAAATTTTTGCCATACGGAAGCTTGTGGTGGGCATTTTTCAGCCCACAAAACAGTGGCCAAAATTCTTCAAAGCGGATTTTATTGGCCAACCATGTTCAAGGATGCCTTTAGTTTTTGTAAAACTTGTGAACCTTGTCAGAAATTAAGAGGAATCACTAGGAGAAATATGATGCCTATGCAACCCATACTAGTGATTGAAATTTTTGATTGTTAGGGGATAGATTTTATAGGACCATTTCCTTCTTCTTATGGCTATTTATACATTTTGCTTGCTGTTGACTATGTTTCTAAGTGGGTTGAGGCAATCCCTTGCAAATCTAATGATCATCAAGTTGTTTTAAAATTTTTAAAAGAAAACATTTTTGCAAGGTTTGGCATGCCTAAAGCCATAATCAGTGATAATGGCACTCATTTTTGTAACAAGCATTTCTCGGCCTTAATGAAGAAGTATGCTATTCATCATAAAATCTCTACTCCCTATCATCCTCAAACCAATGGACAAGCTGAACTAGCAAATAGGGAGATTAAAAACATTCTTGAAAAAACAGTTAACCCAAACAGGAAGGATTGGTCTTTGAGATTGTCTGATGCCTTGTGGGCTTATAGAATAGCCTTTAAAACCATTTTGGGCATGTCTCCATATAGACTAGTGTATGGTAAGGCTTGCCATTTGCCTGTAGAGTTGGAACATAGAGCGTATTGGGCCATTAAGCAATGCAATTTTAACATTGATAAAGCTGGTTGTGTGAGAAAATTGCAGTTGTCTGAGTTGGATGAGTTGAGGAAGGATGCCTACAACAACTCTAAGTTGTCCAAAGAAAGAATGAAGAATTTCCATGACAAACACATCCAACGTAAGACTTTTGAGCCTAATCAAAAAGTGTTATTGTACAACTCTCAGTTACACTTGTTCCCTGGTAAGTTAAGGTCTCGATGGAGTGGGCCTTATGTGGTACAAACTGTTTTTCCTCATGGTGCTATAGAGATAATGAATCCTCTCAATGGTAACATTTTTAAGGTTAATGGTCAAAAGCTCAAGCCTTTTATTTCTAACTTTGCACATGAGGAATCTACTCTACATTTGCTTGATCCTAATTGATGGTTCTTGATCTATCCATCTCTTTTCATTGTTTTCTTTTGTTCTTCAGTTTTTATTTTTATTTTGGCTGCATTCCTTTCAAAGCTATCCAAGTACTTCCTTTTCCTCTTTCCTTCAGTTTTTTCGTTGAATTTTTTGGCTCTTCTGTTAGTTGTTTTGCCCCTTAACTACTCTCTTTGTATAAATTCTTTCGTTTCTCTTGCATCATTGAGGACAATGCTACAACCTAGTTGGGGGATGGAAGAGAATTTATTTCTCTGTTTGCATGCCTTAGACATATTTTGGTTCACTTAAAAAAAAAAAAAAAAGATTTGTTGAGGTCATGGAACATGTGGAATGTAGTGCAAATAAGAGTTTATGTCAAAAGAGGGATTTATCCATTTTATTTAGTTGTTAAACCAAGGGAAAGATGTTAAAGTTTTGCTAAAACACACACAACACATACCCGGAAGGCCTAGAAAGACTACATTGAGTCATTGTTGGTTGATTTACACTTCAAATTATTTGAGACTCTAATGAACCATATCCTAATGGCTTAGGAAGAGATCTGAAATGAATTAAATGAGAAAAGGGACAAGCCAGGGATCCAAAAAAAAAAAAAAATCCTTTAGGTAGACTAGTGGTAAGGGCTGACTTGTGAAAGTGTGGATAGGTGCACATTCATAGGTCCGATTCCCCCACTAGGAAATCTAAAAACATAAAAAAATAAAAATTACATTTGTGTAGTGGAAAAGGCTACCTATTACCGGGGTCCTTACAAAAAAAAAAAAAAGTAAGCGCTTTTCAAAGTGTAATGGCGTGAAAGCCGCCACTACAATGGTTTTGAATTAGAGTAAGACCATGTTGTTTTCTCAGATTGGTTGTTGTGATTAAAACTGTTAATCTCTCTTGGTAGTCGATCTTGGAATTCTAACCCAATTTCCATGCACTTGAAAGAAAGCAAGCTTTGTTACATGTAATTCCCTTGGTTGATTAACTAAATTGTGTATAAATCTCTTAGTTGAAACAAAATTCAGATTAATCTATCTCCAGTGCTCTTAAACTCAACAAGTCTATTTCATGGCATGTGATTGTCGAACTTCTTTTGAAATTGTAGTTGGAAATCTCACCTTTGCATGAATTCATTCACTTTTTTTGCTAGAGTCTAGCAAAAAGCTAGTTTGGGGGTGTGATAAATGGTTAGAATTGCATAATTAAATTGTTTAAATGAGTGATTTATTTTATCAAATAAGAATTGAACACTTAATTATGCATCAAATTCTAATATTGAATGTCAAAATAATTGATGCCAATATTTTTGCACATCAAAGCCTCATATTTGCCCTTGAAATACATAAACTATAATATCAATTCATTTATATATTGTAGGGCATTTATGGAAGCAAAGAAAGAATGGGACCTATGAGAAAATAGAGAAGTTAACTATGGTTTTATGGAATCTCATCTAATAGAGATCAAATGCACACATTCGGACCATGCAGTGGACACACATGCACACATGCAGAAAAATGCAAACATGCAGACCAACACAGCACACATGCAGAAAAATGCAAACATGCAGGATCACATGCTCACATGCAGAAAAATGCAAACATGCAGGAACACATGCACACATGAAGAAAAGTGCAAGCACCATTCGGACACCATGCAGCAGACCAGTTCACACATGCATGACAGCAACCACTCATTCAGATCACACCAACTCACACATGAAGAAAAGTGCAAGAACCATTCGGACACCAAGCAGTGGACACCATGCAGTAGACCAGTTCACACATGCATGACAGCAACCACTCATTCGGATCACACCAAGCAGCAGAAAGCATTCGGACACCACACAACCTGCATGTTGCAGAACACAATGCACATGCAGACCAACATGCACACATGCACATATGCAGACGTAGAGCAACAGGAGAAGAAATGGACTTAACACATGCAGTAAACATGCAGACCAGTAAACATACAGCAGCAGAAAGCATTCAGACAACAGCACACCAATGCAGAAAACATGTTGCTGGAAGCAGCATATCTGATTTCAGCTTTTGGCATGTGATTCCACCGAAGGTGTCATTAAAGCTGAGAGATGGAAGACAACTACACGGAAAGCAGCAGCAAGAGATCACATGGGATCACACAGACAGACGGGCTGACCTTTGGCTATTTATTTTTCAACCTGCTTTTATAACGCTGGTTCGTTCATGGAAGGGGCAGATAGTTTTTGTGTTTTCATACATTATTACTTTACTTTTCGTTTAGACTAGAGGGGTTGGGGTTGGTTTTATTTTTTTCATTCTTGCTTTCTGTTTTGGACGCTAGCAGCAAATTTTTTGTTGTTTTCTTTTGGTCGTTCACTCGGCTACATCAGTTTGTTTTGAGCTTTAAGTGTTATTTTATTTTCTTTTCTTTTGATTTAGTAGCTAAGCTTTCTTTTCATTGTTTCTTTCATTTTTACATTCAGCTACAGCAGAACCTAGCTTAGTTTTTGGAGTTGTTAGTTTTCTGATTAGTTCTTAGCTTTTTTTCTTTCTTTCTTTTTGTAGAGTAGCTTAGCTTAGATTTTTATTTTCTTTCATTTTCATTCGATGCAGTAGTTTTATTTGGAGTTTATTACTTTCTTTCATTTTCATTCCGTGTTGTAGCAGTTTTATTTTTATTTCATTTTCGTTTAAGAGGGTATCTTTATTTTTATTTGGCTGCTTCTTCGCTTTATTTTTCTAGGTTGCTCTTCATTCTATTTTCTGCAATATACGTTTCAGTTTTTATTTTAGTGATTGTTCTCCTGTGGGCAGTGGCAACATCTTTAGGATTTATCTCATTCGGATATTTTCTCAGATTTTGTCATGACTCAACTTAGATTTATTTTTATCGCTAGAAACATCATGTGTAGCTAATTTTAGAAACTCGGGTTGTGGAATGAGATTTAATTTATTTTAGGTTCTAGTTTAGTGCAATATTTTGTGATTGATTGTTGATTTCACTATATTACTAGTCGGATTTAAATTGAAAAAAGATTGCGACTCTTGCTCTTGTTTTGTTGTTGACGTAAGGCACAACAAAAGCTTGCAAATTATCAAGGCTTCTCTCGATTCTTTGTTAATGTGTGTTTGGCTAGTAAAGTAGAGAATCCCTTAGAAAAAAAATATTGAAAAACTTGAGCATAACTTTTTGTCTTCCGATTATCAATGCCTTGATTGGGTTGTTAATCGAGAAAATTATCTAGAATCCAAAATAAAGAGAATCTCAAACCCAACCCAACTGTTCGTTAATCTGTTTGTTTTAGAAACTCTAATTTCAACTTCAATTATCTTCTTGCATTGCATTTGAATTTTATTTTCATCTCTCATACTTCATTCATTTGTTACTCACAAATCTCTTATACGCTTTGATAACCCGTTGTCCCTGTGGAATACGATCCTGGACTTATCCTTGATACAACTTGACACTTCTACACTTGGAAGCACATTCGACCACGAGTCATCGAGACCCAAGGTATACGTCGCAGTTCTGGAAGAGTTTGCAGGCAGCTTTGGGTACTAAGTTGAAGTTCAGTACTGCATATCACCCGCAGACAGACGGCCAATCAGAGCGCACCATTCAGATTCTTGAAGACCTGTTGCGAGCATGTGTCTTGAAATTTCAAGGGAGTTGGGAAAACCATTTGCCGCTCATCGAGTTTGCATATAATAATAGCTTCCATGCGACCATTCAGATGGCTCCCTATGAAGCTCTTTATGGGAGGAAGTGCAGATCGCCCTTGTGTTGGGATGAAGTCAGGGAGAGTAAGATTATTGGACCCGAAATAATTCAAGAGATGCAAACCCAAATCTGGATCATCAGAGATAAAATGGCGGCAGCTCAGAGCCACCAGAAAAGCTACGCTGATACCAGGAGGAGAGAGTTATCTTTTGAAATTGGTGATTGGGTTTATCTCAAAGTCTCTCCCATGAGAGGTGTTAAGCGTTTTGGTAAGAAGAGGAAACTGGATTCGAGGTATGTCGGCCCTTTTCAGATTCTGGAGAAGGTAGGGTCCGTCGCCTATAGAGTTGCTTTGCCAGAGTATTTTGGGGATATTCATGATGTCTTCCACGTATCATCCCTGAAGAAGAGCTTTGGACAGCAAGAGCCACGCTTCATTGACCCAGAGGGTATTCAGTTGCAACCGGATCTCACTTATGAGGTTGTTCTGTCACAGATCATAGATTGGAAGGAGCAACGGTTGAGGTCCAAGACGATACCTTTGGTTAAGGTGGCGTGGGGAGATCCGTTAGCTCAGGACTTCTCTTGGGAGCGAGTCGCGGACATGAGGGAGCAGTACCCATACTTGTTTGAGTAATGAAGGTACGTATCTTAATCTTGGTCACAGATGGTTTATGTGATTTTATGTGACTTGCTTTAAGTTGGTGGTTGATCTTGCAAATTTCGAGGACGAAATTTGTTTTTAAGGGGGGGGAGGATGTGATGACCCGCTTTTGCGTGTATTTTCACTGAAGGGTTGTTTTTAATTTAATTAATATATTAGTTTATTTTATTTAAATTATTGCGTTTTAAAATTGGTTTTTATTTGTTGGATGTTGTGTTTTATTTATTTATTCGTGTTACGATTTTTAATCTCGTTCTCGGCGGATTTGTTTTGTTTTCCGGAGTGAGGATTGAACCTCATTTCTTTCCTACATCTTTTCTTTTCCCTTTTTTCTTTTTCTCTTTTTCTCTTTTCTTTCTTTTTCTTTTTCTTCTTCCTCTTCTTTTTCCTTCCCGCGAAACCCCTCCCCCCCCGTTCGTCTCTCTCTCTCCCCCCTTCCACGCCGGTTTCAACCTCAGCCCCGACCCACTGCCGTTCGGCCACCGTGGCCGACACCACCCCCGCCGGTCGAAACCCCTCCTGCCGGCGCACCACCCCACCGAACCCCAGCCCCATCCGGCCAACCGTTTGGCCGGAAAATGCCCAACAAGCCCCACGGATTTTGCCCCGATCCACCGCCGTCGCTCCACCTCCGGCCACCACCTCTTCACCACTTCATCACCGGTTCCTTGCCATCCTAACCTACCCATTTCCAGCCTCTAATAGCCACCGGAACAGCTCCCACGAACTAGCTTTCCATTTTGGGAGATTCGGCCATCAACCACCGTTTTCGCTGCCACCCACGGCCAAACTTCACTTCCACTAGTTTCATAATCATCCTTAGACCATTCCCTATCAATCCCAAGCCTTGGTTTGTCCCCGTTCAAAAGTGGGTATTTTACAACCCACGGCCACAGTGAATTTTCACTGTTACGTTGCTTTCCTTCCGCCGTTTGCAACGCTGCAAGCTTTCTAAAAATACCGTATAGCGTTGTAAGTATTTTTCAAACTCTACTTTTAGATTTAAATATATTTTTCCCTTACAATAAATTATTGATGCTGGTTGGTTGATTCCGGACTGAGTCCGAGGAGTTCGGGGGTCGGATGGATTGAGGACGGAGTGCTTGGTTTTGGTTGTTTGTGATTGCTTGATTTTATTTGAGCCATGAGGCGTGAGTTGCATTTTGTGTATATGTGCATTTTATTTATTTGAGAAAATCCGTTTTTTGGCGTAAATGGTTTTTGGGTGCGTGTGTTACACGAGCCCAAGCCGGGATGGGTTATTATCTCGGTGGAGCTCCTCTGGTCACTCGGGAGTGGATAAAACTGAGTGACATCCCCTGGACGACCGGAACGCACGATACGGTAACGCTGTCGTGTCGACTCCGTGGTCCCTAGAGTGGCGGGGACTAGAGGATGGCCCGGCCAGGTACGCGCGAGGCGCGAGTCTGGGCATCGCTCATTTAGGTGTCACATGCGTAGTCGTTACTTGCGGTGTGGCACAGAGCCAGGTTATGTGGGTAATCCCTAGGGGAGATCATGGTGCATGCATAACTGGATTGTTTTTATAGTTTTCGGATGTGGGCCATTTTCTGGGAAAATGGCGATGCTTAGTTTCGAGGTTTTTGATCCATTTTCTGGGAAAATGGTGGTTTGGGCCATTATCTGGGATAATGGTGAGGCTTGGTTTTAAGGATATGTTTTTGTGGGCCAAATGGGTTTTTGGCGTGCGTGTAAAAATCATGTTTTATGGCGCATGTGCATTGGTTTTTATTTCATGCATAATGTTTGAGTTTTATATGTTTTTATCTAGTGGTGTTTGGAGTTTACTTACCTGCGGTACCATTTTTGGTACCGTAGATTTTGGTGCAGAGATCGAGGATGAGGAGGAGGAGGCTAAGCCAGAGGATGCGGCTCTGCCGGGGTGCTGATGTTATGTTTTGTATTTAGTTTAAAATTATATTTGTGTCTTGTAATATTTATTTATGTATGTTTTGAATAGCTTTGTATTAAACAAGAAAAATTCTGGTACTTAGTTATTGACTTGCTTTTCGCTGCGTATTTCTCGTGCACATTGGTCGCTTTTTCACACACTTGGCACACGTCGATAGGATGATGACCACACGGGTCATCATCCGGACGTCTCGATTTTTCCCGTGTTCGTGCGTGGGGATTTGGGGGCGTCACATTGCTCTCCTGAATTTCATCCAGTTTTGATGAAATGACCACTGGTAATGTCTCTGCCTGGCCTAAAAATGCATATTTGAGATCAGCAGGTAGAGGTTTCAAGTCGAGTTTTGGTGTTTGCACACTTGAAGGGAGAGACACAACATCATGAGGCGGTAATTCCTCAAAACGTGTTCTCCATTTATCAGTGTCCATTATAGGAGTAGATTCTAGCAAAAAATTCATAGATGCAAGTACAGAATCATCATCAAAATTTGCACCATGAACCAAACAAGCCTCAAGTGGGTCAGAAAAACTTGACAAATCAAATTTATTTTGAACAAGAGTTTGGATCAGATTTACTTCATGCACATCATCATCATCACCAGGTTGTTTACAAATATTGAAAATATTCAACTCCAAAGTCATGTTACCAAAAGATATTATCATCACACCACTCCTACAATTTATTAAAGCATTTGAGGTCGCAAGGAATGGCCTACCCAAAATTATAGGAATTTGAGTGCAAACATCAAAGATAGGTTCTGTGTCCAAAACAATGAAATCCACTGGGAAATAAAATTTGCCTACTTGAACTAGCACATCCTCAACTATCCCTCTCGGTATTTTAATTGAACGGTCAGCAAGTTGGAGTGTTACCTTGGTGGGTTTAAGTTCACCAAGACCCAACTGCTCATATACCGAGTAGGGTAGAAGGTTAACACAAGCTCCGAGGTCAAGTAAAGCTTTTTCAATTTTAAAATTTCCAATCACGCAGGAAATTGTTGGACAACCCGCGTCTTTGTACTTAGGAAGAGAATTGTTCTGGAGGATGGCGCTTACCTGCTCAGTGAGAAAAGCCTTCTTCTGCACCTTCATTGTACACTTCACTGTGCATAAATCTTTCAAAAATTTAGCATACGATGGAATTTGTTTGATTGCATCTAACAAAGGAATGTTGATTTTTACTTGTTTGAAAATTTCAAGAATATCAGCATTTTGAACCAACTTGTGAGAATGTTGCAATCTTTGGGGAAATGGAGCAGGTATTGGGGCTTTCACAGGCACATCCAATTCAACCTTCTCAAGTTCACCATCATTCTTGGAATTTAAAGAGTTGTTGGTCTCATCAACTTTCGTTGTTGAAATACTCTTATCAATTATTTTTCCACTGCGTAGAGTGGTGATGGACTTGGCATGTTCAAATTTTGAATCAGAGGGATTTGAATTTCTTACCTCAAATTTACCTTTGGGATTTGGTTGAGGTTGAGCAGGAAACTTACCCTTTTCTTGAGCATGCAACGCAGAGGTCAAGTCGCTAAAAGAACTTCTCATCTCAGTAATGGCCTGCATCGTCTGAGTGTTGATATTTGCTTGTCCCTGCATAAAAGCCTGTAATGTTTCCTCAAGGGTTTTCTTATGTGGAGGCACATAAGGACTAGAAGAATATGGTCCTTGAGGATTTTGATTTGAATTGGACTCATTCCTCCAACTAAAATTAGGGTGCTTTCTCCATCCAGGATTATATGATTCCGAATAAGGAGAAGAAAATGGTCTCCTATAGGAATTCATGACATTTGCTTGTTCGTGCAACACCTCTTTAAAAACAGGGATTGTTGGACAATCCTGAGTTAGGTGTCCACTAATCTCACAAATGCCACAATTTTCTTCTTCTTTTTCACTGGCCTTAACCGGATTTACCTTCCTAACCTCCATGGCTTCGACTTTTCTTGTCAGACTTGCTATCCTAGCATTCACATCATCATTTCCTTTAAGAACATACATACCTTCTTGAGACATGGCACTGAGTTTGGGCTTATTTGACCGATCAAAACGATCTGTGTTATCCCAAGATTGGGCATTTTCAGCTAACTGGTCAAAATAGTCCCAAGCGTCATCAGGATCTTTATTTAGAAAATCACCGTTACACATCATTTCTACAAACTGACGCATTTGAGATGTTAAACCTTCATAGAAGAAACTAATGGTGCGCCAAGTCTCATAGCCATGATGTGGGCAAGTTAGCAACAATTCTTTAAAACGTTCCCAATACTGAAAAAATGTTTCATTTTCCTTTTAAGAAAAATTCATAATATTTCTGCGAAGAGTGTTGGTCCTATGAGTAGGAGAAAACTTTTTTAGAAATTCCCTTTGCATTTCTTGCCATGTGCCAATAGATCTTGGTCTCAAGGAGTTCAACCAATTTTTAGCTTTTTCTTTCAAAGAGAATGGAAACAACTTTAATCTAACAACATCATCATTGATAGTTTGGTTTTGTAAAGTTGTACAAACTTCTTCAAATTCTTTTCGATGCAAATAAGGACTTTCTAAATCTAAGCCATGAAACTTGGGAAGTAATTGGATTACTCCCGGTTTTAAATCAAAATTTCCCATATTCGTAGGAAAAATCATGCAAGATGGAGTACTTGTCCTTGTAGGCTGCAAATATTCGCGCAAAGTTCTCATTGGCGGATTATTTTGTGCCTCTTCATTTTCTTGTTCGTCATGAACACTACGATTGTCAGCCATGGTATTAGAATGAGAATTTTTAGAATCACCTGACAAAGTATCAACAAATTCTTTTAAAACAATTTCCTCTCTTCTCAATCTACCCGTTTGATCACGTTGCCACGAGATCATTCATCATAGAGGATCGAGCACATTCAAAAAGTAAAAACAAAATGCAAAACAAGCAAGAAAGTAAAAGAAAAAAAATTTTGGAACGAGATTACCAATTGGTATGAATATGGAAGCAATGTTACATGCTCTGTTTTCCGTAAAAAAAAATCGTACCTGCAAAAAGAATATGAAAAACAATTAGCAAAAGATTACAAATTTTTTTTTTTCTAAAAAACAATTATCACACGTTGCAATCCCCGGCAACGGCGCTAAAAACTTGTTGCGCCTAAACTTTGACTCAAATTAATGAACCAAAAATTTAGTGCAGTTTTACCTGCAAGTATACAGGTGTTGTAGTATCTTACAGGATCGAATCCACAGGGATTGACTTTTGTGATAAAGAAAATAAATTCAGACAATGAAACGATATTACTAAAAGAAACGTGCAATCAAATGAAGATTGATAAAATAACTAAATCAAACTAAAATGATAAAATGAATTGATATGGAAAAAGACTAAGGTTTCGAGGATCCGTTTAATAATTTATGATATTGTTTCAGATCGATTTACTTCAATTAAACTAGAATAATGATTCTGTTTAATTGGAAAATTTAACATTTAAGATCAAGAAAAATAGTCGCTTATGATTGAGCGTGAACGATTGATGATTAAAACATTTACAAATCTATTTGAATACCACAGGGATTCCTCAAGCATTCACTGTATTCGGAAATCACAATGAATCAAGACGAGTATATAGATAATCAAAATATCCAATAATAAAATCTTTCAATCGATCAAGCTCGCAAAATAGATTTTATGTGGATCCGGAAATAATATTTAAATCATTAAACTCACCTCTAACCTTAGTATGAAAATTTAGCCAACCATATTTATTACAAATACTATAGAATCATATAAGTATTCTCCATTAAATAACTAACACAAGAAATATTAAGCAATAACTTAGAAACAACAAAATCTGAAATCCAATTGATACAGAGGAATAAATCAGAGATTGAATTCCATCCGTCTCTTCTAAATGAAAATGAATCAATACAAGAGCTTTACGCCACAAGTAAAAAAAAACATCCACTCCGAATGAAAAGCAAGGAAATGGAAACAGCACAACACCTCCCTTTCTTCCACTCACAAGTCCCCTACTCTATTCAATTCCAACACATGAATTTATTCCAACCAATAAAAACTAAGAAACCGACTTGCTCTCCCACTAAGAAACCGACTTCTTCTTTCTTCTTTTAATCAAGACTCAAGCACCAACTTACCTCTTCTAGCCATCATGACTTTTCTCTCTTTTTGCTTACTTAGGACCGACGGATTCAATGGGTCTTTACTCTCAGCAAACTCCACCTCACTTACATCAAACTGACTACACACTTCCAAGAAAAAAATAATTCCAGCCGTCTCCCTTTAACTCCAGCTAATCACCTTTACATAATTCTCTCTATGTTTCTTCCCACGTCTCACTCTCCCTCTCTCCAACCGATTCCTTCCTTCTACCATCAACCAAGATAAATCCCAACCAATTAATTAACTCCACCTATTTCTTTTCAACCCAGAAAATTCCAACTGACCTCTCTTAATTCTTTCTCTTCTCACCTCAAATCTCTCTCTCTACTCATGACCAACACACCTCAACTCCTCTCTATCCCCCACGTAACCCTTTCACTCTACACCCCCCGATTGCTCTCCTCTCTCTTTTATTTACGTCCAGCAATATATATATATATATATATCTGCTTCTAGTCGGTCCAAACTCCCTCACAATTCATTCCCCCTTCAATCACCACCGATTGTCACCTTTTATAGACTCCCACGTGAAGATTATAACTCCCTTAATGCAATTTAAGCACGGCACTTCCTTTTTTTTTCTGCACGTCTCCCTCTCTACAAGTCAAGCACGACTCTTATATTCAATGTACAACTCTCTCCAATCCAAGTAATGCACGGCACGGCACTTCAATTTCTACTCACCCACCAAAAAAATAATTTTAAATTCACACTTGTTGAAAACTCAAGCACAGCACTTTCTCTTCTCTTGTACCTACTGCACCGTTCAGCAACATATATATATAGCTGCCTCTAGTCGGTCTTCCTCCAATCCCAATTGCAGCTGACTTCTCATAAACAATAACCACCAACTTTCTAAAGTGTCTCTTTCCACAAGTCAAGCACAGCAATCCTCACTCTAATTTCGTCCACTTTAACTGCACCAACGGACATGAGAGCTTCCAAATATTTGATTGATCTGCTTACCACGTTTACAGCACCGAAATGTAGCTTTCAATTTTCACCTCTTATCAACATAGAAGTCAAGCTAAATAACAAGAAGTTGCAGCCTCAAGCCTTATGTTCATACTCCACCAAAAGTCTTCGTCTTTTTTTTTTTTTTAGCTGTTGAAGTACACCACTTTCTTCATGTAAATTTTATTTGAACTGAAAATAAGAGATAAAAATAGCACTCAAATACAAATTAAAAGAAAAATAGATTATCAAAAATAGACTATATATGTGAGGAAATATTGTCCCATTAAATTATAGTTATCAAATTAAGCATAAACATGATACCAATCAATTAAAAATCACAACTCGTATTTATGCTTATTAACTATTTTTCCATCTAAAACCAATAATAGTGTCATGAAGAATTTAAAATACATTGGTTTTAAATAGCTAAAACATGCAATATTTCAGCTCAATCAGCCATGATGTGGGCAAGTTAGCAACATTTCTTTAAAACGTTCCCAACACTGAAAAAATGTTTCATTTTCCTTTTGAGAAAAATTCATAATATTTCTGCGAAGAGTGTTGGTCCTATGAGTAGGAAAAAACTTTTTTAGAAATTCTCTTTGCATTTCTTGCCATGTGCCAATAGATCTTGGTCTCAAGGAGTTCAACCAATTTTTAGCTTTTTCTTTCAAAGAGAATGGAAACAACTTTAATCTAACAACATCATCATTGATAGTTTGGTTTTGTAAAGTTGCACAAACTTCTTCAAATTCTTTTAGATGCAAATAAGGACTTTCTGAATCTAAGCCATGAAACTTGGGAAGTAATTGGATTACTCCCGGTTTTAAATCAAAATTTCCCATATTCGTAGGAAAAATCATGCAAGATGGAGTACTTGTCCTTGTAGGCTGCAAATATTCGCGCAAAGTTCTCATTGGTGGATTATTTTGTGCCTCTTCATTTTCTTGTTCGTCATGAACACTACGATTGTCAGCCATGGTATTAGAATGAGAATTTTTAGAATCACCTGACAAAGTATCAACCAATTCTTTTAAAACAATTTTCTCTCTTCTCAATCTACCCGTTTGATCACGTTTGCCACGAGATCATTCATCATAGAGGATCGAGCACATTCAAAAAGTAAAAACAAAATGCAAAACAAACAAGAAAGTAAAAGAAAAAATTTTGGAACGAGATTACCAAATGGTATAAATATGGAAGCAATGTTACATGCCCTGTTCTCCATGAAAAATCGTACCTGCGAAAAGAATATGAAAAACAATTAGCAAAAGATTACTAAATTTTTTTAAAAAAAAAAAAAAAATTATCACACGTTGCAATCCCCGGCAACGGTGCCAAAAACTTGTTGCGCCTAAACTTTGACTCAAATTAATGAACAAAAAATTTAGTGTAGGTTTACCTGCAAGTATACAGGTGTTGTAGTATCTTACAGGATTGAATCCACAGGGATTGACTTTTGTGATAAAGAAAATAAATTCAGACAATGAAACGATATTACTAAAAGAAACGTGCAATCAAATGAAGATTGATAAAATAACTGAATCAAACTAAAATGATTTATGATGATTCCGTTTAATTGGAAGATTTATCATTTAAGATGAAGAAAAATAATTGCTTATGATTGAGCGTGAACGATTGATGATTAAAACGTTCACAAATCTATTTGAATACCACAGGGATTCCTCAAGCATTCACTGTATTCGGAAATTACAATGAATCAAGATGAGTATAGAGATAATCAAAATATTCAATAATAAAATCCTTCAATCGATCAATCTCTTAGAATAAATTTTACGTGGATCCAAAAAAAAATATTTAAATCATTAAACTTCACCTCTCACCTTAGTATTAAAATTTAGCCAAACATATTTATTACAAGTATTATAAAAATCATATAAATATCCTTCATTAAATAACTAAAATAAAATACAAGAAATACTAGGAAATAACTTAGAAACAATAAAATTTGGAACCCAATTGATACAAAGGAATAAATCAGAGATTGAATTCCATCCGTCTCTTTTAAACGAAAATGAATAAACACGAGAGCTTCACGCCACAAGTGAAAAACATCCACTCCGAATGAAAAGCAAAGAAACGGAAACCAACATAATGAAAACAAGAACAAAGTGCTGAGTCCATCCCATGCCGACTCAAAATAAAACAACAAAAAGGCAATAACCCAGTTTCATGCCCATGGACTTTCTCTCTCAATTCCAACCACTGACCGACTCTCCTCTCTACTTCCCTCTACAATCAACCAAGATAAATCCCAGCCAATTAAATTACTCCAGCACGTCTCCCTCTCAACTCACACGTCTACCTCTCTTGTTCAATGAATCAAGCACCGACTTACCTCTTCCAGCACAACACAACTCCCTACACATCTGCCTCTCTATTTCTGGAAATTGCCCACCGATTGCCTTTTTTCACTCCTTCAATTCTCTCTTGCCTACCGACTTCTTACCTCTCCAATTCTCTCAACTCCCCACGTACATATGTCCTTCTTTGGAAAATTAATCCCAGCTGACACTCACTATAGACTTCCACGTCTCACTCTCCCTCTCTCCAACCGACCTCACACAGCACCAACCAATTATGATCTCCACTCTCAACCTTTAACTCCAGCAAATCATGCACCGACTCTACTATCTCTTCTCTCCCTCTCTACTCATGACGAACACACCTCAACTCCCCTCTATCCCCCACGTAAACTGCCCCACAACTCCTACACCCACCGATTGCTTCTCCCTTTCATTTACGTCCAGCAATATATATATATAGCTGCTTCAAGTTGGTTCAAACTCCCTCCTCCAATCACAATTCATTCCACTTCAATCACCACCGATTTTCACTTTCACTCCCCTTCAATCACGGCACCTCTCTTTCTTTACACACCAACCAACTAATATTCAACTCATGCACCGATTTCTCTCTTCAATTCAATCAAACACCTATTTTCTCTCATCACTCCTACACGTCTCCCTTGGTTGAAAAATTAAGCACGGCACTTCTCTACTCACCCACTCTCCTATCTCTTCTCTCCGTCCACTTTAGCTGCACCAACCTTCTTTCTTTTTTATTTTTTTTTCAGCCCACATGCCTTCACGTTTCAGCTCCCTTTTTAGACTTTGACTTTGCATGTATTTATCCACCGCAAAACATTTTTTTCATCGCATATGTTTATAAACATTCAAGATAAGAAAGTCACCACCGAAGAATCATCTTCAGTATCTTTTTTCAGCTGCCAAGTACACTTCCTTCCTTCTCTTCTCAATTAATATGCACTTTTAGTCGAGAGTTCCAACCGAATTCCATTTGAATTTTATTTAAGCTGAAAATAAAAAGAAGAAAAATAACACTCAGAAATAAATTAAAAGAAAAATAGATTAGAAAAATAGACTATATATGTAAGAAAATATTGTCCCATTAAATCATAGTTATAAAATTAAGCATAAACATGATATCAATCAATTAAAAATCATAACTCGTATTTATGCTTATTAACCATTTTTTTTTATCTAAAACCAATAATAGTGTCACGAAGAATTTAAAATACATTGGTTTTAAATAGCTAAACTATACAATATTTCAGCTCAATCAATAGACAATCCCCAAAAACCCTAAGTAAACAATGCGTCGGGTACTGTAATCCTAGTGAGACGTAAAATTATAACTTTCCAAATAAACCATTGGCCAAAAATACAAGGCCTTCCCAAAAATAACCCTAGTCCATTAGAAATAAGACATACGTGGGCCAAGCATCCTCAAGCCCACTTCTTCTCAACTAATAATAAAATACCGTTAAACAAATTGAAAGCCTTAACAACAATAGGCCCAATCTTTAAGTCATGTCTTCCATAGCTTGTATCAAGTGGATCAAAACTGGTTCTTTTTCCTTCAAGCCCATCTTGAGTGTTGGGCTTTTCCTAGCTTCATCCCAAGTGGATTGCACCAATCCTTGCATTACTTCCTTAATCTTCTTGGTCTTGATCTTGTAATTGGCCCATCTGAAATTTGCAAGGGATCTTTAAGGATAGTTCCACCTTGGTTCCCATCAAGAAGTTGTAAGGTCCACTATATAAGTTGACAAAGAATTATAAAGGAAATGAAGCCCAAAACATGGTTTAGAGATGACTAATCACTTGAAAATTGATTAATACCCTTAACTCAAGTCAGAAACTCAACCATGGCGAGATGAGAACCTGTGGGGCATGTGGCACTTATTGGGCTTGAGGGAAATCGATGACATGGTGTATGTGGGCTACAATTGGAACAATCATAGAAAAGACAGGTTTCTTCGAACCAATTCGTCCAATGCTACAAATGAGCTATGAGGGTTAATCTTGTACGGATTTGATGAGATTTTCCTTGAGAAAATGGTATAAAGGGTGTGGGCCATGGGCCGATTAGTTGCAATGCACATGGAGGTGCTCCTAGGTGGCGATTGGCTGTGACTTGTGTGTTCCATTGACATTCCTTTTGTTGAGATGTGTTGGATCAAGTCTAATCTTCAAATTCACTCTAGGAAGGATGAAAAACAATAATTAAATTTGTAAGGCCCATTTAAAAAAGGTGAGATAGAATTAAAAGGGAAATTATGTTCAAAACAAGGTTTTGTGATGAGTAATCACTTGTGAGTTGATTAATGCCCTTAACTTTATTCAGAAGCCTAACAATGGTGGAATGAGAACCTTAGGGCTGTGTGGCACATCCTAGGCTCGAGAAAAACCAATGGTTTGGCGTATGTGCGCTACAATTCATGAAAAGGCGGGTTTCTTTGAGCCAATTCGTCCAATGCTTGAAATGAACTAGGAGTGTTAATGAGGGATGGATGTGATGAGATTTCCCTTGAGAAATGATTTAAGAGGCATGGGCTTTAGGCTGATTAGTTGCAATGCACATGCAGGTGCACCTACGTGGGGATTGGCGTTGACTTGGGCTTTGGAATGATATTCCACCTATTGAAATGTGTTGGGTCAATTCTATTCCACTAATTCACTCTATGAATGATGAAAAACAACAATAAAAGTAATAAGGTCCGTATAAAAAAGGTGAGAATGAATAAATAAGAAAATTAAGCTCAAAACATTGTTAAAGATGACTAATCACTTGTAAGGTTGTTAATACCGTCAACTTAAGTTAAAACCTTAACAATGGCAGGTTGTGATCCTGAAGGACATGTGACACTTCTTGGGCTTCAGGGAAACCAATGGTAGGGCTTATGTGGGCTACGGTTGGAAGAATGAAAGAAAAGGCGGGTTTGTGACTCACTCAAAAATGAGTAGTACAAAGACTATCCCAAGTGCAGGGGGATGTAGTGTAATAATTGGGAATAAATTCCTAGATAGTTTCCTCAGGGAAAGTTACTTAAAATCAAACTCATTTAAAATGGTGAAAATATTCACAAGGAGAAAAAATAAAAATGATGGTATGTGCAATGGATGGAAGAGTGCAACAAGAATGAAAAAGGGCACTAGTCACGGACTAGATTCATATTTTTAGATTATTGAGTGTCGAAATGAAATATACAAGATTAACAGATTGAAATTATCAATCAAACAGTCAACTAAACTGAACAATCTTAATTAATCTAAAAATTAAACAATGAAACTGAAATTATTTAAGTCCTAATTAAACTTTAATCAATCTAATATAGAATGGAACTAAGAGATTAATAAAAATAAGCTAAGAATTAAATTAGATTATAAAGTAATTGATAAAATACAAACTTAAAATTGAAAATTTCCAAAACTAAGATTCTAGAGTTCGTCCTTGTATT